>NC_064630.1:129847817-131066567 GCF_023864275.1 Schistocerca cancellata | reverse complement strand
TGCTGTAAATACTACAGAACAAACTTTGATCATAAAGACAAACTCAAAGATTACCAGCTTAGCTATAGACTTTTTTTTCAGTATATACATAGTGGATGGCGAACTGCGACTTTGATTTAATTTGGCGTTTATCTTGTAATAAACACGCAACTAGTCGCTTTTTTACGATTTATTCAATCATTTCCCACAGACATTACTGCAGATGCTCAACACAACTTCAGTCGACTTTGTGTAATGAATTTCGAGTGAAATGAGTTATTATAGCTACACTTCTGATGTTTATGGACACTTATTGTGTGGAGTTCATGGTCTCAGACTCATCTTGAACCACGACTAATTTCTACAGTGATTTACTCCTTATTCCATTAACTTTACCTTATATTCTTTGTTGTGGTATACTTTGCACTGACATTTCTAAATAAGGTCACAGCTATAATTTGTGTACGAGACATAGGCCAGGCTATTTGCCACTGTGCAATATCTTTCTAAAAATTATAGTGAACATGAGCACTTCTTGCAATGAATGATGAAACATTATCTTTTTTTTTTTCAGTACTACCTTGATGATATAGTGTCAATATTTTGTATCTTCTAGGTATACTTTTTCAGTAACAAAATGTATTGTAAATTTTAGATGATATTTTGCCAGTTCTAGTGCAATTGAGCACCACAGCTACTCTCTGTAAATTTTGATAGTAACTCTTATAGTTAGAACAACTGTACATGTAGGCAAATAATTTCATATACTATTTTATGTCAATAACACTTTTTCTATTGCATACACTCCTGGAAATGGAAAAAAGAACACATTGACACCGGTGTGTCAGACCCACCATACTTGCTCCGGACACTGCGAGAGGGCTGTACAAGCAATGATCACACGCACGGCACAGCGGACACACCAGGAACCGCGGTGTTGGCCGTCGAATGGCGCTAGCTGCGCAGCATTTGTGCACCGCTGCCGTCAGTGTCAGCCAGTTTGCCGTGGCATACTGAGCTCCATCGCAGTCTTTAACACTGGTAGCATCCCGCGACAGCGTGGACGTGAACCGTATGTGCAATTGACGGACTTTGAGCGAGGGCGTATAGTGGGCATGCGGGAGGCCGGGTGGACGTACCGCCGAATTGCTCAACACGTGGGGCGTGAGGTCTCCACAGTACATCGATATTGTCGCCAGTGGTCGGCGGAAGGTGCACGTGCCCGTCGACCTGGGACCGGACCGCAGCGACGCACGGATGCACGCCAAGACCGTAGGATCCTACGCAGTGCCGTAGGGGACCGCACCGCCACTTCCCAGCAAATTAGGGACACTGTTGCTCCTGGGGTATCGGCGAGGACCATTCGCAACCGTCTCCATGAAGCTGGGCTACGGTCCCGCACACCGTTAGGCCGTCTTCCGCTCACGCCCCAACATCGTGCAGCCCGCCTCCGGTGGTGTCGCGACAGGCGTGAATGGAGGGACGAATGGAGACGTGTCGTCTTCAGCGATGAGAGTCGCTTCTGCCTTGGTGCCAATGATGGTCGTATGCGTGTTTGGCGCCGTGCAGGTGAGCGCCACAATCAGGACTGCATACGACCGAGGCACACAGGGCCAACACCCGGCATCATGGTGTGGGGAGCGATCTCCTACACTGGCCGTACACCACTGGTGATCGTCGAGGGGACACTGAATAGTGCACGGTACATCCAAACCGTCATCGAACCCATCGTTCTACCATTCCTAGACCGGCCAGGGAACTTGCTGTTCCAACAGAACAATGGACGTCCGCATGTATCCCGTGCCACCCAACGTGCTCTAGAAGGTGTAAGTCATCTACCCTGCCCAGCGAGATCTCCGGATCTGTCCCCCATTGAGCATGTTTGGGACTGGATGAAGCGTCGTCTCACGCGGTCTGCACGTCCAGCACGAACGCTGGTCCAACTGAGGCGCCAGGTGGAAATGGCATGGCAAGCCGTTCCACAGGACTACATCCACCATCTCTACGATCGTCTCCATGGGAGAATAGCAGCCTGCATTGCTGCGAAAGGTGGATATACACTGTACTAGTGCCGACATTGTGCATGCTCTGTTGCCTGTGTCTATGTGCCTGTGGTTCTGTCAGTGTGATCATGTGATGTATCTGACCCCAGGAATGTGTCAATAAAGTTTCCCCTTCCTGGGACAATGAATTCACGGTGTTCTTATTTCAATTTCCAGGAGTGTATTAAGAATTTGTAAGTTTGTCACGGCTATAAGCCATAAAACCCCAACCAAATTCTCGTCAGGGTGTCTGTAGGGTGGTGAAATAGACACATGTAATGAAAATTGTAGATTTCAACGTATTACACATGAGTGTAAGCGATATTTCAATTACAAAGATGTTTGTGTGAAAGAACGCTGCATGGCAGCTATCACTGAGGCAGAGTGTTGTTACACAGACCTCATGTTATGTCGCCCAGTAGTAATCAGTTGTTGCTCAGGAGTAGCGCCAAACGCTGGCAGTGCCACGCGGGATTAGCCGAGCGGTCCGAGGCGCTGCAGTCATGGACTGTGCGGCTGGCCCAGGCGGAGGTTCGAGTCCTCCCTCGGGAATGTGTGTGTGTGTGTGTTTGTCCTTAGGGTAATTTGGGTTAAGTAGTGTGTAAGCTTAGGGACTGATGACCTTAGCAGTTAAGTCCCATAAGATTTTACGCACATTTGAACATTTTTTTGAGAGGCTGGCAGTGTCTTGAGATGCTCCGGACTGGACAGTCGCTTAGTATTAAATATTCAGTGTAATAATTTCAGTGTTGTGTATTAATGATTTATGGAAGAAATAAGATTCGAAGTATAATTAATTATGAAAATTCTACAAATATTATGAAATTTTGATGAAGAATCTTTCTACATATTATTACATCGATCTACAATAAGATAATCAATACTATATATTTATGCACTTTTGCTGTTGAACTAATTTGAGTGAAACCAAATTGTTTTTTATTGTACTTTTTTGTAAATATCATTTGTGTGCATAAACGTAATTTTTATCTTATGGCTTTACAGTTGCAAGTCAGTTTCACAATACAGTAGATTTTCAACTAAGATATCACAGTCATTCCGCTCAGTCAAGTTCCGTTTCCCAATTCCAAGTCGTTTTTATCTAAACAAATTCTAGATGTGTCTCAGATAAAAATCTTGCATTTTGGCTTCTGCAGTTGTAGTTAGTTTAGTAGTGCTGAGAGAATAACAAGTCGTTATCCAAGGTGACACCAATATGAGATAAGAAATTTATTTCGTACAGTTTATGGATTTTCGCACAGGGACCACTTTTGTAATTATTCAGATTTACAGGGCCATAGTAAGTTTCGAACCCTATCCGACCAATCGTGGACAGCACTAATAGTGCATACCACAAGCTAGCCAGGTACCTGCACTATAACATTAAAAATAATTTTGTTTCCGCAGGAAACTACTCAGTTAAAAATTCATTGGAATTAGCAAATAAATTGAAAGCATTAACCTGCTCGGAAACGTCTAAGCTTGCGTCACTTGATATTACAAATCTTTATACCAACGTGCCTGTAGACCAAATATTGAGCATTTTAGAACGTAATCTGCACCTCCACAAGAAATTGTCAGATATTGAGATTGATGAACTTATGACCCTTTTGAACATAGTCTTGAAACACAATTACTTCTCCTTTAATGAAAAAATGTATTCGCAACCTTTTGGGTTAGCAATTGGATGCCCTCTGGCCGGTATTGTATCCGAAATATTCGTGAATGCAATGGAATCAAATTTTTTGTAAATAACACAGAGATAGAGAGTAAAAATAACATTTTTCGCAAGATACGTTGATGATATACTTTTCATAGTTGATGGTTCCCAGTAAGATATAGACCAGATTTTTTCAGCATTCAATGAACTCCAAGATAAGATAAATTTCACTCTAGAAATGGAATCTCCCAATAGAACGCTGAATTATACCTCAATCTCACTATAGTAGACAATCGTTTAGAATTTAACATCTTTAGAAAATATATCTTCTCTGACAATATCACACCGGCTGACTCTATGGAGCCGCAATCTCATAAAATGGCCTTCTTTCATTCCAGATTACATAGAGCACTCGCTATTCCCCTTTCTGCTAAGGCATTGGAGAACGAAGTGATTGCCTAAAATAACGGGTATAAGCCAGACATGGTAAGACAACTCTATACAAGAGAGTAAATAACAAGAGAAGCACGACTTCATCTACTGTACATTAGGTACCATGTCAGATGATAACCATGCGAACGTAATCTCCATTCCTGTTATAGGTAAAGCTTCATACTGAATAGGGCGAATTCTAAAGAACCATGGTTATAAGGCATATTCTACCAATAACAGCTTTAGGAAAAATTTAATCCACTCTTTAAAAATAGCTAAGAACAAACTGTCTCTCTCCGGGGTATATAAAATTACATTCGGTGAGTGCCCTACCTTTTACATCGACCAGACAGGGAGAGCGTTGTCAGCACGATATAAAGAGCATATGCCAACGAGAAGTGGTGATGGCACACGGGGTTCAACTTCCGCCGAGAACCTCGTCCAAATGGCCCATGCACCCAATCGTCCAACTAATACTGAGCTGTTGTACAGTGAGGTAAAAGGAACAAGGCTAGATATTCTAGAGGAGATGCAGATTTTTAAACACTTGCTATCCGATAAAGAAAACCTTCTGAACGATCAGCTGCTGCTGAGAAATAAAAACTTTTTCGAAGGTTTCCAATCTTTGTTACGTTTGGTTTAATTTATCCCTGTTACATCGACCACCATATTTATCTCCTAGTTGCCGCATACCATGTTCAGACATCAAGCCCCGCGCTTCCCTTTAAATTTAAGTTTGGCCCACTAATCTTTCACGAGAGTTTGGACGCCATTCTAGTTGAATTTAACAATTATGCAGCACAGTAAGTAAAACTTAGCTGCTTTAAATACTTCCCCTCTCTGTGATACGGTAACGTTACTCGCATATCGCGTTACTTACAATGTTACCTGTGGAAGAATATTCCCGTCATAGGTACATTGTAGATTATGTGTTAGTACATTTGACCGATGTCTGTCAGTAGCACATAAGCGTGATGACGGAGATGTTGTACCCTCCACCACACTTTAATTAACATGCGTGACCTATGTCGGTCATTAGCATAGATGAATTTAACATTCATGCAGCAAAGTAAAGTAAAACTTAGCTGCTCTAAATATTTCCCTTCTAATGGTAACGATGGTACACGTGTATCGCGTTACTCACAATGTTACCTACAGAGAATATTTGCTGTCTAACATAGACTATATTTTAGTATACTTGACCTATGTCGGTCAATAGCACGTATGCGTGACGACGGAGATGTACCGTCTTCCACACTTTAATTGATATGCTTGAACTATGTGGGCCAATACTAGTTAAGTGTAATGACAGGAGCGTTGTACGCCAAGTAACACCCTAATTAAATTATAGATAATTATAAAGGTTTTAAATAAGTGAGACAAGTAAGGTGCTCGCTATTAGGCATGTTCGGTGGGGATACTTTATACGATGACCATATGTTCTTAAAGTCGTAAAGGTTATCCTTAAACTTTATATACCCATCCAAGTAAATTTCCTACCGTTTAAAACAATTTGCCTATAGTTAATACACATAGGGACTTCATCTACCCAAGTGCAGCGGTCAGTGCCAATGTAGTTGCCGCTGCCAACTGACCGCGTGGTGAAGAGATGCCGGGGCTGGACTTCAGTTAAGTAGTTTTAATTGGACATGGTATCACGGTACTATAGATTTTAATTTTAATTTTGACTGTGTCTTAATCTGGCGTGTTATAGTAATTTTATGCTTCTGAAGAAGACTAGATTAATCTAGCCAGAACCTGGTAAAGACCAGAAAATTTGCAGAACTGAGGCTGATTCTTAAAAATATTAGATCGAGTAATCTGAATGCACTTACCTCTAATTTGTCATTATCGCCCAGAGGTTTTAATTAGTTTGGGCTTACTAGTATTGCTTTCCTACTAGTGAACAGATTGTTTAAGACAGGGTCAGGTAAATCTATAGATACATGTAATGAGATACGCAATCAGCACACCACTTGATATAACTGTTCTTTGTTAGACATAAACACCACACCTTACATTAGACATAAACGTTACAACAGGCTAGTATAGTGTTATTAAAACATACAGTATCAGACAAATGATTAGGCAACTTTGCTGACTTGGCTTCTCAACATTCGAAATAGGTAATAACAAGCAAATTTTAAGTTTTCATGACCCTGTTCTTAAAAAAATGTGAATTGGTTAAAGACGCATGAAGTCCCAAAATGGCCCTTTCGCTTAATTCAGAGAAAAAAAAGAGAACATGGTAAGTGGTAACGTTAGGATAACATGTTATTCTTGAAGCTTCGTCGCAAATTAAAAGCGTTTGAGAGGAGGTACCAACTAGAGAGCAACAGGTGCAGAAATTTAATATGTATGAGATGGAAAGACCTTTACTGCTGTGTTTAGAAGAGCACTGTTCTTTCCACCTCATGTTTTTTACTGCGAAACGCTTCCGCTTGTATTTTCACCACTTCATTTGAACTTCTGTGTCATGCTTTCGTCACGATAGTACTGCCTTTGTTAACCTTCCTCCTGGTTTAAGTGTTTACACTGTGACAAAAATTTTTAAAGTTCCTTTCACTTTTAGTACTGCGTCTCCACGCTGTACAATACTTCCTTTCATTGTTCTTCTGTTCGAAAGAATCTTCCTCTTTTTGCAGAAACCAGAAGAACACATTTATTACTGATTTACCTCAGTTTTTATGAAACTAATCCACTTTCATCCAAAACCTTGTTAATCTGATGCAGTCCTGTAGATGTGTTTACTTCATGATTACCAATTTTAGCTCTTTCTTTTTGAAAGCTACTGACTCTTTGTGTTAACAAACCAGTTGTGATACGCATTCTACTATTGTTACGAAAACTCAACGAAAAATGTTGTATTTTTCATTTTTTATTTTCATTAATTAACGTCCCGCTAGGTTAGCCTAGGGCGCTAATGCGCTGCTTCCTGGACTGGGGTAGGTGCGCCGGCCCTAGATCGAATCCACCTGGCGGATTACTGACAAGGGCCTGTGTGTGGGCCAGCCTGGATGTGGTTATTAGGCGGTTTTACACATCCCACTAGGTGAATACTGGGCTGGTCCCCATGTCCCGCCTGAGTTACATGACTCGCAGACTTTTGAAAACGTTTGCACTATATCATGGCTTACACTAGACGCAGACAGCTGTGGTACACTAATTTTGCCCTGGGGGAGGTGGGGGGGGGGGGGGGGGGTACGGGTTGGAGAGAGGAAGGGCATCTGGCCACCCTCCGACACTAACATCACCAAATCCATAGTAATGAGGCCGACCCCGCGTGGAAGTGCGACAAAGGCCCACGAAATGATGATTTTTCATTAATTAATGCTACAAAATAGCTGAAACCTGTCATATCAGATTATCCTCACAAAGAGTTCTAATTCAGGTTCATCTTCAGTTGAGGTTTGCAGAAGGTTTTATTTTATTGTAACATTCTGCATTACTGCTCTGGGCTTCACCTGGGCGTGCAACATAGTTAACAAATCAATATGCTTCCACTGGCCGTTGTTGCTGTTTCTTTCTGCATCTGATTCCAGTAAAAGATGTTACGCATAATACGGATTTGTATGGTATTTTTTCAAGAATTTGCATCAAGTTTCGTGGATACCAGCAACAGTGACAGAGAATCCTGCTGTTATTTCTTCCCTATCCCAGCACAATAAAATACATCGTTCACAATCACAAACATGTGTTGGTAATACGCTGAAATACACATAATAGGGAATCCTTTATAGGAAACCATCTCTCATGAATGAATCTCGAGAATCAATACTAAAATCTATGCAACCTCCTTGCTGGTATCATGTCCGTTGAATCGTGGGATCATAAAATAAGTTTTCTAGTTCTTTTTTCTCAATAAATGTTACTTTGTGGACAGGTGTGGTTAAAAAAGTGCCGGGACACCTCCACGTAATTATAAAACTGTAAAATCGACTCAAAATTTGCATTAAGACTTCGTCCACAGAAGAAGCAAAATACGTTCGTATATTTCGAAACTTGTCAGAATTTACTATAAGAAGCAACTGTTCCAGTACAGCAGAAGGGTTTCTTCATCAAGACCTGAATGGTGATACACTTCAGGGAGCCAGTTTCAGAACTTAACACGTTCTGCCACCCTATTTTGAAACAAAAATGATTCTTTTAGTGATTAGATATTTGTAGACGATTTTATAATTACACTACTGGCCATTAAAATTGCTACACCACGAAGACGACGTGCTACAGACGCGAAATTTGACCGACAGGAAGAAGATGCTGTGATATGCAAATGATTATATTTCAGAGCATTCACACAAGGTTGACACCGATGGCGACACCTACAACGTGCTGACATGAGGAATGTTTCCAACCAATTTCTCATATACAAACAGCAGTTGGCCGGCTTTGCCTGGTGAAACGTTATTGTGATGCCTCGTGTAAGGAGGAGAAATGCGCACCATCACGTTTCCGACTTTGATAAGGTCGGATTGTAGCCTATCGCGATTTCGGTTTATCATATCGCGACATTGTTGCTCACGTTGGTCGAGATCCAATGACTGTTAGCCGAATATCGAATCGGTGGGTTCAGGAGGGTAATACAGAACGCCGTGCTGCATCCCAACGGCCTCGTATCACTAGCAGTCGAGATGACAGGCATCTTATCCGTGTGGCTGTAACGGATCGAAAAGCCACGTCTCGATCCCTGAGTCAACAATGGGGACGTTTGCAAGACAACAACCATCTGCACGAACAGTTCGACGACGTTTACAGCAGCATGGACTGTCAGTTCGGAGACCACGGCTGTGGTTACCCTTGACGATGCGTCATCGACAGGAGCGCCTGCGATGGTGTACTCAACGACGAACCTGGGTGCACGAATGGCAAAAACGCCATTTTTCGGATGAATCAAGGTTCTGTTTACAGCATCATGATGGTCGCATCCGTGTTTGGCGACATCGTGGTGAACGCACATTGGAATCGTGTATTTGTCATCGCCATACTGGCGTATCACCCGGCGTGATGATATTGGGTGCCATTGGTTACACGTCTCGGTCACCTCTTGTTCGCATTGGCGGCACTTTGAACAGTGGACGTTACATTTCAGATGTGTTACGACCCGTGGCTCTACCCTTCATTCGATCCCTGCGAAACCCTACATATCAGCAGGATAATGCACGACCGCACGTTGCAGGTCCTGTAGGGGCCTTTCTGCATACAGAAAATGTTCGACTGCTGCCCTGGCCAGCACATTCTCCAGATCTCTCACCAATTGAAAACGTCTGATCAATGGTGGCTGAGCAACTGGATCGTCACAATACACCAGTCACTACTCTTGATGAATTGTGATATCGTGTTGAAGCTGCATGGGCAGCTGTACCTGTACACGCCATCCAAGCTCTGTTTGACTCAATACCCAGGCGTATCAAGACCGTTATTACGGCCAGAGGTGGTTGGTCTGGGTACTGATTTCTCAGGATGTATGCACCCAAATTGCGTGAAAATGAAATCACATGTCAGTTCTAGTATAACATATTTGTCGAACGAATACCCGTTTATCATCTGCATTTCTTTTTGGTGTAGAAATTTTAATGGCCAGTAGTGTAGTCAAGTAAGTAAGTGTTGATTTGAAATCGTCTACCACACGTGCCAATTAGATCTATCTAAGTAACTGTTTCCAGGGTGTACTAACAGCTCCATTTACACATTGGATCTATCACATTATATGAGAAAATAAAATAACGTAAATGAACTGAAGAGTGTTCGACGTGAACTGAAAGTTCACAGTGTCTCTTATGTTAGCAAAACATGTATTCTGTTGTGTTACACATATCACAGTTCAGATTCAAAAATACAGGGTGTCCAGGTTAGAAGTATACAAAATCATTTGTTTACGTTTTAGTACCTATTAATATATGTAAGTTAATCCATCCAACACTGTACATAGGAGCTCAAATTTTTATCTATTTTGGTACAGTGCAATTTGGGCATTATTTGTCGGTACTCCACTTCCCGCCCCACATTCATAAGCGACAAATTTTATGGCCTCTAATGCAGCGCTGATCCGTTATCTCAAATCATAAACCCGCATGCATTGAAATCCAGCGGAGTCATATCGGTACACCAAGGGGGCCCCCTCTTCTGATCCAACTATCAGGAAACGTCTTATGGACTAATGTGGTAACATCCCCATGATAGTGGGGTGGGACATCATCCTCCTTGAAAATGACTTCCGGAAGCTTCTGTGGAACTGCATAGTTCCCCAAAATTTCGAAATGGGCGGATCCTGTCACTGTAGACTCCATAAAAAAAATGGTCTAATCACATCGTGTTTATGTAATCCCAACCACACATTAACAGTTATTTCGATTAACTTTGCCACAGACGTTGAAGGTAGATTCGTCACTGAACAGCTCTTTATTGAGGTAGCCGTGGCTTTCGTCAATACGATGCAACAATTCAACAATGAAATCACAGCCTCTAAGGTGATCCCTAGGCTTACTGCGATGCGAAAATTGGATTTTGTAAGCACACAACAGGTGACGTTTGTGTACAACGTCGTGCACAGTTGAATGGGGAACGGCTAGTTACTAGCTTTTCTAATAGATTTACGCGGGTTACAGGGAGACCAAGAGATGAATACACTAAGCAGATTCAGAAGGATGTAGGGTGCAGTAGGTACTGTGAGATGAAGAAGCTTGCACAGGATAGAGTAGCATGGAGAGCTGCATCAAACCAGTCTCAGGACTGAAGACCACAACAACAACAACTTCGCGCACGAGTTGTTTTCCAGAATTTGAAATCAGACTTCCTGTTTTTTGAAGAGTTCTGCCCATTAGAGAGATTCGAGCGCGCATGGAGGCTTTCCGGCAGTCGTTCTTCCCGCGAACCATACGCGACTGGAACCGGAAAGGGAGGTAATGACAGTGGCACGTAAAGTGCCCTCCGCCACACACCGTTGGGTGGCTTGCGGAGTATAAATGTAGATGTAGATGTAGATTGATAAACCGATTTACGTGTAGGAGGATCCACGTTCCATTCTCTTGTTACACGCCGCTGAACAAGTATTGCAGATTTTAATTCTGCTAACCATAGCACTCATTCACCGTTCGTTGCGGCGTGCACATACTGACTTCGAGGAGTACGTCTGACTGTTGCACAGTAAACATTTGTGAGCATGTCCCATGCACCTTAGCACTGTTAATGAAATGGTGAAGATCATGTCTTGGACAGTGCCTCTACCGCTGCGTATTTTTATCCAACAACATAAACAACCGAGTTCCTTCGTTATAAGTTTACTTTGTATTAAACCTACTCCGTATCCCATGTACCCTATACAGCCATGACATTCCGGACGTCCCTTGCATATCATTCGAAGGATTTCAACGATGTAACCAATTATCTAAATGCCATTATTTTGAAAACAAAATGACGAGTGTTACACCACGAAGTACTAAATACAATGAAAGCTGTGGAGATGTTCATCACGTAATAACATTTAAATGATTAAACTTTCAGTCCACTCAGAAATGATGTTCATCATCAGGATCAGCAGGAGTTGAGATCCCCACAAGCAAGAGTACACTCTTGTGTTCTACGTAGCATGGAGATCTGCAGCGGATAGGCACTTGGTGCAGGGAGTGGCAACTGACCCTTAACATAGACAAATGTAATGTATTGCGAATACATAGAAAGAAGGATCATTTATTGTATGATTATATGATAGCGGAACAAACACTGGTAGCAGTTACTTCTGTAAAATATCTGGGAGTATGCGTGCGGAACGATTTGAAGTGGAATGATCATATAAAATTAATTGTTGGTAAGGCGGGTACCAGGTTGAGATTCATTGGGAGAGTCCTTAGAAATTGTAGTCCATCAACAAAGGAGGTGGCTTACAAAACACTCGTTCGACCTATACTTGAGTATTGCTCATCAGTGTGGGATCCGTACCAGATCGGGTTGACGGAGGAGATAGAGAAGATCCAAAGAAGAACGGCGCGTTTCGTCACAGGGTTATTTGGTAACCGTGATAGCGTTACGGAGATGTTTAACAAACTCAAGTGGCAGACTCTGCAAGAGAGGCGCTCTGCATCGCGGTGTAGCTTGCTCGCCAGGTTTCGAGAGGGTGCGTTTCTGGATGAGGTATCGAATATATTGCTTCCCCCTACTTATACCTCCCGAGGAGATCACGAATGTAAAATTAGAGAGATCAGAGCGCGCACGGAGGCTTTCAGACAGTCGTTCTTCCCGCGAACCATACGCGACTGGAACCGGAAAGGGAGGTAATGACAGTGGCACGTAAAGTGCCCTCCGCCACACACCGTTGGGTGGCTTGCGGAGTATAAATGTAGATGTAGATGTAGATGAAGCAAGCAGCCCCCGAGCGTCATCTTGACGATTCCTTGCCGTGCCTGAAATACCTGCTGTACCGTTCTTGAATATGGTTGTCAGAAATTGGTGCGAAAATTGAGAGCTGCTTTTCAGAATGTCAGCTTTCTTGTCCGCAAAGAATTATGAACAGCAAGCACGTTATAAACATGCTCTGCACCAAGAGACAGCTCACTGTCTTTGACTGGTAGGATAGAGGCACTTTAGAGACGAGAGGTGTGAGCCAATGATATGCCCGAGGGGTCGTGTGCCGTCTATATGACTCCTCTGTCACAAGGAGATTGTTCGAACTTCCTCTCACCGATTTGGTTCATAGTTGGAGGGCGTGTTGGGCACAATTTTGCCTTTAACATCTGTAAGCAGAAAGACGCAACTTCCAACTGTTTTTGAGAATACCGAATTTTAAAAATTATAGACTTGCTAACCTGTACGCTTTGTAGGGCTGCTGCTGCTGTTCAGGGATCTGCACCTGAGCGAGTACGCGCTCGGTTTCATATGAATGAGGTCTCTGGATCGAATCTCGCTGGCGGTAGCTTACTTTTTAGTCCCACGTAATTGTAAGAATAGATTTATTATGAGCGTGAAAAGTATCAACATCTAATCATTCATTTACTACTTTCCCTAATCTTTAACATGAAAAAAGCAGAACAAGTTCTTTTCTTTCTTTCTGTAGGAGATTTGAAATCAAAAGATGATACACGAGGACTATAAATCAAATCAGTGTACTCATATTATTTGTATTATTGTATTTACATTTGTGACAAATATAATGTGTAATCTTACGCAGTACTGCACGAATAGGACGATATCACGACATAGAGCAGATGTGACTAACGCCAATTTTTTGTATGTCCACGATTTTTTTTCAATGTGTCTTTTGCAAAGCGAGCTTAGCTTACATTCAAAAATGGTTCATAGCCCAATATTGGTGCAGATAACTCACGAGAAAAGAATGTACCGGAAACTATATTCGGTCCAGAGACCATGCTCTTGGGAAACTAAACGCATACTTGCTCGGCTGCGGATAATTTGCGTGCAAGCGAACATACAAAGTATACAAGTGCACCTACAACTTTTAAAATCTGTTTCCTTAGAAAATTCTTGTGAGTTGCGTCTTCCTATTTACATATGCTGAAGCCCTAGTCGGCCCCTCATGCCTTATCACTACGAATCACATCGGTGATGGGACGTTCGTACGGTCACTTTGTGAACAAGGTAAAGCAGTGCACCTCTGTTCCTGAGTGTATTTTCGATGGGTCTGTGACGACTTGCTCTAGCAGTGTTGTCAACTGACCTTCTACGTGTTCACTATGAACAAAGAGTATAGTAACGTGTTTTGAAGTTACTTTCTGGTGGCCATTCTCATGCAACGAGTTACAATTAGTGTGGTGAAGTGGCGGCTAGAACTTTGCAGCTTGCCGTAATTTCCTGCAGCATTCTTTGTATCTTAAAGCTTACCTTTACATTTGTTCAAATTTAACTTCCGTTGTTCACTGAGACAACTAGCGTTCGACGCACGTGCTACAGAACTGGGTTTTCATTAATTCATCTACACTGTAGATGTGTTAATTACGTTACATTCTCGTTTATTTAAATGTTCCTGGGATATTTAATGAATCTAGAAATTGTCTTTCTTATATTCTAGCTTACGTGGTGGCCCTCTATGCCACGTGGTTCATATAACGGCAGTTGTAATGCTTCTTGTATCCATGTATCCATTTGTGTCGTAGTAATTATTCTTTGAGCAGGAGCTTCTACGGTCTATTTTCATTCATGAGTCACTGACGAATTCATCGTTCAAAATGCGCATACATACTTGCTTTGGTATACATCTTGCAATAAAATTGTGAACATTGTAATCTTCTTCAGAACTGCTATCAGCAGAAACTTTTTTTAAAAGTATTTCTTACGTATGGTGTTCTGCAGCCGCAACAAATTAGAAGAAATAAATTATTGTGTAATAAGATCCACGCGAATTGCTTTTTTTTATGTTTTATTTGCTGATAATGGTTTTGGTCAATGGCTCATCCTCAGGCAGTACGTTAAAAGATCTTAAATGTTAATTTTGGTATATTATCTACTATAGTTTTCTCATACTTACACGTGTCTGTCGCAATATCGATTTTTGTATCGTATATTGCAACAACCACGTACAAATATGACAAAACTAAAGCAAATCGTATTTGAAAAATTAATGCTGTTCTTCTTACGTATTACCGGAGAATGAGCCATCTCTTGAAATTCATAGCGGCAAACAAGATACAGAAAAATCACTTCTTGGATATTTTTACCACAACGTATAACTCATAAAAACCTTTTTATTATTCTTTACATACTTTGAAGCGAGGAAGATAAGGGACAGTGTGGCGGTTCCGAGACTCCTTGTCACTCTTCAGAGCACGTAGTTACACATATTCATTTTTCAAGTTCACTGTGAAATCGGGTATCAGAGAGAGCCATTCCTGCTCACTTCATACGACTTACCTACGTGGTTGATCAAATGTTCAAATGTGTTTGAAATCTTATGGGACTTAACTGCTAAGGTCATCAGTCCCTAAGCTTACACACTACTTAACCTAAATTATCCTAAGGACTAACACACACGCCCATGCCCGAGGGAGGACTCGAACCTCCGCTTGGTTGATCATTGTGAACCCATTATTATAACCAAGAGAGACACGAAGCCTACACCCACTACACTAACACCAGTTTATGTGCCAACTAGCTCTGCAGGTCATAGAGAGATCGAAGAAATATATGATTAGATGAAAGAAATTATTCAGTTAGTTACAGTAGACGAAAATTTAATTATGATGAGGGACTGGGATACACTAATAGGAAAAGGAAGAAAAGGAAAAATTACATCTTAATATTGCCTGGGGCAAAGGACTGAAAGAGAAAACCGCCTGGTAGACTTTTGAGCAGAGCGTAATTTAATCATTGCTGATACTTGGTTAAAGAATCACAAAAGAAGGCTGTAAACGTTTAAGAGACCTGAAGACATCGGAAAATTTCAGACTAAGTATATAATGGTTAGACAGAGATTTAGGAACCAGATTTTAAACTGTAAGGCATTTCCAGGGGGAGATGTTGAATCTGACCACAGTTTATTGGTTACGAACCGTAGATTAAAACTGAAGACACTGGGAGAAGGTAGGAAATTAATGAGATGGACCCTGGATAAGTTGAAAGAACCAGAGGTTTTGAGAACTTCAGAGGGGGCGTTAGACAACGTTTGAGTAGAACAGGGGAAAGGAGTACAGTAGAAGAATAAGGGGCAGCTTTGAGAAATGAAAGGCATCAGAGAATCAAATGGGTAAAAAGACAAGGCCTAGTGGAAATCCTTGGATAACACAGGAGGACTGAAGTTAATAGATGAAAGGAGAAAATTTAAAAATGAAGCAAGCGAAACTGAATAGAAAACTTTAAGAAAGGAGATTGACGGGAAATGCAAAATTTCCAAGCTTAGAATTGCTAGAAGAGAAACATAAGGATTTAGAAGTATGTTTCACTAGGGGAACGATAGGTATCACCTACAGGGAAATTAAGGAGCCCTTTGGGTAAAAGAGAAGCAGTTGTATGAATATCAAGAGATCATATGGTAAACAAATCCTTAACAAAGAAGGGAAATCTGAAAGGTGCAAGGAGTATATAGAGGGGCCGTGAACTTGAAAGCAATATTATCAAAAGGGAAGTGGACATAGATGAAGATGCGATGGGAGATATGATACTGAGAGAAGAATTTGACAAGGCTTTGAAAGTTTTAATTCGAAACAAGGCCCCGGGAGCAGACAATATTCCGTCGGAACCACTGACAGCCTTGGGAGACCTAGCCATGTCAGAACTCTTCCATTTGGTGTGCAAGATGTTTGAGACAGGCGAAATATACTCAGACGTCAAGAAGGATGTAGTAATTCCAGTTCCAAAGAAAGCAGTTGCTGATAGGTGTGAAAATTACCGAACTATCAGTTTAATAAATCATGGGTTTAAAATAATTACACGAATTCCTTACAGATGAATGGGAAAACTGGTAGAAACCGGCCTCTGTGGAGATCCGTTTGGATTCCGGAGAAATAATAGGAACACACAGGGTAATACTGGCTCTATGACTAAGATAGGATAAGGAAACGCTAACCTACGCTTACAGCACTTCTAGACTTAGTGAAAGCTTTTGGACAAAGTTAACTGGAATACTGTCCTTGCAACTCCAAACGTATCAGGGATAAAATACAGGAAGCGAAAGGCTATCTATATAAAACTTGTACAGAGTCGAGGGACACGAAAGAGAGACAGTGCTTGAAAAGAGAGTGAGACAGCGTTGTAGCTTATCCCCGATGTTATTCAATCGGTACGTTAAACAAGGAAAAAATAAAATCTTCGAGCTTTTCCGATGGCATTGTAATTCTGTGGGGGACAGCAAAGGACTTGGAAGTGCAGTTGAACGGAATGGACTGTGTCTTGAAAGGAGTATACAAGATTAACATCAACAAAATCAAAACAAGGATAATGGATTGTAGTCGAATTAAATAAGGTGATGCTGAGGGAATTAGATGTGGAAACGAGACGAAGTAGTACATGAGTTATGCTATTTGGGCGGCAAAATAACTGATGATGGCCTAAGTAGAGAGGGTATAAAATGTAGGCTGTCAATGGCAAGAAAAGCGTTTCTGAAGAAGAGAAATTTGTTAACAGCGAATATAGATTCCAGTGTCAGGTAGTCTTTTCTGAAGATGATTGCACTGTAGCCATGTATGGAAGTGAAACTTGCATGATGAACAGTTTAGATAGAAAGAGAATAGAACCTTTTGAAATGTGGTGGTACAAAGAACATTGAAGATTACATGGGTAGATTACATAACTAGTGAGGAAGTACTGAATAGATTTGGGGTGACAAGAAGTTTGTGGCATAACTTAAATAAAAGAAGGGACATTCTGAGACATCAGGGGATCACCAGTTTAGTACTGGAGGGAGTGTGTGGGGTAAAAATCGTCGAGGGATACCAAGAGATGTATACAGTAAGCAGATTCAGACAAATGTAGGTTGCAGTAGTTATTCCGGGATAAAGGCGCTGTTACAGGATAGAGTGGTATGGACAGCTGCATCAAACCAGTATTTGGAGACCTGTCAAGTGTCTCCTACATCTGTCGACTTTCCGCTATCTTATCTGTACTGTGAATCTTCTGATGTTTAGCTTCATGTTTCATTTTCTGACGCCAAATCAAAAGGTCTTTCCCTCTACTTTTTACTATCTGAAATAAGGTACACATGTAAGTATAAATATACATATTGTTCTACATACCTTACTCTATTTTTCCACATACTCGCCACAGCGGTTTAGACATTTTTCTCTAACGCAGCACTAAATCTGAGTTGCTCCTATGAAGAATTCGTCCGGCTGACTGTGGAACATCCGCAGGCTGTTGTCTTCACTTGACCGCTGTCCTGCGAGGAGCTTCTTCAACGGATGGAGATCGTGTATCTCCCTATGGGGAATCCTGGACTGTATGTTGGATGGTCCAGACTCTCCCCCAAGTAACAGAGCTTGTCGGCGTTTCTGATTGACAGTTGCGTCCTCGCATTGTCTTGAAGGATAACCACGTTGTGCACATCGAGAATTCTTCGGCGCTTCTTCCTGATGATAGCTCGCGGGCGTGACAGTGTGGTACAACATCTGTCGGATTCGATGGATGCACCTAGTGGCAGAAAATTTATCAGGAGTAGTCCACAGCGTTCCTAGAAGAGCGTTAGCATCACTTTATCAAGAGATGGCACTGAACGGAATTTTTTTGTCACAGGAGAATTCGGATGTTTCCACATCACGCTTTGCATCTTAGATTCCGGTGTGGAATGCAATATTGACTGTTAATCGCCAGTAACGATAAGGGCCAGGAAATTTTCATCCTTCTCAGCATGCTGTTGCGATGATTCAGTGAAGCAATCATTCGCTTGCCTTTCATCATTTCATTCAAGTGCTCAGACACCCACTTACATGAAACTTTCAGATACTCTAAAGACCAATGAATGATGTCGTAAGCAGTATTATACAAAGTGGCAGGCTCCCTGAAAATGTCCCTGAGGTCCATACGCTAACCCGCTTTCATCATTGCATCCACACGGGAAATGCTGCCGTGTGTCAGCAACGAACACTACCTCCCCAAAAGCCTTCACGACATTTTGCGACCTCACTTTCTTCGAAGCGAGCCACTTTTTCCTATATATGGGCTGCATTTCCCTGTACACTTCGATGGGGATTCATCCCTTACTCCACAGAGAACGCGTCACACTTCAACAACTGACAGCAGCGCCATTCCATGCAGCAACCGGTAGATAAGGTGGGGCCGGTCCAAGAAATGTCAGTCACTGGGTATGGATTCGTTGGCTTCGCATTTACACCCATAATTTGGCTCACAACAGTAGGAACAAAGACTTTCTCATTCGCCCTCACACTGCCTAGTCGCTTTGCGTCTGCTAACAGATCTTCTGATATTTAGCTGGCTGCAGGCATCATTATTTGGGTGATTCTTTCCTGCAGCTTTCTGATTTTTGCATTTTTGATGCTTCATGTATGGGTATATCATTCAATGTAATTCAGGATCTATAATCATTTCACATTCTCTCATGTCTTGTTGCTCTTAATTCGATAAAACAATCGTTTCACATGTAAAAAATTATTTCTCTTTCTTTGAACACGAAGTGGTGAACCCAGGGTATTTCCGAATATGAAATATTCCAGTAACATATGAGATTGAAGTCGAAGTTCTTACTACAAAATTTAGTAATACTAATCTTAAATTTCGTTTGATTGATTGCCTTAGTAAGAGATAATTAATACACTTGGTGCATACGCAAGTGAGTAGCTATTACTCGTACATTATTCTATTTTAATTCTGATTTTTTTTTAAATTTCAAATGAGGGAAATTTGTTTTTTGTGTCACTTTTGTTAATGAATACTGATGCTGTTATTCATACATACATGTATTATTTTACATCTCTCGCCTAACTTACGGAATCTGTTGAGTGTCTAAGGAAACAAGTATTTCAACCACATATGAATAGATTGAACTGCAATAATTTCTTAATGCCTTTTTGGGGACCAATTAAATGTCTACACGGTTGTCTCGATTTGTATGCAGAGGCAGCGGACTTCATGATGCTCACGAATTCAAAGTTGTTAATGCTTATACAGTAGTAACAGAAATGCGAGTAATTTCATGAAAATAGAAATGTCAGTAGTAATACTGACTTGGGATATATGTGTACTGGGATACTTTCATGGTTTTCTTCTTGTGTTTAATTGGAGTTACCAATTTTTTTATGTTCTTTGTTCAATAAGGAGTCTGTAGTGGAACTGAATGTTCAGGTGTGAGTTGAAGTGTTTATTAATCACTTTCAGTGAAACTTAAGGTACACATGGATGTTCTGTGCAATTGTAATATCATGGAACAGTGTATGTGTTTTCCAGAAATTTACTCTTAGTGGTGTGTGAAGAGTCACGTTAAGGCAATATCGTTTTGGGTTGCAGATTTGTTTTCTGGATGATACTCTTGGTACTATGCAATTTTTGATATTAGTTTAATTTTGCGCTGAAACATTAGTTTTGAATTTTAATTTGAAAGTGAGATGTGAAATTGCTGCTGATAAGTGCTGTGTGGGGATCTGTATTGAATACTGACAGCAAATTATTCTTGATCGCACTGAGTGTAAGAAATATTTATGTGGACGTAATGTGTGTACAGTACTGTGTAGGAAACAGGCTTAAAAATTTCGTTGTTGATTGACTGGAGTTGTCTGACATACACGCTACTCAAGCACTTGTGCAGTATATCCGTTACCAGTTGAGGTTTTAGTATCTCTAATGAACTTCCTGTCGGAATTGTTGTCGGCTGTTGCTACAAGGGTTTAATGATCGTGGAATAATAACAGTAATTTTGACTGTCAGTTCCTTATTTGTGCTTAGCACTGATGAGAAACAGTAGCTCTGGCAAAGTCAGAAAGTGAACCAACCCCCACACCTCAACCCCAAATGGTAATCGTGAGTGCGTTTTGAATACAGTGGTTTTTGTAGCCATTTTAACGTTCCTTAATAGTGCCAGATACATTGAAATTAATGTTTTTGATAACTTTCCACAAATTATTTACTCATGGAAACTTTATGTTGGACCTTGACAAATTTTATTTTATTAATTTAGTTTTTTAAATACGATCACATCTGAGATGCTGTTGGGTGTTGACTACCGAAACTTGTAGTGTCCCATGCTACTTGTTTTTATTGTCTACTGCTTATGATTAATACTAAGAAACTGGTGGTTTATTCTCCTGTTCTTAATATGCATTTGTGGAGTGTTATGATTTTGTCTCAGACTGGTATGAAACCATTTTTTGTTCTTGAACATACTGTCTGTTGTTTAGGAACAATACTGAGTACTGTTGCTTCATGCTTTTACTTTTGTGGTGCTACACACAAATTTTGGTGCTACAGTGGAAGACTATCTCTTTATTGTCTGATGGTTGAGTTCCTACGGTATTCTTAAGGAAGTATGATTACTGTTTTGTAATGTTCAACATTTATTGTTGAAAGGTAATAATTGAGACAAGGAGTAGTTCCATAGGGAGAAGTAAGGGTAGAAATCAGAAATTTAGTTATGTGTCACAATCTGCTTCTTTTATATGAATGCCTGGTGTCCGTTGTTTCTGAAATGTCCGAAAGAAGAGACACCGTGAAGAATCTGCAGCAGTGATATATACTGTGTAGATTGAGAGTGAAAGAGAAGAAAGGAAAGGAAAGGGAAGGAAAGGGAAGGGAAGGAACGAATGAAATCAACTGCACAGGAACTTCATGCGGAATCAGCGACGAAGAGTGAAAAATGGAGGTTGGACCGCGACTCGAACCCAGGACTTCCTGCTTAATTGCTTGCCCCCACCCCCAGCTTTACAATTCCAGTCACAAACTCTACCGCTTTTTCTCCGGCAGGAAAAAACGGACACAAATCACCTTCAGGCTGGGTGCAGACCAGGTGGGCAGAGGTCGAATCCCGAGGCTTGGCCAAGAAGTCTCCCCCCCCCCCCCCCACTCCTCCCCAAGGCCTGACATTGTGCAGATCCCTCACAGGCCAATGGCCGCTTTTTTCATTTTATTTTCGTTTCTTTAATCCTTGCAATTTGCTACAAAAAATGAAACCGAATCGAAGTTTATCCAACATGGCTACCGCCACTTAAAAAAGAAAAAACATCATTCCCAGTCGGTGCCTACAACAGTTTTTGTTTAGAGAAACAAGTCCAAAGAACTGAAATAAACTGCGTAACAATACTCCTGAGAAAGGATCATGACAAGAATACCACAAGACCGTTTAACTCAACCGATATCTTGACGACGAAATACAGGCTCTGGCTCTGAGCACTATGGGACTTAACATCTTAGGTCATCAGTCCCCCAGAACTTAGAACTAATTAAACCTAACTAACCTAAGGACATCACACACATCCATGCCCGAGGCAGGATTCGAACCTGCGACCGTAGCAGTCCCGCGGCTCCAGACTGCAGCGCCTAGAACCGCACGGCCACCACGGCCGGCAAACGAAATACAGGGCTCAACATATTGGTGAATAAGTTGCGGTACCGTGACAGGCAAAAACACTTCCAATATGCAGTAGCCATATATTTCTGGAAGGCAAGTGCGTCCCTATCGCCCACTCCATCGTCAATATAATGAACATAGTGGTCTAGCAACGAGGCAATGGTATATGACTCTGCTCTCGGGAAGCAGAAAGAGTCTGGACGCAATAGTATATCAGCCAAAAAGACAGTATCAACGGACAGAGTTAGAAATGCTAATTATTTTTTAAGCTAGTGGCGGTTCACTTCGCGACGATGACAGTTAAATCTATGTTGTAGTGTGTCTATGGTGGGGAAGCGGCTACACTGGTGCGTGACACTGATTCCAATACAAAATAGGCCCTCATTTGTTGATGACAGACTGTGTACCACGTGATACCACGAGGATGCCGCCACCCATGGTAGAACAGGAAGGCTAAGGTGAAATTGCAACGTCTTCGAATAAGTTTGCGGTGGCGCCGTTCAGTCAGTCCCTCTCCCGCGCATTAACAGATATGTAGCAGTGAGAGGCTGCCTCTGTAGGATATCAGCCCCAAAAATAACAGAGAGCGATATAAAATTCACTGACATATTATCACTGGAAATTCACTCGGCAAATATCGACAGGCGGATCAAGACTGGCCGGTCGCAGACAATAGTATAATCGAGACGCGGAGGTGTGGATTACGTGAGAGATAATTATCACGGTGCGCTGAACAAATAACAATCACTTTCCTTTGACTATAGGAATGTCCCAAACCCCCGAAAGAACGAGCACGCGCAACCACATTGTTTCGTAATCTGAAAATGTGATACTTCCACAAAAAACGACTAGACAGCAATTTTAGCTTCCTAGCCATCGTCGCGGGAGGAGGCAAGACTTGAGCGATGTAATATGCTTTGCACAAGACGTAGGTATCTAGAATCCAAACTTTCTGAAGTAAGTTAAGGGAATGCCGTCCATTTTCCAGGATTACTTCTAGTATCTTCTCCGTAACCAACTTCCAATTAACTGTAGCCATTTGGAATGGAGAACGGTCAATTACGACTCCCAAAGATTTATGTCTGTCGAACATCGTCGCCAACAAAATGGCAGCATTATCAAAACTCCGTAATTTAATCAACTGACATTTGACTTCGTTGATACGGGTGAAACACCATCACATCATCCGCGCGCATCGGGATTGTCTCGCCCAAGAGTGTCCATCCTTGTAACCGAGCAACGATTCTTCGAAGAATGGGCTTAATTGGTAGGACAAACAATGACATTGAAACGGACTTCCCTACGGATAGTAATAGGAGTAACCAGCCAGCCATTGGCAGCCACCGAAGATTGGAAACCCGTAAACAAATTATACAAGACCCTGTGCGCGTCAACTGTAAACTCAATGGCTTCCAGTACCTGCAACAGGAAGCCATGGCTGACCCGATCGAACGTCTTGTCAAAATCCAAAAATTCCAGAGCACTAGGAACATAAGTGTGGCTATCAATATGATATCATGACGTCCTGCTACTGGGGTCATAACAGTACGATCAGGAATACAACTTTGATGGTCAGCAACAACTTTCCCCAGCAACGCAGACATCCGGCTATACACCGCCCTCGCCACAGTCTCGTAATCAAATTTTAATAAGGTAATCGAACAAAATTTATCAGTTGCTGCGTGACCAGAACATTTAGTTACTAACACCATTTTACCAACTTTAAACGAGTCGGCCACAAACCCTCCTCGCAACTCTTTGTCCAAGGCAATGTGAAAGTAGTACACAACAAAGGCCGAAAACGTCCGTAAAATTCCTTAGGCAGACCATCAAATGCCGACGAATTGCAAGAAGGCGATCTGACAATAATGTCATACCGTCACAAAAAGCTTCCAAAAACAGCGTTATGAGCAAGTGCAAGCCTATGGTCCAGAAACTGAACAAATAAATCGGATGACGTAGCGACAGAAACGGGTACCTAGTACTGCCCAACATAGAATTCATACAAAGCATGCTGATGCGTGGTACTTACTGGAATTAAGGAAAACATGGAAGGGAGGACCCACCAATACAACTTTCTTTTCACACAACCTGTTTATTTAACAACATGTAAATTTTGTTTTACAGATAATCGAAGCATTTAACCATAAAATTTTCTTTAACAAATGAACAAATTTGCAAATATCTTTTGATCTTAAACATTTAGTTGAATAAGCCTTTAATCTTTGCAAAAGAAATCTGACGTGCTGCATTGCAAAGCAGCAAACAATATGACAATGATTACAAGACGGCCGGACTTGCAGCCCGCCGGTTATCGGGTGAAACAGCGGTGTTTACTACAGGGCTGGACAGAGTCTCTCTTATTAAATGCCCTTCTGCAACACATGATAACTATATAAGCACCACTGAAGACAACAGTGATTCAATTACTCAAAATAGATGACTTAACTTTTACAATGAAATGATTACCCTTAGCTGCATACAGGAGTTGAAATAAGTCAACGGGGACAGTTGAAAATGTGTGCCCCGACTTGGACTCGAACCCGGGATCTCCTGCTTACATGGCAGAAGCTCTATCCGTTTTTTTATCTTATTTTGTTCTATATTGTTCGTTGAATATGTTCGTGGCGGACATCCGACGACATTCGTTCAGGTTGTTCGTTGATCCGTTCACTCAGTTTTTTTATTGCAGACTGTAGCTAAACCCTCTGACCGAAGAGAGGGTTTAGCTACCGTCTGCAATAAAAAACTGAGTGAACGGACCAACGAACAACCTGAACGAGTGTCATTGACGTACGCCACGAACATACTCAACGAACAATATAGAACAAAATAAGATAAAAAAAAGATTGATAGGGCGTCTGCCATGTAAGCAGGAGACCCCGGGTTCGAGTCCCGGTCGGGGCACACATTTTCAACTATCCCTGTTGACTTATTTCAAAGTCTGTATGCAGCTAAGGGTATTCATTTCATTGTAATTTCATTCTAACGAGCTGCATGGTCATCGATGGTATCTGTTCTTTCGGACATGTTCGAAAGAACAGATACCATCTTCATATATACATACTTAACTTTTAATTTGAAAGCTGTTCGTCAAAAGATTCGAGGTTAAGATGCGCACCTGTGCTTAAAAGTTAAACTGATTAGGATACAATATGACAATGATAACGCTTACTAAAAAGCAACCAACCTCTTAATTTCAATTGGCAGCCAAGGTGCGACTGTATCCCAACCCGTCCCTGCTGACAATTTTATTTTGAATAAAGTCCTGGTGACAGTTGGCTGTTAATATCTGCAAAGTTAAACTGATTGCCAGTTATTAAGACCGCTCTGAAGGAACGTCTTAAAACATTACTTGTGAACACTTATTACGAAGAGACTCACTCGGCTGAACCACAAGATCCAGCTAAAATACACCAATAATGACTCCGTCTTTCAAACACAGAAACGAACAGGTTGTTCAGATTACAACTAATGACTGAGAAATGCAATTACAATCAAAAAATTGAACCGGTTAACAGCTAAATCTAACCACAAGGTCCCTCTTTGTTTAACAGCAACCTGTGACTTAGTACAATTCTTTCGGCTGTATTTACGACCAAGAGCTGATTAATTACAACATTAATGATCGGGTACAAACCATAAAGGAAAGGCGATATTATAGCGGGACAAATTTTCAAACAACAGCTAGTGTCTTGGTAGAATACTACTGCCTATATTTACGACCAAAGAGCCAACCAACTCTGAGGGTCGGGTACACACCAGAAATTAATCAGGGGGGCAGGTAGAGAATGAAACAAATCACCACGAGGATTACAGAATGTTACTCCCCTTTATCAGCAAGCAGTTCCGTGGATCCATGGTATGTCGCAGCGGCTACTGAGTAGTGCCGATGAAAGCCAGGTAGCAGAGGGCAGCCAGGCGACAAGCAGTCGTCCGACACGAATGTTTCCAACCAACCGACGGGACGTCGGCCTGCTGCTTGTAGTCGACTCCGGTGAAGTATTCCGGCAACCTCGCTCTCCGAAGGCCATCCTTGTGCAGCGTGTGGCTTCGGCCGCTCGAACCTCGTGACCACCTCTTGTCGCGACGCTACCGCCAATCCGCAAACTTGGTGCCTTCCACTCGGACCAGCGAACCCCGTATATATATCGGCAAGCAAAGAGCTTCTAAGATTCGAGGGTTGGATTCCCTCACTTCCTCATTAAGGACTCGCACTGCCTGGGCTACTCTCAAGGTGTATCTTCGACGTGGAAGAGCCCCCGCCGTGCCTGTCGTGTTGTTGCCCGTCTGCACGCCGTCACTGCTGCACGCCGTCACTGCTGCACACCGCCGCCGCCGCCGTCTGGTCGCCGTCGCCCGGTGCTTGCCACCGCCGCCGCCTCCGCCGCCCGGTGCTTGTCGCCGCCGCTGCCGCCTGGTCGCCGTCTCTCGGTGCTCGCCGCTTCTTCTGCCGCCGTCTCTCGGTGCTCGCCGCTTCTGCTGCCGCCACTGCCGCCGTCTGTCGGTGTTTGCTGCTGCCTGCAATCATGGACACCCCAACTACCTCCATCATCTACACCTCCCCTTCACCTGCCCCCACTGTAACGTCATGGAGTGCTTCCTCTGGGATTAACCCGTCTCATCCACCTCCCCTGCTCACAGTCTCCTCCCCATCTATCTCCTCCCCATCACTGTATCCCCACCTGTACGTCACTCCTGCTCCTACCCCTGCTACTGCACCTGCTGCTGCTCCTGCTCCTGCCTCTGCCCCTGCTCCCACACCCCTCCTGCTCCTGTCGCCTGCCGAGACGACTTTCCTCCTCTCCCCCCTGCAACTACCACTGCTTCCCCTGCCCGAATCACCGCCTGCCGCGCCACAGTCGCCGCCACAGAGCGTCCTACCCTCTCATCCGGTGCTACTGCCTCACAGGAGGGCCCTGCCTCTCACTCCCCGTCCATCCAGTCCCTCATCCCTCCTCCCAGGCAACACCCGCCAAAAAATCTTCCAAACGGCCCTGTGGCGACCTCTCCTCTGCTCCCTCATCCAAAAAGCCACTGCCCGCCCCACCTCCCGCTGACCCCGCTATGGATACCACCCCACCTCCCTCCTCTCCAGCCCCCTCCCTGTATGCCTTTGTCCTAGCCAACCCTGATCCCAAATTCCTAGATGCCTGCACCCTCACCCTTGAAATCCGGAAGTCCATCCCCAGTGCACCCATCACCCAAATTATCCCTCGAAGAGACTCTGTTCTCATCAAGTCTCCCTCTCCATCCTTCCATATTGATCTCCTCCGGCGCCTTCCCCACATCACCTTTGGGCCCCACGCATCCCTCACCCCATTCCATACATCCTCCTCTCCTTGTCAGCCCCAACCGCCTCGTCGTCCGCCGACCCTCACCGGCGTCATCACAAAACTCATCCCTGTGGTCACGGAGGCTGAGGTGTTCGCGGAACTGAATGCCCACCCCGCCCTGGAAGTCTGCTCTGCCCGCCGTATTTACAACTCCTCTGGCCCTACTTTCCTCATGCGTATATTTACAGAGTCTGCCTCCTCCATCGACCATCTCCTCACACAGGGTGCCCTGATTTTCAACCACCGCCACCCTGTTGACCTATCCCATTCCCCTCCTCAGTCCTACCGCTGGCAGCATTGTCTTCTGTACAACAACCACCTCACCCAAAACTGCAAGAACCCACCCACCTGCCCCCATTGTAAAGCCTCCTTCATTAAACAGTGTCCCAACCTCGCCTCCCCTCCATCCTGCAACACCTGCAATGAACCTCACCCCACCTATTCCTCACCCCTCGCCTCCCCTCCCACCAATCCTGAACTCACTGTCCCCATCCGCCACATTGACCCACCTATCCACCCTAACAATTACCTCCGCCCTCCTGCTACAGCGGAAGACATCATCCAGTTCCTCACCATCATCGTGCAGAACATCCACCCCTTCCAGCGCCCCCAAACACTCCAGCAGATTTCCCTTGCTGCCCGCTCTGTTTACCACTTAAACACTTATGCCACGTACTCCCACAACCAGGCCCACTTTACTTTCACCCGCCTAGACACCCTCGTTTAAGTCCCTCTCTCCCCTTCCCGCACCCTTCCCACCTCCAACCTCCTGGCGCGTCAACAGTATCGTCTCTTCTACCTCAGCATTCGCTCCCTCCCTGCAAACAAATACCTCTTCGTGCATACCCTCTCCCAGCACCAGGTTGACTCCTTCATCCTTAATGAAACCTTCCTCCAACCCCACTATGTTGTCCGCACCTCCCCTTATCTCCTTCACCGCACTGACAATCCCCTTCCCCTAGCCTGAGGCGGGGTCGCGATAGGCCACCTCAGGCATCTCCCTGTCTGGCCACAACCCCTCCTCAATGACCCGACCGAACACCTTCTCCTCAGCCTATTTTTTCCCTCCCTCACCGTCACCTGTGCCACTATCTATATCTGTACCGCAGCTCCTCTCCCCTTTGACCGTACCTTCTCCACCTATGTGATTTCCGTTGACCTCAACATCCACAGCCGTGACCCTGCCACCCTTCGGCAGTGGCGTCAGTTCCTTGCCACCCTCCATCGTGACCTTGTTCCTCTCCCACAGTACACCCGTCCTGAAAGTAACTCCACCCCGATGTTATCCTCGCTTCCCCCAACCTCCTTGGTCGCATCGCCGTTGATGTCCTCGATCCTGTCGATAGTGACCATCTCCCTGTCCTTCTCACCATCTCCTCTACCCATCCCGCCACTGCAGCCACCTGCCCAGCTGCCCCTCCAAAGTCTGTCCATGACTACCACCGTGCCAATTGGGATGCCTACCGGAAATCCATTGCCAGGTCGAAAGCCACCCCCTCACCTTTCACCACCCTGATGACATCACCCATGCCTCTTCCTTCAGAAGACCATCACTGACGTTGTGGAGGCTCATGTCCCTACCAAACTCATCCACCCTCACCACCCTATGGTTCCTCCACAGGCCGTCCTTCTTCTGCATGAATCCCGCAGGCTCTACCAATCCTTCCTCTGCACTCGTGACCGGGATACTGTCACCCGCCACCAGCAATTACAGCGACATATCCGGAACCTCCTTACAGCAAAGGAACACCGGGACTGGAGCCAGACATGCACATGCCTCAACTCCACCCTCCCTGTCAACTACTCCAAGTACTGGTCAGCCTTCCACCACCTTACTGGTAGCCATCCCACCCCTCATTACCCCATCCTCCATGACGATCGACCCTTTCCTGAAAACCTCAGTAAGGCTAACCATTTTGCTTCCCACCTATCCGAAGTCTTCTCCATTCCTGACGATCCCCATTTTGATTACTCCCTCTTCCCCACCGTCCTTGACCGCATTGACATCTCTGTCCCCTCGCTCGCCCCTAGCTTCCAGTAGTTGGATCGGTTACCCCCCTCAGACATCAACACTCCCATCGCCACACAAGACATCACACTCGTCCTCCACTCCAAACATAACACTGCCCCTGGTCATGATGGCGTCACCTACTGTCACCTCAAGGAATCCCCTCCATCCTTCCTGTCTGTCCTTGCTACCCTGTACAATGTCCTCCTCTCAACTGGATTTTACCCTGACCTGTGGAAGACTTCCCGTGTCCTGCTGTTCCCTAAACCTGTCAAACCCCCCTCTGATACCTCTTCCTATCATCCAATCTGCCTCACCTCCATGTTCAGTAAGGTCTTCGAGGCCATCCTCTCTCGCCGTATTCACCGCCACCTTAACCAGCACCACCTCCTTCCTCTTACCCAATGTGGCTTCTGGCCTTCCTTCTCCGCCGACGACCAGCTCCTTCACCTTACCAATCTTCTTTCCCTCCAACTTAACTCCCGTCACTCTACTATCTTTGTTTCCCTTTATCTCCAGAACCCCTATGACCGTGTCTGGCATCCCGGGCTCCTCTTCAAACTCCAGACCTATGATCTCCCCATCAACTTCGTCTGTCTAATAGCTTCCTTCCTCTCCCACCATCCCTCCTATGTGACTATCCACAATTCCAACTCCCATACTTTCTACCCCTCTGCTGGCGTACCCCAAGGTTCTGACCTTTTCCCTCTCCTCTATCTCCTATGCACTGCTGATATGCCCAAACCTCCCCCTCCTGTTCATCTTCTCCAGTTCGCTGATGACACTGCCTTCCTAGCCCTTTGTCCTACTCTTGAATGGTCCCAACGTACCCTCCAAACCCACCTTGACCAATTCCCCGCTTGGTGCAACCAGTGGTTCTTCCGTGTTAATTCCTCCAAGGCCCAGGCGATCATCATAGGCCGCACCACCCGCTCCTTCCGCCTCCACGATTTCTACCTCACCATTTATGGCCGCCCTATCCACCTAACTCTTACCCTCAAATACCTTGGCCTCACACTCGACCGCCACCTCACCTGGACTCCCCATCTCCTTACCATCCAAAACAAAGCTCACAACTGCCTCCGCCTCCTGAAACTCCTGTCTAGCCGGACGTGGGCTCTGCATCCTTCCACCATCCTTCACACCTACAAATCCTTGATCCGCCCCATCCTTTGTTATGCCAGCATCGCCTGGATATCCGATTTGTCCCTCCCCAGCCCTCCAAATCCTTGAACGCCATGCACTCCGCCTCGCCTTCTGCATCTGCCTTCCGTACCCCACACGCATCCTCTACGACCTCATCCCCTTCGCCCACCTTCTCCTTTTCCTTTAACACATCCGCACACTTTATATTGTCCGCCGCCTTGATGCCCCTCACCCCCTGGTGTCTCCCTTCCTCTCCACCCCCAACCAGTTGCCGAGCCTTTACCGTTGTGTCCCACCCTCTCTCCATCTCCACACCCTCCATCTCCTTTCCCAACACAACTTCCACAGTCTACCCCTCCCGGATGATGAGCTTCGCCCTGACATCTACCCTTCCTACCAACTCTAACCCCATCTTCCTGCCTCCTCCTCAGAGCTCCCTCTCCTCCCCCTCCCTCCTCCTGAGCGGCTTCCCCCTCCTACTCCCCCTCCATTTCTTGTGCCTCCTTTCAGTGTCTCTGCGCTCCCTCCTGCCCTGTCTTCCCTCTTCCTCTCCCACCCCACGTGTCTCCTGCCTCTTCATGAACCCACCGATGCCCGTCCTCTCTTCACCCCGCCACTTCCCCAGCTGCCCCATGCTCTCCCCTCCTTTTCCATCCTCTCTGACCTTTCCCTCGGCAGGTCCCACCTGGCAGTTTTATTCTTCGTCGTGTGTGCTCCAAGTGGGTTTTAAGTGTGTTGTTCCGAAGTGTTTTTTAATACTGTGGCCGACCTTTAACCTGTGCATGCGCATTCAGTGTCTTCTCTGTGTTTTAAGAATCGCCAACTGTGTTTTTTTAACTTTCTGGTGACTTTTTTAACTTTCCCCCATGAACGACTCCATGTCCGTGTATTTTTACCTCCATTTTCTCCCCTTACTCTGTTTTATGTTCCCCTTTTTTATCTCGTTATGTATGTATCATCTATTCTTGTTTTAGTTGTTGTGTCACTCGGCTGAAGAGCGGCGGATTGTGCTGCTGACAGCCCTCCGCTGCCCATATGGGGCAGGGGAATGAAATCACAACAAAGAAAAAGAAAAAAAGACCTTCTAAGGATAACACAGATACCAACTCTTCCTCATAGATATTGGCAATGGGGCTGCAAGAGAGATAGTCGATACTACGCCTGAGCCATGGCGCCAGACAGAACAGTCTATTAACTCAATGGCTCACAAGCAATATGTTCTCTTGTGCCGTCACAACAGTGCTGTCCTCAGTCTTGAGAGACGTGATACACGCACATCGACGACAAGTCTGTTGTCGAATGAGATGATATAAGGAAGTCAATTCATCCTCTACCATGGAAGTGGTTTGGATCACATCCTTAACCCTTTCATTGACGCTGCTTCCACCGTAACATTTGCGGCTATACACGACTGACGTCTGCAATACGTAGCGGAGCCTGATGCGCACTTTCATAAAGAGCGCGTAAGAGAGAGTGGTAAAATTATTGTGTCCTTCGAAATTCCCGCACCCTATCAGCGAGGAATCGTATCAAAATTTTATCTGAGCCGCTGCATTGCCAGTTGCGTTCACCATCCCATTTAGCAACCAGAGCGGTCGAAACAATTTCACGACAGTCGAGCGTGATTTAAAGCATAAAGCAGCAATCACTGCACAGCGGTCAGTGAAGCTGGCGGGGATTACATCGAGAGCGAAAACCCTATTACACATCCTATCAGATAAATAAAATCTGTCAAGATTACCGCTAAAATACTTATATTTGGCAAGAATCGGATATGTACAGACGCAAAAATCTTGCAGTTTCAAGGAACGAACTGAATTTTGCAATTCCCGGAAGACATTAATATTGGGAGACTGATCTGCAGGATGTTACATGCAGTTAAAATGACCACCTATCAAAATTTACTTCGGAATTTTTCAAAGCAAGTAAACCGTCTCTTCTTTATAAAATCGGGAACAGTGCAAAGTGCGTCTGGTACCGGATGGTGCATAAAAGCGAATCAAGGTCAGGTGAAGAAAAATTCATACTATTCCTCTAAGATTGTCAAGAACTTCAATCCCTAAAAGACAACGCAGTCCCCGTGGAGTATTCGTGAGCCACATTAAACACAATGCAAAAACTAGGAAGAGAAAAGCTAATGAATTGTACCTCTCGTAGGAATAACACATCTCTTAGTATTCAAAGAATGAAACGAATAAGTGTGCATAATTTAACAACAAGAAACGAAATTCGTTATGTTCACCAACTGTATTACGTCATCGACGAGTGTCAAGCTCCACTGCACCCCCCCCCCTCTCCCCCCCTCTGGAATCTTTATGTATCTTCTTTTTACGAGCCATCACCCGCATCGGGCTGGACGCGTTGTTTACAACAAGTGAGGGATAATACAGTATCGGCAATCGGTCACATAGGCGGTTCTTCAACATTAGCGAAAGTAGGTGACAAACAATGATCCCTAGAGGCCCACTCCATCGGATGGGATCCTTGCAGTTCAGGTCGAAACACAACAGATGGGCGACAGGTAGTATTGCATGGTCACCAATCGCCTCTACTGGAGTAACAATAGTTGCTCGTTCCGGAGTCACCGGACTGTTTGACATCAAGGGAATAGGTAATTTTAGGGACGCCTCAATTTGTTGCTGTTTAATCATTGGAACATCAGAAGGCTCAACGACTTCCCCACCCTTGGGTGCTTCCGGAGGTGTCACCTTAAAAGCGGGAGGTATACGAGGAGAAACACCAGAGACCTCAATAGCTGTTTTCGCACTATCGACCCCCTTAGGAATGCAGGCAGGACTCAGCACTACAAGGTACATCAACCGACAAAATGTACTTCAGGGAGGGGTGGGCGAGGAGTAGATTTATCCGACTCCTCACCATCCTGCGGAAGACCTCTCCTGTGTTGTACTGTGGACACTGCCAGCTTGGTAACAACAATTTCGGGACCGTGCTGCGAGGATAAAGGCGGAAATTCTGGAACAGTAAGCTTCACACCCCTCTGATGTTCCATTGCACCCGGGGAAGACGTGGCATCAATATCCTGAGCGTTAGACACGAGATCAGCTAACGTCACTTTTCGACGCTGTTCAAAAGAGGTGTTCAATACAAATACCCACCGCAGGTAATTAGATCCAAGGTGGCCTCTTTCATTAGATAGAAAGCTTGTCCCCATTTGCCCACTATACGTTATATGAATGCAGTAATCACAGCCAAGTAGATGGAAAAGAATGTTATGTTTGACTACCACCTCCACTGAACAGATTCCGCCTTAACATTGCAACAGGCGTAAAGTGGAGCAGCGTTCGTGTCGTGTACACCTAACATAACTTTAAGGGAGCAACACCTCCTTAGGTAAACTGTCGTCAGCTTCCGGTGAGAGACTGAACTGTCGGGCATTGGTATGAACCAGTTCCGCATTAGCAAGAAACTCTATATTTACGGAACCATCAAGACGCTTAAAGGGAACTTGAGATCACGATCCTTGAAGGGGACTTGAGAACCATGACGCAAAAACAACCTATCGACTGTAGTGGACCAAAAACTTTACGAAAAAGACATGATAATCAGAATTAAAATAGGCAGTATGAACCTGATCACATGGCGCATGAATTGTATGAAAGAGTCAACCACGAATCTCCAACGATTAGAATTGCACGGAATCCTTGGATTTATGGAAACTGAAGCTGACGGTATCCTTTCTTGGAATACACTTGGAACTCATGGCGGACATTACGACCGGACTACGCTGCTGCTAACGGACACACACAATAATTAACGCCATGGACCAAACAACGACGTGACACACACAGAGATACAAACAACAGTGAGGAAAAGCTGTCCAGGCGCGCGCGACGGTGCGGTGTGGTGATAAACTAACAACCTTCTCGTTCGATGCTCAAGGCGGAACTATATACTGGGCAGTTGCGTTAACCACTGCGGCATCCGGACACGGTGCTTATCACAAACGCACAGACTATCTCGCATGATCCCCTGCTGACCACACCCCTACCTAGCGAAACCTATTCGCAGTCCATCTCCAGTCGTCCATGCTCCCTAATTGTAGATTCCGACCGGAGGTAATTGTGCAGCAATGGTCAATGAATCCACAACCTTCAGTGCGAATGCACACGTACGTCCGAGTCCGCAGCTCGTGGTCGTGCGGTAGCGTTCTCGCTTCCCACGCCAGGATTCCCGGGTTCGATTCCCGGCGGGGTCAGGGATTTTCTCTGCCTCGTGATGACTGGGTGTTGTGTGATGTCCTTAGGTTAGTTAGGTTTAAGTAGTTCTAAGTTCTAGGGGACTGATGACCATAGACGTTAAGTCCCATAGTGCTCAGAGCCATTTTTTTGCACTTACGTCCGACCTCAGGAGGACGAGCATAGAGGGCCAGGTGGCGCTAGGTGAGAGTGTGGGGTCAGCAGGGGATCGTGCGGAGATAGCCCGCGTACTTGCCACACTCTATGTGTGGATGGTACAGTGGTTAACGAAATTGCCTAGTAAACAGCAGATTCCGGGTACAAGTCCCGGTCCGGCACATATTTTCACTCGACACTGCTGGTTCCTCATAAACTCCTGATGCAGGTGATGTTATTAGTTCCTTCCCTTTCCTGTTCTTTATCCCCCTTCCACCATTAATTTACACAATCTAGTTCTGGTGGTACAACGTTTTCTCCTGCAACTCTAAATAGGTAATAATAATCTGTCTGGTGCTTCCTGTAGATTGCCGGATATTTGTGCTGATGTGATTAGAGGTACTAGTGATTCTGCTATGGTGATACCTCTTGAATCCACAAGTAGGTGTGAAGTTTGTCAGATAATCTGGCTGCAACGTTCAATCTGAACAGAATGTTATTTTAAATCATAAATGCATTCTTGATGGGGACTTAACGAAGGAAACAGAGCCAGTACAAGAACTTAGAAACTAGCACAAAAAAGCAAATACGCACAGAAATCAAGTGAACGAATTGATTCTAGTACAAGGAAACAAAACACTAGTACAGATAAAGTGCACAGGTGGACCTTAGCCCAGATGACATCAGTCTAGTTTGAATGGATTAAAAGTGCAAGTCAGAAATTTAAAAAGTGAATTATAATCTGTTGCGGAGGTTATTTCAAGCAGTTTGGATGTGCTCAGGGACCTAAATATAACAGGGAAGTCCTTACTGTGGAGAACAGGCTTGTTGATGTAGAGAGATTCAGTTTACAAAAATGGTTCAAATGGCTCTGAGCACTATGGGACTTAACATCTGTGGTCATCAGTCCCCTAGAAATTAGAACTACTTAAACCTAACTAACCTAAGGACATCACACACATCCATGCCCGAGGCAGGATTCGAACCTGCGACCGTAGCAGTCGCGCGGATCCGGACTGAGCACCTAGAACCGCTAGACCACCGCGACCGGCTTCAGTTTACATTTATGAAACTTGTTGAAGATCAGAAGAAATCATTACAAGGAGATTTACATACTTTGAGAGACGAGCATGTGAAAGATAAAACAGCTTCATCAGATATGTTAGATGCTGCTCCAGGTTACGAAGTTCTGACTCAAATTCAGGAGCAAAGAGCTAGTCTTGCAACAATTTGCAAAGTCTTCAACAGGGAGTAGAATTAAAAGGCCAATACAGGAATGATATTTTGAGAGAATAGAGATAGAGTGCAGAAAGCTGTTACTAAAGCTGATGAACTTGAAACTACTGCAGCCCAGCTGACAGTTAAACAGAGCTAAAATGGCACAGTGTTCATAGGTAGTGATAATTCAGAGGAGCTGGTTTTAAGATTTAAAGAGGGACAAACAGAAGCTAGTCAAAGGAGACAAGAGTTGGATCAGGACATACAAGAAGAGCTTTTAAGATTAAGGTAGGAGATGGGCTTTCAGCTATTCAGGAGGAGCTTGGGACTGAATCCGACAAACAAACGGACAGGTAGACAAAGAATAAAGGGATGAATTTGAGTTACGATTATTTACAATGAATGAAAGTTACCAGTGTGGTAATGTGATTGAGGAGGAGCAGGATGCATCAGGTGGGGAGCCTGCTACTAAGCTAACTAAAAATGAATTACTAATAAAGTTACAGTGAGCAGAGGTGAGTTCAGAACTACTATGGTTCCTATTGCTGAAAATGAGTATTGGTTTCTGAATGTTGTAGCAGCAAGGGCCAAAGCTACAAAACGTGACATGCCTTTTCTGAAAACTATAATAAATCTGTTTCTGTTGCAATATGGCTGTGAGACTACGTCTTTTTTTAATTATTGTGCCACTACGAAGCAAATTGGAACTATTATGCGTTTGGAAGTTGGTCAGTTTGATGTGAGAGGTTTCCAACATGTAACGCCTCATGATTCAGTTGATATGGTATCACAGGTAAGAGACGTGCAACGCAACTGCGGAAAAGTGACATGTAAAGGTCATAGAATTTACACTGAATCAGTCTAAGGAAGTGTTCATATATTCACTGCGAAATACCGAGTGTTTTAGGTAATGTACCAGCTAATAGTATATTTGCGCAGGCAGGCACCTTCAATCTGTTTCCTTTGGGTATATTTTTCAGTTGTTAAGATTTTTTGTGTCAGTGTGGCATCAGTCATATTTAGATAATTCCCTTCTTCAAAATGGGAACCTAATGTATATGTACGTTTTCTTTGTTCTTTCTTATGTGGTGGTCCTCCGTGTCATGTAGTTCATGTGTGGACTATTGTACACTTTCCTGTATCTATGGTTACCGCTGGGTCGTAATAATTATCTTTCTAACAGAAGCTTCTGTGGCACAGTTTCATTCCTGAATCTCTGACGAATTTATGCTTAAAGATATAAATACAAACATGCTTTGTTACTCACTTTGCAATATGGAATTAATTTCAGCCACGAAATTTAAACCGCATTCTGCCTTCAGCAGGATTATTAGTTAATTGATAGCAGAACTGCCATAAGTGTAAGCTTTTACAGAGCTGTAATCAGCAGAAAGCTTTTTACCATTCTTTGCACTTTATAAAGCTTGGAACGTTAGTGACAATGTAGAGATTCCAAGCGTCCTTGCCACTTATCATTTTATATTCCACATGGGTGTTACGTGTCTTTATACGCGTAATTCAGTTTATGTGTGAATTTGGTATTAGGATGTCATTCGGTGAAACTCAGTATACATGATTGACATACAAAATGAATTATATTGTGATATAGCTAGAAAGGTATTTGAACTTATATTCTCTCAAATATTCATTCATGCTCCCAATTGCTTTCCTTTGCGCAATGTAACCACTATCTACTTCATAATATGCTTTTGAAATGTGGTTAGATAGCGTTATCAGTTGTGTCTTAGATCAAAAGGTACGTACTAAGAGTCGAATACACAGAGCATTTGCCTGAAAACGTATTTTAACGCACTCGGAAAATGCAAGCAAGGTAGGGGTAGCTTACTAAATATAACTGTACGCATTGCATACAAAATAGAATGAATGAAAATCAGTGGGACAGCAGTGGCCAGCAAAGACCTGTATGTTCGTCAGATGTCAGTGGGATGAACTTCAGTGTGAAAACTTGCATTATCCTACCGGAATACACCGTTTGGCACCTTGACCATAATGGGTGCAACAGGATTTGCCATTTGCATCGAACAATTACCAAATCTATCCTGTTGTCATTTCCATTAGCTGTGCTCGCGATAATTCGAGGAGCTGGAGAGCTATGGGTCTCCAGAGTCGCTGCTTTGTGTGGTCTTTCACCTGACCGTCTACACTCTATGGACATACATCTCACCATCGGACAATATCACTCAGTGTTCCGTTCCAGTTGAATGTGGTCCTACGCCATGAATGTCTTCCTCTGTGGAATCGGTAAACGATGTTTGTCAACTCGAGTTCTCAATCCAGCTTCCAGTAACCTGTCGCTGTTGATTCGTGGTGACATTTGTTTCAGCTGTTGTCTTCCATCTCTTGGACAGAACCAGTCGAGCAATCCCACGATCTTCTCGTGGAGTAGTCCTTCAGAAACGACTCTTGTCCACTCTAACCATTGTGTCGAGCTGAGCCAGAGTCAGCTCTTGCTGTGCGGTCACTGCACTACAACCAATAGTCCTTATGAGTTATTCGTACTATTCTTACGTGCAACTCACGTCAATGATTCGATCTTTCTTCCAGTGGTCAAGCTGGTTTACGATCTCCGCTTGTAATGTTAGATACACCAAATAGCCATCAAGTAGATACAACATTCTTCATCTATAGGTATGGCTTTTTCTCTACTGAAAATAAGCTAGTAAAAAATTGTAATTTCATTCAACATATCCCAAAGGCAAGCCAATACAAAGTGTCACTTTGGCAGCTTTCTTTACTGTATCACAGAGTTGACTTCTGGAAGAAAACTATTATACTGCAATGAAACCAAAACAGATTTTTTTTCTGAAGCATAATGAGTAGGTTGTTAGGTTTTAAGAGAACTTGTCCAGCATTAAATATTTTCAGAATGAGATTTTCACTCTGCAGCGAAGTGTGTGCAGATATGAAACTTCCTGGCAGATTAAAACTGTGTGCCGGATCGAGACTGGAACTCGGGACTTTCACCTTTCGCGGGCAAGTGCTCTACCATCTGAGCTACCCAAGCACGACTCACGACCCGTCCTTAGAGCTTCAAATCTGCCAAGGTCCTTAGTTCGAGTCTCGGTCCAGCACACAGTTATAATCTGCCAGAAAGTTTCAATAAATATTTTGTCTGCCAAAAGAAAACCATATGCTTCCAACCATTTATAAGGGGCAGTCAAATGAAAACCGAACACCTACCGTAGTACACAGTCTGCACGACAGGTAGACCCACTTGTGCTACGTTTCGATACTGTGACCACTGTGGAAGGAACGGCATGGTGTTACATCACAGATGCACGGAATTGTTCGGTTATGATGTTGATTGTTGGCAGGCATGTATAACGCGTTTGTCCAGCTGTCATATTGTAGCATGTCTAGCGTCTGTATTCCTCGCCGGCTCTCTACATGATCTCCGGTGACCACATGCAAACAAGTTCCTCAGACGTGGAAATACAATCGGACGAAGGCTACGCTTCAGCGATTTGGCTGGGAAGCACAGCGGCATCCTCAGTACGGCCCGGGTGTTTCATCTACAGCTACACTTACATGATTACTTTGCAGTTCACAGTTAACTGCCTGAAAGAGGAATTAAGTACCTTCAAGCTATTCCTCTATCACTCCCCTCGCGAACAGCGCACGGGAAAAACCAACACTTAAATCTTTCCGTGCGAGCTCTGATTTTTCTTATTTTACGATAACGATTAAAGCAGAGGATTTGATTATGATAATCATTTCTCCCTATGTAGATGGGCGCAAACAAAGTACTTTTACAGTGAGGAGAAAGTTGATAATTAAAATTTCATGACTAAATCTTGTTGCAGAGATAAACTCCTTTGTTTTAATGACTGCCACCCTTATTTGCTTATAATATCCGAGGCTCTCACTCCCTTTTTCGCGAAAATACAAAACGAGCTGCCCCTCTTTGTACGTTTTCGATGCCCTCCGTCAGTCCTATCTGATGCGGATCCCCCACCACGTAGCAATATTCCAGAAGAGGACGGACAAGCGTAGTAGCGTAGTATAGGCAGACTGTTCTGGTAGACCGGTTGCATTTGCTAAGTGCACTGCCGACAAATCGCAGCCTTTGGTTTGCTTTCCCCATGTCATCATCTGTGTGATCGTTCAAAGTTAAGTTATTCGTAATACTGTAATCCCTGATCACTTAGTTGAATTTACAGTCTTTAGATTTGTGTGTTTTATCCTATAACCGAAATTTAACGGACTCCTTTTGGTACTCATGTGGATAACTTAACACTATTCATTATTTAGAGTCAATTGCCACTTTTCGTACCAACAACCTTTTCGGTAAGTTTGAGGACTCACAATAATCAGCCCCGTACGGAACAGTAGCTCATTTGCCAAATGGTTCAAATGGCTCTGAGCACTATGGGACTTAACTTCTGAGGTCATCAGTCCCCTAGAACTGAGAACTACTTAAACCTATCTAATCTAAGGACATCACATACATCCATGCCCGAGGCAGGATTCGAACCTGCGACCGTAGCGGTCGCGCGGTTCCAGACTGTAGCGCCTAGAACCGCTCGGTCACTCCGGCCGGCCTCATTTGCGATATATGACAGTGTCTAGCCATAATAATTGTATCGTACAGTCACATTTGCAATATTCAAGTAAAGTTTGAACATCGGTATCAACCTTTAGAGCTCAAAGGTTTACATTTACATCGTAAATGAGTTGTAGAATCGAATATGTCGTTTCTTAATTACAAAAGACAACCATACTTGACATTATTTCTGTTTATTACAGTGCCATCTACGATGAATAGGAAACAATATGTATTCTTTTGGCGTATAACCTAAATACACTGTACAATAAAAATGGAAGGCTCCTGTTTAAAAATAAAACGTTTACCCTGCCCAAGGTGGAGTGGTTAGGAGGTGGCCTATTGCTGCACAGACCGTTACTAAAATGAACTGTTCACGTACAACATTTTTTTTGTGCGATGGGTAGTTTTGAGCAGATTTGGTTGTCTGAAGTTAAAACAGATACGCAGTAGTTACCCCGCAGTTACACGAGTTCTTCGTAATTCTTGTTTTCAAACCTAGGTTCACTTGTTCAGAACCTGCTTAAGGGGAAAAACATATTCAGTTCTACCAACAATTGTCAACACCTCCATTCGCCACACCGTCTTTCGCAAACACGGCAATATATTAGAAACCGTGGAGACAAGCAATGTATGTTACTATGCGCACTTAGTAAAGCAAAGTGCTTTAAATTGTCTTTCCGAATCACATGTCTCCGTTCTCGACTTTCCTACATTTGTCACTCTTCATTACAGCAGTTGGGAGATACTCTGCGTCTGGGAGAAAGTTTAAACGAGATGGTATCCTTTATGACACGTAATGATGTGTGAGATGAGTGCCATTAGACAACTAGACAACAACATGTTACAACACATGAACTTTAAAAAAATGGTCCCCCTTCCTTAGCAAGTAATAAGAACTAAAGACGTTGTTCCCGATGGAGCAGCCAAGTTCTTGTGGTAGTGAGATGTGAGGCCTCTGAGGAGATGAAATAGTCTCAGAGGATAATTACACGCATTTATGCGTGGGGACCATTGCGGTCTGGCGTGGATTATGCTCCTAATTGAATTCCTGACCGCTGACCCAGATTCTAATTATTCGTGACGCAGACTCCAGTAGATTAAGGCTTGCTGGATGTCTTCCCACGTGCATTACAGTGCTGCGTAGTACCACTGAGCTTGGTATAGGATGATCTCTCTTGGGAATTCATTTTCATCATTGAAATAAAACTTGAGTATACTTTGTTGCTACGTTACAATGTGTTTGACGAACGATTAGGAGTTTTATCAAAAGCTTTCGTACAATATGGGACAGAAATAGTCTTGAATCAGTTTCCTCAGAAAGGGACATAAATGGATTGAATTGAACAGTTCGATAATATCGTGATGATTTGGAATAGGAAATGAAGGAAACCGATATTGGACAAAACGTATTTAGAGATAACGGGGAAACTAGAATTCCTAAAATATCTTAATTTGTTATTAAAGTCCACCAACTACAGGACACCTAATATGATCTAGCAGGTTGTCTAATCATATGCATCAATTTATCTAATGCCCTTCTGAAACACCGGTGTTAAACGCAACCTCCCCAGCAGTTCATTGTGGTCCTAGTACTGTTATCAAGTATTCTACTGAGGAAAGAAAAATTTTAATAAAACTACAAGTAGCTGTTATGTCTGTATCCTGGAAAATAGTTTATGAAAACCCGATTTTTCAAGGAGTGCGGTGTTCTCCACCTGATGAGCAAACAAGTAAAAAGGGCTACATAACTTGAAAAAAACAGTTATAAATTTGAAAAGGTGTATTTAGAGAAACTCACTTGTCAGCAGCACAAATTACACGTTTGTAAAAAATTAATTAAATACGATAGCTACAATTTGTTTTAAAAAGAATTAATAATCACTATTGAGAAAAAAAGGAGGTGGTTCAAAAAAATTTGGCATTGTTGTTGTAAGAATTAGCATTTTCATCGTTACCAATAATCACACACTGTCTGTGGACCCACTTTTCACATTCTGCAGATTTGATGCAATGATCATTAAATGCTGACACTGAAAATTTTTCAGAATAATAACTTACTATTTGTAATATTTCCATAAGTTGAGGTTCAACAGCCGTAAAACATTTTATAAAATACATTTTAACCATCAGCTGTTTATTTGTCCCATTAGCCATCTACCAGTTTCGGTTATTAACCATCATCCAGGATGTAGGGTACAATTCAGTAGTTGAAAGCACCATTCCCTTGGAGCTGAAAAATATCGAAATTAACCAGGGATTTTGTTCAAACAACTGACATAATTTATCTTACAACACTGACAGTCATATCTCATACCAAACTGACAGACAGCACAGGAAAACGAACTTGGCTGTTGTACCCTACATCCAGGATGATGTTTAATAACCGAGACTGTTAGATGGCTAATGGGACCAATAGACAGCTAATGGTTAATATGCATTTTATAAAGTAATTTACTATATTCTAACCACACCAAGGCGTTAACAGTGGGAATTACAACGTGTGGAGAGCAAAAACCAATTGAAAACACAAGCCAGAACGTCAACCTTACACATAATCAAGAGCTCAAACAATAAGAGATTCCCCTAAACAAGCAAAAGTCTAAGTGACCGAATATCCATACCTCAACCACATAAGCTAGTACACACACGTCTGACATAAAAGCCACAGTCTCTCTCACCAGAACACAAAGCATGGATGCACTCAGTTTTTGGCCAGTTCATTGACTACACCATCGTTGGTTCCCCATCCTCCATCGCCATGACATTATTGGCAGTTGCAGATACCATATTATACCTCCCTCTCTAACGGGCACTTAAGGGCGAAAGTGCTCAGGGCTATGGTTTGAAAGTCTGGGGAGGGAAGAGGGGGAGACTGGAAGGCTGCCAAGTAGTAGTTCAAAATATAACAATTGTTCTTCACCATGTTCAACATGCTGCTTCATGGGCTCCCCTCCCCTCTCCAAACCCCACGTTGTCAAAGAGGGACACCGCCATGATCTTAAATTATTATCAGGGTTCGGGCTGACGAGTCCCATTGCCTCCTATATATGCTGTTGGAGGGAGGGGGGGAGGCGAACATCGCTTGTAGAACACTAGTGATGGCTCCTGTGGTAGTAGCCAACTACTGTCCTAAAGCAACCGTAATTGATTTCTGTATCTCGTGAATCTACCATCATCAACCCCGACCTCAAAAAGTTGCCAACCCCTGTGCTGGACTATAACCCCTTCCGTTCGCCACCATCAGCACCCAAACATACGAACCCAAAGCAAAGCACCTTCTGCAATTGGGGCGTAAGACGGGAATGCTGGGGGGCAGGGATAGAGGAAAAAAGATCACAAAATTTACGGACTCGTCCATGCAGGAGTTCTGCCCAACAATGCCTATTTACCAGGGTGGAGTAGTATGTGGCTAAGAAGTGCGACTTGCCTCCTCTACTTGCATAGTTTTCACTGCCTACATCATTTGGATCTTAAAAGTCTGGACCATCTGTTCCACATCTGAGATGGGTGCTGGATGGAAGGTAGCAGTGGTCAGGTGCTAGAACTGCTGAAATTCTGACGCCATAAACTGCGGGCATTATCATAGTCCATAGTTACTGGCGCATCTTTACATCAAAAATAGCTATCAACGCCTTGATGGTGGATCTGGTTGCTGTGGTGGGCATCAATGCTATATAGAAGAAATTTGACAGGTTTTCCACCAGTATCAACGACATTTCCCCAACAAATGGACTGGTGAAATCCATGAGTACTCCTTCCCATAGTAGAGCTGGTTGAAACCACGTCAGAAACTTCTGAGAAGAGGCCACTTGGTTGTACAAACAATCTTGACACTGCCTCTCTGCACATTCCATATGAGTACTTATTGCAGGCCAATATGCCTTCCGCTAACGGTCTCATGTGAGTCATAACCCAGTGAGAAGAATGAAGCCACTGAAGTATGCACGAGCACAATGAGGGACGACTACCATGCAGCATTCGTCATTCTTTGCAGTAAGTGACAATACTCCTTGACATACATTGAGCCACTCTTTCATATTGAAGTATAATTGAAAAACGGGATGGGCGTCCTTAGAAAGGTGCACCGGTCATCCTGATTGAACCGCTATAACAACACTGAACAACATTCGGTTGGGTTACGACCTGTGGTTACCGCAACTTCCTTGGTGGTGATGGCTAAATCTTCCATGTCTAACACGTCATCAAGCCAAAAAAAAATTTCTTCTTATCAAAATCAGCATCGGGACAAATGGGCAATCTGGACAACGCATGCGCATTTCTGCGCTTTGTGATGGGCTGAAAATGGATATCATTAAAGTAATTGCAAAGAAATAACAACCAACACTGTAGTCTCTGAGTCGTATTTTCAGGAAAGTCAGCCTTAAGATTAGATGATATGAACTGTTTATGATCTGTGACCAAGCCATCTTATCATCATACATTATGGCCAGAGTTTATTTCCCTATTTGGGAGTAATTATTCTGGGTGAGCAAGAGTTTTTAGATGTGAAAGCAATCGTCTCTTCTTACCCATCTAGATTTCTGTAGTACAGTACAACGTCAGTCCCATACTGCAACGCAACAGCAGCCAGTATTAGGCTTTTCTTGGGATCAAAAGCAGCAAGGTTGGTTGGTTGGTTGGTTTGGGGAAGGAGACCAGACAGCGTGGTCATCGGTCTCATCGGATTAGGGAAGGATGGGGAAGGAAGTCGGCCGTGCCCTTTCAGAGGAACCATCCCGGCATTGGCCTGGAGTGATTTAGGGAAATCACGGAAAACCTAAATCAGGATGGCCGGACGCGGGATTGAACCGTCGTCCTCCCGAATGCGAGTCCAGTGTCTAACCACTGCGCCACCTCGCTCGGTAAGCAGCAAGGCAAGGAGCAGTGTGTAAATAATGTTTTAGTCATAAAGAAAGCTCTCTGACAGTTGTTGAACAAAACAGATTTCACACTTTCCTTAATAAGCTGATTGAGAGGTTGTGAGACCTCTGATGCATTTAATATGAATTTGATACGATAGTTTACGTTGCTAAGGAACAACTGCTGTACCTTCAATTTCCGAGGGGTGGGCAATTTGTCAGTCATGATGATCTGGTTGTTGAGTGGTTCAGTCCCCCCCCCCCCCCCGCCATACTTAAGATATGCCTCTAATAACTGTCACTGGATGTGAAAAACGTTCACTTTTCCCAATTACAACGCAGACGACTGTCCTCCAGCACCGAAAACACTGCCTATAAGTTTGTAAATGTTCTTCTCGGGTGTCACCTGTAACAATTAAATCATCCAGATAAGTTGCACATTGGGCTACGGCGGACTTTCTGCTCGGCAAAACGATGAAAATTTCCTGGGGCTCAGGCAGCACCAACGGTAACCCGGTAAACTTGTAGAGCCAAATGGCTTATTGATAACGATTAACTGTTGTGAAAGACATCATATTTACGCCAGAGACTGTTCACCTTTTTCACTTCCATACATGGCTACACTCCATAGAAATACTTTCAGAAACGACTTTCTGACACTTAAATCTATACTCGACGTTAACAAATTTCTCTTCTTCAGAAGCGCTTTCCTTGCCATTGACAGTCTACATTTTATATCCTCTCTACTTCGACCATCATCAGTTATTATTTGTAAAAATAAAAAGTTTAACAGTCACTGGCGTAAACATGATGTCTTTCAAGGAATTTCACATGACTGTGAATCCCAGTTGTTGTTGTGGTCTTCAGTCCTGAGACTGGTTTGATGCAGCTCTCCATGCTTCTCTATCCTGTGCAAATTTCTTCATCTCCCAGTACCTACTGCAACCTACATCCTTCTGAATCTGTTTAGTGTTTCCATCCCTTGGTCTCCCTCTACAATTTTTACCCTCCACGCTGCCCTCCAATTCTATACTGGTGATCACTTGATGCCTCAGAATTTGTACCACCAACCGATCCCTTCTCCTAGTCCAGTTGTGCCACAAACTTCTGATCTCTCCAATTCTATTCAATACCTCCTCATTAGTTATGTGATCTACCCATCTAATCTTCAGCATTCTTCTGTAGCACTACATTTTGAAAGCTTCTATTCTCTTCTTGTTAAAACTATTTATCGTCCACCCTTTCACTTCCATACATGGCTACACTTCATAAAAATACTTTCAGAAACGACTTTCTGACACTTAAATCTATACTCGATGTTAACAAATTTCTCTTCTTCAGAAACGCTTTCCTTGCCATTGACAGTCTACATTTTATATCCTCTCTACTTCGACCATCATCAGTTATTTTGCTCCCCAAATAGCAAAACTCATTTTGCTACTTTAAGCCACTCATTTCCTAATCTAATTCCCGCAGCATCATCTGATGTAATTCGACTACATTTCATTATCCTCGTTTTGCTTCTGTTGTTGTTCATCTTATATCCTCCTTTCAAGACTGTCCATTCCGTTCAGCTGCTCTTCCAGGTCCTTTGCTGTCTCTGACAGAATTACAATGTCATCGGCGAACCTCAAAGTTTTTGTTTCTTCGCCATGGATTTTAATTCCTACTCCGAATTTTTCTTTTGTTTCCTTTACTGCTTGCTCAATATACAGATTGAATAACATCGAGGATAGGCTACAACCCTGTCTCACTCCCATCCCAAACACTGCTTCCCTTTCATGCCCCTCGAATCCTGTAACTACCATCTGGTTTCTGTACAAATTGCAAATAGCCTTTCGCTCCCTGTATTTTACCCCTGCCACCTTCAGAATTTGAAAGAGAGTATTCCAGTCAACATTATCCAAAGCCTTCTCTAAGTCTACAAATGCTAGAAACGTAGGTTTGCCTTTCCTTAAACTGTTTTCTAAGATAAGTCGTAGGGTCAGTATTGCGTAACGTGTTCAAATATTTGTAAGGAATCCAAACTGATGTTCGCCGAGGTCCGCTTCTACCAGTTTTTCCATTCGTCTGTAAAGAATTCGTGTTAGTATTTTGCAGCTGTGGCTTATTAAACTGACAGTTCGGTTATTTTCACATCTATCAACACCCTCTTTCTTTGGGATTGGAATTATTATATTCTTATTGAGGTCTGAGGGTATTTCGCCTGTCTCATACATCTTGCTCTCTAGATGGTAGAGTTTTGTTAGGCCTGATTCTCCCAGGGCTGTCAGTAGTTCTAATCGAATGTTGTTTACTCCCGGGGGCTTGTTTCGACTTAGATCTTTCAGTGCTCTGTCAAACTCTTCATGCAGTATCGTATCTCCCATATCATCTTCATCCCAGTTATGAAAAGTTAATTAACTGTTGTGACTCAGTATTGAGGGGAAACTGCAGATATGGATCTCGGCAACCGATCTTCGGAAATTACTGTCCACCAGCCAACTTCCCCAATTATTCCTCGGTACAGGGGACTGGATAAGAGTTCACCTATCTTTGGGCGTTAACTCTCTAATAACGTTACTTGGAGCGCCACATTTTTATGTTTTGCAACGACAGTCAGTTGACTCATCAACGGAATGCGTTGGCAACTATAGGAAACCACTGTTTTGGTAACAGCTTGTAACAGGGTGCTACCCAGATCCATGTACGTAGCCACATTGAACAACGAGAACGCAACCACGGCAACAAGTTTAAACTCAACAGAGCTTCCCCAGACAGACAACTTAAACACAAAACTTTATTTAAATGCCGACGTTTCCGCCACTAGGTGTGTAAACCGGTCTTAGAATCTAAGAAACCTTGCAGCAGAGCAAGAAACGTCTCAGGTAGTTGTCCAACCGCTCTGTACCTATGTGGAAAGTCTAAATGACAGAGGAAGGAAGGGGAGGGGGGACAGGGCACCTGTTGCTCTCGACGTTCCAACATCTACAGAAGCTCAGCGTATTGTTGCTGTAGTTGTTGCTGATGTTGCAATTACAGCTGCTGCTGTCATAAATCCATTAAGCGGTCGTCCATGATGATGCAACCCGATCGATACTTGCGTGAGTAAGACTCGCCCCACTTTGCCACATCCCAGCCTCGCCAAGCGGGATTATAATATCTGAAGAGTAAAAACCAATCGAGTCCAGAACACAAGCCTAAACGCCAACCGTGCACATAATCGATAGATCAGACAACAGGAGATTCCCATAAACTCGCAAACAATTAAGTGACCGCGTATCCGCACGACGAGCTACTAAGCTAGTAAACACATAACTGACTTGAGTCGGCGGCTGCCTTAAATTCGCCCTTCAGAAACCAGAGGCTTTCTCCAGTACACACAGCGAGGGCGCCCCATGTCGACAGCCGTCGTAGCCAGTTCGCTGGCTGCCAACATCGACGGTTCTGTGCCCTCCCTTGTCATGGCGTTATCGGGAGGCCCGGATACCCCAAATAAAGGATTCCATATAGCTTTCACCCGAGCCTTCAATCAGCTATTACTGGACACTCATCAGTCTGGAAGTCTAGTTAGCAGTTTTCCATTAGTACTTGTTATAATTTTTTTTCTCCTTTCGTTTCTTCTATTTCAAATCATTCGAAATGGCTATGGGCAATATTGGACTTAACTTCTGAGGACATCAGTCCCCTAGAACTTAGAACTACTTAAACCTAACTAACCTAAGGACATCACACACATGTATACCCGAGGCAGGATTCGAACCTGCGACCGTAGCGGCCGCGCGGTTCCAGGCTGAAGCGCCGAGAACTGCTCGGCCACCCCGGCTGGTAAAATCATTCGAATACTCCGCACCTTCCTTAGATATTTTTTTATAAGGGCCTCCGGTCAGCAACGTAGCACGACATTTATTCCACCTTCTGACCCAAAGTTTAGTCTCAGATACATGAGGCAAAGGCGCAGTTTCTCTCTAGCTGATTTTAAATGATGACGTTGGCCTTGGAGCTTGAGTTTAAGCTCTTTTGTTGGGAGTCCAATCGTTAGACGCCTATCGTTGTGGTAGGTGCACATATTTCATCTTAATACCTATTGATCCAGGTTGTTGATCATAAGTTTCAGCTAAAAGAACAGCATCACCACTGGTGGATGTCATAGCAGTCGTAGGATTGAGTAAAGGAGTGTGAGTTATCTCCTCTGCAATAAATTTTTTTCGGAGAAAATGAGTTCATCGAGTTGTTCAGTGTGACATTGAGACGAACAGCTGCCTTTAAACACGTTGCCCCGAAAAAACGACACACCTGCTATTGTGTCAACATCTGCTCTTTTTTTTATGAAGAATCGTTCAATGGCCTGATCATAGAACGTGTTGAGGGTCCTCATACGTGGGCGTCAAAGGGTGGATTTATGGGTGCAGTGAGGTAGTAGCCACACCAGTGCTCTGTGTTTAGTCATGCCTGTTCGAAACAATTATTGTTTTTAGTATGGGTGGAAAGCCAGCCAAAAAACAGCAAGAATGGATCACTTTTGGCTTGCTTTGAATGTAGCGGAAAATGCTTCCACCTGAAGGGTGGCAGGTAAACGACGTTCAAGGCGGGGCAAAATCCTTCATTTGAGGCTTCATCTTATTGTGCGGATATATAATGAAGAAGGAGAGGGGGGTGTTCCAGCTAACGATGACAAAACCTCTCTCTCAGTCGAGGTAAGAGACCAAACCCTTCATGTTTCTTTCAAAGCAAAAACTTTTAAGCTCTTAGACTGTAGTAAGCACAGTTTGATCTGCATTTAAAACATGACGGGTTAGGTAGTTGTGGTTGCCTCTCTCCTCTATAAAATGTCAAGGCTTTTATAAGCATCTTGCTCTTGCAGGAGTCGTTTAAGGTGACCTATCCTGGAATTTCCACTACTTTTCAGCTATCCTCGTGTCATTAAATAAAGAGGAAGATTATTCCTCAAAACCAGATCAGTGGTGTGCATCGTAGATCCGTAGTTGCCATGGTGAATTTTTTTTCTTTTTTTTCTTTTATCTTATGGGACTTAACTGCTAAGGTCATCAGTCCCTAGGCATACACACTACTTAACCTAAATTATCCTAAGGAGAAACACACACACCCATGCCCGAGGGAGGACTCGAAACTCCGCCGGGACCAGCCGCACAGTCCATGACTGCAGCGCCTTAGAACGCTCGGCTAATCCCGCGCGGCGAAAAAAATTTTTTTTTCTCCAACAGCAAAAGAAGCTTGTAAATTTCTGTTCTTGGTCTGAGGTAGAAAGAGATTGAAATCCTCCAAATACAGTCTATTTTGTCACAGGCGCAAAGACTGTCTTTCTTCCAATATATTCCTTGGAAATAGGTTAGTGGCTGCATTAATTTTGAAACCCATGAAGTCCTTCACTACCCGTATTGCTCTCTCCACGTCAGGAAGACCCTTGCCCTCATATGTGTGCACCATCGATGTGTCGATAAAATATTTTTTTCTTCATTATTTAATAATAGAAAATTGTTCCTTATTATGAGGTAATTATTAGAGCTTTTTATTAATTTCTGGTACTACTGTAATTTATTAATCATCCTTTAGAATAGTTACATCCAGTATTGGTTCCTATAAACAAAATAAAAGCGCTAGAAAGAAAATATATTACTCAGGAGGGGTATATTCGCAACATCATAGGCCATATTGGCCACTGGCTCGCAATTGTGCGCTTATAGACGGCATTCCATGAAAGCTGTTGTTAATTACTGACAGCCTCTGATGAAGCATTAGTCAATATGAAAATCTATCGCTTAGTAATTTTCTTTTCACCACAAGTACCTTACAAAAACCTAACTTTCTGGTAATTAAGTGTGGACGTACGCAAGATCTGAACCTTTCAAAAAGATACGAAATGACTGTGAGACAAAGCGATACATTGCTTCTTCCTCTGACTGTCTGTAACCGAAGGCGTTTTGAACGATACCCTCGCTGAGTTTGCATGCGACATCAGACTGAATGAACTCAAGTTCAAACAGCCGTTCGGACTGTAGTGGCCATTATGAGTATCATTCCCCTGCCTTCACAAAAGACTTATTTACACTAAACTCTATTTTAGATGTTAACAAATCTATCTCCAACACAGATGTTCTTCTTGCTATTGCCAGTCATTATTTTATAGGCTCTCTTTTTCGACCAGAGGCACCCTTAGGTTTTCATGTCAGTGGGGGAAATTATTTTCCCCACACATGTGATCCAGAAATTTAGATTTTCATTTTTATTTTGATGCAGTGGAAACTTCGTTGAACGCACATAACAACAGTGTTCTACAATACGTCGAATAGTAACTGAAAATGGTTTTTTTCGAGTCATGCGCTATGTGATCAAAAGTGTCCGACCAACCCCAAAAACATACGTTCTTCGTATTAGGTGCATTGTGCTGCCACTTACTGCCAGGTACTCTATATCAGCGACCTCGTTAGATATTAGACATCGTGAGCGAGCAGAATAGGGCGTCCCGCGGAACTCACGTACTTCGAACGTGGTCAGGTGATTGGGTGTCACTCGTGTCTTACGTCCGTACGCGAGATTTCCACGCTCCTAAACATCCCTATGTCCACTGTTTGCGATGTGATAGTAAAGTGTAAACGTGAAGGAACACGTTCAGCACAAAAACGTACAGGCTGACCTCGTCTGTTGACTGACAGAGACCGCCGACACCTGAAGAGGGTCGTAGTGTGTAATAGGCAGGCATCTATCCAGGCATCACACAGGAATTCCAAACTGGATTAGAATCCACTGCAAGTACTGTGACAGGCGGGAGGTGACAAAACTTGGATTTCATGGTCGAGCGGCTGTTCATAAACCACACATCACGCCAGTAAATGCCAAACGATGCCTGGATTGGTGTAAGCAACGTAAACACTGGACGATTAAACAGTGGGAAAACGTCGCGTGGAGTGAGGAATCACGGTACACAATGTGTCGATCCGACGTCAGGGTGTAGGTATGGCGAATGATCGATGAACGTCATCTGCCAGCGTGTGTAGTGCCAACAGTAAAATTCGGAGGCGGTGGTGTTATGGTGTGGTCGTATTTTTCATGGAAGGGGATTGCACCCCCTTTTGTTTTGCCTGGCACTATCAGAGCACAGGCCTACATTGATGTTCTAAGCACTTTCTTGCTTCCACTTCTAAAGAGCAATTCGGGGATGGCGATTGCATCTTTCAACACGATCGAGCACCTGTTCATAATGCACGGCCTGTGGCGGAGTGGTTACACGACAGTAACATCCCGTAACATCCCTGTAATGGACTGGCCTGCACAGAATCCTGACCTGAACCCTATAGAACACCTTTTGGATGTTTTGGAACACCGACTTCGTGTCAGGACTCACCGAGCGACATCGATACCTCTCCTCACTGCAACACTCCGTGAATAATGGGCTGCCATTCTCCAAGAAATCTTCCAGCATCTGATTGAACGTATGCCTGCGAGAGTGGAAACTGTCATCAAGGCTAAGGGTGGGCCCAGACCATATTGAATTCCAGCATTACAGATGGAGGGCGACACGAACTTGTAAATCATTTTCAGCCAGGTGTCCAGATAGTTTTGATCACGTAGAGTATAGCCCCAATTTCTAGTACACGTATCCCAAGTGAGCCTACGCTGCTTCAGACAAGATACAGATGTTTGAAATGCTACAAAACATAGTCTTGCAGTGAGCTTTACACACCCCGTACTTCATTTAGATTGGCTGAGCTGCCCACGAAGCGGAATTCCAACCTTCCTCCAGTGAAACCAGGTGCTGGCAATTTGTGATCACATTTCCTGTTATATTTCTCAAAACCTCCACATCCGGAACCACCGGATTTTTGGTAGAGATGAAGTCTGTAAACAGTGCTGACCCTTCCAAATTAACATTTAAACCTCTCCCATCCAAGCCATCGTCATCTCCCGAATCAGTCAATAATTAATTACGTCGCATAATGCCTAGATAGTTAACGCCTTACGCTGGCTTGCAATACTGTAGCAAATGCCTCCTGGCAATAGCCATTTGACGTTTATGAAGATGTGAGCACTTGGTCATGTGGAAACTAGAAAGGTTACTTTTCGTTCCCTAGATAAGCAGCGTCTCCGAGACGGAACTCTAATCGTGACTACCCTTCTCAATGAGGCTGCATACATATGCAGTATTTCCGTACCTCAGTTGATCGGCAGCGTCATTCCATTTTATTATAACTTACCAGTAATGCCCAGAGTTTGTTGATATGTAATGTTTCTTCTCTATGAGCTAGGCATTGTTCACAAGTACTAAAATCCCGGATATTCAGGCTATAGAAGCATAAATTTATTTTTTCATTCGTCAATATATACGTAATTTTTCATCATTTAGTTATCGTACTGCACTTAATTTTTCAGGGATGCTGTCATTTTTAAGAAGCTCTCCACCCTCGTCTACCCTGTGCAAGCCTATTCATCTCGGCATAACTCCTCCGACCTACACTCTTTTGAATCTGCTTACTGTATTCAAGTCTCGGTCTCTCTATACAATTTTTAACCCCCACACTTCCCTCCTGTACCAAAACTGACTCTTCCTTCATGCCTCTGGATGCTTCCTATCAATCGATGCCCTCGTTTGGTCAGGTTGTGCTATAATTTCTTTTTTCCAAAATTCGGATCAGTATCTCCCCATAAATTACGCAATCTAATATTCTGTGTTCTTCTATTGCACCACATTTCAAAAGCTTCTATTCCCTGCTGCCTGAACTATTTACCGTCTAGGTTTCACATCGGCACAAGCAAAAACTCCAGATAAACACCTTCAGAAAAGATTTTCTAACCCTTAAACTGATATAAAGTGTCAACAAGTCCCCTTTTTCAGAACTGGTTTTCTTGTTGTTGCAAGTCTGCATTTTACATCGTCTCCACTTCGGTCATCCTCAGTTATTTTACTGCCCAAGTGGCAAAACTCATCTACTACCATTAGTTCCTCGTATCCTAAACTAATTCCCTAAGAATCACCTTACTTTATTGGAATATTTTCCGCTACCCTTGTTTTACTTTTGTTGATGTTCTTTTCGCAAATTTTTTTCAAGACACTGCCCATTCTGTTCAGCTGTTTTTCCAAATCCTTTGCCGCTTCTGACAGACTTACAATGTCATCCACGAACTTCGAACTCCATTTTCTTCACCAGGAGCTTTAATTTCCCTTCGATATTTTGGATTTAGAATTATTACATTCTTCCTTAAGTTCGAGGGCATTTCCCTTCTCTGATACATCTTGCACACGAGGTGCATAATTTTGTCATGACCGGCTCTGCCAAGGATCTCACTAATTGTGGTGGAATGATGTCTTTCCGAGAGCTTGTTTCTACTTACGTCTTTCAGTGCTGTGTCAATTCTTCCCGCAGTATCATATCACCCATCTCATCTTCACCCATTTCATTCCCTCTTCCCACGGGAGCATGCTGCAAAGTAATGCATTCGAATTTTTATGTGAAAACTCTTCAAGTTCTTTTTTTTGTTTTTTTTTTTAATAAGACAAACTTTATTAACATTCTATACTTTTATTCTTCATCTACATATTTGCAGCCCTCTGCCGATAGAGGGAGCAAAATTATTGGGTGAAACATGGCAGTGTGTAACGTAACTATGTAAATGCGTGAAAAACAGTACACTGTAATCGAATTTCGAGCTCTAAGAGTTCGTCCACACGTGGAGCACCCTCTCGTTCACCACGACAATGCCAGATAACACACGAGGACTGTGACATCTGCAACAGTCCGATGCCTTGCGTTCAGCGCCATCGAACATCCTCTGTACAGTCCCAACTTGGTCCCATTCAGTTTTCAGCTGTTTTTAAAACCTAAAGAACATCTTCGAGGACTTCACTTTCATAGTGATGAGGCAGTAGAAGTAGAGGTGAGATATTGGCTAAGTCAATTAAGTCATACATACTTCACTGATGTATCAAAAAACTGGTCTCTCGCTGGGAAGTGAACAAATAAATATGTAGACATGAAAATAAAGACGTAGAGTGGTAATAACGTTCGTTTTATTTAAAAAGCCTTAACAGTTTTCCCAGAAAAAAAATCGGAGGCATTACTTTTCAGCACCAATTCCCTCAAATTTGTTTTCCTTATATACATCCTCTGCACATTCCTTCCACCGTTCAGCTTTCCCTTCTTTGCTTGGTACCGACTTACCATCGGAGCTCTTGATATTGATACACCTGCTTCTCTTTCCTTCAAAAATTTCTTTAATTTCCCTATAGGTGGTACCATCTTTCCCCTAGTTACTCATGTTTCTATACATTTGTCCTCTATCCATTCCTGCTTAACCTTGAAACTCTCAACAACCTCTGGTTCTTTCAACTTACCCAGATCCCATCTCCTTAATTTCCTACAGTTTTGCAAATTCTTCACTTTTAATGCACAGTTCACAGCCACTAAATTATAGTTCTAGTATGCATCTGCCCCGAAAATGTCATCTTGCAGCTTAAAATATGATCCCGACATCTCTGTCCTACCTTTATACCATCATTCAATATGGTACCTTAAGGTGTCTGCAATCGTCTTCCACGTATACAACCTTCTTCTTTCAGTCTCTTCAACATCTTAGGAGCTAGTCGGCATATAAAAGTGTACGACCTTAGGTATTGCGTTTCTATCTATTACGATGTGTTGACCATACTGTTCATAGCAGCTTACCCAGGTTCCTATTTTCTTATTCGTTATCAGGCCTACTCCTGCTTCATCTCTATTGGATTTTGTATTTATAACCCTGTATTCAACTGATCAGAACACCTGTTTTTCCCGTCACCACACGTCACTAATTTCCACTTATCGTACTTCACTCTATTCATTCCCAATTTAAATTCTACAACTCACTTACCCCATTAAGAGATCTGACACTCCGTGATACGACCCGTAGAACACCCGTTTAATTTCTCCTGATAGCAACGCCGTCCTCAGTAGTGTTTGTCCAGACATCCGAATGAAGAACTATTTTACATTTGGAAAATTTTTACAAACAAGATACCATCTTCATTAAGTCAAATCGTAGAGCTGGACATCATCAGGAAATATAATGTCTTTAGTTTTCCTCTTGCTTTCAGCGTCTCACGGTACCAATGCAGCGAATCCATGTGGGCTAATGTTACAAGCAAGGTCAGATGCGTCAGATGCCCCTGCACCCAAGAAAGGTTGATGCCCCTGTTCAAGAAACATTCTCCGCAGCTACCCGTTCGATGTACGTTACAGCTAGCTGTGAGAGGCTCAAGGCATCCGCACCTGGGCAAGACTCATGGTTACAAATCACCTAATAAACCAAGTCCTCCGGTCCAGACTGTATACCAATTACGTTCCTTTCGGAGTATGCTGATGCATTAACTCCATACTTAACAATCATATACAACTGTTCGCTCGACGTAAGATCCGTACCCAAAGACTAGAAAGTTGCACAGGTGACGCCAATATTCAACAAAGGTAGTAGGAGTAATCCACTAACCTACAGGCCCATATCGTTAACGTCGATATGCAGCAGGATTTTAAACATGTATTGTGTTAGAACATTATGAATTACCTCGAAGGAAACGGTCTATTGACACACAACATGGGTTTAGAAAACATCGTTCCTGTGAAACACAACTAGCTCTTTATTCCCATGAAGTGCTGAGTGCTATTGACAAGGGCGTTCAGATCAATTCCGTATTCCTAGATTTCCGGAAGGCTTTTGACACTGTGCCACACAAGCGGCTCGTAGTGAAATTGTGTGCTTATGGAATATCGTCTCAGTTATGTGACTAGATTTGCTATTTGCTGTCATAGAGGTCACAGTTCGTAGTAATTCACGGAAAGTCTTCGGTTGTTTGCAGATGACGCTGTCGTTTATCGACTAATAAAGTCATCAGAAGATCGAAACAAACTGCAAAACGATTTAAAAAATATCTGAATGGTGCGAAAAGTGGGTGTTGACCCTAAATAACGAAAAGTGTGAGGTCATCCACATGAGTGCTAAAAGGAACGCGATAAACTTCGGTTACACGATAAATCAGTCTAATCTAAAAGCCGTAAATTCAACTAAATACCTAGGTATTACAATTACGAACAACTTAAATTGGAAAGAACACATAGAAAATGTTGTGAGGAAGGCTAACCAAAGGCTGCGTTTTATTGGCACGACACTTAGAAAATGTAACAGACCTACTAAGAAGACTGCCCACACTACGTTTGTCCGTCCTATTTTAGAATACTGCTGTGCGGTCCGGTATCCTCACCAGATAGGACTGACGGAGTACATCGAAAAAGTTCAAAGAAAGGCAGCACGTTTTGTATTATCGCGAAATATAGGAGAGAGTGCCGCAGAAATGATACAGGATTTGGGTTGGAAATCATTAAAAGAAAGGCGTTTTTCGTTGTGACGGAAACGAATTTACAATCACCAACATTCTCCTCCGAATGCGAAAATATTTTGTTGACACCGACCTATATAGGGCGGAACGATCACCTCGATAAAATAAGGGAAATCAGAGCACGTACGGAAAGATATAGGTGTTCATACGTTCCGCGCGCTATACGAGATTGAGGTTCGCCGATGACATTGTAATTCTGTCAGAGACAGCAAAGGACTTGGAAGAGCAGTTGAACGGAATTGACAGTGTCGTGAAAGGAGGGTATAAGATGAACATCAACAAAAGCAAAACGAGGATAATGGAATGTAGTCAAATTATGTCGGGTGATATTGAGGGAATTAAATTAGGAAATGAGACACTTAGAGGAGCAAAGGAGTTTTGCTATTTGGGGAGCAAAATAACTGATGATGGCTGAAGTAGAGAGGATATAAAATGTATACTGGCAATGGCAAGGAAAGTATTTCTGAAGAAGAGAAATTTATTAACATCGAGTATAGATTTAAATGTCAGGAAGTTGTTTCTGAAAGTATTTGTATGGAGTGTAGCCATGTATGGAAGTGAAACGTGGACGATAAATAGTTTAGACAAGAAGAGAATAGAAGCTTTCGAAATGTGGTGCTACAGAAGAATGCTGAAGATTAGATGGGCAGATCACATAACTAATGTGGAGGTATTGAATAGAATTGGGGATAAGAGGACCTTGTGGCACAACTTGACTAGAAGAAGGGATCGGTTGGTAGGACATGTTGTGAGACAGCGAAGGGTCACCAATTTAGTATTGGAGGGCAGCGTGGAGGGTAAAAATCGTAGAGGGAGACCAATAGATGAATACACTAAGCAGATTCAGAAGGATGCAGGCTGCAGTAGGTACTGGGAGATGAAGAAGCTTGTACAGGATAGAGTAGCATGGAGAGCTGCATCAAACCAGTCTCAGGACTGAAGACCACAACAACAACAACATACGAGATTGTAATAATAGAGAATTGTGAAGGTGGTTCGATGAAAACCCTATGCCAGGCACTTAAATGTGATTTGCAGAGTATCCACGTAGATGTAGATGTACATGTACGGAGAGAGTGGGGAGAGTATAATGGGGCGAAAAGTGCAGAGTAACTACAGCGAGAGCAACACATGAACTTAAATGGAACCAAATAATAATCTTCATGTACTGAAAAACAACTGGCTGCCGTGTGCACTTAGCAAAGTACAATCATGTTTTCGCCACGCTTACAAACCCCTCACGAGAATTGGAAACGTGTGTACGACAGAAAACTCTTCCGTTAAGGTGTCTATTTCAACGTCCCTAAAGTAGAACGCCTAATTTGCACCCAATAACTATCGTGCAATACAGATAAATTTATTCACTATCTGACTAACTTCAGGACTTTTTAACACATAGAACTCAACAAATTGTTTTCAAAGATACGAAATCGACATAATTATGAAGCGGTAATTCGATAGTCCCCCAAGAGAGTGTTATGGAGTCTTCGGGGATACATTTGTCCAGGTAACATATTTAACTGATTAGCATTGCAAGATCAGAGACTGACGTAAACGCGAGGTATGCCATTGCAAATTTGAGCGGCTGATACTTTAATAACTGCTGTAACCGGCAGAATGTTGAAAGCAGACATGCAAACGTGCACGTGTTGTATACTACATGTGCCGGAGGTCAGTTGTGGGATGCAGTTCTATGCCTTTTGCACGGGGTCGGTCAGTATACAGACGGTTAATGCTGTTTGTGAATAACGCGGGAGTTGTGCCTGATTGGAGACTGGTCTGGTGATCGAATAGGAAAAGGCAATACGTCGACACTCTGTACAGCATGTTGGGTTACTACCGTGGTATATGAGCGAGAGTTATTCTGCTGGTAAAACGCCCCTGGAATGCTGTTCCTGAATAGCAGCACAGAAGGTCGAATCACCAGACAGAACTACAAATTCGCAGTCAGGGCGCGTGGGACAACTACAAGAGTGCAACTGCTGTCGTGCGAAATCGCATCCCAGGCCGTAACGCCAGGTGTAGATGCAGTGTGTCCAGCACGCAAACAGGTTGGCTGCTGGCCCTCAACAGTCCTCCTCCTAAGCAACAGACGGCCATCACCGGCACCGAGGAAGAACCAGCTTTCATCAGAAAACACAACAGACCTCAACCCTGTCCTCCAATGAGCTCTCGCTTGACACACTAAAGCCGCAAATTGCGGTGGTTTGGGATCAGTGGAATACACGCTGGCTCGGGGCTGTCCTTGGAGTAAACGACCTGTTAAAGTTGTCACTATGGTGACAACTGCTGCTCATATTGCTGCTGCAGATGCAGTACGAAGCACCAGAGCCATACGCCAAACACGATGGTCTCCTCTCTCGGTGGTGCCACGTGGTCGTCGGGGAGGGGGGGGGGGGGGTTCTTCTTGCGACCGCACATTCTCCGGACCACCACTGCCAGCAATCATGTACGGCAGCTACATTCCTCCCAAGTCCTTCTGCGTTATCGCAGTAGGATCATCAAGCACCTCGCAGCCCTATTACACGATCCCATTGAAACTGAGTGAGTGATGTGTTAAAAACTGCGTCTTTGTCCCATTAAAGGTATCCCTAATATCAGTGCACCACGTCCAACCTCAAAGGAAACTAACACCGTTACAGCGTGTACAGAAAGCAGACCTGATTTGCATCCTCACAGTGGTGCTGCTATTTCCTCTCTTATGTGATTGGCGAGAAATTTGAATAGACATATTTCGGTGTAGATACACGCCTACCAACTTTCGTTTATGTGAAACTTGTTCTTGGTGTTATGGTTTTTGTCCGTCAGTATACACTATGTGATCAAAAGTATCCGGACACCTTCGTGATTTCCCTAAATCGCCCCAGGCAAATTCCGGGATGGTTCCTTTCAAAGGGCACGGCCGACTTCCTTCCCCGTCCTTCCCTAATCCGATGAGACCGATGACCTCGCTGTCTGGTCTCCTTCCCCAAAAACAACCCAACAACAACAACAACAACCCCCGGACACCTACAAAAACATAAGTTCATCTTATTAGGTGCATTGCGCTGCCACTTACTGCCACGTACTCCATATCAGCGACCACAGTAGTCATTAGACATCGTGAGACAGCAGAATGGGGCGCTCCGTGGAACTCACGGACTTCGGACGTGGTCAGGTGACTGGGTGCCACTTGTGTCATACGTCTGTACGCGAGATATCCACACTCCTAAACATCCCTAGGTCCACTGTTTCCGATATGATAGTGAAGTGGGAACGTGAAGGAACACCTAAAGCACAAAAGCGTACTGGTCGACCTCTTCTGTTGACTGACAGAGACCGCCGACAGTTGAAGAGGGTCGTAATGTGTGATAGGCAGACATCTAGCCAGACCATCACACAGGTATTCCTAACCGCATCAGGATCCACTGCAAGCAATTTAGGAGAGAGGTGAGAAAACTTTGCTTTCATGGTCGAGCGACTGCTCATAAGCCACACATCACGCTGGAAAAAAGCCAAACGACGTCTTGCTTGTTGTAAGGAGCGTAAACATTAGACGATTTAACATTGGAAAAAAGTCGACGAATCACGGCACACAATGTGGAGATCCGATGTCAGTGTGTGTGTGTGTGTGTGTGTGTGTGGCGAATGCCCGAAGAACGTCATCTGCCAGCGTGTATAGTGTCAACAGTAAATTTCGGAGGCGGTGGTGTTATGATGTGGTCGTGTTCTTCATGGAGGGGGTTTGCACCCCTTGGTCTTTTGCATGGCACTATTACAGCACAGTCCTACATTGATGTTTTAAACACCTTCCTGCTTCCCACTGTTGACGGAGTGGTTACACGACAATAACATCCATGCACAGTCTGTAACACCATAGCTCTAATGCTGTACGGATTTATTTTTCCTTTTGCTTTGGTTTAATGTTATAACATTGAGCTTCTGTAAATATTGTTTGATTGAATCGATAACACAAAATTTTATACTCCTTTCTTTGTAAAAACTTTGGATGTCATGATTTGATTGTATGCAATGTAGTGTATCTGTCATCTAAACTCTTTGTCCCATTTGGAGAGAACAAAACTTACTGTATATAATTGTAATTCTGTGTGAATAATTTTTGGTAGAAATGTCAATATGTGCAAATGTTCTGTTTTATTTAATGTATTTGGTTACTGCTATGTAAACTGCTGACCTTCACTTAGGGTTCTTAGTTATTCTGTATGTAAAAGTTGTTGTGGTTCCCCTCGGGAATGGAACTGTGTAGCGCGCGCAAATTGTGGTTGGCCTAGGTAGAAAAGATGGCACAAGAGTCAGCCGGGGACGAGCTACCAAACTGTGCACTGCCATGTAAAAAGTGGCATATTGTCCTGGTTCCGAGAGAGGCCTTTTCTGCTACTTTCCAATGCCTCGGATGGATGGATAAATAGCTGGAACGATTCTGGAATTGGTATTCATCATCGCTACCAAGAAGGGCCAAAGTCCAGCAATTATGTCTGCAAATCCGCCTACCAACATGCAGTTGCCACCACTTTGCGCAATCACTGTAAAGGAGTACTATAATAATGTACAGTGAAGGATCAGCTTATTGGATGTGTTAGTGTGCACAAATATAAGGTAACTTATAACGGAATTCATGTACCTACCTTCATTTTTCCCTTATCATAACACCTCTCAGGTTCCTCTCCGTTTGAACTAAAGTGATTACTGAGTGTCCTTACCGAAACAACATTAAAGCCCAGTGTTTTGCTAATTAATGCCTCTTGAACACAGTACAAAGAAAGTTAAAGTTAATGTGGCAAGAGAGTGAGTTAAGGTAAATGATGCTTGCAGAATATAAATTTTCTGTTAAAACTGCTTATTAATATTTTGCTACGAACTTCAAAAATAAAAGTTCTTAAGACTGAGGCCTATAAAGTTTTGCTTAGAATATGATCATATTACTGCCTGCAGTAAATTTTAAGAAGGTGAGTCAGTTTCTTGCAAATTTGTCAACATTGTGTCTCACTGTAGTAAAAGTCGTGAATTGCATTTATGGAAAGTTATATACTCGTTTGCTAAGTGTTTGTCTCTCTTGTGTATTGGAAGTGCATATTACTAGTATAACAGAATCCACAGTTTGTCTATTGTGTTAATGCTAGGTAACAAGTAACAGGAAGACCACTATCGATGAAAACATTAATTTCTTTATACAAAAGACAGTGAGAAGTAACCTGTTAATGAATTCCATTTAACCTTCATTCTTAATAGAAAAGTATTTAGTTGAGAGAGACTTACCCTGTGATCAGTTCATAATTTTGCAGTGAACTACATTTATAATTTTAGGTCAGCTAGGAAAATGTTTGAACAATAATACTGAACCTATGTCCAATTAATGATTCTGCAGTGAATATTAATAGTAACGTTATAAAGACCATTCAGTTTGAATAAGCCCTGAAAGTAATATTGTGTTTCGTTACCTGTTATATTTTTGCAAATAGTTTGTGCTGCTCTAGCTGTTAGTTCCAACCTTAAAGTTAACATAGGCAGGTGTCATAGTTCTTTGCACTCACGTGTGGTAAATAATAGGTTGTGTTATCCGTTAAAGTTACTAATAACTATTTTCTTGAACAAGAATGTTAATCATTCTCTTGCTTAATTAGGCTGGCGACCGTTTTCTTTATGCGTTAAACAGTGCAGATAGGCAAAAATTTTGTTTGTTACTGTTCAAATATTTACGTAATTCTGACTTTCACTTCCGATAAGCCATTTCCATTAGGTACAATACGGTCAACATAACAAAATTCCTGCTCTGTTGCATTGTATCATAATTGCTTTAATAAAATAGTTTTATTTCACAACCTGTTTCCAGCTTTAAGGTTATGGTACAGCAGTAGCGGACAGTAGTGTTATAATTCCTGACCTGAATGTAATTTAACACTTTTGGGATTTTTTGGAACGGCGACTTCGTGTCAGGCCTCACCGACCGACGTCGATGCCTCTTGTCAGTGCAGCACTCCGTGAATAATAGGCTGCCATTCACCAAGAAACCTTCCAGCACATGATTGACCGTATGCCTGCGAGAGTAGTAGCTGTCATCAAGGCTAAGGGTGGACCAACACCATATTGAATTCCAGCATTATAGATGGAGGACGCCACGAACTTGTAAGTCATTTTCAGCCAGGTGTCTGGTTACTTTTAATCACATAGTTTGTTTCTACTAGTGCCAGTGCACTGAACAGCATTACTTCAGTATTTGCGTCATTTTCAGACTAATATTTATAGCTATTGCAAGTCGTATGGTTTTAGGCTGGGTAGTACCTCCAAGAACATGTAGGGAGAGCAAGCCTTTAGTGCTTCTTTTCCTTTACGTAGCAGGTTAGGTGTCGAAGTGTGGAGGCTTGGACTTAAAATAATTAAGAATATACTGACAGGGGTAGTCCACTTAGTGTAGCAATTATTGCTATGTAGGAAAGATGGTGTAGTAAATTATGAGACCTGTTTGCGGGAAGACTATTCGACACAGAGTAAAGAAACAACCAACACACTGATGTGCGTACAATCTAAGGTACCAAATACCAGTGTGAAAAGCATCTAAGGGTGTTGCAAGATAGGTTGTGACGAGAAATAACTCTCACGAAAAAAATTCGATACGTTCCGCAGTTTGTGAGTTAAGTAGCATTCTACATCTACATATACATTTATACACCGCAAGCCACCCAACGGTGTGTGGCGGAGGGCACTTTACGTGCCACTGTCATTACCTCCCTTTCCTGTTCCAGTCGCGTATGGTTCGCGGAAAGAACGACTACCGGAAAGCCTCGGTGCGCGCTCTAATCTCTCTAATTTTACATTCGTGATCTCCTCGGGAGGTATAAGTAGGGGGAGGTAATATATTCGATACCTCATCTAGAAACGCACCCTCTCGAAACCTGGACAGCAAGCTACACCGCGATGCAGAGCGCCTCTCTTGCAGAGTCTGCCACTTGAGTTTACTAAACATCTCCGTAACGCTATCATGCTTACCAAATAACCCTGTGACGAAACGCGCCGCTCTTCTTTGGATCTTCTCCCTCCTCCGTCAACCCGACCTGGTACGGATCCCACACCGATGAGGAATACTCAAGCAGAGGTCCAACGAGTGTTTTGTAAGCCACCTCCTTTGTTGATGGACTACATTTTCTAAGGACTCTCCCAATGAATCTCAACCTGGTACCCGCCTTACCAACAATTAATTTTATATGATCATTCCACTTCAAATCGTTCCGCACGCATACTCCCAGATATTTTACAGAAGCAACTGCTACCAGTGTTTGTTCCGCTATCATATAATCATACAATAAAGGATTCTTCTTTCTGTGTATTCGCAATACATTACATTTGTCTATGTTAAGGGTCAGTTGCCACTCCCTGCACCAACTGCCGATCCGTTGCAGATCTTCCTGCATTTCGCTGCAATTTTCTAATGATGCAACTTCTTTGTATATTACAGCATCATCCGCGAAAAGACGCATGGAACTTCTGACACTATCTACTAGGTCATTTATATATATATTGTAAAAATCAATGGTCCCATAACACTCCCCTGTGGCACGTCAGAGGTTACTTTAACGTCTGTAGACGTCTCTCCATTGAGAACAACATGCTGTGTTCTGTTTGCTAAAAACTCTTCAATCCAGCCACACAGCTGGTCTGATATTCCTTATGCTCTTACTTTGTTTATCAGGTGACAGTGCGGAACTGTATCGAACACCTTCCGGAAGTCAAGATAAATGGCATCTACCTGGGAGCCTGTATCTAACATTTTCTAGGTCTCATGAACAAATAAAGCGAGTTGCGTCTCACACGATCGCTGTTTCCGGAATCCATGTTGATTCCTACAGAGTAGATTCTGGGTTTCCAGAAATGACATTCTAAAATTCTACAACAGATTTATGTCAGGGATATAGGTCTATAGTTTTGCGCATCTGCTCGACGACCCTTCTTGAAGACTGGGACTACCTGTGCTCTTTTCCAATCATTTGGAACCTTTCGTTCCTCTAGAAACTTGCAGTACACGGCTTTTAGAAGGGGGGCAAGTTCTTTCGCGTACTCTGTGTAGAATCGAACTGGTATCCCGTCAGGTCCAGTGGACTTTCCTCTGTTGAGTGATATCAGTTGCTTTTCTATTCCTTGGACATTTATTTCGATGTCAGCCATTTTTTAGTTTGTGCGAGGATTTAGAGAAGGAACTGCAGTGCGATCTTTCTGTGTGAAACTGCTTTGGAAAAAGGTGTTTAGTATTTCAGCTTTACGCGTGTCATCCTCTGTTTCAATGCCATTATCATCCCAGAGTGTCTGGATATGCTGTTTCGAGCCACTTACTGAATTAACGTAAGACCAGAACTTCCTAGGATTTTCTGTCAAGTCGGTACATAGAATTTTTCTTTCGAATTCACTGAACACTTCATGCATAGCCCTCCTTACACTAACTTTGACATCGTTTAGCTTCTGTTTATCTGAGAGGTTTTGGCTGCGTTTAAACTTGCAGTGAAGCTCTCTTTGCTTTCGCAGTACTTTCCTAACTTTGTTGTTGAACCACGTTGGGTTTTTCCCGTCCCTTACATTGAAGTTAGCTAATTAGGCAGTTGCAGTGCAAATTCAAACTGCCCAATAGAGATGGTGTTTCCAAACGTGTCCTTAGTTTGTTACCTAAACACGAGAAAGAGAGAAATAAAAAACTGTTAATAGGGCGTTAGTAAGGATCAAACACGAGCCAAAGACTGAGCCACCTCGTTCGCTGTCATCTGAGATATGAGAACGACTGATACTAAATGTAATTAGAATTACATTAATACCTTCAGCTGAAAACGGGCGTTGATGTATATCGATTGGGACAGGTGAAAATGTGTGCCCCGACCGGGACTAGAACCTGGGACCTCCTGCTAACATAGCAGACGCTCCATCCATCTGAGCCACCAAGGGCACTGAGGATAGCGTGACTGCAGGCACTATCTCGCACACGCCTCCTGCGAGACCCACATTGTCACCTTGTATGTCCACACACAACATTCGTAGTGTCCCACCCAAACACACTCATTACTCGTGGAAGACATTCTTGCCAAGTCCCGTAAGAGTTCGGGGAGTATGTGTGCATCCGCACAGACGAAGAGGGTCATGGCCGGTGTTGCCAGAACTATATACACTCCTGGAAATGGAAAAAAGAACACATACTTGCTCCGGACACTGCGAGAGGGCTGTACAAGCAATGATCACACGCACGGCACAGCGGACACACCAGGAACCGCGGTGTTGGCCGTCGAATGACGCTAGCTGCACAGCATTTGTGCACCGCCGCCGTCTGTGTCAGCCAGTTTGCCGTGGCATACGGAGCTCCATCGCAGTCTTTAACACTGGTAGCATGCCGCGACAGCGTGGACGTGAACCGTATGTGCAGTTGACGGACTTTGAGCGAGGGCGTATAGTGGGCATGCGGGAGGCCGGGTGGATGTACCGCCGAATTGCTCAACACGTGAGGCGTGAGGTCTCCACAGTACATCGATGTTGTCGCCAGTGGTCGGCGGAAGGTGCACGTGCCCGTCGACCTGGGACCGGAACGCAGCGACGCACGGATGCACGCCAATACCGTAGGATCCTACGCAGTGCCGTAGGGGACCGCACCGCCACTTCCCAGCAACTTAGGGACACTGTTGCTCCTGGGGTATCGGCGAGGACCATTCGCAACCGTCTCCATGAAGCTGGGCTACGGTCCCGCACACCGTTAGGCCGTCTTTCGCTCACGCCCCAACATCGTGCAGCCCGCCTCCAGTGGTGTCGCGACAGGCGTGAATGGAGGGACGAATGGAGACGTGTCGTCTTCAGCGATGAGAGTCGCTTCTGCCTTGGTGCCAATGATGGTCGTATGCGTGTTTGGCGCCGTGCAGGTGAGCGCCACAATCAGGATTGCATACGACCGAGGCACACAGGGCCAACACCCGGCATCATGGTGTGGGGAGCGATCTCCTACACTGGCCGTACACCACTGGTGATCGTCGAGGGGACACTGAATAGTGCACGGTACATCCAAACCGTCATCGAACCCATCGTTCTACCATTCCTAGACCGGCAAGGGAACTTGCTGTTCCAACAGGACAATGCACGTCCGCATGTATCCCGTGCCACCCAACGTGCTCTAGAAGGTGTAAGTCAACTACCCTGGCCAGCAAGATCTCCGGATCTGTCCCCCATTGAGCATGTTTGGGACTGGATGAAGCGTCGTCTCACGCGGTCTGCACGTCCAGCACGAACGCTGGTCCAACTGAGGCGCCAGGTGGAAATGGCATGGCAAGCCGTTCCACAGGACTACATCCAGCATCTCTACGATCGTCTCCATGGGAGAATAGCAGCCTGCATTGCTGCGAAAGGTGGATATACACTGTACTAGTGCCGACATTGTGCATGCTCTGTTGCCTGTGTCTATGTGCCTGTGGTTCTGTCAGTGTGATCATGTGATGTATCTGACCCCAGGAATGTGTCAATAAAGTTTCCCCTTCCTGGGACAATGAATTCACGGTGTTCTTATTTCAATTTCCAGGAGTGTACTTATATAGACATGGTGTCTGTTCTTCCGGACTTGCCAGAACTACACACTCATCCATTGTGTCAGAGATGGCTTAACCTAACTAACCTAAGGACATCACACAGCAACCAGTCATCACGAGGCAGAGAAAATTCCTGACCCCGCCGGGAATCGAACCTGGGAACCCGGGCGTGGGAAGCGAGAACGCTACCGCACGACCACGCGCGTAGGAACACTTCTACTGAAATGTGCAGGAGCTCCATCGTACATGAAACACATGTTATGTCGTACTTGTAACGGCACATGTTCTAGCAGCACAGGTAGAGTATCCCGTATGAAATCATGATAAAGTGCTCCATTGAGCGTAGGTGGAAGAACATGGGGTCCAATCAAGACATCACCAACAATGCCTGCCCAAACGTTCACAGAAAATCTGTATGGATGACGTGATTGCACAATTGCGTGCGGATTCTTGTCAGCCCACACATGTTGATTGTAAAAATTTACAATTTGATCACGTTGGAGTACATACTGACGAAACTAAAATGAGCTCTAACATGAAAATTAAGCGTTTCCGGACACATGTCCACATAACACCTTTCCTTTATTTGAGTGTGAGGAATGTTTCCTGAAAGTTTGGCCGTACCTTTTTGTAACACCCTGTAAGTATATAGATGCTAAATGTATCTGGAGAGCCACTATAACTAGTGCGCGCAACGTCCTGATTGGCTAACTTAGATGCTGATTAATTTCGAAACGGGGCAACGTCCAGAATTTTTTCTTAACAAATATTTTTCAGTTGGACGTATACCGTAACTCTCTTACAAGCTATTCAAAGTGTTTCTGATAATGCTTTATAAATACTCCATCAGATATCACTGAGAGTTCCTTGAGACAAGGCAGACAACGGTGTCTATATGAAGATAGCAATGCCAGACAACTGTAACGAGATGCAGCAAGAATGTGGACAATCATTGATTAGTGTAGGTACCGGCAGTTGGCCTGAACGTAGACGAAATGTAACGCACTGAACATAAAGACATTACGCAGTTGGCGATATCAACTAAAAACGATAAAAACTTTAAGATACCTATGGGTAACAGTCCTGAACGACATAAAATGGATTGACCACATAAAAGCAACTACTGGAAAAGCAGTTGCCCGGCTGAGATTCATTAGAAGAATCTTAAAGAAATTCTTCCACGACAGAAATGTCTTATAAAATACTTAGAGCATCAGTTGTTGAATGTTAGTGATTAGTCTGAGACGCTTACCAGGTTGGATTAAGTAAAGAGATTAGATCCAGAGAAGAGCGGCACTCTCTGTCACAGGAACTTTTGGTAAGCAGTAGAACTTTATGGAAGTGATCAACAATCGCCATCGGCAGACGCCACGTCTCCGAGAACCCTCATTCCAGGAATAGGCTGACAACGTATTACATTCCCAATACACGCCTTACAAATGATCTCCGTTAGAAAATCAGAGAAATCAGGCCTCATCTGAAGGCTTATCGACAGTCGTTCCTCAGCCGCACTTTTTGCGAATGGAGCGGGAAGGGAGAAAACTGCCCTCCGCCATACACACCAAAAGGTGGTTCGCTGAGTAGCAGATGTAGATGTAGGTTTTACCTTCGTGACGTCCGGATGTCTGCTCGCTCACAATGATGGACTTTATGATGTCTCCCACTCGACCCACTTGCGCACTGAGGAGGAGGCACTTTCTGTCACTCGTCAAATCCCTTGTCTTTTCTCAGGATATGTTTTGTTCCTCCTTAAGCAATCACTTATTTTCCTGTCGTGGTGTAAAGTTTTCAATTCGTTGCCTCGGAGTTATTAAAAGACCCTATCATTTAGGAGTGGTGTATATCTCCTCCTTCGCCCAAGAAAAGTTGAAAAACAGTCCTTGAGCCATACCCTGGCCATTCCTTCGTTTAAGTCCTGCCGATTGTGCAATTTTCACAGTGGTGGAGAAATTCACATGCTACAGTAAAATCGTTACCCAAACTACCTGTTCTCATGGTAATTCCTAGGACTCCCTAAGCCACAACATAAAGCCATCCTTGTATCCAGAAGTCCTCTTTCCCGATTTACCTGCTAGTACGAGTAAATACCTTCATAACAGGAACCTTGGATGCCATACTTCCATTTTCCGCCGAATATTTCCTTCCACATCCCTGAGGCAACAGTTGCTTCGTCTCTCACTTTGAAAAATCGAGGTAATGTATCGAATTTTAAGGACACACCTGATATTGAAAAAGGTGTTATGGAAAACTGCAATAGGTCAACAGCCATGTCAAGACAGAGCTATGTAAATCAAATGCTTATTCAACAAAAGGGAAACACGTTTTACTCAGCATTATGCGTTGTTATTTCTAGTACATGAAGATGCTGTAAAGATAGTGCTGTATCATACCCAGCAACGAGAGAATGGAGCATCAGTACGATAAATTAGGAATCAGAGAATAAGTGCCAACTATCTTTCATCGTTTCGAAAATAAAATCTGGGTAGGCGACAAGTAACATACGTTATTTTTAACGGAATCCACCTTAGTGGCTGCAACATTGTACTGTTTTGCCGATTACGTGTACAGGAGCCGTCAGTGGTGCCATAAAAAAGTTTCACAATCTCAAGTTTCATGCCACAGGATATGTTGTCTCAAGTTGTGAGAGCAGTGCTTCCTGGCCCTCCCAGCACAGAACGCAGAACTTCGGGAGACAAGCCCACGACGTCTCAGGGGCAGAAGACGAGATTAATCCCACAGCGGAGAGGATCCTCTGCACTTGAGAAGCTGGGAGATAAAATTTTTAGTTGCGCGCATTTATCTCCAGCTGGTCGCCTGCTGGAGGGAGGGCTCCTCCGCTTGTTCTTCGCCCAGGAAACGGTGTGAGGCAGCTGCGGATGGTTCGCAAGGCGGACGGGGGTCCCATATGTTGGTCGTCGCTGCGAAGTCGGTAACTGCCCGTGCGGCGCCAGGAGTTTATGGCTGCGCTCGATACGACGGAACAGCTACTCCATCAGCCTGCAGCCCCATAAAAATCTATGTGGGTGCTGTTCGCTATTACTCCACTATCGACAATCTTGACATTGGTTGCTTGAGCTCTGCTAGTAAGATATAGGACCCAACATTCTTGCTCGAATGTGGCAATAAGGCGTAAAAGTTGAAAAACATTGATACCAACTGTTGATTCCCTGATGATAGTAAGGTAACATTTAATTTTTATGACGTTAACTAACGTCTGTGTTATAAACGATAAAGCGCTTTTCTTTTTCTTTTTTTTACTTTGTTCACATCAAGAGGCTGTACAAGGAAAGTGTCTATCTAGTTCACTCGCACGTCAAGGTCTAGAAGCGTTGATGTTACAACAAATGCATCTTTCTAAAATATTGGTCCCATCGAGGGATGCATTCTAAGTACTTCCTTTAGAGAGAGAGTTCATCTTACTCTATAAAAAGTCGATTCTTTTCAAAAATCTAAGTTAAAGTGATTTATTTGCGCCTTCGTTGGACCAAACTTTCTAAACATTGTTGAAAACAGACAGCAATGCACTGCACTGTCTCATTCATTTGTCCACAGACATTTTAAGCACGGTTCTGATCAGATTCCTCAAGTCTTTATTCCCAAAGATCCTCTTCATTATACCTAACACAAAAATCAGAGTCCATCAGATATGGTGAGTACAATGAGTGGCAAACCGCTGACCATGTAATCACTTGCTTTGTTGATACAGAGGTCTTTCGTCCAAGTATCTCTTCAACTTCATGGATTCTTTAACGTTCTAGTGAGTCACTGTTTACGACAAGATATATCCGAGATCTGGAGAAAGAGTTTCTAAAGATACCAAATCGTAGGCACTATGGTTTTCTGAGCTGAGTCCTGACTCCAATTTCTTAGGCCTTTTAAGAATGCAGTGACTTGATTTCATGTATTTTTTTCTTCATTCGCAGATCATAAAGGTAGGTCACTATGCGTTTCCTCCACCAGATCGGATAAAACGAGCTTTTACCGCATTACAAACAGCTGCCGGCTTTCACTCTTCTCCACAAATCACAATCTGCTGATACGATATTCACTTCGCCCACATGGTCCCGACGGAGGTTCGAGTCTTCCCTCGGGCATGGGTGTGTGTGTTTGTCCTTAGGATAATTTAGTAAAGTCCCGAGCGACTGGAAAAAAGCTCAGGTGCCACCTGTATATAAGAAGGGTAGAAGGACTGATCCTCAAAATTACAGACCAATATCCTTAACATCGGTTGGTTGCAGGATTCTCAAACATATTCTCAGCTCGAATATAATGAATTTCCTTGAGACAGAGAAGCTGCTGTCCATGCATCAGCACGGCTATAGAAAGCATCGCTCCTACGAAACGCAACTCGCCCTTTTTTCACATGATATCTTGCGTGCGAACCATGGATAAAGGGTATCAGACGGATGCCATATTCCTTGACTTCCGGAAAGCGTTTGACTCGGTGCTCCATGCAGACTCCTAACAAAGGTACAAGCATATGAGATTGGTTCCCAAGTATGTGAGTGGCTCGAAGACTTCTTAAGTAATAGAACCCAGTACGTTGTCCTCGATGGTGAGTGTTCATCGGAGGTGACGGTATTATCTGGAGTGCCCCAGGGAAGTGTAGTAGGTCCGCTGTTGTTTTCTATCTGCGTAAATGATCTTTTGGATAGGGTGGATAGCAATGTGCGGCTGTTTGCTGATGATGCTGTGGTGTACGGGAAGGTGTCGTCGTTGAGTGACTGTAGGAGGAAACAACATGACTTGGACAGGATTTGTGATTGGTGTAAGGAATGGCAGCCTTCTCTAAATATAGATAAATGTAAATTAATGCAGATGAATAGGAAAAACAATCCCGTAATGTTTGTATACTCCATTCGTAGTGTAGCGCTTGACACAGGCACGTCGATTAAATATTTGGGCGTAACATTGCAGAGCGATATGAAGTGAGACAAGCATGTATTGGCAGTTGTGGGGAAGGCGGATAGTCGTCTTCGGTTCATTGGTAGAATTTTGGGAAGATGTGGGTCATCTGTAAAGGAGACCGCTTATAAAACACTAATACGACCTATTCTTGAGTACTGCTCCAGCGTTTGGGATCTCTATCAGGTCAGATTGGGGGAGGACAAAGAAGCAATTCAGAGGCGGGCAGCAAGATTTGTTACTGGTAGGTTTGATCATCACGCGAGTGTTACGGAAATGCTTCAGGAACTCGGATGGGAGTCTCTAGAGGAAAGGAGGCGTTCTTTTCGTGAATCGCTGCTGAGGAAATTTAGAGAACCAGCATTTGAGGCTGACTGCAGTACAATTTTGCTGCCGCCAACTTACATTTCGCGGAAAGACGACAAAGATAAGATAAGAGAGATTAGGGCTCGTGCAGAGGCATATAGGCAGTCATTTTTCCCTCGTTCTGTTTGAGAGTGTAACATGGAGAGAAGATGCTAGTTGTGGTACGAGGTACCCTCCACCAAGCACCGTATGGTGGATTGCGGAGTATGTATGTAGATGTAGATGAAGTGTGTAAGCTTAGGGACTGATGACCTTAGCAGCTAAATCCCATAAAATTTCACACACGTTTGAACATTTTGCTTCGCACACACATAGATTCTGATACTCCAGGCCTTCCAATACATTTTGACTGACGGTCCCGTCGAGGACGGGGAATTACAAACATTGCGCAGCTACGTGACGGAAAGGGTTGAGGAATGAAACCGGCTGTATCATTTTAAGAGGAACCATCCCAGTATCCAACCGGTAACACCTAAATATTGGTGAATGAAGTGCAAGCCCTCTCCTCCAGACTGCGTGGCTACTGCCCTAAACACTGGGCCGCTTAGTTTGGGGTGTGGTTTGTGATCAAATCCTCAAACTTCAGGATTGAGACTCGACTACCCACCGAGTAAATGTATCTACTATAACTGTCAAGGCAAACATGCCACAAGCCCTTATTTACGACTTTGAGATGTGCGAGATTCAAAAATTAATTAAAAGCTCGCTTGAGCTTTGTGACACCAACGTCAAAAATAAACATTGCAAAAGAGAACAAGTGGTTAATTCGTTAACATAAAACGATCAATGGCTGCCACTGGCGTAAAGTAAAACTGATGACACTCGTTCTGTTATTGACTTTTTCGGAAACGTAGGAGTAGGTTATAGGGTCTAGGGCATTCTCTTGCCCATGATGTAGGAAACTACCACTAAATGCCGAAGAATCAGCAACGATCAACTGCATGAGGTTCCACAAGATGGGAGAAACCACTGCATTCAGACAAATAATGTGCATCCACGGGAAATACAGCGTTTAACTGAAAGATGGTGATGATGACTTCTCCACTGGCTTAAATTCCCGTATCAGCTCACCGTTCAGAGCTCTGGTATTTGAATGCGAAAGAGTAGGTGGCCATGAGAGAAAGATTGAAAAACCGATGGGACGGTAAAATTCCACTATTCACACACTGAAATGTAGGAGTTTGTGAAGTTCACTGAAAACAGGATAAGGATTTTTGGTCAGGTACAATATGTGATAAGCACAACAGAAGTAGGAAATAATAGAACGTAAGAGGTTTCATTATTCATAGCAACACAGGGCGAAGAGTGAGTTAAAGTGACCAGCTTCAGGATTATCCTCATCAGAATCGACAGAAAACCAATGTCAATACGAACAGTTAGTGTACACGTTTGATTCGCATGCGGAAGATGAAAAAAAGAGAATACGTGAGAGCATTTAACGAGTAACTCAGTACGCAAAGGGAGATGAAAATCTATACTAATAATCGTGGTGAGTTGGAACGTTATAAGAAGGGAAGGAACAGAAGACGAGTTATGGGAGAATAAAGCCTCGACAGTATAAATGAAAGAGGGGATAGACTTCTTGTGCTTTGCTCTACATTTCCGTTAGTAACAGTTCTGTTTATGTATCACAAGAGGAGGCAGTATATTTGGAAAAGAGACACGGGAAGACGTCAGCTGGACTGTGAATCTTGGTGAATCAGAGGTTCCGGAATCTAATATGGAATCATATGGCGAACCGAGGAACAGTTACAGACACAAATCATAATTAAGTGACGATGAAGAGTAGGCTGACGTCAGTACTCCGTGCATTATGACACGCTCTAAATATAACAGTTGTTAGCGTGATATAACCTGATAACGCCTAAGGGGGGGGGGCGAAATTAGGTAACTTTCATTTAATAAAATTTTTATTTCAAAATGGCTCTGAGCACTATGGGACTCAACTTCTGAGGTCATTAGTCCCTCAGAACCTAGAACTAGTTAAACCTAACTAACCTAAGAACATCACATACATCCATGCCCGAGACAGGATTCGAACCTGCCACCGTAGTCGTATCACGGTTCCAGACTGCAGCGCATAGAACCGCACGGCCACTTCGGCCGGCCTTTTTATTTCAAAATAAAGGAACTCCCGACACAGGAGAATTATTTATTGTAAGAGTTTAATTATTGACGAGTGTTCTTATACTGATATGACATAATGACAATGATGGGACAGACACTTATCGATGAAATGCAAGCTTCAAATGTGTTTAAGAAGAAATATGGAATCAAAGATAACTATGTGACATTCAGAATCATTAATAAAAGCATCATTAGGATATACAGTTCCACGCTAATATCAACGCTCCTCTTCTGCATAGGATGTGCCCAATATCGACACTGAACTTTGGGTCTGATGATGGTAGTAGCCCAAACATGTTACTTAAGATAAATTAATTAATAGTAGTCATTGAATAACCTAGCTAGAATATTTTTAAAGTTTACTGTGGCCGCTGGCCAGTACAAGGAATTTATTTCCTTTGCTTACGAGCTTTCACAAGGCCCTCCTCCGGATATCAGCACGACACACGTATCTCATACATTTCCCGTGAGATTCTTAACTCGGGCGTCTGTGCGCCCCACGACAGCCACTGTCGGCTCCCAGCAGACATCTCCTCGTGTCCAAATTTTCCACGTGGCAGCACAGTGTCGCCAACTTTCCGCCACTCCACTAACTTCGTTGTGTCGTTGCTGCTCAACTCGTGGCTGCCGCTGTACGCCAACTACCCTGTGTCGGGTGAAGAAACTTTTAGGAGCGAAGGCCCCGCAGTAGACATGGTCTCACCGCACGGAATGTGACGAAATGGTACTGCAATTTTTATGAATGAAAGAACAAGATTAAAAGATCAGTGGTTGATGAATCTGGCAATGTTGTGTGATATTGGAGAACACTACTGGAATGCCTGAACATGAAAGATTCCACCTTTGCTGAGCACGCGCGCAATGAACGCCATTCTCACGATATTAAATGTGATGTTCATGCAGCAAATAAAAACAGATAGTTGACATTACTTGAGATTCTGACTCCCGGTAAACACCAATCACAGAATTCTGACTTAATCCTTAATGATCAGACTGATCCATATTCATCCTTACTACAGTAGCTGCAGTCAGTTAATATGTTTCTCACCATAATACATTTTACTTGTTGTAAATAATCTAACTGTCGCCTACCCACATTCATTGACTCTTCCTCTATTCCGCCCCTCCTTTGTATGCTTGTTCATTTCAGTCACCGTTTATAATATCCAAACAACCTAATAATCTGTACAAGTAGTCGCTTGTATACTGTTTCGGTCTGGCCATTACATACGTTTAACCATTGACTATAAAGTAATGTAAGTGTGTATTTCGATATGATTTTTTGACTATAGATATGTATTCGTTAAAGAGCACATACCTTTGGAGAAACAGTCTTTGTACACCTTCAGACTGTTCTATGGACTGTCTATTTAATTTGTCTGAAGATAGCCTAAAAAGCTGCAAGTCGTTTCACAACGAACTGTAAAGTAAATGTTATTGAAGAACGTCAGTACTCTGTCCTTAACATCGTGTGGTGAGTAGAAATGAAAAACTAGCTAAATGCCAAATCCTGACGTCTGCCAGATAAATGAAAAAACAATATACTTCTGTCTGTACATAACCGACTTGTGTCCAAAAAAATTGAAAAAGTACTCTGATACCGCAGAATTATGCTACTCAATGCATCACTGGAACAGCAATATTGAGACAAATTAGAACATAAACGCTTTATTAAAAACGTCGTAAGTGCCATACCAGGAAAATGATTGGTTCTAGGTGCCATTAAGAAAGTTTATGCTAGTTGATTCTTGCAAACAAGAAAACAGAATCGGTCACTGTCAGTAACGCTGTTTATTTACACGAATAGTTCCGTTACAGATTTCGTACCGAAGGTTCACCTTCAGAAGGCTATTTACGTTTATATTACGTTTCTTATTGTTTACATTAGTTGTTTGCTGTATATTGTCCAACAGCTAATGTAAATAGCAAACAACAAATATAAACACAAACAGCCGTTTGAAGATAAACCTGTCTACACATCTACATCTATACTCCGCGAGCCACCTTACGGTGTGTGGCGGAGGGTACTTATTGTACCACTATCTGATCCCCCCTTCCCTGTTCCATTCACGAATTGTGCGTGGGAAGAACGACTGCTTGTAAGTCTCCGTATTTGCTCTAATTTCTCGGATCTTTTCGTTGTGATCATTACGCGAGATATATGTGGGCGGTAGTAATATGTTGCCCATCTCTTCCCGGAATGTGCCCTCTCGTAATTTCGATAATAAACCTCTCCGTATTGCGTAACGCCTTTCTTGAAGTGTCCGCCACTGGAGCTTGTTCAGCATCTCCGTAACGCTCTCGCGCTGACTAAATGTCCCCATGACGAATCGCGCTGCTTTTCGCTGGATCATGTCTATCTCTTCTATTAATCCAACCTGGTAAGGGTCCCATACTGATGAGCAATACTCAAGAATCGGACGAACAAGCGTTTTGTAAGCTACTTCTTTCGTCGATGAGTCACATTTTCTTAGAATTCTTCCTATGAATCTCAACCTGGCGCCTGCTTTTCCCACTATTTGTTTTATGTGATCATTCCACTTCAGATCGCTCCGGATAGTAACTCCTAAGTATTTTACGGTCGTTACCGCTTCCAATGATTTACCACCTATGGCATAATCGTACTGGAATGGATTTCTGCCCCTATGTATGCGCATTATATTACATTTATCTACGTTTAGGGAAAGCTGCCAGCTGTCGCACCATGCATTAATCCTCTGCAGGTCTTCCTGGAGTACGTACGAGTCTTCTGATGTTGCTACTTTCTTGTAGACAACCGTGTCATCTGCAAATAGCCTCACGGAGCTACCGATGTTGTCAACTAAGTCATTTATGTATATTGTAAACAATAAAGGTCCTATCACGCTTCCTTGCGGTACTCCCGAAATTACCTCTACATCTGCAGATTTTGAACCGTTAAGAATTACATGTTGTGTTCTTTCTTCTAGGAAATCCTGAATCCAATCACAAACCTGGTCCGATATTCCGTAAGCTCGTATTTTTTTCATTAAACGTAAGTGCGGAACCGTATCAAATGCCTTCCTGAAGTCCAGGAATACGGCATCAATCTGCTCGCCAGTGTCTACGGCACTGTGAATTTCTTGGGCAAATAGGGCGAGCTGAGTTTCACATGATCTCTGTTTGCGGAATCCATGTTGGTTATGATGAAGGAGATTTGTATTATCTAAGAACGTCATAATACGAGAACACAAAACATGTTCCATTATTCTACAACAGATTGACGTAAGCGAAATAGGCCTATAATTATTCGCATCTGATTTATGACCCTTCTTGAAAACGGGAACGACCTGCGCTTTCTTCCAGTCGCTAGGTACTTTACGTTCTTCCAGCGATCTACGATAAATTGCTGATAGAAAGGGGGCAAGTTCTTTAGCATAATCACTGTAGAATCTTAAGGGTATCTCGTCTGGTCCGGATGCTTTTCCGCTACTAAGTGATAGCAGTTGTTTTTCAATTCCGATATCGTTTATTTCAATATTTTCCATTTTGGCGTCCGTGCGACGGCTGAAGTCAGGGACCGTGTTACGATTTTCCGCAGTGAAACAGTTTCGGAACACTGAATTCAGTATTTCTGCCTTTCTTCGGTCGTCCTCTGTTTCGGTGCCATCGTGGTCAACGAGTGACTGAATAGGGGATTTAGATCCGCTTACCGATTTTACATATGACCAAAACTTTTTAGGGTTCTTGTTTAGATTGTTTGCCAATGTTTTATGTTCGAATTCGTTGAATGATTCTCTCATTGCTCTCTTTACGCTCTTTTTCGCTTCGTTCAGCTTTTCCTTATCAGCTATGATTCGACTACTCTTAAACCTATGATGAAGCTTTCTTTGTTTCCGTAGTACCTTTCGTACATGATTGTTATACCACGGTGGATCTTTCCCCTCGCTTTGGACCTTAGTCGGTACGAACTTATCTAAGGCGTACTGGACGATGTTTCTGAATTTTTTCCATTTTTGTTCCACATCCTCTTCCTCAGAAATGAACGTTTGATGGTGGTCACTCAGATATTCTGCGATTTGTGCCCTATCACTCTTGTTAAGCAAATATATTTTCCTTCCTTTCTTGGCATTTCTTATTACACTTGTAGTCATTGATGCAACCACTGACTTATGATCACTGATACCCTCTTCTACATTCACGGAGTCGAAAAGTTCCGGTCTATTTGTTGCTATGAGGTCTAAAACGTTAGCTTCACGAGTTGGTTCTCTAACTATCTGCTCGAAGTAATTCTCGGACAAGGCAGTCAGGATAATGTCACAAGAGTCTCTGTCCCTGGCTCCAGTTCTGATTGTGTGACTATCCCATTCTATACCTGGTAGATTGAAGTCTCCCCCTATTACAATAGTATGATCACGAAACTTCTTCACGACGTTCTGCAGGTTCTCTCTGAGGCGCTCAACTACTACGGTTGCTGATGCAGGTGGTCTATAGAAGCATCCGACTATCATATCTGACCCACCTTTGATACTTAGCTTAACCCAGATTATTTCACATTCGCATTCGCTAATAACTTCACTGGATATTATTGAATTCTTTACTGCTATAAATACTCCTCCACCATTGGCGTTTATCCTATCCTTGCGGTATATATTCCATTCTGTGTCTAGGATTTCGTTACTGTTCACTTCCGGTTTTAACCAACTTTCCGTTCCTAATACTATATGCGCACTATTTCCTTCAATAAGAGATACTAATTCAGGAACCTTGCCCTGGATACTCCTGCAGTTTACCAATATTACGTTAACTTTTCCTGTTTTTGGTCTCTGAGGACGGACGTTCTTTATCAACGATGATAATGTCCTCTCTGGTAAGCCGTCAGGTATTTTATCGTTTCGCCCAAGGGGGGGTCCCTCTAACCTAAAAAAACCCCCGTGTGCACGCCACACGTACTCTGCTACCCTAGTAGCTGCTTCCGGTGTGTAGTGCACGCCTGACCTGTCTAGGGGGGCCCTACAGTTCTCCACCCAATAACGGAGGTCGATGAATTTGCAACCATTATAGTCGCAGAGTCGTCTGAGCCTCTGGTTTAGACCCTCCACACGGCTCCAAACCAGAGGACCGCGATCGACTCTGGGCACTATGCTGCAGATATTAAGCTCAGCTTGCACTCCGCGTGCGATGCTGGTTGTCTTCACCAAATCAGCCAGCCGCCGGAAGGAACCAAGGATGGCCTCAGAACCCAAGCGGCAGGCGTCATTCGTTCCGACATGTGCTACTATCTGCAGCCGGTCACACCCAGTGCGTTCAATAGCTGCCGGAAGGGCCTCCTCCACATTACGGACGAGACCCCCCGGCAAGCACACCGAGTGCACACTGGCATTCTTCCCCGACCTACCCGCTATTTTCCTGAGGGGCTCCATAACCCGCCTAACGTTGGAGCTCCCTATAACTAATAGGCCCGCCCTCTGTGACTGTCGGGACCTTGCCGGAGAATCGGCCACTGGCCCAACAGGCGAGGCATCCTGTGGTGGCTCGGAAACGATGTCATCACCACTAGGAAGCACCCCGTACCTGTTGGAAAGGGGTAAGGCAGCTGCCACGCGGCCAGATCCCACCTTCGCCTTTCGGCCAGGCACGCGAGAGCCCACCACTGTCCGCCATTCACCCTGGAGTGATGGCTGACCGGTAAGATGCTCACTGCCGGAAGACGCAGCGACATCAGGGGTTCCACGTGATTCCAAGGCCACCGAAGTAGGCATAGGTCTCACCACAGTTGCCCCAACGCCACTACGAGCCGACGCCTGCGCCTCGAGCTCGATGAGCCTAACAGACAAAGCCTCCACCTGCCCCCGAAGAGTGGCCAATTCTCCTTGCGTCCGCTCACAACAACCACAGTCCCTACACATGACTATGTTTACCCTACCCTATACGGTGACAAATTCCCAAGATAATCTTCTGATGAGCTACTCTGATAATCAAGAAACACTCACTGAAATACGAGACGCGAAAACTACGCTAGGTTTTCCCAGAAAAACTATTTAAAAGCTAAGCGCAGCAAATAAGTACAAAAACGCTTTATACAAACAGTACTCGCTGCTGCTGGTGCTCTCGCTGTCACAAGACAACTGCTGATTCAAGTGACTAGTGGCTAACGGCCGCGAAACAAACAAATGACGGTTTTAGGGCGCTTTCTGTTCTAAACGATCAAGAAAACACTAAGAAATCTAACACGAAAACTACGTAAAGTTTTATCAAGAACTGTTAGTTACTATGCAGAGCAGATAAACACAAATAGAATCCCTTCCTTAGTGGAAGGTCGTAAACAAAATGCAAAATAAACGCTTTATACAAACAGTACTGTGCTGCTGCTGGTGCTCTCGCTCTGGCTGTCACAAGACAACTGCTGATTCAAGTGACTAGTGGCTAACGGCCGCGAAACAAACAAATGACGGTTTTAGGGCGCTTTCTGTTCTAAACGATCAAGAAAACACTAAGAAATCTAACACGAAAACTACGTAAAGTTTTATCAAGAACTGTTAGTTACTATGCAGAGCAGATAAACACAAATAGAATCCCTTCCTTAGTGGAAGGTCGTAAACAAAATGCAAAATAAACGCTTTATACAAACAGTACTGTGCTGCTGCTGGTGCTCTCGCTCTCGCTGTCACAAGACAGTAACGGCGATCTTAGTGTAAATGAGTAGCACTGTTAACAGTGCTGGTTGCTGTTCTCTTCTTTGCAGGAATCAAGTTGCATTTTGAACACACCTACAGTCTCAAAAATGTCCATTTTCGACGAAACAACAACAAAAAAGTACTTGTTCCAAGTGCCACTAATACTGAGGCACTGCCTTTTTTTTGTAACACTACAAATACAAGAATACAGAATTACGATTTTCATTGGTAGAACAGTAGTCAATAGAAACCACTTCTCAAATCTTTTAAAATTTGGACTTCCATCGGGAAGCATAGCATGACCCAAAGACCATGCGCCTTCTACTACAGCATATTTGAAAAACTTTCAAATGGTTCAAATGGCTCTGAGCACTATGGGACTTAACCGCTGTGGCCATCAGTCCCCTAGAACTTAGAACTACTTAAACCTAACTAACCTAAGGACACTACACACACCCATGCCCGAGGCAGGATTCGAATCTGCGACCGTAGCGGTCGCGCGGTTCCAGACAGTAGCGCCTAGAACCGCTCGGCCACTCCGGCCGGTTGAAAGATTTTCTCCAGGTTACGCATCTGAACCAAATCTATAGACGTGGTTGAGAGTACCGAGAACACAATGACACTGAAAATGCATTTTGTGAAAATGTGGCACTTAGAGCGTTTTCCATTTCCATTCTCATGTAGTTTTCGTAAAATAAATAGGTTTTGAAAAAATGATATATACTGAAATGGCGAGCATACTAATTGCTTTTCTCTTATGGCTGACTGTTAAATCCCATAGTAAATAAGGAAAATGATTCGAATGAAGCAATAGAGGATAGAAGGATATTTTGTAATTTAGCGACGAAAAAGCAGTTTCGATAGAAACGTTTCATTATAACTCAAGTTGTTTAAAAATGTAAAGTGATATGATACTGCGAGAAGAATTTGACAAAGCTCTGAAAAATCTAAGCCGAAACAAGGCGTCGGGAGTAGATGGCATTCCGTCAGAACTATAGCCTTTGGAGAGCCAGCCATGACACAACTCTTCCCTCTGGTGTGCAAGATTTATGAAACAGACGAAATACCCTCAGACATCAGGAAGAATGTGTTAATTCCAATTGCAAAGAAAGCGTTTGGTGACAGTTGTGAAAATTATCGAACTATCAGTTCAATAAGAAACCTGTTGTGAAACAAATCGAATTGTAGAGGTCTAATTATATCGCCAGTTACAATGAGGAAAAGTGTAAGTTGATTGCCATGACGTTACACTTCCTGACAAAAAAACGTGAACTATGCGAAAGAGATGGCCAGATGTCGATGTAACTTCGTGCATGTACACCCCATCGGATGGTAAGTACGACTAAGTGATTAGAGTTGCAATTCTGTGTTAGGGGTAGAACGGCCACCTGAGTATATCAGTACTGTTCGTGTTTAGTGTTGTTACTAGGCCTGTAGAATACGTAAGGGGCTTAATCGCGTCAGATGTTGAGTGATCACTGTGAAGACACTTTGTATTCGCGTGACACATTGTTATCAGCATCTCACAGAGACTGAAAGTGGCCTCATTGTGGTTCTCCACTTGACGAGCTAATCGATTTGTGCACTATCCAGAATTGTGATGCACCCAGATGTCCGCTGTTGAACAGCAAGGGAACTTAAGACCACGTATACTTGTCGTCAAATTTACGGTCGACCACGTCTGTCCACTACGAGGGGCAACCACGTTATCGTGCACCAGGCACATCGTAAATCCTTCACAGTGATGCCATGAACGTTAGCATGGGCTGTTTATCCGTATTCGGGTTGTTGATGAAAATATCGATATACCAATGTTTTCACCCATCATCGATATACATAGCTGATTCATTTTACACCGATATATCGATAAATCGATTCCAAGCGGGAAATTCTGAGTGCCGATACTTTTTTTTATATTGTATCACTTTCGTAATTTTCGGTAAGTGTTTGAAATTGTTCTTTTGACACTGTAATAGAGTATAATTTTACTTTCAAATGGCTCTGAGCACTATGGGACTTAACATCTGAGGTCATCAATCCCCTACAACTTAGAACTACTTAAACCTATGTAAGCTAAGAACATCACACACATCCATGCCCGAGGCGGGATTCGAACCTGCGACCGTAGCAGTGGCGCGGTTCCGGACTGGAGCGCCTAGAACCGCTCGGCCACCGCGGTCGGCTTTACTTTCGCTGTATGCAGGAGTCTTAGTACTTTTCGAGCTTTCATCACGTCCATCCCTTCTCGTATAAGTGGCGCAAAGAAGAAATTCGTTTGCACTGTAGAGTGGCTGTGTGAGTGGAATAACAATATTTTCAATGTGAAGAAGTGGCATATCAGTTGAGTTAAAGGAACCATTTCTAACGCAACTAGTGTGCTATTTCTTCACATCGGCATTCTTCAAAAAACAGTTGCTGAAAATGAAGAATAAAAATCTAAATTACGAGACTGGTCTTCGGGGTGGGAGGGGACGTGTGAGGGACATGCTGACGTAACTGGCGCTCGGTGCTACAAACAGAAACTGCAACATATAACTTCGCCACGCAGTTTTGATACCACAGCTGCTACGTCGCTGCGTTTTCAGAAATGAAATAACTGGGAAGTCGACATGAAGTGTTCTGGACAAATCTGATATGTGACGAAACCGAACGACGGACCCATAGGACACCTTTCATCGTGCCATTTATAGGCATAGCACTTATAGGCATAGCAGTTATCGCTAAGCGCGAACGTGTATCGGTGCAAGCAGGCTGCTAGCTTGTAGACGTACAGAATATCTAATAATTAATCAATACTAAACATACCACTCAAAAACCGGCAGCAGATTTACAATGCGCAGCCTATATCTTTGTAAGCCGGTATCTCTATATGTGCCACACCGACATATCGACAGATCGATAAGTCGTCGACCGATGATACACTTTAAAAATCGATGTATCGGTTTCCCGACGTTTTTAAAAATATCGACAGTCCTAATCCGTATTCAGCGACGAACCGTAGTTCCGCACTCCCTCACCGAGCATGGCGACGACCTGGGCAGAGATCCCGTTCTTCCGGTGTTCTGCAGAGGCACCGGAGTGTTACTCCTGCAGTTATGACGTGGGGAGACACCGCGTTTGCCTTCAGGTCACGGCTGGCAGGGACTGAGGGAACCCTGACGGCAAAACAGTACGACACGGACATCATACCCCCTCGCGTGATACCTCTCATGCGGCAGAACGGTGGTGCCTTTTTCAGCAAGACACTGCTCATTCACACGCGGCTGTTGAGCTACTCCTTTGTCCCCGACAGGACATGTGTAGGAACAGTTCGGACGCAGCTCCTTGGCAGTGACAGTACACAGGATATCAAAAACCAGTTACAACAGTTGTGGGACGGTCAATAAAATTTTTCTGGAAGAAATTTATTGACTGTGACAATGGCCGCGGAAGCCTACGTTTACACTTGTGGGACAGTTCGTCTCAGGAGAGTAGACAACGGCCTTTTGACACCCATCACAACCGAATAAGTGCATGCATACTGACCAGAGGGGGCGCAACTTGATATTGATAAGTGGGCTCGTACTACCAAGTTCTTTGATCATACGATGTATGATCAAGGAATGACCAATCGACTTGTTAATGCGTGTTCATTCGCCTCCGACGATAAGAAGCTGCTTTGTAAAACGGAAGCGTAGCCACCTAGACTTTATGGCTTACCCAAAGTGCATAAATCTGAAATTTCGTTGAGGCCAATTGTCAGCGTTATAGGCGGACCAACACACGAGTTAGCTAGACACCTGGCCTCATTGCTGCAATCTTATGTTGCTAGGATGGACAGTCATATTAAAAATTCAGCTCATTTCATTGATAAGTTAAAGAAAACAAGCTTGGGCCCGGCTGACAACCTCGTCAGTTTTGATTTTGTGTCGTTATTTACCATGATTCCAGTAAACGAAGCCATCTTATGCATAGAGGATATTTTTCCTATCGATATTGTGGAATTATTCCGGCACTGCCTCACCACAACCTACTTCCAATACAATAATAACTTTTATGAACAGATTGACGGGGTGGCTATGGGCAGTCCTCTTAGTCCTGCTGTGGCTAACTTATTTATGGAGACTTTTGAACAACGGGCGTTGCAGACTGCCAGTAAGAGACCAGCCAGATGGTATCACTATGTCGATGAAATGTTCGTAGTATGTACACACGGAGCAGAGGAGTTGGATGCCTTCCTGACACATTTAAACAGCATTAATCCGAAAATCCCATTTACTATGGAGACGGAAAGGAATGGGCAATTGAATTTCCTGTATGTGCCTGTGACTAAACGACGGGTCGGAACGTTGGGCCATAAGGTGTATAGAAAGCCCACACATACTGATCATTATCTACATAAAGATTCAAACCACCACCCTACACAAGAAACAGGTGTAATGAAAACCTTGGTAGACAGGGCGTACAAAATTTGTGAACCTGTTTGTTTAAAAGATGAGATCGAACATCTACGGTCAACTTTCGTGAAGAATGGCTATTCTAGCAAGGATATAGATCGAGCACTTCGCTCTAGGCAGAGAATCGGAAGCAACGACGAATAACAGTCGCCCAAGGGCAAAGTTTTTCTTCCGTTCGCATTGGGAAAGTATTAAGCAAGTATGCAGTGGAAACTATTTTCAGACCCACCGGGAAAATAAAAGAATATTTAAGATCAGCAAAAGATGCACGACACCCTTTGGCTACACCGGGGTATATAAAATTCCTTGTAGTTGTGGACAGGTTTATATCGGTACCACAAAGAGAATTGTGAACACCGCCTGGGTCACACGGATAAATCGGCCGTAGCGGAACATGTTTACCAGGAAGGTGATCATGAAATAAAATTCAGCGAGACGAGCGTCATATCAAAAACCTCGCATTATTATGCACGCTTGTATAGAGAGGCTATCGAGGTTGATAAACACCGTAATATTTTTAACAGGAAAGACGAAGGTGCTAAACTGGATAAAATTTGGATGTCAGCGTTGCACCGCAAGCGTGACGATCGATTACTTTCAATCGAGAATGTTGGCATTACCAGAGACAATCTCATAGCCGACGCCACGTGATCGACAGTGGCGCCCTCTGTACTGCGTATACAGGGTGTTACAAAAAGGTACGGACAAACTTTCAGGAAACATTCCTCACACACAAGTAAAGAAAAGATGTTATGTGGACATGTGTCCGGAAACGCTTAGTTTCCATGTTAGAGCTCATTTTAGTTTCGTCAGTATGTACTGTACTTCCTCGATTCACCACCATGATTTCATACGGGATACTCTACCCGTGCTGCTAGAACATGTGCCTTTAAAAGTACGACACAACATGTGGTTCATGCACGATGGAGCTCCTGCACATTTCAGTCGAAGTGTTCGTATACTTCTCAACAACAGATTCGGTGACCATGGATTGGTAGAGGCGGACCAATTCCATGGCCTCCACGCTCTCCTGACCTCAACCCTCTTGACTTTCATTTATGGGGGCATTTGAAAGCTCTTGTCTACGCAACAACGGTACCAAATGTAGAGCCTCTTCGTGATCGTATTGTTGACGGCTGTGATACAATACGCCATTCGCCAGGGCTGCATCAGCGCATCAGGGACTCCATGCGACGGAGGGTGGATGCATGTATCCTCGCTAACGGAGAACATTTTGAACATTTCCTGTAACAAAGTGTTTGAAGTCACGCTGGTACGTTCTGTTGCTGTGTGTTTCCATTCCATGATTAACGTGATTTGAAGAGAAGTAATAAAATGAGCTCTAACATGGAAAGTAAGCGTTTCCGGACACATATACACATAACATATTTTCTTTCTTTCTGTGTGAGGAATGTTTCCTGAAAGTTTGGCCGTACCTTTTTGTAACACCCTGTATAGTCAGCGCTTCCTCAAGTTCTCTTCGCTATTCGCCGCTGTACCTCCGAGGAAGTCTCCCGCAGTCGGAGACGAAATATCAAGGGAGAGTTTTATACTTCGACCACGGCCTCTCAGCCCGGAAGTTTTAAGTGAATACCAAGTTCTTTGTAAGTCTGACATGATATTGTAATAGTTTCCTCTTCATCCCTCTGAGGGCTTCAATGTATGTAGGCGAACACGCCAGGTCTCGCAGGTTCTAGTTCAGTTCAGATTTTCGTCGGTAACACCTGCTGTATTTTGTACTGTTACGTAATATTTAAGATAGGCCTGGAATTTTCTCGTAAACTGAAATCCGCCATTACGGAAAATCGTCGCTTTGCCTATCGCAGCTGTAATGAGTACATGCAAAAATATACAATTTCTAAATCAGGTTATATATTAAAATTAACAGCCTTGAACTGATTTACTCCTAACGGGAAAAATATATCAACGTTATGACTGTTCTAACAATATCCGTTTCATCGCTGGTAGAGTAATATTTTAAAATCCAGCGAAGTTTACGGTGAAACGTGATTATTTACATGGAAAGAGACAGTTCAACGGTTCGTGTGTCTCTCTGATCTTACGAGTTCGTAATGCTCTCCGTGACTGTTTGCAACTTGTAATAACATTCAATGCGTGCCAACATATGGCTGCGTGTACATACGTATCACCTATTGTTGGAAACGTTCGTAGCCAAAATCCATTAGTAAATTTTAGAATGTAAGGGCACTTATAACCTCGCCGTTGAGCGCCCGTAAGCTCCAGACCCATACACACAAAATTTTAGAAAATATCTACATTTATATCAACACCTATAGTCTGCAAACCACTGTGAACTGCATGGCAGAGGATACTTCTCACTGCAGCACGTATCAGGGCTTCTTCCCATTCGGGTTGTACTGATAATATGATTATCTGATGAGATATCTACCTCGCGGCTGTAGCGCCACCTATAGGCCGTTGCAGAAGGTTTCCTGGGTGTAGAGAGGGAAGGCAGAAGCACAACTGCGATATAAAGACGCCGGGGGGGGGGGGGGTGCAAGTGACTGTTGAAATTCAATAGCGGAACTACCTAAAGGCTGGATTGGTCGCTAGTCAAACAGTCATGCTTTAAAAATAGAGATATTTAATTGCTCTTAATACGGCGCGTTTCGGGTTATAGCCATCCTCAGAAATTTGTTAAAAATAGCAAAGATACGTGGACATTACAAAACAGAATCAGAATAGTGAACGACAAAAACATACCTCAGTTGCACACACAAGGGACTTCAGGCAAAAACATACTGAGCCGTGCACGGCTCGCGTTTATCTCATGTATTGTTTGTCATCTTCTGTTACGGTACTGCCGCCTCGTTTTCTTATTCCATTCACTGGCGTCACTAACTTCCTGCCTTACTTGCCCGTGAGCGGCAGCAGCAGATCGTATCTATAAGTGCACTGCCGTATCATCTCTGGAGCGAGCGATAGTATTTCCGGGTCGTTGTGTGTCTGGTAGTCAGTTCGGGACGGACCATCAGTGCAGTCGGGACGCAGCAGCAGTGAAAAGTGGGGGGGGGGGGGGGGGGGACGGAGCGCCGACGAGGCGCCGACAGCCAGTGCTCGCCGACCGCTGGCGACACACATGAACTGTCTGACGGATGGAGATTGGAGCGGGACGACCGTTGGTTGGTCGTTAGGTTGGTCGTCTCATCGGCCGACGTATACTTGGTCCTTCCACCGTTTCCGGGCCTGGACAGTTGGTCGGTTGGAGCAGCGAGGAAATCTCCGCAGCACGTAGTTTGGCCAGGCCCGCTGGCGGCCTCTACGCAGTGTCAGAGTGTGTGGTGCTGTTCCAATTGCTACGAGGTTCGTGGCTCACCGATCTTGGATATGAAAGTGGAGTTTTGACTTAATTTACCAGCAAGTCACGACTGTCCACATTGTGTCGTTTGGGGTTCGTTGTCGGCTATTGGGATATTCCCGCTTGCAACGATGTGTGTTTTCAAGTTGGCAAATTTTAGCCAGCCTCGGGTGGAGTTTAACTCTACTTGCTTATTTGAATTGAAGTGCGTCAGCGGAATCTTCTGCCTTGTGGCCGTTAATGTTCCGGTTACCTGCCCTGGCCGTTGACGTAAATTCAGGCAGTGTATTTTCCTCATCGTGTTGTCGCTGTCCAGCACGGTGCGTAGTTTGACAGCTCAATGTATAATTGGTTGTGGGCGCCACTACCTTCTACGTTGTTCCATTGAACTCCCTGTTGTGTGCTGGTCGGGTGAAGCAGCGGTTATCATGTCAATGAGTCCGTTGACTGTCCATCGAGTGGGTTGTCGGCGGATTGAAAATGGTAGGGACAACTGGCTGTCTCACCTAAGCGAGCATTAGTGTTTGAATTCCAGGCCGACCCTTGGAATTTCTGAGCGCCCTTAGGTGTACTGACTTTTCTTGTTTGTTCTTGTTGTTTGTACTGGTATGGCTTCTAGCCGATTTTTAGATTAAGGTTGTTTTGCCCTTAAGGCGTCAGATGGTTTGGGCCTTCAGCATAAATTAAGAACTGTTTTACGTAAAGCCTTTGCCATTTTTAAAATTAATATTATTGAGGCTTAAGTGTTGGGCCCTCAGCATATTTTGAATTGAAGTTATTTTGCTCATAAAGTGTTAGATTCTTTTGGCCGTCAGCCTAATTAAGGAACTATTTTATGATAAGGCCTTGCCTTTTAAATTTCTGATTTTGGTTCAGCTTTAAGTTATTGGATTTCAGCCATTTTTAAATTGATGTGGTCTTGCCCTTAAGGTGTTAGATTGTACGGCGCATTCAGCCGCTGATTAAGTTCCAAAACCAAAGCTGTTTTCTTTTTTTAATTTTTCTTGGCTCTTGTAATGTTTGATCAAACAAAAGGTTGTATGTTCGAGTGTAACTGACAGCCGCTTATTTTGGCCCCTTTTTCACAACTTAAACTACCTGTCTTGGCCTGAGGGTTTAGCAGGGTGTCTCACATACCTAGGAGCAACATGCTGCACGTAGATACACTAGCGGCAAAGACAATTGCAATGCCAAGAAAAAGTTTTGCGACATAAACGAGAGTTGGCAGGCGTGTTTCTACACCTGGAAGATTATTCCTATTTAAATTTCGCTCCAGTCTTTAATATTAGCTCTAGTAGCGCCACTATGAGAATGCAGATCAAGTTTGCCGTAAATACATGCCGTAACGGTCATGAGCATTTGTTATCTCTGAGATTGGAATTGGTAGGGTGATGTCAGACAAGAATGCCTTTGAGGTGACAAAGACCGCATCATCAACACAGCACTCAGTTTTAGGGCTACGAGAACCTGGATGTACCTTCTGCGATACTGGATAAAGACTTGGCAAGAACGCAGTAATTGTACGTGATTGCAAGAAGACCGTGCTCTGGACGCCCGCGTGTCACTACTGAGAGGGAAGACCATCGTGTTCGGTGTGGGGTCTGGCGCATCGTACTGTATCTTCGCAGCAATTTGAGCAGCAACTGGCTTCACAGTGACGCAACGAATTGTTACAAAGCTGTTACCTCAAGGACAGCTTCGAGCCAGACGCCACGTAGCGTGCATTCCTTGACCCCAATCCACCATCAACTGCGACTTCAGTGGTGTCAAGCGAGAACTCATCGGAGGGCAGGATGCAAGTCTGTTGTGTTTTGTGATGAAATCTGGTTCTGCCTCGACGCCAGTGATGACCGTGTGTTGATTAGGAAAAAGCCAGTTGCCGGCCTCCTACCATCCTGCCTGCCTGCCTGCTACACACAATAGACTAACAACTGGCGATATGGTCAGGGGTGCGATTTCGTATGACTGTAAGAGGACTCTCGTGGTTATCCCGCATAACCTGACTGCCAAATTGTACGTCAGTCTGGTGATACAACCTGTTGTGCTATTGTTCATGAATAGCATTCCAGGGTCGTTTTATAACAGGATAACGCTCGCCCACATACTGCCACTGTAATCCAAATTACCGTGGCTTGCTTCGTCAAAAGATCTCTCTTCAATTGAGTACATCTGGGACAACATTGGATGGTAACTCCAGCGTCATCTATAAACACCATTAACCGTTCCTATAGTGACCAACCAAGAGCAACAGGCATGGAACCCCATCACACAAACAGACATCCGGCTCCTGTACAACACAGCATGCAACATTCTGGCTGTTACATCGGTTATTAATTTCACATTTACGATGGCTTGTTTTGCACTTGTATTCATCTTTGATCTTGCAATGTTAATCGGTTAAATATGTTACCTATACAAATGTATTCCCGGAAATTCATTACTCTATATTAATGATATTTTGGTGTTGCGATTTCTTCCGTCAGTGTATAAAGGTTACACGATAAGTACATAACAATCACAAGCAGGCTAGTGAATACATCTTAACACGAAACGTAGATATTTAAATTCACGCCAGATGTTACTATAATAGTGATGATGTCACCATACTTCGTTATAATTGACAACATGGTCCAAAAATTTAAATCATAAAAATGAAATAGTCAAATATAAGTAATAAAATTATACGGCTTGATGCTACTAGGCGTTTTTCCCTGAAGTATCTTCGTGTACAACTGAGAGTTGTTCTTTTATTTCACTATTCTGATTCTGTTTTGTAGTTTCCATGTACCTCATTATTTTTAGCAGACTTATGACGTCCGAAACGAGTCGTATTGCAAGTAATAAAATCATTCTATTCTGAAGCAACCAATCCAATATCTATATACTGTACAACTGTTCAGAAGGTAGTATGTTGTGATCTGGGAGCTGGACGGTTCCGGAAATACTTGTAACGTTAGCCTGGGTTAGGAGAGGCTACTACAGGAAGTGTGCTAACGCTGGGCTCTATACTGCATACGCTACCTGTACATAGTGGTTGAGCATTATTGAGGTTAGTCTCTGCATGGCCGGCCAGTGTTTATTGAACTGAAAATAACTACGATGCTGTGGAGGATCACAGCGGTGTAGCTAAATCCCCAGGAAGGTGGTTGTTTCCTTATGAAGCCACTGCAGTATAAAGAACATTAAAATTACTTTATTGCTTTAAGTGTTTGACTTAGCTAAACAGTCTGGTCCCTTCAACCCCGACAAACCAACCAAATTAGCTAAGCTGTACTCGAGTGCTGCCTTCCCCAGTTCGTGACTCCAATAGTTCCATCTAAACTTACGTGGTGAATTCTACCGTTCCATTAAGCAGGCTATTAATGCAGTGCTCACAGTTGTCGCCACCGTCTTGACACTGGTAGAGTCTTATGTAATTGGTTAGAAATTGGGACTCGTGCTTACGATCATCGTGTCACTGCATGTAATTGGCATTAATGTTCAAGTCGCCAACTCTAACAAGTCATAGAATTACATAAGTTTAACTTTTCTAGTGTTTTGCTGCTTTAATATCATGGACCACAGTGGCGTCCAGGACGAACGAGGAAAGAATTATAACTATATAAAAAGAAGTACTTTGTAGTCTTTACCGTTCTGAATACTGAGATTTACTTTATAGTGTTGGGGAGATATTTTAGACAATAAATGAACTTCTGTTCATTTGATATAATAATTTTAAATTATTTAGTTTTCCGGGTGACAAAAATTGTAACTTGTCCATGTGAGCTAGTGTATACGTTAGTGTTCATATTGGTAATTTGGAAGAACATGCTGAAAATTTCTTGCTGTAATTTGGAGAGAAATTTTGAATGTCACTGGTTTCATAGTATTGGTGCCGTTGGGCGGAATATACTAGGTACTGGTCCAAATTGTTACGATAGCGACTGTGATCGTTGTCCGACAGTTACTAAATGCTGTTATTTTTTAGATTACCAGCGTTATTGCCTTACATAACCGGTTGTAATAGCTGTACAGAATTCTTTCATTGAAACTTGTGGCTGTGCGATCATTCCATCTAAGTAATTTCCAGTGCCATCTGTTGTACTTTCATGGTGGTGCAAATTCTATACTGCTAGGGCCGACGAGCCTCTTTGCTCAAAATCATTTTATTATCTAAGTGTCCTTTCTTTAATTGTCAAATTATCACTTTTAAACTCAGGTTATCATTTAATTTTAACACTTATTAACCAGTTGAACTGTCTATTTAATTGTACAATTTTTTGGCTGATCTGTGGCCAAAAACCTCAATTTTTTAAAAAAAATTTATTTTATCAAATCTTGGTGTCTAATTTCAAAAAGTTTAAAATTATCATTCTGCACGTTATTCATCTAGACCTCGCTCCACAAAATCCAGTGTTACACAGGTAAGTACGGAGTAGGGAAGGAATGATTGCTTAGAAACCTCTGTGCGCAACATAATTGGCCTTATTTTTTCTTTGGAGTCCCTATGGGAGCGATATCCATTCAGTTGTCACACATTCCTTATTTCCTCATTTAATATTGCTTCTCGAAGTGTTATAAGTTTTTGAGATAGTAGGCGTTTATCGTTAAGCATTTGCTTATTCAGATTTATGAGCATCTCTATGATACTCTTCAATTGACGAAACAAATTTGTGACAATTTGTGTGTCCTTCCTCGCCTATCTTTAATATCCTCAGCATTAAGTCTATGGTTATACAGGAATAATTTACTTACACTTATAACATGACGGCTGATTACTATATCCAAGTGTACGTCGAGCAGAAGAGAGGAAGGGCAATGAAATGGCAGAATCTGTATTAGGAGCGCCACACTGGTCATTAAAAAGAAACAGCCATTCACGGCCTAATAATTTAGTGACATTAAGATGAAACAGCCCATCACTGTCTAGGATTTTACCGGCAATTAAAGCAAAACAGGACAATCAGATTGTAGTTGTCACCTTGATCATGCTCAAAATTATTCATACGACATGAATTTTGCATAAATTAGCGCTACGTTCGAAAGCATTTAATTTTTGGTCAAAAATACTTGAAGATCCCGATAATAATGGTATACTTTGGTACAAGTGATCTAACTTGCAGATTAAGCTGCACTTGACAAGAAACATAGTTCAATCTCTATAACACTCTTAACTCAGGTACCCAAATTATATATTTTCACACCCAAATTTCCCGGGTTAGGAAAAAAATATACTTCTCTAATGTCACAACGTTATTACCACGTCCAAAATGTGTTTCAAAAAGACAGAAAACTATTGACAGTACTGGTGCTACTTACGATATTTTCACGTCTGTATTATTTATCAAAACTACATATGCACACAGCGAATAGTTATATCAGCGATATTACCACAAGTTATCAAAAACAATCTGTCAGCTATTAGTATAGTTAAGTTAATGCGTAAGTTATGTAGCACAGGGTCTGGTCAGAGCGCGGTTTGGGCTGCGGATGTGCGATTTAATTTTTTTTTTTTTACTAACCGTCATGCATCATAGCAGTGACTACATCCAAATTACAATCTTTCCACTTTATAAGAAAATATTTTCGAACTAATAGTACTGAAATAAGCAATCTACCACCCCCATGCAGATGTAATAAACATTCTTACTTAATCTGGATACATTAAAATAATCTAACTTACCCAAGATGACTAACAAATGGGCACCAACAAATGAGAGCAATTATCAGCCTGTGACTGTCACTGAAAGTTTTATCCCACTCTAACATCGGCTTCCACCATCTACCAAGCTAATGCTAGAGACAACTCTCCGAACTAACCACTACACAGACAAGGAAACGCAGCACAATACAGAATAACTGGTAACCATTAAACAATGACGAATTCGCAATCCAGTCCCTCTATCAGCAACCTAGTCACAATACAATAACATAAAACAATCTCATGCACTACTGTCTTACCGTGTGATATAGTAATTCACTTGGTATAATTCGTATTTGGCTTCGCCATGCTTGAAATCCACCACAACAGGCACAAGCCTATTTCACCTATACTGTAGCACCCAGCACTACCATCATTTACTCTACCAAACACCATAAGCTTACACTAATGGATATGCACCACAAAAGCAGAACACTATGCGCTCTGCACGATTTTCCAGTAACTAAACTCTCCGTTGGTCGTTGTCTCTAGTTGTGAGCTGCCATGTTCTTCTGAACACTAGAAAAAGACTCTGTCTGCTGGGGGATCAGACAATGTTCACTTACAGCTGGCCATGTCCCAAAATAACCATCATGATTCTGCACAACACGCTGTCCAGCTCCATGGCACTCTCCACTCCTATCTCTCTGCCTTAATGACCTCCAACGAGCTCTAACACCACTAATGCTGTGGCATATTATGCAGACGGTTGTGGTGACCCTCTTGCAGAGCCACTCTGATAAAAGACAGGTCCAAGCGGCGTGGCAACAAGGCCACGATGCCACCCAATGACTTGCCTGCCGTCCTCACAGCGGCCTCTGGTGCTGGCACAAGATGATAGGGCCTCTCGCTCCTTACTGCTGCTTGCGAGTCACGGTGGCTCTTTGGTCAGCAAAGTTGTCACAAAACAAGTGTGGCCAGTGTTGTGTACAAGGCCCCCATCACCGCCCCATAAATTATCACCCGCTGCCACAGCGACCACCATCGCTGGTCCAAGAGGGTGATAACTGTTTGTCCTGGTAATAAAGAGATTTCTCCTGGTTCCAACACGTCATGGGCCAGCCCAACGATACAGACATCCCCGGCCGTTGCGCTACTGCCTGCCACCCGGCAACATGCCACAGGATTGACATCTGCTTTCACAGCAGCCCCAGTGCTGGTCTCCTAATGTTGTCAGATCCTCTCCCTATTACAGATTGCCTTCTGCTAACTCGCTTCGTGGCAGAAAATCTTGGAGTAGCGCTGCTAGTGTCCATCGGATAGCCATATGCCTACTCTGGCCGGAATCGAATGCGTACTTCAAGGTCTATGATACTTGACCAGTAGAAGAGGTGTTTCATAATAGCGAAGATTCAGAAGCGCTCTTAGCTCGTAAGGTATACATAAGACACATACTTTAGAGTCCACGTTTACTTGACTTATTTTTCGTGTTTTTGTCTTTACTATCACCTCACAAAATACGGAAAGCAAAGATGGTGGTGGTGGTTAGTGTTTAACGTCCCGTCGACAACGAGGTCATTAGAGACGGAGCGCAAACTCGGGTTAGGGAAGGATTGGGAAGGAAATCGGCCGTGCCCTTTCAAAGGAACCATCCCGGAATTTGCCTGAAACGATTTAGGGAAATCACGGAAAACCTAAATCAGGATGGCCGGAGACGGGATTGAACCGTCGTCCTCCCGAATGCGAGTCCAGTGTGCTAACCACTGTGCCACCTCGCTCGGTGGAAAGCAAAGAGCCTGATATAGAAGAGATATGCTTCACAGTATCAAAGAAGAAGTTGAACTCATAGCATTTTAGATCCCATGTTTATAAGTTTTGAGATGTTTACCTCTGTCCATCACCCCTGAAAGTTTGTAACATCATCACGGAATCATCCTATATATATCCTCTTCCATCAAAATAGTTGTTACATGGTCTTACATTTTTTGTAAACTTATTGATTAGCGTCACTACGGAGTATGTGATATAACACTGCAGCTGGTTTAGCGATGTCCATCATTTAAGAATAATCTTTGCCCACTGACAGTGCTTTGTGATATAGTTACTGTTACCTGGTGCGTGCACCTGGCGTAGCACTGAGGCAGTAGGTGACGGCTGCAGTTGGTAATGGGTAAGGGCTAATTATCCGTTCTGTATTCTGAGAGGCGTAAGATTGTTGTGTGAAGTGATGATTAATGTAGTATTGTGGCATGCCCAACGTTGCTAAAATGTAGGGTAGCTAAACTAGTTTGTAATTGGGTAATAATTTCAGTAATAAATACTACAGTCAGCGATGCACTAATAAGTGTTATCAATCGCAAAGTCTGAAATCGTAGAACGACACGGTTTTCCGAAACTCCTTCACCAAAGAAGACGAAGTAAATATTCCTGAATTGCAATCAAGAACAACTGCCAAGATGAGAAACATAGAAGTAGATATCCTCGGTGTAACAAAGCAGCTTAAATCACTTAATAAAGGCAGGGCCTCCGGTCCAGATTTCATACCAGTCAGGTTCCTCTCAGAGTATGTAGATAAAATAGCTCCATATTTAGCAATTATATACAACCACTCGCTCACAGAAAGATATGTGCCTAAAGACTGAAAAATTGCTCAAGTCACACCAATATCCAAAAAGGGAAGTAGGAGTAATCCTCTGAATTACGGGCCTATATCACTAATGTCGATTTGCAGTAGGGTTTTAGAACATATACTATACTCGAACATTATTAAGTACCTCGAAGAAAACGATTTATTGACATATAGTCAGCACGGATTCAGAAAATATCGTTCTTGTGAAACACAACTAGCTCTTTATACTCATGAAGTAATAAGTGCTATCGACAGGGGATGTCAGATTGACTCCATATTTTTAGATTTCCAGAAGGCTTTCGACACCGGTCCTCACAAGCGTCTTCTAATGAAACTGCGTGCCTATGGAGTATCGCCTCAGTTGTGCGACTGGATTCGTGATTTCCTGTCAGATAGGTCACAGTTCGTAGTAATAGACGGAAAATCATCGAGTAAAACAGAAGTAATATCCGGTGTCCCCCAAGGAAGAGTTATAGGCCCTCTATTGTTCCTGATCTACATTAACGACATAGGAGACAATCCGGGTAGCCGTCTTAGATTGTTTAAGGATGATGCTGTCATTTACCGTCTTGTAAAGTCATTAGATGAGCAAAACGACTTGTAAAATTATTTAGATAAGATATCTGTATGGTGCGAAAAGTGGCAATTGACCCTGAATAAATAAAAGTGCGAAGTTATTCACATGAGTACTAAAAAAAATCAGCTAAATTTCGATTACGCGGTAAGTCACACAACTCTGAAGGCTGTAAATTCAACTAAATACTTAGGGATTACAATTACAAATAACCTAAATTGGAACGATCACATAGATAATATTGTGGGTAGAGCAAACCAAAGACTGCGATTCAGTGTCAGAACACTTAGAAGGTGCAACAGGTCTACCAAAGAGATTGCTTACACTACGTTTGTCCGCCCTATTCTGGAGTATTGCTGTGCGGTGTGGGGTCCGCAACAGGTGGGACTGACGGATGACATCGAAAAAGTACAAAGAAGGTCAGCTCGTTTTGTATTATCGCGAAATAGGGGAGATAGTGTCACAGACATGATACGTGAATTGGATGACAGTCATTAAAACAAAGGAGTTTTTCGTTGCGACAGGATCTTCTCATGAAATTTCAATCACCAGTTTTCTCCTCCTATTGCGAAAACATTCTGTTGGCACCCACCTACATAGGGAGAAATGATCATCACGATAAAATAAGAGAAATCAGGGCTCGCACGTAAAAATTTAAGTACTTGTTTTTCCCACGTGCCGTTCGAGAGTGGAAAGGTAGAGAGACAGCATGAACGTGCTTCACTGAACCCTCTGCCAGGCACTTTGTTGTGAATAGCAGAGTAATCACGTAGATGTAGATGTAGATGTAGATGTAGACTACAAGTACTGACAGCATGAGCTACCAACAGGAATATAGCTCACGCGAATGAGCTGATATCAGCCTATTTAGAACTCTTAGGAAGAAGCATTATTAAATAATAATAATAATCCTTGAACTTCACAAGCCTTCACGCAAAACGTTTCCGGACAGGGTTGCCATTATGAATGGTTTGGATTATTTACTGCAGATCGATTTTGTATATATGAGAGAATGTCCATGATAGAGTAACGCTTTCAGATACGTTTTGATCATCGTAGATACACCCAGAAACATAATTGAAGGATCACTTTTTCGAAAACCTGTAACTGTCTCCCACTGTGTTACGCGTTTGAAAATTCACTCTAAAATGCCCGAGACAGATCTCTGTAGAGGTACTAAATGTGGCGCCCTGAGACGCCACCCTCGGGATCGACGATGTTCCAAACAACAAGCTGTCGACACAACCGAAATAGAGCTAGGGTCCGAAAGGTTATGTGACATGTAAGGTGAGTTAATGACATCACATTGGCACCAAAATTCACTATAATTCTGCTCAGCGCTACCGTGAACACGACACGTGATAGTAATGTCGTCACATGCCCTCTTACCCACACTTCAGCCCTTCTTTTGACGCCTCTGTGGTGGAGATCAGAACTGCGACGCTGAGCGATGAAAATACACGGCGTACCGTCGCTCAGAGTCGATACGAAAAGGCCTCTGGAGGTGACATAAATGGTGTTAATAAAACCACCACATTGCTTGGGACGTTGATTCCTATGCATTTTGTAGTCGGAAAAGATGTTCAGATTGTGATGATCAACCTTTGACGCTGCTGACAACCGTAGACGTTTCAAAGTTTTTCTGTGAACACTATGCTGCTACAACTCCTTTGAATGTGACGCACCTCATAGAAGTGCAGCGTGCAGCAATTATTGCTCTCGTGTACAGGTTTGAACCGCTAGAGACTGTTGAAAGCCACTGGACGAAATCTGAACACGATCCAAAGCAGCAAATTGTGCTTTTGCATTTTCAGTGCTCCTTTTTCACAACCTGCTGTGGCGTGATCATGGGAGAGGGGACAGGAGACTGACACATGTATGAATAAACTGGCAAAGGGTCCCTCTAACACCCACACTTTGGCAACACCATAGGCGGCACCCACCCACATTAACTGAGAAGCTTAGAAATGTGCCATTACACAAAAAAGCTGCGAAGAGGTTCTAGGTACCTGTAGGCAGGCAACTGGCATCGGGGTGATATCAAATGGTTGCCTGTCAGCAGGCGCCTAGGGATACTTTGCAGATTTCCTCTATAAGGGGACGTATTGAAAATTCTTAATAACTTTGGACATACGCCACTGAGTTGTTGCTGAACTGGGGAGGGGGGAGGTGTCTTAGCAGGACACTTTGACGTCTTATTGATGCATGTATCATCGTCCCTTCACCCCATGATCATGCCACAGGACTAAGTGAAATAGCACCGCTGAAAATGCATGAGCAGCCTTTGCTGCTTTGAATCACGTCCAAATTTCGTCAGATGGTTTTGAGTGGTCCCTAGTGGTTCCAACCTGAACACAAGAGCAAATCTTGCCATTACGCTGCACTCCAAAGGGAAGCAATCACGTTCAGTGCGGATGTAGACCCACAGTGTAATTAGAGAAGGGTTGAAAGCCCGGGGGCAGTACCAAAGTTGGTCAAAAACATCATCCTGTCGCTCTCTGTAATGTGGTCGGTTTCGACCACGACATTTGATGGGATCAACGCCTCAAGAAAAGAAGTGGTGTTATTCACGCCCTTTATGTCGCCAAATGAATCATTTTATACTTACATGGATATGGTGTCTGTTCTTTCGGACACATCCATATAAGTATACAGTTCTCGCAATACCGGCCATGACCTTCTTCTTCTGTGCTGATGCACACGTATTACCCGAACTCTTACGGGACTTGGTAAGAATGTCTTCCACGAGTAATGAGTGTGTTGGGTAGGGACACTACAAATGTAGTGTGTGGATATATAAGGTGAGAATGTGGGTCTCGCGGGAGGCGTGCGCGAGACAGTCCCTGCAGTCACACTATCCTCTGTGCGCTCGGTGACTCAGATGGATAGAGCATCTGCCATGTAAGCAGGAGATCCCGGGTTCGAGTCTCGGTCGGGGCACACATTTTCACCTGTCCCCGTTGATATACATCAACGCCCGTCAGCAGCTGAAGGTATTAATATATAATTCTAATTTGAATCATTTTATGTCGATTCTGAGCGGCATGGGGTCTGAAATGTTTCTCTCCTCCACCCATAGGAAAAATGAATTATTTGAATTCTGAGCGTTGCGGTTATGACCTCCTTTACAGAGACGTCAAAAGGAGGACTGAAATATGGGTTAGAGGTGAGTGTGTCACGTAGACAGTGACAGTGGGCAGAATTGTGATGAAATTTGGTGTCAGTATGACATAATTAACCCACCTTACTTGTCACATGACCTTATGATCTCTGGCCTTTTATTGCATATGTCGACACGTAGCTGTTTGAAGCGTTGGCAAGTCCACGAGTGACGTCACAGAGTGCCACACTATTGCAGCGAGACAGAGGAAGGTTGTGGGTAGCTTTGAGCGAAATTTCAAACCTACGTGTCTAAATGGGAGACAATTAAAGGGTTTCGAGAAAGTGCTCCTTCAATCCTGTTGCACAGTGTGTGCATTCGAAATTCGCCTGGGCTCTTCCTGTGAAGGCGAAGGCTGGAGAGGAAGTTGTGCAGGTGTTTGAAGAACTGCTGGAGGCTGAACTAAATTGCCATCCCGATTACGGACTAATCGACCATGGAGACGAAGTGTACAATGTGTTTCAAGACGGTAATCGACTGATATGGAATAAATCACTATTATATTCTCCCACAAGAAAGCGAGTATTGTTGAACGTCTGAACAGAAAGGTAAAAAAACAATAACTGTGGTTCATGCAAAAGGCTAGATATTCTCGCACAAATTACTGAGGAGCATAACTGAACTAAACATAACATGATTAGAATGAGACCTATAGATATTCATGATAATTAAGTTCTAAACACAGTAAATAGTGTTTTTAAGATGGTGGATCCATGCAATCAGAAATTGACTGTTGGTGTTTTGGTGCAAATTTCGAATTACAAAATTGCGTTTGAGAAGTCATATCTCCCGAGCTGGTTAACGGAAATGTTTACAGTGGACACCCCCAAGAATATGCATCTTAAAGGGCGGGGAAGGTGAAGAAAATGCCAGTAACCGTGACAGAAGGTACTGAGAAGATCTGGACATGTTTCTTCTGGAGCATGTTATATGATGTCGAGAAAACAAGGCTTTGGCGAAATGGCTAGGCTTTCCATCATTTCAGAACGGGTGAACATTAGCAGTTTGGTATATGAAAACCTCAGACAATGACGTAGTATAACATGGGATTAATCTATTAGACGAGACCTGCGATGAGGCTGATTTGTCGTATGCTGCAAGTCAATGTTTGGCAAAACGTCATGCTGCTGTCCGAATCTTAGCCGATAAAACCAATAAAATGCGTCAAAAAATGATATAGGCATAGGACAACTTATTCAAAGATTTTCAGTTGATAAAACACTGCGTGCTGAACTTAAAGTTGTGCTGGAATAAATTTTTTAACAAAATACTAACGCAGCTCGTCGTTCACTACGGATGCAGAAGAAAACGCCTATAGGACGTTCAAAAAATTGTATCCAATCAGCGGTGGTAGCGGCAAAACGTTCCTTGAAGCAGAAGGATTTAAGGAAAAGAGGAAAAGGATATGCCAAAATGCCTAGGTTTTTGCCAATACCAAAGGCATGTGATGGAATTATGCTGTTCCTAATTCCAGCACTCGTGGGATTATCAGCAAATTGTTCATTAACAGTAGGTCTGGCTGCGATAGCCCTAACAATAAAGAACGTACAAAACATTGGGGAGAAACTACATGAAGCTAAAATGCATATAGTATGATGGAGGCCATCGATATCTGTGTAGGACTATATTTAAAACCCAAAAAAAAGGACTTGAACTGTTCATTTAAAAGAAGGTCCCTTAAGTGTACTACCAGACAGGCCGCTCACAAATACAGATCTGCTTTAATTCGTCGAAAAACCACGATGTGGTGCGCTGATGTGGAATACTTTACCAAAGACGATGTGGAAATACAAAGACCATAGGGTCATAAACTCAGATGTCGCAGGACCAACTAAAGCAAGCTCCTATTCTCATATAATTGTCTGTCATTTCACATTTCATGGTTCAGCCTTTCTCAAGTGTCTTTGCACTGTCATGCGTCGAACAGTACCACAGTACTGGCCTATCTCGGAGTGAACCTCATCTACATTCATGGATTAGGTTCGAGGAACCTGTTCTATCTTCAGTGTCTTCATTCCATCGCCACCTTGACTGGTTTACAGGCCTTTCTCCGAAGAATTTAATTTATGACATCAGTATTCAAGATACGTCTTCCTTGTTTGCTATCCAAGCCTCATATCTGTGAAACGGCACTGGAACAGCTAGTGTTTTATAGAATTTCAGTTGCATTTCTTTTGTTGTTTTTTGTTTAATGGTCATTTTATTGTTCCACAGACACACTGAAATTTTGTTTTTTTAATGTCTGTGTGTATTATTATAATCAAAAGAAATGTCGCAGCCCAGGTAGCTGAAATGACTTTCATGATTTCGATCTCTGTCACTGTTTCAGAGCACATATTGTGTTTACTTCAGAATGCCATTATTTTTGTTTTCCGGTAGATATTTTGAAATTATAGTATTGATCGATTAAATATAATTCAAAAATATTTCTTTGTAATTGTTCTTCCGAAGTTTCTATTATAGTCTATTAGTGATTGTATATAATAGCCCTTGTCTAGTTTTACTCCTTTATCATTCTTTGTTCCCCCTTTCCATTTCTTTCCATTTTTTAATCATGCAATTGAAGCTCCTATAACGCTCTCCTTGAGCATGCCTAAAGTTGCTAATGAATATCGGGGTTTTAACGCTTTATACTATTCATTACATTAAACTTACAGTTATAAATGATGTGTCAAATGAAAGAGCAACTCAAACAGTTTTACCAAGAACCTTATCAATGTTCAATGTGAGCACCATTTGTCACACGGAACACATCAAGTCTATAAACAAGCGCTGTATAGGCTGCAAGGGGCCCAATGACACGGCTTGCTTTGCATGCCCTCCGCGTTCACCCGACCTAACGATACACGATTTTTTCCTTTGGGGCTTCATCAAGGATCGTGTGTACGTGCCTCCACTATCAGCAGATCTCCCTGAATTATGAAACTGGACTGAAGCAGCTGTTGCTACAATCACTGAAGACACACTTGTCAACGTTTGGGAATAAGTTGGCTATAGACTAGATGTGTGCCGTGTGACTAATAGTACTCACATTGAACATTTATAAGGTTCTTGGTAAAACTGTTTGAGTTGCTCTTTCATTTGACATATTATTTATAACTGTAAGTTAAATATAATAAATATAATAAAGCGTTAAAACCCAAATATTCATTTATAAACACCCTATATAAACAATAAAATTAGAAAAATATTGGAACCTTCTTTAACTCCTTCATTTGTTATAATGCCATTCTTATTTATTTTCTTCCGTATTTGTATTTTAAAACGGCATTCCGAGAACACATGAACAGCAGTCGAAACCATCCATCAGCATTCAACACACATTTAAGGTAGCAACAACACAGAACAACAGGCATAGCACAGTGCATGTCAACTCTAAACACATCAGATGAAGACAAATATCTGAAAACTGTTGAGGAACCACAAATTTTTCTCACATGAAAAAAAGATCAGCGTAGTATTCTAAAAAAAAGCGCCTAAAAGACAATATTTTTATCAAAAATATCCTCGGCCATATAAAATTAAAATTAATAAAATAACTGCAAAACCTTATCTCAATCCTTAAAAGTGGAATATAAGTAAGTAATAAACGTTCTAAGACAAATTATACAAAATTATTAACACATTCCAACTCCCCTAACTTATAGCCTATAGTATATATTACGTATTATTTTCGTGTAAATTCCGCCTCTGCATTTAGACATATACTCCGCAAGTCACCCCACGCTGTGTGGAGAGGATACTTTATGTACCGCTGACTATTTCCCCTTTTACTGTTCGAGTCGCATACGGTTCGCAGCAAGAACGATTGCTAGTAAGCCCCCGTGTGGACTAGAATCTCCCTAACTTTATCTTCATGGTCTTTTCGCGAGATAAGATAGCGGGAAGCAATACATTAGTTTATTCTTCTAGGAACGTACGCTTTCGAATTTTAACAGTAGACCATAACATGATGCAGAATGCCTCTCTTGCAGCGTCTGCCACCGGAGCTGACAGTAAAAGATCTTTCTGTCTATGCATTCGCAAATACGTCACATTGGTTTATACTGTGGGTTAAGTGCCATCCCTACATCAAGAGTTCATCCTCTGGAACTCTTCCTACAATTCAGTACAATAATTTTCTAGCGTTACGTTTTCCCCGTATCAAATTGCATAATCCACGAAAAACATCATGGAACTTCCGACATTATCTACGAGGTAATTTATACACATATTGTGAAAAGTGAAGCTCCTATAACGCTCTCCTGGAGCACCCCTAAAGTTGCTTCTCTCGAAGTAGCGTTGCAGGCTAGCAAGCGTGGCATGTGTTTGTAGAGGATCATACAGGACAATATTAAATGGTAAAAAGTGCTGAAACCATGGTTACTGATGTGAAAGTTGCTACGGCAGCGGTATTTGAGTATTGAAGTCGCGTCTGGAAATTACGACTCCCAGAAAGCAAGAGTATCCAGTGTTAATCTATGATAGAATGTTGGTACATCAAGAAAATGGCTACTGTAAGTGGCGTGGTAGCACTATGTTAATTCCATCTTACTGGAGACGTGCAGAGCCCAACCATTTCTCATTCTGCAGCCTACAACTACAGCACTAAAACCACTACGATCATTAAGGCAAGAACTTTTTTTACCAAATCCAAAGTGGATAGGATTGTCAAAGAATATTACAGGCAATTTCTCATCTGTTCGTTTTCTGAATAGAAACTTTGACTTTAAAAATTCTGTTCCGCGTTATTTCACTGACATTTCCAAAAAGCTATATTCTCGTCTCTTTTTCAATAGTTTTAACTGATCCTGTGTAAATTCTAATGATCAAAATGTCTTCAGAAAACGTTTCAGAAAGATAACAACACAAGATTGCTGTAGTTTCAGTGAAAGTTAGTGAAGCCAGCAAGAACAGTTTCAGAGCTATAGGAGTATTAAACACTAAAAACAAAGGTCACTTTGATAAAGTATTTGCTAAGAATTTTCTTGAGTTTCGTTTCACTTATTTTAAGTTATAAAATTCTCATTTCTTAATAACAGTCATGTTTCGAGATCTTAGCCACTGTGCTGCGTGGTAATCTCTCAGATTGGAACCATTTTGATCCCACGTAAGGAACTTGAAACAAACTTTATTAAAGTAAATTCATTGCATACTGAAGTAAAATAATTTCAGAAACAGTAAAATTAAACTGCTGCTCAGAGCTGGTGACCGTAAATCTTCGTAGAAATATATCTTTTACAGGGGGCTGTCGTAAGGTAACGAATTATTATTGTAAAAAAAGATCATTTTTTCTATTTTGTGTGGCGCTCTTTAGTGGTAATTGAAAAAATTAATTTTGATAAGAGGAAATTAACTGGAGTGCCGTTAAGAGAAGCAGCCAACTAAAAAAAATGTTAAGTTTAAAGTATCATACAGCACAGATAAATTTACCATTAAGAGAGACAAAATTAATAATTCAAGATTTTGTCTAAGCTGCTTTGATACCGTGGAGTGGACTGACCGCGCTCGTCGTTTGTTGGCCGTATGCTGATAATTAATATTACGCATTATGCACAGAAGTGCTGCCCGGAAACTGCGTTTACAGATCGGCTTAACAGATGTCAGGGAGGCACGAGTGGCTGCTACAAATTCGAACATCAATGAGGTTAGGCAGCGGCCAGCGAACGATACGTCGGCAGTCCAGCAGTTCTCCCATCTGAAACATAGAGAAGTTGGCACGAAACGTTAATGTTGTTGAGATGGATGATTGGTAAACAATAACATTTATTCATATATTGACGATACTTTTCATCATATATATCCTTGAAAGATGTCATTATATGATAAAAAGTATCGTCAATATATGAATAATTGTTATTGTTTACCATATATATATATATATATATATATATATATATATATATATATAGAGAGAGAGAGAGAGAGAGAGAGAGAGAGAGAGAGAGAGAGACTCTGCTCGTGTTTATATTCCACAACTGATGGCAACTTTACTCTTCAGTCTCTTCCTGTTCAGGAAGCCTCTTGCGAAGAGAAATGTTCGAGAGACTTCCCTGCGCTCCTTTCCGGCACTGCTGATAGCATTAAATTTGATTGCTGGCGCCACTTGCGCTGCTTCTGATGCACTATTTGCTAATTAAAAATACAATCGCTCTTACCCTTAATAATTACTTACAGTTTTACATCATAAGATAATTTAAAGACAATACACGGAATTAATACAAAAATACAGCGTTTCTTACGTAGATTTGCATAAATTATTTTAGTTTTGGGGCTTAAATTTATTTATACATAGAAAGAAACGTATCAGTACGATAAGAACCAGACTACAACCCAATGCTGAGGTGTGGATAAAACAATAAGGTAGGCAGTGAAGTGGTTGTACTGTGTGCGGAAGTTATCCACATATCGCTTTGGAGAGAAGTTCATAATAAATCAGCAGCCTTAAAATTAAATTTCATTCTGTTAGGTTATGCGTGGTCACAAATAATTGAACATCCTTTAAGTCAGGATAAAACTAATAGTTTAAAAGTGCAGAGTAAGTGCAGATGCTCAACCGAGTGGTAAAAGCTTTCGGTTTCACTGGGAGAAGGCAGCCGGTTTTTGCTGTATGGCGGAGTACACAGGTCGCCGCAGAAAGCGGTCGGCGCCAGAAATGTCGTAAGTCGGCGAATCACGTTTCCTTCCCGGACGTAAACTATTACTCTGCGTGTGTCATACTTTTGAAGAGCAAAAACAGCTCTCACATTTCTTAAAAATTGCGGTTTTTATAGTCAAAAAGAAATACTTTCCCCCCTACGAAAAATTTCAAGATGTTCGATTACAGGCGATTCTTATACTTTAATAACTTATGCAAGTCGGTTACACATTGCAGTTGGTGAGTTTGGTTGCAGCTTCTCTCCCTACACACTGATAGTGGCATGCTAATTTTCCTGTAGCTTTCGTGCACGGTGAATCTCAGCCCATGACCTCGCCTGAGAAACTTGTTTTGAAAGCCGAAGCGAAGTCCCGTATAGGACTCAGGAGTGACCACTCTTTTGGCTCATGGCCCAAGCATTGCGAGGTCCTGAGCTGTCGAGCATACAGGCTTCTTGCCCCCTGGCATTGTTCAAGAGTCGTATGTGCCTCCCGCGATGGTCACTGAACGGTATTTCTGACTAGGTGTCGTTCGGCAGGATTTCCTAGAAACCAGATGAAGCAGTGACACAACATTTGAGTTTGACCGACTCGCAAAGCTTAGCTGGTTGGCGCAGCCAGGCATAACTGTTTGACAAAATAATTTTGTTTCCAACGTGGAAAAACTCTTCGGAGAAGCGAGTGGTGTGAAATGGAAGACACCTTACACGACCGTGAGATATGTAGAAGCTCTGCTCCTCACACTCTACAGCCTCACCACATGGTTGAAAACTTCCAACAAGGGTCCTTACCAGTGAACATGAATAGTTGAGCAGAGGAAAGGAGTCCAGGGCTGGCTTCCAGGAAGTCCAAAACCTGGAGCCAATGGATTGGCGCGAGAGAGAGAGACTGCTCGATAGCAGATTAGGGAAGTCAGGTTACCTGTTCAGAACTAAGTCCTTCCATAAGTTGACATAGCAAGCTCGGAAATTGTTGATTTAGATACCACCATGCCACTGGACAGAGTTTGGTAAAATCGTCTCATTGACCCACCGGAAGGCGTGCAAGTGCAGAAGCGGGAGCTATTCTGGAGAACGAAAAGAATACACTTATCAGGCGCGAATACTTATTCACCAGTAACCAACGAGAGTTGACATTACCTCCACCACTTAGCAGCAGATCATGGCTTCTGCTCAGCGACATGCAGAGTCTGGTAAGATGAAGAGACCTTGGGCAGACGAATGAAGAGACTCAGAAGTCACTGGTAGGCGCCTTGTTAGGATTAAGCAATAATTTAGAATCTTGTTATTCTCATGGATAGTCTGAAGGCACATTCATTTTATTTGTTGATGTAGTATCATGCTTTAGATAACCAATCTTTCAGCATAATGATGCAATCACTGACCAAGCACTGCGAGTTCGTGTTATAGACGATTTATGACATTATAACCTCACACATTCCCCTTATATTCTTGCCTTTCCGGAGGTCCTGGTATCATTCATGCTCAACAGTCATTCAGCCTGTGTACTTGTCACTTCTGATTCTGTGTCACATTATATGCGAAACCTCATGTTAATGTTTTCTAACTGCAATTTTTAATGAATTAATTTCGTTTGATATCTTGTTTCATTGGATAATTAGATTACCTCCTTGGTACTAATTCAGTAATTCCAATTTCTTGCCGTAGGCTACCGGAATTCATTAAAATACGTTGAAAATTATGTTCACGACAAAGCAAATGAGGAGGGAAACTGATTATGAAATAATTAAATATGATGAACTACAACAAATAGGTCAGTTATCGTCAGCAAACGGGAATACACTACACTTACATCTGATGTTTCTGAACTCACACATTAAAAATCCGTCTATGCATTTTCAAGATAGCTGAAGTTATTACAATCGTTTGAGATAACACTGAGTAGAAATTCACACGATTCCAGAAGTCTGGCGTTTTCAATTAATATTACGGAAAAGAACTTTGCACCGTACTTAAAAAATGTCTCGCATCATTGTTTGACAACGGAGTACCGCAAGACACGAGAGCTGAAGCTGGAGTGACCATGCATATGGAGAAATTGGCAACTAAAGTAGATATATCTGTATTAATGATCAAATAATGATTATAAGTTTAAAACACAATAGATGCTGCTTGACAGTAGCAGCAATATATGCACTAAAGGAAGGAAAGAAAGAGAGAACCACAAATTTTTATTCTATATTGCAAAATTACCAAGAAAAAGTAAACATAAAGCTCAAAACAGCATTTTCTATCAAGGAACAAAACTGTACAATAAATTACCATAAGAGATTAAAGAAATTGCAAAAATACACTTATGTAAAGAGGCAGCTAAAAAGTACCTGTTTTGCAATACATTTTATACACTGAAGGATTACTTAGATAAAACAGGGTAGGGGCTTGATAAAAAATTTTATACAAATAAATAATAATAATAATGATTGTAAAACATCCAACATTCCACATAACACCTTCACTCTATGTTTTTTTTTGTCCTTCTTTTATCCTTTCTATAAATACTTACCCCCAAGCTATGCATAGGACAATACTAACACCTCTTTCTCTTTCTGAGCTCAACAACTCACTCATTATAGAGGAATGCTGACTCAGTTTTCTCAGGATAGCAAATGGAAAGTTGCGGTACAGAAAATGGCCCAGAGATCACCAGTGTGTGTGTGTGTGTGTGTGTGTGTGTGTGTGTGTGTGTGTGTGTGTATGTATGTGTGTATGTGTGTGTGTGTGTGTGTGTGTGTGTGTGTGGTGAGTGAAGAGTTATGAAACAATGTACGTATAGTGTGTGCAGTGACTGATAGTGAGATATGAGTGAACAATGTGGCATTACATTATTTAATAAATTATTTGTAAGAAATGTAGTGTCACAGAATAGTAAAGAGTTGGAAACAGGGAATTTTGTCAAAGTTTCGTTGCCTATGCCGAGGGCCAGAGGCAGTAGGTTAGCCAAGAGGTAAGAGGATTTGCACATGTATGGAATGTGTCGTCACGCAAGGGAAATGGCCTGGTTACACACAGCAGGCGAGAGAGAATTGCTTAGCACGCGGGTTTGTGTTAGACAGAGACTTTCGTAGAGTGTAAGACAGAGGTATAACGTCAGCTGTACTGCATTTCACAACTTCGCGTAAGTCTGCCGTAACAACACGTAACTCTGTCGCAAGAACACCTAAGGGGCGAGTACGACAGATGAATCAGCAGTATAAGTGGAACGAATGCGGTTATTACAAACGAGCATGACGTCAGGACGCCGCTCGTGCTTCCTTTAAATACGCCAGCTTTGATAGCAACAAGGCACTCGCAGTTAGACTTGCAGTTAGATGTGTACTGGGTCGCTGCGTAGCGCTCAGCTCGGTGATCGACATGTTAATCTTTATTAAGGAGATGTTGCAGTAATGGCGGCCCATCCAGCAGCAGAACTGAGGTGACAGTACCAGCTCTGGTCCTCTCTGCTGCCGCTGTCAGTCATCAACCCTGGATTAGCAGACATCGCGACAGACTTCCTCGCCGCCAATGCTGACTGCATCAGTGAGCCGTCGTCCAGATCGTGCGGAGCCTAGGCCCCGTGCATCCACCGTCACAACTGGGTGAGACGACGATGCTGGGGGACTGCAGCCCGTTCCGCCCGTCCACCACGGATGACCCACCAGGAGGAGCAGGGAAGAAGATGGGGTGGGATAGAGTACACTCCACACTACGAGAACGCCTCTCATGCCGACAGCCCCAGGACTCCAACCCGGAACCTCCTACCAGCAGCAGCTTGCTGTCCGCATCCGAGCCGTCCGGCCAGCCGGGTGCCACCAGCCACGTGTGGCCAAAGTACGAAGTAAGGACATTCCTTCACTACATCACAGCACGCGACACTGCACTAGCAAGACTGTGCGGCCCGGAGCTGGTGTCATCGCTACGAGTCAGCGAGGACTCGTTAAGGTCGTTGATATCAACCAAGCCACATTGTACTCGGCAGGAAGAAAGATGTTATGAATTAATAATGTTTCTTTGGCGTTTCTGACGCGTCCACAGTCATTTCCTAGCATCCTGACAACTGGAGAGGTCACTGCTCGGCGTCCAGTCCACAGTAGGAGACCGAGACCACCGGGGCGCCTACAGAAAAGTAGAAGTTTGTAAATATATGTTATACATATTAGCTTATTTTAAATTGATCTAAACTTGTAAATATTTTGACATGTCCTATATCCTTGTAAAAAGATATCTACGGATGGATGAAGCTACTACTACTAATACTACTACTACTAAATAGACAGGCAAAATAAAAATGAGTTAATGGTATTACTTGGAGATTTTAACGCAACGAGCCTCTCTGTTTCGAATATAGTCACGGTTTTCTCCACCGTGATGTATGCACAGAAAAACTCTTTTCTATAGGGTAAACTAGTAATGAACAGCGGGTACTGGACGGTCACAATAGGGCTGTAGAATTAATAATCTGTGGCGATAATGTGCGGGAACGGCTCACCATGAGCTCACTGCACCTCGTATGAAGGCTGTCGTTAGACTCAGTATGTAAAGCGAGTAGCGGCGAGTCACGTGACAGGTTAGAGGACGCTTAAACTGAGCCGAAAACTAAGTTCTCTCCCTCTCGTGTGAAAGGACGCATAAGGTTCAATGTAAAGCGAATCCCTTCAGCTCTCTGCACATCGATGCAGGGCGTCTCGCACGAAAGGGCTCTAATACACCAGGATATGTGGTTTCCTAGTAATCTACCGAGATATAATTGAAATATGCTACTCTGTCAATGGGCCGTAAGTTCCCCGAGTTGTTGTACTGCGGCAGCGTGGGAATCAGCGAGTGGCCGGCCCTGCCGCTAATAGGCCAGAGCGCTGGGCGCTGTCGGCCCTTTGAAGGGCAGCGGTGCGGCTGTCCGCACTGCGCGTTGTTACACGCGGCTCCACCGCAGCGTGAACGCGGTCGCAAACGTGTTACTGGCCGCCTGCGCCACTCACGCACGGCCGCGTGGCTGCACATGGCGCTAATCTCTTCCACCCATTCATCCCGTCCATTGCGGCCGATGCACCTGCCACCAAATTTACATTCGTGCCGTGCATCTAGCAGTGACCCACTCACGTCTCGCTTCCATGTGTAACTTACACACTGTCGAGGGTGTTTCAATAAGTCTGATAAAACTTTTGCTTCTTAAAAAACTCAGTTTACTTCTCGGCGTCGAGTCCTTGGAGGGGTGTTCAATTGGTCCTGCGACCCTCCAGCTTTAACACCCCTTTGGAAAAATAGTTTCTGCCAAACTCTGCAAAACATTCGTTGACTGCAACTTACGGCAAGAAAGGAAGAATGAATTGATTGTTCGTGTTAATACCGACCATTCTCCTTTACCTCCTCTGCATTACTGCAGATGACGTGTCACTGAGCACATTTGTCCTGTGCATGCAGTACACGTGAGGCGCCTAGTTGTTTCCACTGCACTGTGTGGAATACGAAGGTTCTGTTACAGTTCACTAACCTGCTGTCTTCAAGTTGATGTCCCCAGCGCAGAAAACAGCACGCAGGTCGTAGGTTCTGTATCTCGAGCCTGAAATTGACTTTCAGCGAGGTTCTGTTCTGAAATAATGTATCACTTCTTTGGGATGCCACTCGCCAATTTTAATATAGCCACACGAGAAGACTACATGATCTTAATACAACACCTTCTGATACAGCAAAGTACATGATCGAACACAATGTTTACGAAAATATATCTTTACACTATTTGTGGCACGTGTCTGTGCCTCATGACTACCGGAGTGAATCTGCTAATACTAAATACTGGTAAACACGTCCTGCCACAGACAACATGACTGTACATCTCGACTGCCTAATCCAGAGTGACGAACAGGAACTTAAATAAAAATTGGAAACACATCCTACGACAGACAACATGTCTGCTCTTGTCGACTACCTAATCCAGAGTGGCGAACAGCCCAAAACACTTCGCGCGCCATACCAGAAAAGGCGTGACCTGAACGCTGCCGAAGTGCTTCATCTGCAATTTCGTCAGTCTTTTGTTTTTGATTTAAATGTTTTTAATAATTCTAAAATGACTGATTGATAGTCAGCTATTGAGAGATATTTATATAAAAAAGTGAAGTCATTCCAATGAGTAGTTTAACTAATAATAATAACTATACTTTAATGTTTTGGCTCCCTTGCTCCAAACACAGCAGCCAATCACAGAGCAGTAACATTATGCAGGCGGTCTTTCTCACGGGAATTGTACCGAATCTAACATCTGTCACAGGTACCTCACACCGCATTTCGTCATCCATATACTTCTTGCATCTCCACTGCTCTGGGAACAGCTTCTTGGAGCCTAATATGATGGCTGACTAAGCTATAAATATTACAAACTCTCACTTATTTATTGGAAATTTCTTCCCAGCTAGCCAAAGCTTCAAGTTAGGCAACAGGAAGAAGTCATTTGGGGCTAATTCTGAATAGGGTGGATTACGAACCAATTCAAAGCCCAATTCATGCACTTTCGCCATTGCTGTGTGAATGGTACATATTCTGGTGTGTCAACCTTGGTCTGTTTTCAGCCAGCGCAAGTTTCAAACGAACCAACAAGGAAGTATAATAGGGTCCTGTTATCCTTCCGCCTTTTTTCAAGTGCTCTATGAGGGTTATTCCTTCGGAATGCCAAACTAACTTTGGTCATCACTGCAATGTAGCAATGGAGTAGTGGTGCTGGGGTTTACAGGCACAAGTAATAACATTTCAGTGAAAAAAGTTCCATACTTTTATTACACGCAGATACTCAAACACAAAATTCCTCCAAGAGGTGAACCCCCAGTTAGCCTTAAAAGAGAATCGATAGAACTATTTCTATAATACAATGTTCTGAACGCTGAACAAATAAAGCTTTTTTTTAAATAAAAGTTTTAAGATCGATGAGAAGTGAAAATTTCTATTTAAACTTCCATTTCCTCTTTAAGAAAAAACTAACATTAAGACAGCACCTAATGAACTAGCATGACATAAGCGTACTTGGAATCAACCAAAACAACTCGCAAATTATGTACTGGATTCACCTTCTTACATTTAAAATAAACAATTTTGAAGCTCTGACAGATAATATTTACATAAAAAACAAATCGCATCAACTTACATGGCAGACAGAAATCGCACAGATATCACCAGCAATAAACAAGAAAAAATTTCAATTTACGCACCGAGTTCAACGTCCTGTCTTTCAGAACAATTAACATTAATATGACCACTGGCAATCCTTACAAAGTAGACAAGTCCATTACTAGAATGAACTGATAGCTCACACGGCAACTTTACTCATATACAGCACATAACCCTCCTACCTCTCCGGCTAGTTAGTCTCTTCTATATGACCGTGTACCCAACGTTCCTAATCTATGGGGAAAAGGCGTCCACTATGAAGAATAATGCAAAACCGAGAGAAGTAGATGATGTTATAACCGAATCGCCACTGCTCAGTATTTTAGCAATGGACATGAAAGGGAAGCAGTGGTTGGGAAGGGAGTGAGACAGGGTTGTAGCCTCTCCCCGATGATATTCAATCTGTATATTGAGCAAGCAGTAAAGGAAACAAAAGAAAAGTTAGGAGTAGGTATTAAAATCCATGAAGAAGAAATAAACACTTTGAGGTTCGCCGATGACATTGTAATTCTGTCAGAGACAGTAATCGACTTGGGAGAGCAGTTGAACGGAATGGACAGCGTCTTGAAAGGAGGATATAAGATGAACATCAACAAAAGCAAAACGAGGATAATGGAATGTAGTCGAATTAAGTCGGGTGATGCTGAGGGAATTAGAATAGGAAATGAGACACTTAAAGTAGTAGATGATTTTTGCTATTTGGGGAACAAAATAATCGATGATGGTCGAAGTAGAGGGAATATAAAATATAGACTGGCAATGGCAAGGAAAGCGTTTCTGAAGAAGAGAAATTTGTTAACGTCGAGTATTGATTTAAGTGTCAGGATGTCGTTTCGGAGAGTATTTATATGAAGTGTAGCCATGTATGGAAGTGAAACATGGACAATAAATAGTTTAGACAAGAAGAGAATAGAAGCTTTCGAAATGTCGTGCTACATAAGAATGCTGAAGATTAGATGGGTAGATCACATAACTAATGAGGAGGTATTGAGTAGAAATGTGGAGAAGAGGAGTTTGTGGCACAACTTGATCAGAAGAAGGGATCGGTTGGTAAGACATGTACTGAGGCATCAAGGGATCACCAATTTAGTATTGGAGGGCAGCGTGGAGTGTAAAAATCGTAAAGGGAGACCAAGAGAAAATACACTAAGCAGATTCAGAAGGATGTAGGCTGCAGTAGGTACTGGGAGATGAAGAAGATTGCACAGGATAGAGTAGCATGGAGATCTGCAGAGCTGCATCAAACCAGTCTCAGGACTGAAGACCACAACAACAACAACAACATGAAATATGCGCTGCGTCAAGGACGCAAGCCTCTGTTTGCAGATTATGTTGTGGGGGACGTTCCCCTAAGCTTTCATCATGGCTGTGTAAGTTACCGAAGGCACCAGAAGAGCTGTGGACCTCCTTCATCTCCTCATGTTTATTGTCTTAACCGACTGCCGTGTCATTTTATGGCAGGCAGGGTAACTGCCACAAAAGTATAATCGCGGCACATTGGTTTGAAGAACATGATAGTGAAGTCAGGCTGATGGCTTGGCCACCAAATTCGCTTAATGTGAACCCGGCAAAGGAGATCTGATGCTATCGAACACCAGCTCCGCTTCCTCAGCCCAGCGGCAGTAATTTATGGAATATGCGTGAACAGTTGCAAGGTAATGAGATCCCAGGATGTGCTTGGCATACATAACCAGCCATGGCGCACATCTGGCAGAAATAACTTCCGGCCGACACCAGGGCGGCGCACTCCAGAGGTGTTTCTCTTGAAAGGGTCGTTGCTGGACGGAAAGGAAATTTCTCGTACCCCTAGTCCATGGGAGGAGAGAAATGTTCAAATGGACAGTGTAACAAATTGTAATTAGCACAGCTAGCGATCTGTTTTAATAAACAAAGGAAAGGAAAAAAAAGGGACTCCTATTAAAGGGAGGGGTGTATGTAGAGTTAAAAGTAATAAAAATTTTTTTCCAACTTGCAAAATACTAACACAAATTCCTTGCAGAAGAATGGAAAAACTGGTAGAAGCCGAACTCGTGGAAGTTGGTTTGGGTTCGGAAGAAGCGTGGGCACATACGAGGCATTACTGACACTACGACTTATCTTAGAAGATACGTACGTTTACAGAGTTTGTAGATTTAGAGAAAGCTTTTGACGGTGTTGACTGGAATACTCTCTTTGAAGTTCTGAACGTAGCAATGCTACAACACAGGGGGTGAAAGGCTATTTACAATTTTTACAGAAACCAGACGGCAGTTATTAGGGTGGAGGGGCATGAAAACCAGACAGTGATTAAGAAGGGAGTGAGGCAGGCTTGTAGCCTATCCCCGATGATAACCAATCAGTACGTTGCGCAAGCAGTATTGGAAACCAAAGAACAATTTGGAGTATGCATTAAAGTTCAGGGAGAAGAAATAAAAATTTTGAGACTTGGAAGAACAATTTAACGGAATGGACAGATGGATGTAAGGTGCATATCAACAAAACCAAAAAAAGGATAATGGAATGCACTACAATTAAATCAGATGATGCTGAGGAAACTACATTAGGAAACGAAACACTTAAAATAGTAGAGGAATTTTGCTATTTGAGCATCAAAATAACTGATGGTGGACGAAAAAAGTAGAGAGGCTGTAAACTGTGGACCGGCAACGGCAAGAAAAGTGTTTCTGAAGAAGAGAAATTTTGTTAACATCGAATATAGATTTAAGTGTTAAGAAGTCTTTTATGGAAGAATGTGTATGGAGCGTAGCCAAGTATGGATGTGAAACATGAACGATAAACAGTTTAGACAAGAACAGAACAGAAGATTTTGAAATGTGATGCTACACAAGGATGCTTAAGATTAGATGGATAGATCACGTAACTAATGAGGAGGTACTGAATTCAATTGTGGAGAAAAGAAATCGGTGGCCCAAACTGACTAGAATAAGGGATCGGTTGAAGAGACACATTCTGAGACATCAAGGGATCGCCAGATTAGTACCGGGGGGAAGTATAGGGGGATTAAATTCATAGAGGGAGACCAAGAGATGAATACAATAAGCAGATTCTGAAGGATGTAGATTGCAGTAGTTATTCGGAGATGAAGAGTCTTTCAGAGGATGGAGCAGTGTGGATAGTTGCAATAAACGAGTCTTCGGACTGAAGATGACACCAATAACAACAACAACAACAAATAAATATGCCTGGTTGTGATGGGAGTTACGTCGAGAGTGTGTTAGCTCAATTTTAAAGAAAACAGTAGGGTCAATGAGGGGAAGCCGGTCTGACAAAAAATGTAGGCTCCATCTTGATGGGTGACGAACTTTTCTCAGGGCGGCACAATATCGGATCAGCATATTTTCCATAGAAGGTCGGCAACACACGTGGATAAGTAATTAAGCTTCGCTACATCGGGTGTCTCTCCCAAGAGTCCTCACACGCAGTTTCTCCGGTGGTTCGTCAAATATTTGAAATTTCGTTTTTGCATTGCATATCTGGCACTGCTCATAACGTGGTTCATGCAACGTCCATCGTCGACTAAAACCGTCGGTTTGTTTCCCGTTACAAACAAAATTATTTTTAAAGTGGGATTTTACATGCCCGTTCGATAGAGCGCCCCCCATATTAGTCTACCAAGATATTTGTTTTATCGTTATGTATTACCGGGGACACGAGAATTTGGAGAATAAACCGCAATCCAGCAGTGGCTCAGTAGGGCTGCGTGCTAGTCGGTAACAGTCGGCGCGCACCAGAGCAGTACTTTCGCTGCTGGAATATCGGTTATTCTTCGTGTGTTACACTTGCTATTCATACACATCGATAAAACAAATGTCTTAGTGGACCTAATCTAGGGTCGCACTATCCAATGGGCAAGTAAAATCATGCTACAAAAATCATTTTGTTTGTAACTGGAAACAAACCGACACTTTCCGACGGCATTGGGCGTCGCATGAAAGACGTGATGACAGTGTTTATCTGGCATGACTCCAGCTGTACAGTGCAGAAATGAAATTGCAGAGATCTGCTGAAACACAAAAGAAAACACGCCTGGCGACTCTTGCGAGAGGCACCCTATACAGGGTGGTCCATCTGAAGTTTCGGATGAGATTATCACGAAAACTACAGGGTTATTACAAATGATTGAAGCGATTTCACAGCTCTACAATAACTTTATTATTTGAGATATTTTCACAATGCTTTGCACACACATACAAAAACTCAAAAAGTTTTTTTAGGCTTTCACAAATGTTCGATATGTGCCCCTTTAGTGATTCGGCAGACATCAAGCCGATAATCAAGTTCCTCCCACACTTGGCGCAGCATGTCTCCATCAATGAGTTCGAAAGCATCGTTGATGCGAGCTCGCAGTTCTGGCACGTTTCTTGGTAGAGAAGGTTTAAACACTGAATCTTTCACATAACCCCACAGAAAGAAATCGCATGGGGTTAAGTCGGGAGAGCGTGGAGGCCATGACATGAATTGCTGATCATAATCTCCACCACGACCGATCCATCGGTTTTCCAATCTCCTGTTTAAGAAATGCCGAACATCATGATGGAAGTGCAGTGGAGCACCATCCTGTTGAAAGATGAAGTCGGCGCTGTCAGTCTCCAGTTGTAGCATGAGCCAATTTTCCAGCATGTCCAGATACACGTGTCCTGCAACGTTTTTTTCGCAGAAGAAAAAAGGGCCGTAAACTTTAAACCGTGAGATGGCACAAAACACGTTAACTTTTGGTGAATTGCGAATTTGCTGCACCAATGCGTGAGGATTCTCTACCGCCCAGATCCGCACATTGTGTCTGTTCACTTCACCATTAAGAAAAAATGTTGCTTCATCACTAAAAACATGTTTCGCACTGAACGCATCCTCTTCCATGAGCTGTTGCAACCACGCCGGAAATTCATAGCGTTTGACTTTGTCATCGGGTGTCAGGGCTTGTAGCAATTGTAAACGGTAAGGCTTCTGCTTTACCCTTTTCCGTAAGATTTTCCAAACCGTCGGCTGTGGTACGTTTAGCTCCCTGCTTGCTTTATTCGTCGACTTCCGCGGGCTACGCGTGAAACTTGCCCGCACGCGTTCAACCGTTTCTTCGCTCACTGCAGGCCGACCCGTTGATTTCCCCTTACAGAGGCATCCAGAAGCTTTAAACTGCGCATACCATCGCCGAATGGAGTTAGCAGTTGGTGGATCTTTGTTGAACTTCGTCCTGAAGTGTCGTTGCACTGTTATGACTGACTGATGTGAGTGCATTTCAAGCACGACATACGCTTTCTCGGCTCCTGTCGCCTTTTTGTCTCACTGCGCTCTCGAGCGCTCTGGCGGCAGAAATCTGAAGTGCGGCTTCAGCCGAGCAAAACTTTATGAGTCTTTCTACGTATCTGTAGCGTGTCGTGACCATATGTCAATGAATGGAGCTACAGTGAATTTATGAAATCGCTTCAATCATTTGTAATAGGCCTGTATACATTGGGTAAAAATAGTGGGTAAGACAAGTTCGTAAGCTCAAAGGGGGACATCAAATGATTCTACACGTGACCCCCAGCCCCCGCCCCCTTGGATGTGGCGGGGGGAAACTTTTAAATCTTAAATGGAAACACCCATTTTTATTGCAGATTCGGATTGTCCATAAAAAAGTAATCAAGTTTTGTCTGAAACATTTTTAAACCATTGACAGATGGCGCTGAAATCGATAAGAAAAGTAAAATTGGGGAAGAACTCTGATTTATTTAGAATTATCCGAGAAAGACGCATCAAAACGATAAAAATGTGCACCAATTCTTTCGCTACGCCAAATTAATCTACTTTTATACAAAATGTACTGTATCCTACTTTTACCATTACCCAAGAACAACGACATGGACGTAGTAGAATGATACTCCCATGGGGTGCTTCATTAGCGTGAGTCCCCTTGCCTCTCACACGTTGGGGTGCTTCATTAGTTTGAGTCCCATTGCCTTTCACATGATGGAGTGCTTCATTAGTGTGAGTCCCATTGCCTCTCACATGTTGGGGTGCTTCATTAGCGTGAGTCCCATTGCCTCTCACATGATGGAGTGCTTCATTAATGTGAGTCCCATTGCCTCTCACATGTTGGGGTGCTTCGTTAGTGTGAGTTCTCTTGCCTGTGACGTGTTGGGGTGCTTCATTAACGTGAGTGCCCTTGACTCTCACAATTTGGTGTGCTTAATTAATGAAATTAGTCACGAAGAAAGTGTTCAAAATTATCCCCATTTGCTTCAATGCATAAAGTCAATCGTCTGCGAAAGTTGTCCAGTTTTGAGAAGCACATCTCATGGTATGGCTGCACACGCTCTTCGAATTCGTTGCTCCATATCGTTCCGGGTTGTGGGCTGTCTTTCATAAACAATAATTTTTAAATAACCCCACAGGAAAAAATCAGGAGATGTTAGATCTGGTGAACTACGAGGCCACTGAATTGGTCCGCTGCGTCCCATCCACCTTCCAGGGTACCGTAAATTTAAAACCATTAACAACCACCTGTGTTGATTGTCAACGGGTCTGTGCCAATGTGGATTGACAGGGGACCAATAATGACAATCATGACGATTTAATTCGCCATTGTATTCGCGATGACGAGGTGGACGTTGCATGTATCAATTTCGAGCTCGTTGAGTGAAATTTCGAATAATGTCTTCACTTGGATGTCGTCTGTTTGGGAAACGATCAGCAAAATTATTATGGTATTCACCTAAAATTAACATCGTATCAACAATATCTGTGGGAGGATAGTGAGCCATGTTCCGCTAAAGAATAATTTACTTTCATCAATTGATGTTTACGGTTTACAATCTGAAAGTGAAGTGACGTATGATCGCATTTCACCGACCTTTACACTGAGCCATAGTTCGCAGTTTGGCCACGGTAGCGCCAAAGTCGGGTGAGTAATGCAATTGTGAAGAGTTCCCTAACGAGATTTTAATACCATTCCGCCTCTCTCCATGAAAAACTGTGGGCGGATAGGATACAATTTGTAGCAAAATAGCTTAATTTCGCGTAATGAAAGAATTGGTGCACATTTTGTATCGAACTGATGCGTCCTTCTCAGATCGTTCTAAATAAATAGGAGTTCTTCCCCAATTTTAATTTTTATCGATTTCAGCTCCATCTGTCAATGGTTTAAAAAATGTTTCAGACAAAACTTCATTACTTTTTTATGGAGAATCAGAATCTGCAATAAAAAAATTGAGGTTTCCATTTAAGATTCAAAAGTTGCCTCCCGCCCCACCCAAGGCGGTCACGTTTAGTATCATGTGATGTCCCCCTTTGAGCTTACGAACTTGTCTTACCCACTATTTTTACCCGATATATAGTGCTTTCCCGTCTACACCGTTCCTGCTTTCCCTAAGTCCCACGTCTCAGTTTGTTCGGCTGAAAAGAGCTGTCCCAAGTGGCCATTGGTACACCAATATTCCCCTCCCTGCCTGCCGCGACTCGGCGATTTCTTTGCCCGCTGTAGAGCTGCCCATTCCGCACGTTGGGCTAGCCGCCTGCGTCGACGTCGTCCTAAGCCACGCCTTGCTCTGAAGGCGCCAGCTCTGCTGGTCCACCCGGAGCCGAGACGGCGCTCAAGCTGCCAGCCCCTGAACTGCCTCTTGGGCGGCAGACCAAGAATCCAGTATTCGAACCCTCTGTGTCTCCACGAGCGAAGCCGTTGCTTATAACAGTCGAAGAATCTAATCGCAGGCAATATCGATAGGAGCCAACTTGTCTCGGTAACAAACCGAATAATTCATAATTATATTAACCTCTGTGACGACTGACAGGGATTTTTGGAGCCTTGTTCCATTCTATTGAGAAGATATCCATGAACAATCTCTGAAAGTTTGTCGGTGGAATTCTGGTTTACCCTGTATATACGGGGTGGTCCATCTGAAGTTTCGGATGAGATTATTTCGAAAACCATACATCCGGTAAAAATAGTGGGTAAGACAAATTTGTAAGCTCAAAGGGGGACATCAAACGATACTACACGTGACCTCTAGCCCCAGCTGGAAAAGTGCGCTACCCTCCAGGGCAGGTAACTTGGGGAATTAGCGGCCACAAGGCAGAAAATACCAAAAAAATAGCTCTGAGCACTATGGGACTTAACATCTGTGGTCATCAGTTGCCTAGAACTGAGAACTACGTAAACCTAACTAACCTAAGGACATCACACACATCCATGCCCGAGGCAGGATTCGAAACTGCGACCGTAGCAGTCGCGCGGTCCCGGACTGAGCGCCTAGAACCGCTAGACACCGCGGCCGGCGCAGAAAATACCGCTGGATGCACTTCACTAATAAGAATAATACTAAATCCTAACTAACATCAAGGAGTAGAAGGCGGCTAAAAGTTTCCGCCAACCTAACAGGCTCCAGTTGTTGTGATTGGTCTCACCGACCCTGGGAGCAACAACACGCAAACAACAGCGAGATCTCAAACAGTGGATGTTTCAGTACTGGATATGGTTCACTCAACTTCAAACATCCTGGGTTCGGTCGTCGGCTACGGCGCCTCGATCCGACAGTGCCTGCACACCGCCAGTGGACCTGGCCTGTCCTCGCGTTGCCGACCTCCTCGATGCTCCGTCCGAAGTCCCTGAACTGCCTGACACACATGACGACCCAGAAATACTAGCCGTGACACCAAAGATAGTACCACAGTACTGGCTATCATTAACCACTGCTGCTGCCACTCGCGGACAAACAGTACTAGGAGCTCAGTGGCACCAATAACACAAGAAGTAATCCAGACGCCGCAACCGCTATTACACGACGTCAAGTTATGACCGGCAAGAACGCGAACCGCACATGGCTCACAGACTATACTAGGCGTGCACGTTTTAGAACTTTTCCTGTCGCAGTGAGCTTGTGCCATGAAGGGAAATTTAAAATGCAGTAAAACTTGGTGGTTATTATATGTTGACAGGCTCGAAAGCAGTGGACAATTTTTCATGGTAGTGGTTTCTGCCCGTTACTTATTTTTTACCATTGCAAGTCGAGATTAAATGTTTCGTCTTGCGGCTTCAATTGTTCATTTATCAGTTTGTGTCCCGGGGTAGATAGGGTGAATAGTATGTGTCTTACAGCTGGTCCGACGTTGCTCAGTGTGTGCAATTTGCCCTAATTCTGCTGAAGTGATTTCTTGCAGCTTGCATTGTCCTAACAAGTTTCATGCTAACTGTATTAACCTTTTACCCGATTTTCCAGGTTTTTCATTTGCTATTCAGCAGTTTACAGCTATTTCTGTAAGTCGTAACTGTTATTATTTTGACTTGTTCTTATATTTATTATTATTTAAGGATTGGTTGTTGGTGTGAACTCCCATTACATGCAAACACTGCTTTAATTTGTTCTTGTATTAACCCTTTCAGGCCTAGATTTTTTATGGAGGAAGAAAAATTTTTCTTTATCCCCTTAAGCGATCTCTAAACAATTTTACATGCAAGATTTATAGAAAAATATGTACCAGTTTTCAAAACAGTCTTCGTACACTTGGCTTTATTTTATCGAGCAAACTAAAGAACTGCGAAATATTTTCTATCGTAATAAATAGTAAAATGAGGATTCAGTAATTGTCATGCAAAACAACAATAAAAATATTCAGTTGTACGCTGGAATATAGCAATCAACCGCATCATCGTATTCTGGTGGTGACGAGCTGCTGCGCACTGCTGCAGTGACTTGCTGATGTTTTCATAGTGATGCCCAACAGTTGGTAGCACTTGGAAAAGATGAAAAGGTTGAACACTTAAAAACGTGTACCTCAGGTTTACATTGAGAAAAAATACTTCTGCTGCAGTTACCACACAGTAAAAGTTAATGTACGCAATTGTAGCCAAAAGGTCTGAAAGGGTTAATTTGTGGGATATAAATTATTGAAGCACTTGGTGTTGTTGCTTGGCTATTCAGGAGTTAACAGCTACTGTCGTAACTTAAAAGAATCCTAACAGAAGAGCACTGTTATGTTAACTTCTTTGGTTTGTTTGTGGAGTTCAAATTATTTATTCGCATCTTACTGATTATTGCAAGATATTTCTGGGTAGAGACAATGCATTGTATAATTTTGGGAGAGCTTGAAAGAGGCGTTGGCTTTGTGAACTGGTTACTTTGTGTTTTATTATATATATATTTATTTGTTTTTTATTTGCGATGTATCAGTCACTGCATTTCTTGGCCAGATCCTGTAGAACAGAATTCCGAGTATGATGAACTGATCCTGGGTATGAGTTCTGCCCACATTTGCATCGCTGAAAGCTAATTACTGGCAGTTCTCTGGATATTAATTGTACTGTCTTTGTGTGCAGTGCAGGGTAATTTAAATAATATTTTCTTTTATTGTGCAAATGATATTTATTCGAAGGACTGCGCTCTATAAGTATCTTGTTCTGTGAAAATTTCAGTTACCTCACTCAACTTTGTGTCTGTGAAAATCCTCCAGAACAGGTAAAACTCTGTAATATGCAGTCACCAAAACGTACAAAACGAAACAAGGTGTAATGAAACAGCTTTCAGACTAATGCAGAAGTCCTGTGATGTGGCTGATATCGGTGCGAGAACAGTTCAGCATAGAGTCGTTACGTCGCTCATCCATTGCATTCAGTGAACCCACAGACTAGGTGCATATCGGCCAACTCTTTATTATTAAACCTATCCATACTGCTGTATCTCACTGTTAACGCACATCCGACTCTGGCAGAAAACTGCAACCTGGAAAGAACCGAACAATACTTAATGCAAACTTGAGGGCAAAGAATTGAGGAGGGCAGTACTGATGCAACAGCAGGTACCTTGGGTGAACGGAAACAAGCCTCACAACGCATGCCGTCGATATTTGCACTGTTGTGCAGTACTTTCAGTATAGTACAGACACAAACCCATTTCAGGCAGAGAATAAAACGTCTTTAATGACCCACCGGAATCCGTGGGTTCCTCCTACCAGAATACTCAGAAGGTATCGCTGAGCAACCTCTGAAAGTCTGTCGGTGAACTTCAGGTTCACCGTGTATATTTATTATCTTCTGAATTATTTATGGGGTGCTTTTGTCAGTGAAGATACTTAGTTATATGAGGAGCTTATAAGTATGCCTGAACGTATTCGGATAATCGTAACAAAAAAACGTTCGTTGGAGATATGTGCTGCGAAAGTAATGAAAATGCAATCCTTCTCATTGACAACGAACGTGTTATTGTGCCTCAAGGTATTACCACCATAAGAATTTATTAAATGTGCAGCTTCGCAGTTTGGAATTTGAAGGGAAGATCAGCTGGATTTTTTTTTTCGTTCCTTTCTACGTGATAGAACCTAGGCGACTTTCTTTTTCAATAGTTAACCTTTTACATGATATTCCAGAGTCACCAGTTGCTTGTAACAGGACCTTCGTTAAACATTAACATGTAAAAGCTATCGAACAAAGTGGAAATGAAAGGGAGATGTTAAGGTAATAAAGGTAATCATACAGTGTAGAAGAATACCTACCACAACCACCTAGGAAACTCATAACAGCATACTTGGCAATACGTGACAGGAAATCCACGGAACTACACGCTTGACTATGCCTACCAGGAAACACGTTCAGCAGCACACTGTGCTAGACATATGGTGGCGCAAACCTGCGGAAACATACCAAGGACTTGTAAAATCCATGCAAGATAAAATCGTTGCTTATTATGTACCAGAGATGGATCAATTCGCTACCAAGCTAGCTGTCAATGTTTCGGCTCATCAGTCATGGTAACCACTGCTCTGACATTCTTTCCGTATGACCCTTCAATCTCTGTCTGTATATAAATCTGTCCGTTGGTTCAGCTGTTTACAGTTTTCAAAACTCTTAGTATTTTTATGTAATTATACATGCCTACTCACAGCTTTTGGGATCTGACTTCAGACGCTTGAAATATACACCTCTGTCACTTGGTAAGTGTCCAATTTTCATTGAGCAGTAACTAATGTAGAGAGGTACTGGATCTGTTACAGATTTATAAAACTTAAATTTAGTTTTAGTTTCTTTCCTGGATCAACCTTTTTGGTTTGTCTACAGTGCCACAAGTACATTGGAAATTTAGAAGTCTTTAGAATACACCTTCATCGTCAAGATTAATTACTTGATTTATATGATAGTAAATACTTTTTAACTGTTCTATTATCTTGTTGTGAACTACAGTTGTTTACTTTAAGTGTCTAACTCTCCTAAAAGTCATTACTTTCCCCTTACCAGCATAGCAGTTCGTATTTCATTTATGGCACGGTTTGCTAAGTTTGTGAGCGGTGGTTTTCAGTTTATTTTCATCATTATATACAATTAACTGATCATCTCGAACAAGAGCACCCAAAAAATTTCTTAGTGTGTGGGGAGAGGCAAGATTCTAAAACTGACACTATATGATATAAATGAGTTGTTCAGTTTTGAGGCTTGTCGTACCACAACTTCTAAAAGACTTATTATATCCAATGGAACTGATGGTTATCCACTCACTTCTCGAAGTATTTCAGGTATGAGAAAACTGATGCAGATTCAAGGAGGAGTGGTGGAGGGAAGGGTGGAGGGAAACACAGCTAGCACCCCCTCGCAGTCATGTAAGTCTGTGAAAGAACAAGTGGTTATCAGAGTTTTATATGTCGTTTCTCAAACCTGGGTAATCTTAAAATTTCTACTTTTTCAAGAGCTCGTCAGTATGTACATCTGTTTTATATATATATATATATATATATATATATATATATATATATATATATATATAGCAGAGTGTATTCATTCATCTTGTGCCAAACCTCTGGACAGATTTCATCAAAATTTGGCACAGAAACAGAAGGCTTCAAACGCATCAACACTGAGGAATTTATAACCTCTTATCTCCAATAGTAGCAAAGATAGAGCAAAAACCTGTTTTCCCAGGCCATACCATATAGGCTGTCCTACATGACAGACATGTTGTGAAGGAGCAGAGTCACCCTGCCAAATTAACCTGCTTTTTAGGGCAGCCTACATTTCAGGGTCCATGAAAAGTTTTACAGTTCTTAACATGCAGGCTGGCCTATATGGCATGTGAGTCGTGTTGAAGTAGTATTGGCTTGCTTTAGCGACTTGATTTGCATTGGGGCCTGTACATCAGCAGCAAATAAATTATTTTTAAGTCCCTGATGTTTAACCTGCCCTCTATGACACATATGTGATGGAAGTAGTATTGGACTAATTCTTGAACTGTATTGTAGGGGGAATATGTGCCAATGCACATGGCTGGGTGCAGTATAAATTATGTGTCGCTTTGGAAGTCAGATCTGGAAGCTGGAGAGATGTGGAGAGCGAGACCAGCCTGTCGTCTTCTAAAGTTGTGTTGACAGCGCAGAAGTCAGCTCGTTGGTCGTGGAATCTTGTTCAGCGGAGGCTGCTATGCTGTCAGTTCGAACCTGTGATTGTGCTTTTTATGGGATACCACTTAACAAGGTTAGTCTCTGTATCTATAGAGGGCAAGAACTGTGTTACTGACAATGATTGTAGGCGACACTTCTCATGTCCTGTTTGGTTATTATCCAAATATTCACACATTTACACTGTCTTTTACAACACTCAACACAGCTTTCTTAATTTTATGGTAGCATTTCCATCCAACTTCAGAAATATGATACACATGTCCTGCTCTCCGGTAAGCACTAGACAGAGTGAGTATTACATATTCACAACTACGTTACGCCCGATATAGAGTACAACATGTCCGGCTCGAAAGAACTCCCAAAACAGAGTGACTATTACAAAATCACTACTAAGTAACGCACGATACTGAGAGACGTGTCCGACCTCCAGAAAGCTCGAAACAGAGATACATGTCTAGTCCTCCAGAACGCCTGAAACAGAATGACTAGAGCAGTCAAAGTACTTCGTCTCCCAGGCACGCGACCCCAAAAGGTTGCAATATCGTTACTCTTATGTTTCTCAAAACTAGAGAAATGTAATAAACAAACCGATGGACTCGTAGGGTAACCATGAGAGAATGTCATACTAAAAACTGGGTTAAATACAATGAAAAATATATAAATAATTAATAAGATAAGTTAGGCGTTTTGGCGCCAAGCACCCGAACATGCTGACCAATCAGAAGCAAGTTCAGGACAATCTACATCTACATTTATACAATTGGCGGACTCTCCCACAGGATTGGTACATACTGTACGATCTGTCACTTGTACCTCACTCCACTTTTGGACCATATGCTACTTCACTTGTATCAAGCTGCATCAAGGCGAACTTCTAGCAAAACAAAATACTGGTGGCCACAGCTAGGAATATCACACCAGCCTGAGATGGAGAGAGGAGGGAATGGACTGAGTGAAGAGAGGAGCAAATGGTCAGACGGAGGTGGGGAGGGGGGAAGATGCCTAAGGCACTTGGGAGGTGCAGAGGGATAGTGGACAGACGGAAAGGAAGAGGAGGAGGTAGGGCTGGAAATAGAGAGGGGAATAAGGACATGGTCAGAGGAAGGGAGAGGTAGATGTGATCAGAAAGAGGGAGAGAAGGAAATGAACAAAGAGAGGGGTAGGAGGAGATGAAAAGACAGAGTAAGAAGGAGGAAATAGGTACAAGTGGGATGGTGGGGTGACATACGGAGGGAGGAGAAGAGGTGGACAGAAGTAGAGAGGAGGAGTGTGTTCAATACATACGTCAAAATACATACGGACAAAGGTGTGGCGAAAAGACTATATCTTAAAAAACGTAGGCAACAGAATAAACCCTTGTCTGATCTTCTGATTTACTAGGAATTTATGAGGTATTTTTCAGCCAGGGTTGATCGTTATTTTATATACATTTTTTTCATTGTGTAAGTGATATGTTTGAAGATATAACTTTTTTCCATCATACCCTGGAGAGGTTGTTTATCTATTCAGTCAAACGTTTCATATAGTTTATGGTGTATACATCTAAAACATGACTACACACAAATAATTATGTAAGATGACTAATGCAGATGGACTGGAGGGACACCATGCAACACTACTTAAACATCCTGCAACAACTGTAGAGGAAGTAGATGAAGACAGAGATTGGAATACATACTCCCCACCTTGTCCAGAAGGTGGCAGGCCAGTGACATAATGGCAGTCACCCACTGCCACTGAGACAATGTTTGGCGAGATGTTTCCCAGTGCCCAATGTGGTGGTGGATCCAGGTCATGTGGCCTCTGAGTAGACTGCACTGATGGTGAGCCGAACAGTGGTTCACAAATAGTACTTCAGTGACAGCCAAGTGGCACAGCTCCATTGTGAATAGAGCTGCAATACTAACAAAAATGACTTCAGTATACATGGCTAGCCCAGAGGTTGAAAATACCGCTTCACTTGTAAAGTTCTTTTAGTATCACACGACCGATTTCGGGCCCTTATAAGCTCATCTTCAGGTGTCGTACTGAAAATAGCAAGAGACGGGGATAATTTTTATGCGCAGCAATACACATAAAAAACAAATAGTTTCATAAAAATGTCTTAAAATATTTCAAAACTGCCGATCGGTGCTGTGAACCCTATGTCAATGCGAAAGTGACGACTGCCTGGGTAGAGAAACATACAAATAATATCAGAACACTTACACTTGGTGCTGTGACCCCCGTGTGCCGCGGTGGACGTGTGCTAGGCGCGATGTGTTACCTAGGAGCGCAGAACAGGGAGAAGTGGATGCGAAGGAGCAAGCAACTGGTAAACCAGAGTGGCAAAAGTGCTGCCATCTGTTGAAGGGGAGAAAAGCGCGGGGCAACTATCCCGGCCGTTCACAATTTGAATTAGTGGTTTACATCTAAAATGAAGAAAAAACAAAAAATACATAAAAAATATACAAAATAAGTTAAAAGTACAATGTGCGTAGTAAAGGAGCAAGTTGAACAAGTCAGTTGAGAACTATAGCAAAACTGAGTGGAAGCTGTTATATAAAATTTGTATATAAACCGTAAAACGCAACGAAACTTTCCCTTTACATGCGTGGCAGACAAATTTTTAAAAATGGTTCAAATGGCTCTGAGCACTATGGGACTTAACATCTGAGGTCATCAGTCGCCTAGACTTAGCACTACTTAAACCTAACTAACCTAAAGATATCACACACATCCATGCCTGAGGCAGGATTCGAACCTGCGACCGCAGCAGCAGCGCGGTTCCGGAATGAAGCGCCTAGCACCACTCGGCCACAGCAGCCAGCAAACCACTTGAAAAACAGACAGCAAAGTGTTGCCTGTCGGAATGGAATATCGTCCAGGATATATGTTCTTTCATGAGCGCCACAAGGATCAGTCGCAGACCAACTTTTGTTTTCCTTCTATGTCAATGATGTTTCATCGGTACTATCTTCCTGTAAACATCATTATTATGCAGACGGCTTCCAGTTCTATCTAAGTGCCAGACCTGAAGATATAAATACTGCGATTTCGAAGACGAATGATGTCTTCAGTGGTGAAATGGGTGAAGAACATGAAGCCTAACTAAATGCAAAACAGTCGCAAGTGATCTTAGCACCCAATCAGAAATTAATGAATTCAGAATTCCATCAGCAGTTGCTCCTCAGTCCAATTGATGACATTCCGAAAACCATATTAGAAAGTGGTAAAGAACTTGGATGAACATATAATTTGGGTTGAACTACTGTCACCTTATGCCGAAAGACTTCCGCTTGCCTCTATACCCTCAAAAAGTTTCGAAACCTATTTGCACAGAGTATGAAACGCAAACTTGTTAGTGAATCACCACTATTGTGTTATAATTCAACGCAGTACAAGTACTGAAAACACAAGGCGGTTAGAGATAAGAATGAACGTTTGTGTGCGTTATATCTGCAACATTTATCGATATGATCGTGCCAGTGTCTAGTTGCGGGACTACTACACGCTATGTCTTCTTCTCCGCTCCTCGCTTCACGAGCAGCCCTGTTCCTCGCCTCAGAGATTAATCATCATTTAAACACAAGGTCTCACCTGTCTAGTATCCTAGCTGTGCTGATTCATTAAACAAAAACCTTGGCAGACTCCTTCACTTTCGCAGCACCTCTGGAACAAGCCGCCCTGCACTCTTTGCGCAGTCCGAATTGCTGTTAATTTTAAGAAAATGTTGAAGAAATTCCTGCTGTCACCCTCATAGCGTTTCCCTAAAATTGACGTAATATAGCCAACTTTCCCTCTCACAAAAATCAAAGCCAATACTTCTGCCTTCCCCAGTTACACTTCTTTTTCTTTCCTTTCTCTATGAGTCACGCCACGTTCTCCTTTCTTATATTCTTAAACTGTGTGTTATGACACAATCAGTTTAATAAGCCACAGCTGCAAAATACTAACACGAATTCTTTACAGACGAATGGAAAAACTAGTAGAAGCCGACCTCGGGGAAGATCAGTTTGGATTCCGTAGAAACACTGGAACACGTGAGGCAATACTGACCTTACGGCTTATCTTAGAAGAAAGGTTAAGGAAAGGCAAACCTACGTTTCTAGCATTTGTACACTTAGAGAAAGCTTTTGACAATGTTGACTGGAATACTCTCTTTCAAATTCTAAAGGTGGCAGGGGTAAAATACAGGGAGCGAAAGGCTATTTACAATTTGTACAGAAACCAGATGGCAGTTATAAGAGTCGAGGGGCATGAGAGGGAAGCAGCGGTTGGGAAGGGAGTGAGACAGGGTTGCAACCTCTCCCCAATGTTATTCAATCTGTATATTGAGCAAGTAGTAAAGGAAACAAAAGAAAAATTTGGAGTAGGTATTAAAATCCATGGAGAAGTAATAAAAACTTTGAGGTTCGCCGATGACATTGTAATTCTGTCAGAGACAGCAAATGACTTGGAAGAGCACTTGAATGGAATCGACAGTGTCTTGAAAGGAGGATATAAGATGAAAATCAACAAAAGCAAAACGAGGATAATGGAATGTAGTCGAATTAAGTCGGGTGATGCTGAGGGAATTAGGAAATGAGACACTTAAAGTAGTAAAGGAGTTTTGCTATTTGGGGAGCAAAATAACTGATGATGGTCGAAGTAGAGAGGATATAAAATGTAGACTTGCAATGGTAAGGAAAGCGTTTCTGAAGAAGAGAAATTTGTTAACATCGAGTATTGATTTAAGTGTCAGGAAGTCATTTCTGAAAGTATTTGTATGGAGTGTAGCCATGTATGGAAATGAAACATGGACGATAAATAGTTTGGACAAGAAGAGAATAGAAGCTTTCGAAATGTGGTGCTAGAGAAGAATGCTGAAGATTAGATGGGTAGATCACATAACTAATGAGGAAGTATAGAATAGGATTGGGGAGAAGAGAAGTTTGTGGCACAACTTGACCAGAAGAAGGGATCTGTTGCTAGGACATGTTCTGAGGCATCAAGGGATCACCAATTTAGTATTGGAGGGCAGCGTGGAGGGTAAAAATCGTAGAGGGAGACCAAGAGGTGAATACACTAAGCAGATTCAGAAGGATGTAGGGTGCAGTAGGTACTGGGAGATGAAGAAGCTTGCACAGTATAGAGTAGCATGGAGAGCTGCATCAAACCAGTCTCATGACTGAAGACCACAACAACAACAACATGACACCATCTTCCCCTTCCTCGTATATTCCTTTCTCAATGCCCATTACTGCTAGCACACATTATTAAAAACCTACCTTATTGTAAACTAATTATTGTTGTGTTTAACATGTACGAATATAAACTGTGAGTACGTTTTTCTTGTATGTACTGTTGTAATTTTTGTTTCTTTAAATCTAGTATAACAAGCTTTGTGTAATACACTGAAGCGCCAAAGAAACTGGTATAGGCATCCGAATTCAAATACAGAGAGATATGTAAACAGGCAGAATAAGGCGCTGCGGTCGGCAACGGCTGTATAAGACAGCAAGTGTTTGGCGCAGTTGTTAGATCGGTTACTGCTGCTACAACGGCAGGTTATCAACATTTAAATGAGTTTGAACGTGGTGTTACAATCGGCGCACGAGCGTTGGGACACAGCATCTCCGAGGTAGTGATGAAGTGCGTATTTTCCCGTACGACCATTCCACATGTGTACCGTGAATATTAGGAATCCGGCAACATCAAATCTTCGACATCGCTGCACCCGTGAGAAGATCCTGCAAGAACGGGACCAACGGCAACTGAAGAGAAACGTTCAACATGATAGAAGTGCAACCATACCGCACATTGCTACAGATTTCAATGATGAGCCATCAAGAGTCTTCGGGAGGACGACGGTTCAATCCCGCGTCCGGCCGTCCTGATTTAGGTTTTCCGTGATTTCCATAAATCTCTCCAGGCAAATGCCGGGATAGTTCCTTTCAAAGGGCACGGCCGACTTCCTTCTCCGTCCGTACCTAATTCGATGAGACCGATGACCTCACTGTCTGGTCTCCTTCGCCAAACAACCCATCCCATCAAGAGTCAGCGTGCGAACGTTTCAAAGAAACATCATCAACAGGGCTTTCGGAGCCGAAGGCTCACTCGTGTACCCTTCATGACTGCACGACACAAAACTTTACGCCTCGCCTGGGCCCGTCAACACCGACAATGGACTGTCGATTACCAGAAAGCTGTTGCCTGGTCGGACGAGTCTCGTTTCAAATGTTATCGAGCTGATGGACTTGTACGGAGGTGGAGACAACTTCATGAATCTATGGACCCTGCATGCCACCAGGGTTTGTTCAAGCTGATTGAGGCTCTGTAATGGTGTGGGTCCTGTGCATTTGGAGTGATATGGGACCCCTGATACGTCTAGATACGACTGACAGGTGACACGTGCGTAAGCATCCTGTCTGATCACCTAAATCCAGTAATGCCCATTGCTAATTGCGACGGAATTGGGCAACTCCAGCAAGACAATGCGACACCTCACACGTAAAGAATTGCTACAGAGTGGCTCCAGGAACAATTTTCTGCGTTTAAACATTTCCGCTGGCCACCAAACTCCCCAGACATGAGCATTATTGAGCATGTCTCTGATGCCTTGCAACGTGTTGTTCAGAAGAGATATCCACTCCCTCGTACTCTTACGGATTCATGGTGTCAGTTCCCTCCAGCACTACTTTAGACATTAGTCGAGTCCATGCCACGTCGTGTTGCAGCACTTCTGCGTCCTCGAGGGGTGCCCTATACGTTGTTAGGCAGGTGTACCAGTTTCTTTGGCTCTTCAGTGTATATGCAATGTAAAATATGTAGGACACCTCGTTAGGTATAAGAGATGGCCTAATGGTCCTGATTTTGCCAGATTAAGTAAATAAATAAATAAGGTGTCCTAAGCACTATAACTCAAAGATATAGTTACTTCTGTTACCTCTCAGGCTCTGGGAATCCAGCCCAGTGGGATTTGAACAAGGCTGGTTCCGAATTTTGTTTCATGTTTCGCTTATTGTACGCATAAACTAGGACTTGCTTAACAGAGTAAGTGTCGCTGCGGTACTTGGTATGACAATGATCGGTGTTGTTTCTTTCTGATACTAGCTCTTCCTGTACTGACCCACATGTTGCTTTAACGTCACCATGGAGATACGTCCCTCCTGTTCATTCGTGTTTTTGTCGATGGACTGAATTAACTAAGGTCCTAAGATCTGGTTCACATCAGTCAGATTCACCTCCACAGGTTCCTCTGGTCAATAAAACTGAGGCTGCGAAATACTCAGATGTGTTATTCCCGAAACTGTTGCAGGTAGATGGAATGAGATCCCACTGTCACATAATGTCACGTCTATTAACAATCTACTCCAGTCCAGTTCCATCTTTTTTTGCTGCCGTGAGCTCCGCTATTCGTAGCAACTGGTTCCTGCCATCACTTTACTGAAAGTAGAGTACGACCAGTGTGAATCAACCTGCTGGAAGTACAATTCAGGCCTTCTCAGCTCTTTCACGACCCAGCAGTAACTGCGCTGTGCAGGAGTGCTGCTCTTCTCTCCCTGCCATGTTTGGACAAGCCGTAACTTCACCCCTGTAACACTTGTGTAACTCAGCTTTTCACATTTCCGCATGCTCACGCCTGTTCTCTGCAATTAGCAACAACCGCTGCACCCTTCCTCTGACAAACTTCTTCAGCATCCCCCATATGATGCTATTTAACTATTTGTAAATAATTGTTTCTACCTATGATTATAAACAAACTACTGAATGAGTGCTGACTGCAATGATACAACTTTATACGTATTTCAATGGAAAGTGCTGTTATTTCCTGAAATACTACGCTAAAAGCAGTCAGCAATACTTTCTCTTTTTCTTATAATAATTCTTTTTCAGTCTTTTCAGTCACTTTCCTTTTTACTCAATTGTGGTTTCCATTTTTATATTCTTTCCATAGGACGGATATATGATTCGTACGTGAAAAAAGACAAATGGATTACACAATGCACTGAAATGTACCTTCCTATATTTATAAATAAAGTATCTTTCTATTATTTCCGGTCCTGCTATGAGTACCATTGTAATACATTTTGTAGTCTGTATAAGTTAAAAAGTCAATATTAATTCTTAGTTTTCTCACTACGGAACGTATTACAAGAGCTGCTTTGGGAGTAAAACTGGCTGTTACAAGATGTTCTTAAAGACTGACACATTTGTTTGTACCAAAACTCCCTCCACAGCCGGCTCTGTTCTTTTTCTTGTTGCCCTTTGTGTTCGAGGAATTACATGCTGGCAAAGAGTACGCTGTTAGACAGCATTAACTCAGGGTATACGCGGCGTGCAATATTACAGTACGATATAACGAAATGTGTCGTAATGTACAGCAATAAATCTTCTGGATTTGTTTTGAGTGCAAACAAGATTGCTGGTTCTAAAATGAGCAAAGTAATGATTCATGTAATTATACGCGGGTGGCTTAGTCATTGCAACACCGAACGTATTCTCCACGGTCATAATAAACCGCTCAAACATAATATCCATACATATAAATAATCAAGGATACAGGACAAGTACGTCTAAATGACATTAACTCGCAACATGATAATTGTTTCATTTAATTTAAGACTACTGGAACAGATTTCTTATTCGTTTTACACCCGAAGAAAGAAAGACTAGTCTGAAGGACTCGAATGTATTTTCGTTTGTCTTACAAGAAAAATAACGACTGAAAATCCATCAAAGATACATAAATTATTCTCTGCGAAGTGTGTCGATACAAAATTAATCTTTTACTGTCTTTACACACAGTTCTCAAACATCCTTTATCCTTCTCTTTTAACTTTTTTTGTTCTATTCCCATGGCGTTATTACTACTATGTTAACAATGTTCATTTCGAGCACTAGGATGTATTATTGACTGGGCAAATGGCGTGTAGCAACTGCTGTTTCACTTTGCAACATTTCCTGCATATTTCGTTTATTACCTATTTTTATACGTATGTTATTAATAATGGTCTCTTGTAATAACTATTTTCATTTATGATAGTTGTGTTCTTAATTTGTGCGGCTCTATGCCTTTCGCACCCCATAGATGGTCCACATTACGCTGTTTCCACGTAGTGCCGTAACGAGTTGACAAACCTTTCAGTCTGATGTCAGGCGTAGTGGCTTGCTGTGCTTGAGATTTTGATGTTGACTTTACAAGATAACTTATTTGACTTGAGCACTCCAGGTAAGTTATACGTGTTCTGTTTTTAATATTTTTTGTGCTACTTAAAGTTTGTGAAATGTTTATTACTCTCATAAGTTGAGTAGAAAAATTTTATAGGGAACTATAACTTATTCTGATGAAGGTACCCTTAGCCGGTACTGACACTAGGTCAATGGTCTAAAATTTGTGCAAACGGTTGGCTGTTTTTATTCTTCATTGAAACTTAAATACGGATGCTGAACGTCAGCTATGTTCAAGATTGTTACGTATGCGAAGAAATACAAGTCAGTATCTTGGAATGGTGTGCAGTAAAACAGAAAAAATCGAACATATCACTAAGGCAGAAAATAATACACAAAAAAATTTCAGAGAGCTGACAGTCAAACAGAAGAACTCAAATAGGTCAAGTATTTAGGAGAGATAATTTAATTAGTTGTCAATGTCTGCCATAGTTGAAAGGATACACAAATTGGAGAGGGCATACAAATTAACGAACAAAGACACAAGTCTAACGAAACACCAAACGGAAATGGAACTGAATCAACAAACATGTTCACAGTAAAAAGTGAATAACAAGAATCGAAAAACTAATACATTATAACACAATAGTTAAACCAGAATGCCTCTAAGCAAGTGAAAGCCTAGAAATAAGCCGTAAATTAGACAAACTAATATTATAGAGAAGAACTGTGAGGAGAATTTTTAAGTCCTATAAGAAGCCTGGAAACCAAGAAGCTATGATGAAATATATCAAAATATAGATAAAAAATGGCTGTGTCTCAACGAAAAGAAAATTACAAGGAGCTGAATCTGGGACAAGTTAAAAATGATTTAGAAATACATAAAATGAAAGAAAAACAAAAGTGATATACCCTTCGAGATTAGGTGATTAGCTTATTTTCTTTCATTTTTTCATTCTACACGGCAGAAACACAAATGGTTGCAGCATATGCCTTTAGTCTGAAGATTCCACTGGTTGGTTGCGGCTTTATGAAGGTGTGACTGTGTCTTTAAGAAACATTACAAAACAAAAGAAAAAAAGGAAAGGGAAATCAGCAAAAGAAACTGCAGAAAGAGTTTTTTTCAGAAGAAAAATGCAAAAAATTAGAAGTGTTCCAAGGTAAAAGTAGTAAGGAAAGAGGTGTGATGTGTTCTGAATAAATAAAATCGATGTAAAGATGAAAATACTATAGGAAAAGATAAGAGTAAACGAGAAACAGTTGTTGTTGTCACGTGGTCCGTAGTTGACCAAACCAGAAGCGAAAAAATATGCAAGCGAAAATAACGGTGTAGACATGTGCTGAGCAGCTTGTATTGGTGACATGCATCGAGGAGCGCCAGGAGTTTCTTATGTAGAGCCCGAAGCTCACATGTGCGACATGTTGCAGTGCAGAGACCGAGCGACCCAAGAAGACTAGATACTTGCTGTTGGTGCAACGTTACTGGAGTCACGGAGGCAGTTTTGGAGCTGGAGGAAAGCGGCACAAAGCGGTATAATGAGAACGTATTGCAGATAAGTGGCAATTCTGCAGAGCTGTAGAAGTTACAGGATATGACCTGGTCTGCATTCCAGAAACACTATAATACTTTCAGATACGGTAAACATGAAAGTATCTATTTTGAAATGAAGTATAATTAAGAAAGACAGAGAGCTTTAGTAGTAATTGGTTAGTTTGTGTTACAAAGTATAAAGTTGTCACTTTCAAAGAGTACGTTACTATAGTTTGTTACTAGCTACTTACCTTAGTAATGACTTACCCTGAAATTGTTATTTGTCTACAAATACACTCCCTGATAAAAAATCATCATCATCATCATCATTTAAGACTGATAATGCCTTTCAGCGTTCATTCTGGAGCATAGCCCCCCTTATACAGTTCCTCCATGATCCCCTATTCAGTGCTAACATTGGTGCCTCTTCTGTTGTTAAACCTGTTACTTCAAAATCATTCTTAACCGAATCCAGGTACTTTCTCCTTGGTCTGCCCCGACTCCTCCTACCCTCTACTGCTGAGTCCATGAGTCTCTTGGGTAACCTTGCTTCTCCCATGCGTGTAACATGACCCCACCATCTAAGCCTGTTCGCCTTGACTGCTACATCTATAGAGTTCATTCCCAGTTTTTCTTTGATTTCCTCATTGTGGACACCCTCCTGCCATTGTTCCCATCTACTAGTACCTGCAATCATCCTAGCTACTTTCATATCCGTAACCTCAACCTTGTTGATAAGGTAACCTGAATCCACCCAGCTTTCGCTCCCAAACAACAATGTTGGTCGAAAGATTGAACGGTGCACAGATAACTTAGTCTTGGTACTGACTTCCTTGTTGCAGAAGAGAGTAGATCGTAGCTGAGCGCTCACTGCATTAGCTTTGCTACACCTCGCTTCCAGTTCTTTCACTATGTTGCCATCCTGTGAGAATATGCATCCTAAGTACTTGAAACCGTCCACCTGTTCTAACTTTGTTCCTCCTATTTGGCACTCAATCCGTTTATATTTCTTTCCCACTGACATTACTTTCGTTTTGGAGATGCTAATCTTCATACCATAGTCCTTACATTTCTGATCTAGCTCTGAAATATTACTTTGCAAACTTTCAATCGAATCTGCCATCACAACTAAGTCATCCGCATATGCAAGACTGCTTATTTTGTGTTCACATGTCTTAATCTCACCCAGCCAGTCTATTGTTTACAACATATGATCCATAAATAATATGAACAACAGTGGAGACAGGTTGCAGCCTTGTCTTACCCCTGAAACTACTCTGAACCATGAACTCAATTTACCGTCAACTCTAACTGCTGCCTGACTATCCATGTAAAGACCTTTAATTGCTTGAAAAAGTTTGCCTCCTATTCCCTAATCTTGTAGAACAGACAATAACTTCCTCCGAGGAACCCGGTCATATGCCTTTTCTAGATCTATAAAGCATAGATACAATTCCCTGTTCCACTCATAACACTTCTCCATTATTTGCCGTAAGCTTAAGATCTGGTCCTGACAACCTCTAACAGGCCTAAACCCACACTGATTTTCATCCAATTGGTCCTCAACTAATACTCGCACTTTCCTTTCAACAATACCTGCGAAGATTTTACCCACAACGCTGATTAAAGAGATACCTCTGTAGTTGTTACAATCTTTTCTGTTTCCATATTTAAAGATTGGTGTGATTACTGCTTTTGTCCAGTCTGATGGAACCTGTACCGACTCCCAGGCCATTTCAATTATCCTGATAAAAAATAAAATAGTAAATTTATAATCCTCTCAAGGCAGAAGAAATAAGAAACCAGGAACAACACGGACAGAAGAAAGGTAAACACAGCATGGTCGTATGTCAATACAACTTCATACACATACACGCTATCGGCTGGTATGTAAAAGATTCACGTTGCAATTCTTTGTGGCAGGACAACCACCAGAGTGTATTATTGTCCATCATGTTTAGTGCTATTACCAAGCCTGGTAGTGTATGTAAGGAAAGCGAACGTCGTCAAATATTGAGTGGTCAGTGTGAATGAAGCGGAGATCTCGGGTACTAGTGTGAGATAGCATTATCAGCACCTGACATAGTATGAGGGGAGCCTAATGTGGGTCTCCATTAGGCCACCTCATCGAAGTGTGTAGTATCCAGATTTATGGGACATTCGGAGGTAGCAGCTGCCCAGTATTGCACCACATGTGGTGATGTCAAGCGTACTCATTGTCAAGGTTCCGATCGACCATTTCTGACCATCGCAAGGGAGGATCGCACCATAGGGCGCCAAGCACATCATATCCCCTTCACGTCTGTCCTACATTCTGTGTCATCCCACACCACTGGTCGAAGACTAGCAGCAGCAGCAGCAACTGGACTACAGAATCACCGTCCCATGCATACGCTATCAGTAATGCTATTACACAAACAACTGCGTTCGGAGTGGTGCTATAACTGAGAAGCATGGAAACATCCGCTGAATGGTATCGCACTGCTTTCAGCCATGAATCATGGTTCTGCGATTCCACGGCTGAACTCGCATTCGGAAGGATGACATTTCAATTCCGCGTCCGGCCATCCTGATTTAGGTTTTCCGTGATTTCCCTAAAGGGCCCCAGGCAAACGCCGAGACTGTTCCTCTGAAAGCGCACGGCCAACTTCCTTCCCCATCGTTCCCTTATCCGATGAGAACGATGACCTCGCTGTTTGGTCTCTTCCCCCAAACAACCCAACCAAACCACCATCGGCTAGTATGGCACCGATTTTGCTACAGGTCACACTCTTACAACGTTTTGGAGAGGCCCAGCGGTGTTACTCTTGGTGTCATGGTGTGAGGAGGGGTCAGATATGATTCCAGGTCAAGACTAGTAGCGACTGAGAGAACTTTGACGGCATAAACGTCATCCTGGACTTCCTGCATCCCCATGTGTCTCACGCGATAGTACCGTAGTGCCACTTTTCTACAGGACAACTCTCGTCTGCACAACGCATATGTCTCTGAGAACTTTCCACATGAGGGTGAGGTACTCCTGTGGCCAGCAAGATCAACAGATTTGTCCCGAGTAGAGCATATGTGGAAGTAGTTATCACATAAACTCCGTTCCTATTTTGGTATTCAGGATATCAGGGACCAATTACAGCAGTAGTGGACACCATTATCTCAGAAGAGAAAACTCTTCCTATTGAATCGGTGCAGGCATACACGCAAGAAGAGGTACAATGTCATACCGATAATCGGTCTCATACTGCCAAGTTCTTTGCAAATTTGACACGATTTGTAATCACTGTGGTGACATCATATACCCTTTCAACGTGTGACATTTCGTTTACTCTTGCCCTTCAGAGTCATTCACTTGTTTGTAAAGCTGTTAAGGTACCAAATAAAATTGTGGAGTAATAGTTATTACAAATAATAGAAAGTTACACTCAGTATTAGTTTCTATATGGTAGACACAAATGTATACGAGCAATAAATAATTTAACAAATGAACAACTGGCTGTAGTGTACACAATTTCAAAAAATATATATATATATATTTTCCCTTCATTTCGCGAACTGGACTGCATGTGGAATCTGGGTAGTACATTTGCTGGCTCATAGAGAGACCGCCGCCATCGGAACGATGCTGATTTGCAGGATGGTCCTGGATGCAGCTACGTTGGGCCCTCACATAAACGAGTCACCAGCAAGATGGGTGGACTGGCCTTGCCTTCTCCGTTGTCGGTAAATGTCGGCGTACGATGTCCGCTTACCTGCACTGTCAGTTGAGTCGTCACTTTGTGAAGCACGGACGGCGTTCTGAGATTCTTCACTATTGTGCCACGTGCAGGTAATATTTTGTGGAGGCCGTAGGAAGGCAATCCGGTGCACATTAGCTCCGGTTTAGAATCTGATATCTTGGATGGCATTAGTCTGCTGATTAAAGACGACACTTCTGGAAATTTTAAGCAGCTGTTTGGGCTCCAGATAAAATGTTGATGGGGGCAAGTAGCGCTACCTCGCTCATAAAATGCACTCCTGTATTCCAGCATCTCTCTAGCACCGATAGCTGGAGGTTATCGGACCAAACTTTTAATGCGGGAAGTAGCACACCGTTGACTGGACGATGTCCTAAAAAGTAGCCAAAGTGGGAGAATTGACGTCGACTGTAATAGGGGCGGAAGCTAGTCTTCTTTTGTACTGGTTCGAACTTCTAACGTTTCCCAGGGTGAGAATCTTGCACATAATTTTTGTAACATGTTTAAAGCGAAAAATTTACCACTGGTCCGAATAAGAACATACTTATGAAGGAGAGAGGGAAAACCTGTAGATGTACATCTGGTAATCGGGGGGTTCAAGAATGCAACAGTTTGAAAAAATTCAAGACATAGTGCCGCGCGGCCCGCTGAGCGCCTGGCAACAAGCCTGACGCAACCCGCTCTGCTCGGCCGCTGACGTCACCCGCTGGGCTTGGCTCGGCGCACTAGCGGCGCGCGCTGTCAGTTAAGACTACAGCGCGCGTACGCTATAACGCTCTCCGCTGAACCGCGCTAGAGTCTAAGTCCGTATCAGTCGCGTTACGTAAGGCCATGCGCTCGTATATAAGCGGGACGCGCAGACCAACGTAACAATCCCTTTAAATCCTTGAACACCATGCTCTCCGCCTCGCCTATCGTATCCGTCTCCCCTCCCCCACGCGGATCCTGTACAATCTTATTCCGTTCCTCCACCTCCTCCTCTTCCTCGAACGGATACGGATCCTATACACCTCCCGTAAACTAGATCCCCCTCAAGTGCTTGTCTCTCACATCCTCTCCCACCCCCGTCCGCTGCCGCGCCTGTATTTCCATGTCCCACCTGCCCTCCATCTCTCCACCCTCCTTACCCTCTCCCGAGGTGGCTTCCGCCAGCTCCCCCTCCCTGATGATGCCCTCCTCTCCTCCATCTAGCCCTCCTATCAACTTTGATCCTCCCCCCACTTCCTGTTTCCTTAGGGCACCCTCTCTCCCTTCTCTCCCCCTTCCCTCCCTCCTCCCTTTCTCCCCACTCCTCCCCCGGGCTTCCCCTACCCCCATATCTCCATTCCTCCTACCATCTCCTCTGCCATTGGCATCTTTGTTCTCCCCTCTCCCCCCCCTCAACCCCTTCTTCCCCTCTCGGCAGGTCCCCGGACTCGCACACGTTAAGTGGACACTCGCGCGCCAGAGGTCATCGCCATCAGTTTCTCGTGTGTGTGCCATCGTGCTTGTGGTTTAGTGTTCTTCACCGTCACGCTCCTTCGTTCACCTGTACCGTCTATGTTGTCAGTGTTTGTGTGCAGTGTCAACAGTTTTTTAGTGTGTTTTTCGTCGAGTGTGAACGGCTTCGTGTTGTTTGTTTCTGTGTCTACTGTTTTTTGTCTGTCACTTTGTTCAGTATCTTATGTGTCTTCTTTGTATTTTCATTGTCAAACTTGTGGCTGAAGAGCAGTATGCTACTGCCAGCCCACCTTATGTTAAGGTGTTTAAATAACAATAAAGGAAAAAAAAACAGCGTAACCATTCCGCTGTAAGCTATATCTGCAACAGCACTGAAGCACTGTGCCTCGTCGACGTGCTTATCGTCATCGCCTACAAGACCTGTCATTGTGGAATTGATCCCCACAACCAATCTAGACCTAGTTATGTATACAGGGTGAAAAGTATTTAAACAGACAAACTCTGGGAGGTTGTAGGGGACATCAAAACAAATATTTTTCCCTAATGTCATTTTTTCCTATGAGGATTATTTAAACCGGTAGAGGCTGTATTACGCTCTTCAGTTGTTAGAGGCCGCATTACGATCTTTAGTTGTTAGAGGGCGTATCACGCTCTTCAGTTGTAGGAAACTGCTGTCCACCAGTATAGTAGTGCATTGTCTGTGTTTACTAATGGAGCGATACACTTTGAGTGAGTACACTGAAGCGGTTCGTGCGTACTACGTACCACACCACAACGGACGAGCCGCACAGCGGATTGATCAACAAGTGCGGTTCTTTGTTAATGTGTGAGTCAGTGTTGTTGGGGACTGTATAATTGGGCCGTATCTGCTACCTAGGCCATTAAATGGTAGGCACTATTTTCTCGCCAGAGCATTTCCATACTTGCTCGAAGACGTCCCGCTCCCTACAAGACAACGCATGTGGTTCCAACATGACAGAGCGCCAGCACATTTCAGTCGTCGTGTGCGTCGATTCCAGGATCAACGGGTCCCAAAAACGTGGATTGGCAGAAGTGGTCCTGTACCATGACCTGCTCTATCCCCAAATATGTCCCATCTGGACTTCTTTGTGTGGGGAGAGATGTGCAACCTTGTTTACACAAGTCCTATTGCATCAGAAGAGGATCTGGTAGCCCGGATAGTAGCAGCAGCAGAAACAATTCAAGATCCTCCTGGGGTTTTTGCCCGTGTCAGACAGAACATGATCCGACAGTGTAAACTTTGTTTACATGTCAATGGAGACATTTTTGAAAATCTACTGTAATTCAAATTGGGTTGTGTTAATGTGTTGTCTCTTGGTCCAAAAAAATGGAATAGTGTTTGTTGGTTTAAGTAATTTGCCGCCAGGGAAATCTTCCTCTACCGGTTTAAATCATCCTCAGAGGAAAAAATTACATTAGGGAAAAATATTTGTTTTTATGTCCCCTACAACCTCCCAGATTTTCTCGGTTTAAATACTTTTCACCCTGTGTAGTAATATGCCCTTTACTCTGTATACCCAATCCTGTAGAAAAGTTAGTAATGATGAAAAAATTCATGTCTTCGCCTACCCAGTCTTGAAAATAAACTTGGTACAAATGGCACTGCACAATTTGTACATCAGGTCATTCAATAAAACATGAGTTGAATGGAGTATGGATCAACTTAACACACTCATTGTACTCTATTTTGTATTCCTAAAGTAAAGTGATCTGTTTGGCAGTACACTAAGTTGAACCTAGGCTGATGACCCAATTTTAATTGTGACGTTGAATGGTTAACGCGATCTGATTTGGTACATTCAAATGACATTGATCATGATTTGAACCCAGAAACAATCTACTACAATGTGCCTGAATCGGACAACAATTACTGCTGCCATATGTGTGCAGTTAAGTAAGACAATTCGCTCTAAGGAGTTCTGGTGCTGTGAAATTCTTAACATCCACATGTAGAAAACTCGTGATGCAGTGTCCAGTGTGTCTCAGAGCCGAATCGGGTGGTGGACCTCCGTCCCCTCCTCACGTTTGGGTACACATTCCCACTCATACTCCAAGTCCAAAAACCAAATCTCCTCCGTCGGACGCGACCGAATCTCATCCACACCCCTCCTCTGTTCACCAACGAATCCCTGGTTTCTGACACTATATACAAGACCACGGAAAGCTGTGTGTGGAAAATCTGCAACAAAACGAAAGCTCAAACTGAAAACTCGGAAAACACTCCTGCGCCAATTGTGCCTCACTTTGATTACTGTACAGCCTCCCTCCACAAGACACGACAGAACTGTTCTTCCAATCCCAGCACATCGACAGGCGTCCAATGTGACGATTTCTGACGTCACGGACTACTGTTCAATCAATACACAGTTATTTTGCTTGCGCAGGAAACAGCGCAGTCTGTGCACTTACATGACTTACAGCGTTCTCGGCCACCCACTGGTCAAGCTGATACTCGACGAAAGAAGTTGTAGCATGTTTTTTCCTATGGTTTCAGGGACAATACGCTGTGGCCCCTGCTGCTGGCACTTCACACACTGGCTTGGGCCGTGTTCTCTGCATCGTCTTCTGCTATGCCCGGATGCCCTTCTCTTTGGCTGGCAGGCTCTGAGCACCATGAGACTTAACTTCTGAGGTCATCAGTCCCCTAGAACTTAGAACTATTTAATCCTAACTAACCTAAGGACATCTCACACACCCATCCCCGAGGCAGGATTCGAACCTGCGACCGTAGCGTTCGCACGGTTCCAGACTGTAGCGCCTAGAACCGCTCGGCCACTCTGGCCGGCCTGACGTATTCTCAGACCTGGCACCATTAATCCTCAAATGCAGCAGCCATGATCGCTCAACCGAAAACAAGCTCCACCTCAAGTAACTGAACTCAGCTTTCAAACACTGTCAACCCTCTCTAACATTCTCATTGACCATAGTGCATGTGATTGTCAGTTTGGTTCACTAAATAGAGTGGAAAGAAAGACGGTCGAAAGGACCTGCTGCCTTTCACAATCCTCCGCTTGCACGGATCTTGTTCCACTTAAAACAGGATGGAGGTGCATGCACAAGCACTAATTTGAACTGTATACAGTTGGTTGGATGTCAGTCACTGTGAACCAAATAAAGAGAAAAGGGGACAACTTTGCCAACTATGCAAAGATGAAACAACAGTCAACATACACTTAGTCTCAGGGATCCCAACAGGTACAGTAGAACATCATTAATCTGTCGACCTCGGATGGTCAGACACCCTACGTAATAAGACCTTCCCTTCTGATTATTTTTCTTTTTTTTTTTACGTATACTGGCTGCTGCTACAGGACTTGTTGTTGCTGACTCATCGTCTGCGATATGGATCAGTAGGCGGTTGAATATTGCAAGGTGCGATAGGTCGATCAGTTTTAATGTGAGATAACTTGTTTCTAACTCAATCAATAGGTGTTATTGTGCAAACCATTTTTTTTATAAATTGGTGACAGTGTTCATCTTACATATTAAAGTGTGTAAAACTAAATTATGGCACCAACTAAACGAAAACATGTGACACTGTCTTTACAACCAGGCGCTGAGCCTAGCGACGTGAGTGAGTAGATCGGTACAGCTGACGCTGACTGCACAACAGAAGTAGAACTGACTGACGACCAAATCATTGACGCTGTAACTCGAACAACCTAAGAGAATTTCAAAGATGATGACAACGAAGACTATGAAATCACAACTTGAGTACACACATAGATGCTAAATATGCATTTGATACAGCCCCTCAAAACATCGTCCACCCCATACCCTAGCAGACATTTTGTGGATTAGGAAATGGCGGAACATTGTGGCAAAATCAGTTGTCGTCTGTTACGCAAAAGAACATTATACAATTTTTTCAGCCTGCTTAAGAATGGAACATTTTTTTACCTTGTGATTTCTTATTTTTTAAACAATTAAGTGCAAATGTGTCAATGTTGTGGTGTAACATGCTATGGACAAAGGTTCAACTTTTACAGACTGTAACGATATCTCACTGTACGATACACACCTATTTTACAGTACAGGCACTGCTGTATATTACACTTTTCATGTAAGGTTTTTAGTGTGTCAACGTTTGCTTTTCATTTCATTACTGTTTTAACAGGAAGTAATATTTCAAATACCATTTCCAATTGAAAATTAAAGTTTTGCTCTACTGTACTGTGATGATATGTGTGAATAAAAGTGTTCCTCTAACGATGTAAATTTTTTGCTTTCGGACCAAGTGCCTGGTCCCGTTGAGGAAGGGTTAGCGAGGTTCTACTGTATCGATATACGAGTAATTAACTGCTGAATATGTGGTTGAAGGCCGTGCTGAATGCTGGTAACGTTTGATATGACCCTATAGTCTCTGCAAACAGCATACTTATACAATTAAAATTACTGGAACTTAAATGAATTCAGCTGAAAAAAAACCTAACATTTACATTTTCTGAGGTCAGACAAGGAATATGCATAACAATTTCAAAAATATTAAAGAAATTCTGTACCTCCACAGAACTATTGTCTCCCTCATTCCAGTTCCAAGAAACAAGTATTTTAATTGATTTAAGGTCCAGCATTCAATAATCTGCTTACCTCGACACTCATCCGCCTATGAAAAATGCAATAACTGGTGATAACAGTGATATGTGACGTTTGTACATGATACGTTCAAATGCGTAACTTAGTGAGAACCTACTGAGGATTATTGTGTGTAAACAAAAAGCTAAACAAGAAAGTTGCAGATACATCTCAACCCAACATTTGTTAGATATGTGTCACAGTAAGTGATACTAGACGAACAGAAACGTCTTGACCTCATCAAGACAAACTGAAGCAATGGCATGAAGGATAAATACACATATTATATAAAAACGGAAACAACAAACAACGAAAGCCTGCTGTCATTGGGGACATAGTACACAATGAATACGCAGAGAATATGTGTGAAGTGTGGTCATCAAACGCCAGCCTAAGAACAGTGTAGAGATTTACAACATAAAATATTACGGAAAATACGTGTTGTTTGTTATACGTGTGTTCAATAAATTTGGTCCAATACTTTATAATGGCATTTGAGCAAGGTGAGGTTCAAATGGCTCTGAGCACTATGGGACTCAACATCTTAGGTCATAAGTCCCCTAGAACTTAGAACTACTTAAACCTAACTAACCTAAGGACATCACACACACCCATGCCCGAGGCAGGATTCGAACCTGCGACCGTAGCAGTCCCGCGGTTCCGGACTGCAGCGCCAGAACCGCTAGACCACCGCGGCCGGCGAGCAAGGTGAGAAATGGCAATCTTATAGACTCGTAATTGTAGCACTGACAGTATCAAACGACTTCGAAACGACTGTTTATTGCACTTCACACGGCACTATCACTGTAAGATGAGTGATGAATTGTGGATGGAGTTCGCCGTGGCGGCGACCTCCGTGTAGTGTTGTCTCTAGGTGTGCGCCAGCTGTGGCCAGTACTGGATGGCGTCCTCTCCCGTCAAAGGCAGCATGGGACGGAATGGTAGACGCCCGTGAAAGTGTTGGCAGCAAAGCACGATGGTTTGACAGCCAAGATAGTTTTGTGCAGGCAGTCGTAGTGGCTCCAATAAATTATTCTCTGATATCTACTCCTTACCTCCTGCAGTTGTTCTCTTTGGTTGTCAGTGGTTCACAAGACTAACAGTGAGTTCGACGTGGCTCCGTCGTGAGCAAAATACATTCAGAAAGAAAGGAAGCAGTAGCACAACTTGCGTGTTGTCACTATCAAAGATGCCAACTGATGTAAGTTGTTCCTGATTTGTTCCGCTTTCACCGCCGAAAAGAGCTGCCTATTCTCATTAGGAGAAAGAAGATATTTATATGCATGTTGCAGGTAATCCCATGGTACAAAGCTGCATTTGATTACAGTCCGGCTGAAGGTAATGAGACAGGAACTCAGTCATCAAGAAGAAATTTGTGTGGATTGCTCAGTATGATTACAGAGAGATACTGCTGTTGTGGGTTAGGATAGACGGTCTGCCAAGCAGGTGTTAATCCCCATGGAAAACCTCTAGATGTGATCGGGCCCTCGGGAATCGCTTTGTGGCAGCACTGTCCACCTGCCTCCCACCCTGTGCTATGCCGTCTGCTGCTTCTCGAGTTTGTTAACACTGGGATCCCCGCTATCATTCTTTCTCGCGTCCACCCACGTACGCAAAGCCACAAGCCTTAGAAGCCCTGCTGCATCGGATGTTGCCAATGTGTACCCTGCATGTCAGCTAGCACCGACTGTGTCTTAGCCCAGCCAGCCCCCCCCCCCCCGCCCCCCATCCGGTACCCGTTCACCAAGTCACCTCTTCAGCACCATGCTGATACTGTGTGTATACGTGCCATCACGAGCCAGGTCCCACTCCACTCACACGTCATACAGGCCATCAGTAAGTGACTACCACACTATTTACCATTACAATTTAAAAATACAAGAAAGTCACTGAAAATATAAAGTACAAAAGAACTGACGTTCAGAGTACCCAAGAATAAGAAGAATCTTGCACTAGCTTCTCTCCTGCCAACAATACATACATGAACGGTTACAAATACGAAATGATGCTATGGCGTGTAGTGTGTGTGTGTTTTGCTCGTCATGGTCTAGCATGCACTTACGGAACTAAGACATCCTGCAATTTCCATCTCCTATGGCCAATGACCTTAAGATTATGTTTCACTACTGCCTCCATTTTTGAGCTACCATTACTCTTATTCTACCATGAATTAAACAACTGATATGGAACTACAATTATAAAACAGTGGCATATTATCGCAGATACTCTACGCATTTTTCATAAACTAGATCTGCCATTCCTTGCGTCGGCGTACATGTTTGGTCGACAACTGCACAACCTCCAAGCATACTCACAAATAACAAACAATGACGGTTACACTTGATTCTGTAGTGTCCGGCTGGCCTAAATAAGGAATAGGTGGTATTACTTAACCAAAGTAATGCTATTTACTAAGCTTACGCAATTTTAAATGATTTAATATCTTTAAATGCTAAATACTTACGTCTTCCAGGGATCTGAGTCATCTCAGGGAGGAGGTGTTTGGTTTAGTTTGGCACGTGTCCTTAAACACGTGGTGGTACAGAGCAAACATGACGATCTCAGTATGACTCACTGAAACTTATGGCTGTGTGTTAATGACGTAGTACAGATTATTTTTTATACAAAAATTATAATGTGGTGTGTTCACATGCCCTCCAATCGTTTACCTAGTCATTTGATGCTGGTCGATGCATTGCCTCTCCGAGTGACTCGCACTGTTCGTGCCATCATTTAACTCTCCTCAAACAGAAACCAACAACCTCCCATACGTACTGTGATACGTACTGAGAAGAAGTCCCTACGCTAGCCAATCATGGACCAGACACAACAGCTGACATTGTGTCGCCGGTGGCTGTTGCCGAGCGGTTCTAGGCGCTTCAGTCCGGAACCGCGCTGCTGCTACGGTCGCAGGTTCGAATCCTGCCTCGGGCACAGATGTGTGTGATGTTCTTAGGTTAGTTAGGTTTAAGTAGTTCTAAGTTCTAGGGGACTGATGACCTAAGACTTTACGTCCCATAGTGCTCAGAGCCATTTGAACCATTTGACATTGTATCAGACATCCATCCACTCTGTGGACACAATACGACCTCCAGTAAAACATTGGCAAAATGCAGCATCAGTTACAGCAATACAAACAAACGTCAGTGATGCGTACAGCAACAGATAATGAAGTTTAGAAAAAAACAGTGACACGAATGCTCTGAGGTAGGAGTAGAATGATAAATGTTCTAACAGACAGAAACGACAAAAGACTGGGAAGCACCTCTTTGTATAATTTTGTAACTTATAATCGGTTAACAAACCTGCTCGACACCAATTGGTAGCACAGTAGGGTAGAGAAAAGAAGCAGATACTAAATTCCCCAGTCTGTGCACAGAGGGTGCGTGAGCAGCAACAAAGAGAGCAGTGCGAATCATCATGAGATGAGCACCTCTCATATGCTGCCTAAGGAAGCAGATACGCTTTGTTACTCTGAGTTGGCGGTGTCATGGACGGCGTGGAGTAAGAGGGCCACCATCAGTGTCAATGGGAGCCCGAAACCAATGAATCAGTTCTTGATGTAAGAAGATGGAACTTTAATGTACGGCCTATGGTTCACATGTATGGGGCATATGCATAATATTGTGTTGAAGGATTACACTATTTCGAGTTGTAATTAAGGTCATCTGTCGTTGAGAGACAGAAGAATTTAAAATACAGGGAAGTGAAACTTAAGAGTTTGAAGTTTATTATTTTGTAGCTCGAAGTAGTCATCATGACCTCATATTTCAGCATCATCCAGCAAAGGATCGAAGTCCAAAAGAGAGAAAGTTCCCACGACGGTGGGACAGAAGAGTTGGACCACAAGAACAGTTCATAAATGCGACTATGTAATAAAAAATAATATAAAGGTGACGGATCCTTCACGGCAAAACGTACCAAGCAAAAGCAGCATCTGAAGTACCGTACGCCACTATTTGGATTTACAACATTAAACAGCCAAACCCTTTTTTCCTCTCCGTAACAGCTCCTGAACGCAACATGTTTGTGGACTGTGTTTCCTCTCTCTTCATAGTGTTGGAAAAATGAGGACTTCCAAGCCAATGTATGCAATGTTCGGGGCCTCACAAAATTCTTCCGCGAATTTGACTGAAATTCTTGTCCGGCATCTGCGTCCCAAGACCCTTGTACTTTCTTCTCCACCAGTTGAGAGAGTCGCGGTGATGTCAGAGTAGTCACGTTTGTGAACCTTTTATAAAAATGGATTATATCAAGGAAATCCCTCAGTTGCCTTTTTGTGACTGGCCTCACAAATTTCTTAAATGGCCACTACATTCTCCAGGTTTTCAGAGATCCCTTCTGCCGTAGTAATGCGCCGAAGAAATTTGATCTGTGAAGTTCTTAAACGTTATTTAGTTCTGTTTGCAATTACAGGTCTCTCCGTAAAAGTCTGTAGTACCTGGCGTAAATTTTTTTAATATTCTTTCGCTATCACAAGATCATTCACACATTCTGTCTCAGAGAGTCGCTCAGAAAGGTATTCCGACTATATATGAACGCTGGTAATGATATGTTTAATACAAACGATAAGTGATTGAATTGATGGCATCCACCAAATTCCAGGGATGCCGTGGACTTCCGACATTCTGGATGCAGGCTTACTTGCCAGAATCTAGACCGTAAATCCGTCAACGAGAATACCCTGACTCCAAGAAAACCTTGCAGGATTCCTTCACTTTCTCGGACCCTTCCGTTTCCAGCTCAATTATTTTGTTAATTTTGATGTGAGTCGGAGACAAGTCGTATGGATCCATCTTGTGTTTCGACCATCCTGAGTGGGATATTTTACATGGATGTGACAAGAAAAATTAAATCATCCTGTTACATCTTTCTAATTTCCATAAAGCAACTGTATGCATGTGGAATCGGTTACAGTTGTATAAGGAAATCCTTGTGTTCTTGTACTCTCAAGGTTTATTCAAAGTTCTGTATTGAATGCATCTTCGGTAAGAATACTTCTGCATTGGCTGTAAAATATTACATAACGTTTCACTTTCTTCATCTCTAATGTTCCGGAGTACCTATGTTTTCTCCTCTATTGAGGTCTGCACTATCTTCATCTTCTGTTCTTCGTCTTGGCCACTGGTTTCTTGGTTGTAGGATTGGTTTGTCTCCAACTTCTTTCCTATTCACATAACTTAGTTTCAGACAGGTGGCAGATCTGGTCTCTAATAGCATGGTCTTCGAATCTTATTTTTCTGACCACGTCTTTGAATAGTGTGGTTTCAGCTCTACCAAGTTATAATATCACCTGCTGTTCATTTAAGAAATCCACTCCAAGGATTTGGTCGATCGTCAAATTCGGCACAACCAGGAAATTCGTCTCTAATTTGTGCACTTCAATTCCATACGTGTCTTGAGATGCACCTCCGTATGTTTCCCAGATAATTCTCTTTTTATTCTAGTCTCCTTGAGTGATAGGACTGGTCAACAGTGATCTTCCAAACACTTCCGATATGTAGAACTTGATACGGCTATAATGTGGCTACCACTGTCAAATATACCTTTCAACTGTACCTCAGATATGTTAACCTGTATGGTAGGGTACAGATCTTATCTGGTTTTCTCTGTGTGGAGGAAGGGGGACGGGGGTAGGTTGCTCCTGGTTTTTGTAGTCATTATTTTATCCGTTTCTATTATTATTATTATTATTATTATTATTACTCCTTCTCTCATTAGTCCTATTTTTTGGTTCACGCAAATTTCCTTCCCAGTTCCTCCTCTTATCTTGTATGTTGTTCATTTTGTAGACAGATTCCAATTCACGGAGAATGCTTTTAAACACTTCAATATTTCCTCCACTCCTTCCTACATGTACCTTTGGGAACTATGCGGCAGTTTCATGTAACAGAATTTCATTGTTGCTACATGATACCCAGTATCCAGCCACCATCAGTGTTTCCACAAAATGTTTTCGCTGGTCAAGCTGATACTAATCTTAGCAGAAGCAGGAAACAGTATGAAGGGCTACAGGGACAACATACCTTGGTCTCTACTGTTGGCTCTCCACTCCCTGAGTCCCAATATTCAGTGACCCCTGTGGCTTGGCCCTTGTCCTCTGCATCTGCTTTTGCCTTGCAGATGTGCCGGCCTGGCTGCCCTATCCTTTCCTCGTACCTGTAGCCTGCCGTATTTGCAAAAATTGCACCATTAAGCCTGACTTACCACAGCCATGGCTACCCGACCAATAACAATTATCTCCTCCGCTCCAAGTAACTGCATGCAGCCAGCTGTGATTGAATTCAGCGTTACAACCGCTGTCACACCTTTCTAATAACCTCATTGACCACAGAGCGTATGACTATCGGTTCGACTGAGTAAATGAAGTGGAAGACTGGCGGTTCGAAAGGACTTGCTGTCTTTCAGTTCTTTTGCCTCTTAAATTTGGTTAGTTCTGGCAGCGAAGTGTGGCGAGATGTAATGAGACAGGAGTAAGCATGTTTTCGGGTCAAAGTAGGAATCTCGTTTTAAGTCACGCTCTAGTAGCCAACAGCCTAAGGGTGTCTCAGTAATTCTTCGGATTCGTGCACGTATTTTCATAATCCCACGTTAACGATGCTATCGTGATGTTCAATATACAACTGTGCATTTGGTCTACTTGAGTGGCCTCATGAGTTAGTTAGCAGAATATTTTCTTTTCTTCCCGTGATCTTTGCTGCTTAGTTTCTTACAACTATTTGGTTATACGTATCTCATGTTACAATTTCTACTCATCTCCAGTATGTGAGAGAGTTAATTCTTATGTTTGTTATCATGTGCTGTTTCTCTTGTGGAATGCTTTATAATGAAAATGGTGTAAGTTACTGCTCTTTCACTTCAGTATTTGGAGATAAACCCTTTTATCCCTGTTGTCAATGCCGGCCGGAGTGGCCGTGCGGTTCTAGGCGCTACAGTGTGGAGCCGAGCGACCGCTACGGTCGCAGGTTCGAATCCTGCCTCGGGCATGGATGTGTGTGATGTCCTTAGTTTGGTTAGGTTTAATTAGTTCTAAGTTCTAGGCAACTGATGACCTCAGAAGTTAAGTCGCATAGTGCTCAGAGCCATTTTGAACCTGTTGTCACTGTTATCTTCATCACGAACCCCACCCACTACTCACTATTCGGGGCCACTACTTCTTTTTTACATTTATTTTGCGCGCAGATTATTAAACACATCTCAGTCATATGGGGACGACCTGCATATTGAACGGGTTCATTCAATTCAGATCAAAGGCCTTGTTTATGTTTAGCTGTACGCCACTGGCTTCTTGCCAAGCGAGTTTTTAATAGTATGATGCAGTAGGACTTGGAATTTGAGAACCATATTCTAGTGTTAAGATTATCTCCTGAAAGTGAAATATAGCTAGTTTACTTTTTCTTTATTTAATGGCCATGAACTATCTAGTTCTTATCGTCAACGGAATCATTTCTTCCATACTCACTATGAAACCACAAGCTGTTGCTTAAATTAAGAATAAATAACAGAGATTGGAATCAGAAATAAGATTTACTTAGCTAACTAAGAAAAAGATATAATTAAAGAAGCAAGAGTAGGATTTTAGTCCCATAAACAGCAAGTTTCATTATAAATAAAGCACCTTGTCGGTTAGAAACAGAACAGGCGTGACCTCTGGAACGGAACCATCCCCACATTTGCATGAATCGAACCAGAGAAAATTAGATCTGGATCACTGGACTGGGATTTCAACTCCGTTCATAGTGCATGCTGATACATTGCCTTAACAACTGCGCCTTTCCAATCCGCTTCACGTTAATTTCGTGCCTCTGTCTCTTTTTGTTTTAGTTCAATAAGGGAAACAGCAGTGAAGATGTCGTAAACCATAAACTCTTCACATCCTTGCACCTCTGTTTCATTCGGCTGAAGAAAGGTGTGGCTAAGTGTTTAGTTACTTCTAACTAATTTTGACGTTACACAGACTAGGCATACTGCTTTAGGGGAACACAGTGAAACGGTTTTTATTATATATTTTGGTATCTGGTGTAACATGAGGCTCAGATATACAGGTTGTATCATAATTATCAGCAGAAACTAATGAGCTTGTAAGTAGACGACAATAGATGCTAAAACGTTCCCGTAAACATGGATCGGCAAACGAGCCGTTTGCAAGTGCGTTTCATAACCATACATGTTATATCGACATCTCCGTCTACATACATACTCCAAAAGCCTTCATAAGTCATTTTCTGTTCCACTCACCAATAGAGTGGTTGCTAATTTACCTTCTCTTATCTTTATGGTCCTTACGCCAAATATACGTTGGTGGCAGCAGAATCGTTGCGCTGTTAGGTTCAAATGCCTGTTGTCTAAATTTTCTCAACACTGGTCCTCGAAAAGAATGTCGCCTCTCTTCCAGGCATTCCCGTTTGAGTTTCCAAAGCATCTCCGTAACACTTGCGTGTTGGTCAAACCTACCAGTAACAAATTTCGTAGTACTCCTTTAAACTGCTTCGATGTCTTCCTTTAATCCAGCCTGGTATCTCGATAACGGCTCGTTTCGTGACCCATGATTACAGGAACGTTTTCGCTTCTACTGTCATATTTTCATCCAAGCAGGTTTTCACTGTTAATCATGACATACCCTGCATAATAGAAAAGATTTCTCTTTGCTTCCGTTGTTATTTGACATTGTCAAATGGCGATCTGTTAGGTTAGAATGTGTAGATTAAGATCCTAGGTGAAGATCACTAAAATTCCTTTATTCGTTAATAGGTTCAACTCAATGACGAGCCATCTTCAGATCAATAAAATTATTACTTAATTCAGAGTGTATTAGACACGAGGCATTACACATCGTCATAATCTGTTGAGCTGAATTATTCTTGTACATGACAAGAGCGGTTCAGCTCGACGGATTATGAAGATGTGTAATGCATGGTGGCAGATACACAATGAATTAAGTAATAATTTTTATTGGAGGAAACAAGTAGCCTTAGGTGCAGTGTTAAAAATTTTTTACTACTTCCAAATGACGCGATTCAGCTTTATTTAGGTACCTTCGGATTTGCTGATATTTAGCGTAGGTGGGTACATGAGACACCTGGCATAAAAATATCCCAGCAGGTAATGTCCAATGCAAAAGCTTCAAAATCGCTGCACGGTGTCCTTATTACGAAATGTGGCGTAGTCCAGTGTAAACCAAAAGGCATAAGGCCAACAGTAAATCATCACATAAACGACATGCCGGAGGTGAGTAATGCATTGAAAATATTCACTACACCTCCAATCCCGTCTTTGATATAAAGACTTACTGTAGGGATGAAAATGATCAAATGTGTGTGAAATCTTATGGGACTTAACTGCTAAGATCATCAGTCCCTAAGCTTACACACTACTCAAATAATCCTAAGGATAAACACACACACCCATGCCCGAGGGATGACTCTACCCTCCGCCGGGATCAGCCGCACAGCCAAGAACTGCAGCGCCTAGACCGCTCGGCTAATCCCGCGCGGCTGTAGGGCTGATCCGTTTTGTTTGCAGTGGACTGCACCACATGCCATAATAAGGACACTGTGCAGCGATTTTAAGGCATTGACGTGGGACACTTACCAGGTGGAATATTTTTATGCGAGGTGTCTCATATACCCATCGCTAGTAAATACCAGCAAATACGTAGATACCTAAATAAAGCTGAAACGCGTCATTGGAAACTCATAAAAAATTTTAACACTGTTATGAAGACTGCTTGTTTTTTCATATCACACGTAGTGGTTGCTGTACCAACCGCGGAATGAAATGGAAAAAGCTTTAATTTTTATATATCTGAAGACGGGTCGTTGTTGTTGTGGTCTTCAGTCCTGAGACAGGTTTGATGCAGCTCTCCATGCTACTCTATCCTGTGCAAGCTTTTTCATCTCACAATACCTACTGCAGCCTACGTCCTTCTGAATCTGCTTAGTGTATTCATCTCTTGGTCTCCCTCTATGATTTTTACCCTCCACGCTGCCCTCCAATACTGAATTGGTGATCCCTTGATGCCTCAGTACTTGTCCTACCAACCGATCCCTTCTTCTAGTCAAGTTGTGCCACAAACTCCTCTTCTCCCCAATCCTATTCAATACTTCCTCATTAGTTACTTGATCTACCCCTCTCATCTTCAGCATTCTTCTGTAGCACCACATTGCAAAGGCTTCTATTCTCTTCTTGTCCAAACTATTTATCGTCAATCTCTCACTTCTATACATGGCTACACTCCATTGAAATACTTTCAGAAACGACTTCCTGACATTTAAATCTATACTCGATGTTAATAAATTTCTCTTCTTCAGAAACGCTTTCCTTGCCATTGCCAGTCTACATTTTATATCCTCTCTACTTCGACCATCATCAGTTACTTTGCTCCCCAAATTGCAAAACTCCTTTACTACTCTAAGTGTCTCATTTCCTAATCTAATTCCCTCAGCATAACCCGACTTAATTCGACTACATTCCATTATCCTCGTTTTGCTTTTGTTGATGTCCATCTTATATCCTCCCTTCGTCGTTAATGAGCTGAAATTAGTAATCAATAGAGAGTTTTAGCAATCTTAACATTGAACTGCTAACCGCACATTTCATCTCTGTGCTTCACTGATGGGAGATTCTCCGTTACAATTTTTCTTTCTGCAGCAACTATAGCATTTGCGTACTTCCTGAAGCAATCATTGGGGATTCCTTTAATTTACATCTATGGTCACAATCCTTTCTGTTTAACAGATTACCGGTTTCGGTCTTTAATCACCAACATCAGATCTGTCTCATAAAAACAAAGTCCTAATGCACTGCAGCCATAGTGGCATAGTCAACCGTTAAATGCGGAATCAGCACCAGCATTTAACAGTTGACTATGCCACGATGGCTGCAGTGCATTAGGACTATGTATTTATGAGACAGATCTGATGATGGTCATTAAAGACCGAAACCGGTAATCTGTTAAACAGAAAAGATTGTGACCATAGACGTAAATTTAAGGAAACTTATTACATATACGGGTCCCTGTGTTTTTTCGCGACGATGTCGCAGCTTGTGAATCGTTGGAGATGTCCCCAGAGAGGAATTGGTTTCCTGATAACACAACCATATTTTTAACTAATTCTGTTCCCCTGTCCCGTGCTACCACCACCCCCCAGAAAGTATTTTCCATAAGACCTTGGAGGAGCGAAAAATTTTGCAGCTCTAGACCCATAATTCACTTTTGATAAGGGCTGTAAACCTGAAATAGTTGGAAGATACCTCCGCGACGGCCCCGAATTACGGATTCCGCCGAGAGGTATTGTGAAAGGGCTAGCGCAGACTCGTAACAATGAACTTGCGCGAGCTCGTAAAACGGCGCGAGGGCGCTCTCTGCTCTCCGGCGCGCAGCCAGACGCTGAGCGCAGCGCAGAGGCGCCCGCAGGAGCAGACGTCGGCCAGCCGGCGCCCGTTTGCAGTCACTGCCGCCCCCGCCGCCGGCCCGCGACTCCCCCATCCCACCCCATCCCATCCCCTCCCCCGACTCGGCGCCGCCATTTCCGGCTGGCCCGCCACTTTATCGCTGTAATACGGCCAGTCGGCCACGCAGCTCTTTTCTCGGCCGGCAGCTCAGCCCGGCGCGGAATATTCCCTCCCCTATCCACCACGCGCTCTGGCTCGGTGCGGTTACCGAGCTGATGACAAAGAAGTGAAAACGCCGCTTCCACGTCTTGCTACACTTACGTGCTTTACTGTGGAGAGTTATGAGTGACCCCAAAAGCTACGAGTGAGTTGAACACTGTAGTGTTCTACAAAGTAAACATCAGCCGATCGCAGACACCACGCCTTTACCTTCCTCCAACCTTAGAATTAACTTATCCCATCTGTCGTAAGAAGACTTGCAGTTTATCGTGCACTCTCAACCACAGTGTGAGCATGTTCCTGAGGAGAGCAAAGTCAAAGTACAGGGCTATTACAAATGATTGAAGCGATTTCAAAAATTCACTGTAGCTCCATTCATTGACATATAGTCACGACACGCTACAGATACGTAGAAAAACTCATAAAGTTTTGTTCGGCTGAAGCCGCACTTCAGGTTTCTCCCGCCAGAGCGCTCGAGAGCGCAGTGAGACAAAATGGCGACAGGAGCCGAGAAAGCGTATGTCGTGCTTGAATTGCACTCACATCAGTCAGTCATAACAGTGCAACGACACTTCAGGAGGAAGTTCAACAAAGATCCACCAACTGCTGACTCCTTTCAGCAATGGTATGCGCAGTTTAAAGCTTCTGGATGCCTCTGTAAGGGGAAATCAACGGGTCGACCTGCAGTGAGCGAAGAAACGGTTGAACGCGTGCGGGCAAGTTTCACGCGTAGCCCGCGGAAAATTGTCTCATGCCAGAACTGGAGACCGACAGCGCCGACTTCATCTTCCAACAGGATGGTGCTCCACCGCACTTCCATCATGATGTTCGGCATTTCTTAAACAGGAGATTGGAAAACCGATGGATCGGTCGTGGTGGAGATCATGATCAGCAATTCATGTCATGGCCTCCACGCTCTCCCGACTTAACCCCATGCGATTTCTTTCTGTGGGGTTATGTGAAAGATTCAGTGTTTAAACCTCCTCTACCAAGAAACGTGCCAGAACTGCGAGCTCGCATCAACGATGCTTTCGAACTCATTGATGGGGACATGCTGCGCCGAGTGTGGGAGGAACTTGATTATCAGCTTGATGTCTGCCAAATCACTAAAGGGGCACATATCGACATTTGTGAATGCCTAAAAAAACTTTTTGAGTTTTTGTATGTGTGTGCAAAGCATTGTGAAAATATCTCAAATAATAAAGTTATTGTAGAGCTGCGAAATCGCTTCAATCATTTGTAATAACCCTATAATTTTACGCTCCATTTGCACAGCTTCTGTTCGACATATTTTGGTGCAAAAATACTTTATGGTAGAAAGTAATGACTGTTTAGTGTAAATTTACTGTTTTAATGTACAGGTAAAGAGGGGCAGGTCAAGCTTACACGGAGAGAGGGGCGGAGCGCGGGGGGAGGGGGGGGGCATTAAAATTGCTACACCACGACGATGACGTGCTTCAGACGCGAAATTTAACCGACAGGAAGAAGATGCTGTGATATGCAAATGATTAGCTTTTCAGAGCATTCACACAAGGTTGGCGCCTGTGGCGACACCTACAACGTGCTGACATGACGAAAGTTTCCAACCGATTTCTCATACACAAACAGCAGTTGACCGGCGTTGCCTGATGAAACGTTGTTGTGATGCCTCGTGTAAGGAGAAGAAATGCATACCATCACGTTTCCGACTTTGATAAGGTCGGATTGTAGCCTATCGCGATAGCGATTTATCGTATTGCGACATTGCTGCTCGCGTTGGTCGAGATCCAATGACTGTTAGCAGAATATGGAATCGGTGGGTTCAGGAGGGTAACACGGAACGTCGTGCTGGATCCCAACGGCCTCGTATCACTAGCACTTGAGATGACAGGCATCTTATCCGCATGGCTGTAATGGATCGTGCAACCACGCCTCGATCCCTGAGTCAGCAGATGGGGACGTTTGCAAGACAACAACCATCTGCACGAACAGTTCGACGACGTTTGCAGCAGCATGGACTATCAGCTCGGAGACTATGGCCGCGGTTACCCTTGACGCTGCATCACAGACAGGAGCGCCTGCGATGGTGTACTCAACGACGAACCTGGGTGCACGAACGGCAAAACGTCGTTTTTTCGTATGAATCCAGATTCTGTTTACAGCATCATGATGGTAGCATCCGTGTTTGGCGAGATCGCGGTGAACGCACATTGGAAGCGTGTATTCGTCATCGCCATACTGGCATATCACCCGGCGTGATGATATGGGTTGCCATTGGTTACACTTCTCCGTCACCTCTTGTTCGCATTGACGGCACTTTGAACAGTCGACGTTACATTTCAGATGTGTTACGACCCGTGGCTCTACCCTTCATTCGATCCCTGTGAAACGCTACATTTCAGCTGGATAATACACGACCGCATATTGCAGGTCCTGTATGGGCCTTTCTCGACACAGAAAATGTTCGACTGCTGCCCTGGCCAGCACATTCTCCAGATCTCTCACCAATTGAAAACGTCTGGTCAATGGTGGTCGAGCAACTGGCTCGTCACAATACGACAGTCACTACTCTTGATCAACTGTGGTATCGTGTTGAAGCTGCATGAGCAGCTGTACCTGTACACGCCATCCAAGCTCTGTTTTACTCAATGCCCATTCGTATCAATGCCGTTATGACGGCCAGAGGTGGTTGTTCTGGGTACTGATTTCTCAGGATCTATGCACCCAAATTGCGTGAAAATGTAATCACATGTCAGTTCTAGTATAATATATTTGTCCAATGAATACCCGTTTATCATCTGCATTTATTCTTGGTATAACAATTTTAATGGCCAGTAGTGTATTTGAAGGACAGGGTACAATTATTGAACCCTATGAAATAAAATCGACATACCTTCTGAACGGTATGCGTTACGACGTTCAAACTGCACTGTTGGCCGCGGGGCATGATGGGAATTAGTATACGCACTGTTGTTTGGTTTAGCGACTAAGCCTACTTTCATATGGATGGGTTCGTCAATAAGCAAAATTCCGCGATCGATAAATCTATTCACCTTCAATAGGTCGCTGAGTGGTGTGCAATGTCCAGTCACGGAATAATCGGTGTGATATTCCTTGACGGCACGTGACTACCGAACGGTACGTCGAGGTTTTGGAAGATGATTCCGCCCTTGAGGTGTGTTGGGGTTGCTGGCGTCGCCTTTTGAATTCCTGGCGCGACTAGATACCTCTGGTTTGAGGCCAGTAAGATCTTTGCTCACGGTAATTGATGGGGACAGGGTGTGTTGCGGCGTGGTGAGTTGGGGAGTCGTAACGGAGCGAGGACGGTGTGAGAGGTGTGGTCAGCGAGTAAAGCGAGGACTTGGGCAAGAGTCTTGGGGACCGAGTCCATCGAGTGGTTGCTGGGCAAATTTGTGGGCCCATTTGAATACGTGGATGACTTTGAGTGCCGTCTTCGTGGGTGGCCTGACCAGCCAGTTCTGGGACATGGTAGGCTGATGAGAGAATTGGAGCCAGTTCCACTGCGCTGAATTCTCAGCCCCCTTTGGAACCTGCAAGCTTCAACTTCGATTCGTGAAATCCAGTTAAGTTTTGGATTTTGAGGCCTTAGCTGTTGTTATTGAAGGCCTGCCTGATTTGCATTTGGTAATTTTGCTTAACTGAAGCTATTATCATTGTAGAACTGTCTGTTTTCTATTTGGAAATCTTGTTAAAGAAGGCGTGGTTCTTTACTATTTGGTAACTTTATTTAACTGGAGTTGTTATTAAGAAAGCCTGCCTGTTTTATATTTGGTGATTTTATTCAACTGAAGTTGTTATTAAAGACGGCCTATCTTTCTCCTATTTAGCAATCTCACTTAACTGAAGTTGTTATTGTTGAAGGCCTGCTCCTTCTCTTTTAATTAAATTAAGAGCTCCTATTAATCAACACTTACCTGTTTTATTGCTCTACTATTGAGATCCGAGATCTTAATCTCTCTCGTAATTAACAGAAATGGTGATTGTCAAAGGCATACTTGTTTCAGAGGTATTTATGTCAATAAGGTAGTAACACGAAATAGCACTTGAAGGTACCTGGGCCATAACCTTTCACTTTACATCCCTTTACCCATAACTATAGGTGTCAGTCCCCATTATCCAAGTGACTCTGATTTCGACCACATGTGATTCGTGCAAGACGGAGCTCGATCTCGTCGAAGCAGGAGTGTGTTTGATGCCCTGGAGGAGCACTTTGGGGACCACATTCTGGCTGTGGGATACCCAGTGGCCACTGGCATGGGCCTCGACTGGCCACTATATTCTCCGGATCTGAACACATGCGACTCTTTTTTGTGGGTCTATATCACAGAGAAGGTGTACAGCAATAATCCCAAAATCATTGCTGAGCTGAGAACGGCCGTTCAGGAGGCCATCAACGGCTTTGATGTTCCGACACTTCAGCAGGTCATGCAGAATTTTGTTATTCGTAGGCGCCGCATCATCGCCAATGACGGCAGACAGACATAGCATAGCCTAAATACGAATATCTGTAGTGACGTTTACACGTTGAATAAAGAGTGTGCACACCGTAGTTTGTAGCTAATTTATGTCTTTTTCATATATAGTTCAATAACTGTCACCCCATAATTGTGTATACTAAAGTAGCAGATGAAAATTTGTACCAGGGCCCGGATTTGAACCTGGATGTCCTGCTCAATAGGTAGATGTACTACTCACTGCGCCACCCTGACACAGTGGCTTTGCAGAACTGCACGGACTACCTTAGAACACCTCCTTCCCTCGCACACCTCCCCCCTCAATCCAAATTGCCATTCGCACCTAAGCCCACCGGGTGTTCCTCCTAAATTCAAAATGCCAGGCTGGCCTGGTGGTAAACACATCTGCCTAGTGAGCAGAGAATACAGGTTGGAATCCAGGCCTTGGTACAAATTTTCACTCGTCACGTCAGAAAAATGTTCAAATGTGTGTGAAATCTTATGGGACTTAACTGCGAAGGTCATCAGTCCCTAAGCTTACACACTACTTAACCTAAAGTATCTTAAGGACAAACACACACACCCATGCCCGAGGGAGGACTCGAACCTCCGCCGGGACCAGCCGCACAGTCCATGACTGCAGCGCCCTAAACCGCTCGGCTAATCCCGCGCGGCTCGTCACGTCAATCTGCGTGCACACATCATAAATTTTTGAGACTTGGAAAGGTCTCTGGAACTACATATTTCATTTGAATAATGTATTTGTTGGTGCAACATTGCTGTTGGTGAATCTCGATGACTGGTTCCAGATTTTCATTTCGTTTCCTTTTTCTTTTCCTGCAAGTTGTTGGAGGACGATTTGTTATAACTGACCAACAAAATTTTTGGCTCAATTATTTCTTATTTTTCCAAACGGTACTAAAAATGTGAGTCAATGGACGATTCCAAGACACGAACAAGAAAAATCAGGGCATACTCTTTTGAGAAAGGTACTTTTTGTAGCTGCAAACTGAAGTGGTCTGAGAATATTCAGCCCAAGAAAGGTATAAATAAATAAATGGCGTCGAGAAGAATTTTCTAGAAAAATGTCTTATTTGTAAAGCAAGAGTTTTGAAATAAAGCAGCAATGAAGACGCTTTTGGTTCCAATCAACAAGAAAATGATTGTATGTCATCTTCTTGTAAAATGTACTTAAATGTAAAAAAGTGTATTTTGTAGCTATAATTTGTCAGAAAACCTTTGCCCATTAACAGGTTCGTGTAATATTAATTTCCATTCTGTACTTTTGTGTAGAAATACTTAATTAATAATAACTATGAGGTGTAAAATTACTCCTCGTAAGTACACTACTGGCCATTAGAATTGCTACACCACGAAGATGACGTGTTACAGACGCGAAATTTAACCGACAGGAAAAAGATACTGTGATATGCAAGTGATTAGCTTTTCAGAGCATTCACACAATGTTGGTGCCGGTGGCGACATCTACAACGTGCTGACATTAGGAAAGTTTCCAACCGATTTCTCATACACAAACAGCAGTTGACCGGCGTTGCCTGGTGAAACGTTGTTGTGATGCCTCGTGTAAGGAGGAGAAATTCGTACCATCACGTTTCCGGCTTTGATAAAGGCCGGACTATAGCTTATCGCGATTGCGGTTTATCGTATCGATACATTGCTGCTAGCGTTGGTCGAGATCAAATGACTGTTAGTAGAATATGGAATCAATGGGTACAGGAGGGTAATACAGAACGCCGTGTTGGATCCCAACGACCTCGTATCACTAGCACTTGAGATGACAGGCATCTTATCCGCATGGCTGAAACGGATCGTGCAGCCACGTCTCGATCCCTGAGTCAACAGATGGGGACGTTTTCTGGGCAACAACCATCTGCACGAACAGTTCGACGACGTTTGCAGCAGCATGGACTATTAGCTCGAAGACCATGGATACGGTTACCCTTGATGCTGCATCATAGACAGGAGCACCTGCGATGGTGTACAGAACGACAAACATTGGTGCACGAATGGGAAAACGTCATTTTTTTGGATGAATCCAGGTTCTGTTTACAGCATCATGATGGTGATGGTCGCATCCGTGTCTGGCGTCATTGTCATACTGGCATATCACCCGGCGTGATGGTATGGGGTGCCATTGGTTACACGTCTCGGTCACCTCTTGTTCGCACTGACGGCGCTTTGAACAGTGGACGTTACATTTCAGATGTGTTACGACCCGTGGCTCTACCCTTCATTCGATCCCTGCGAAACCCTACATTTCAGCAGGATAATGCACGACCACATGTTGCAGGTTCTGTACGGGCCTTTCTGGATACAGAAAATGTTCGACTTCTGCCCTGGCCAGCACATTCTCCAGATCTCTCACCAATGGAAAACGTCTGGTCAATGGTGGCCGAGCAACAGGCTCGTCACAATACGCCAGTCACTACTCGTGATGAACTGTGGTATCGTGTTGAAGTTGCATGAGCAGCTGTACCTGTACACGCCATCCAAGCTCTGTTTTACTCAATGCCCAGTCGCATCAATGCCGTTATTACGGCCAGAGGTGGTTGTTCTGGGTACTGATTTCTCAGGATCTATGAACCCAAATTGCGTGAAAATGTAATCACATGTCAGGTCTAGTATAATATATTTGTCCAATGAATACCCGTTTATCATCTGCATTTCTTCTTGGTGTAGCAATTTTAATGGCCAGTAATATATGTACTACCAGATATAAAAATAGGTTTCAAGAACAGAATATTGGTTGTACAATCATTGTGATTGAGGTTTTGAAATGGCCCTTCTATGTAATTTATTCACATGGACTTATCAACTTTTTGCCCTGTGGTATTCAGATGCCAATTGTTGCTGGAGGGAGAGAAACAACAAGAGCAGAAGAACTCTCAGAACTACTAAGGATTGAATACAAAATACTTGCCTTTGTCATCCGACACCGACTCACTTAGCATACAAGCCACAATCATACCATTCAAAAATATTCGTGTGTTGTAGGTTGGGACAGGTGGAGAAGTCGGTTGTGGCGGAGCATGGGCTTTGTGAGGTGTATCATGCAATTAAGTTAACCGACAAGAGGGTTTTCAATTTGGAGAAGAGTGTGTACCGCCCCTCGCTTGTTCGGGGAATGCTTCAAGTTGAAGAACGTGATAATAGTTTTAACAAGAAACAACAAAGCCTCAAGGTAAATGGATCCTGGATTGGAAGAAATTAGTGACTTGGCCTTGCTTTGCACTGGTATAGACTTGAGTAGCGTAGCGCATTTTGTTTGTGGGCCACCAATAAAATTCAGAGAACAACGTTAAGTAAGTGGAGATCATCAATTTCATATAACTTTCGTGATGTAAGCAGCGTATTCAGGGAAGTTGTGTGGAGGTACGATTGTTATGTGTTCCGTATAGAATTGGTTGGACTGACATCTCATGGAAATGATGGAAGCACATCATTGTGTAAGTAATAGGTTTACAAACAATGTAAATATGGTGTCACCGCCAGACACCACACTTGCTAGGTGGTAGCTTTAAATCGGCCGCGGTCCGCTAGTATACGACGGACCCGCGTGTCGCCACTGTCAGTAATTGCAGACCGAGCGCCACCACACGGCAGGTCTAGAGAGACGTACTAGCACTCGCCCCAGTTGTACAGCCGACGTTGCTAGCCATGGTTCACTGACAACTACGCTCTCATTTGCCGAGACGATAGTTAGCATAGCCTTCAGCTACTTTTGCTACGACCTAGCAAGGCGCCCTTACCAATTGATATTGTGATTATAAAGCCTGTACAGTAACGAGAGATGTTCTACAAATGTGGATTAAAGTTAAGTATTCCAGAAGCTACGTACTTTTCTTTATAGCGTTCATTACGTATCCTGTTTCAGACCTCACGCCAGCCTGCGTGAGCTTATAGCGTGCATTTCGGTCTCCTCAATCAAAACAGTGTTGGCACTTCTGCCGACACTTCAGTAAATATTCCATGCGAATAGTAGGCGTATGTGAATGTGAGTGATTGAGAATGTACCGGACGCTGGCTGAGGCGGCACAAATGAAAGAAAAAAAAATTAAAAAAGAGAACGGGCGTTATGCAGATGGTGAGGTCGTGTTACATCACACCTCTTGCGCAGCTTAGTACGCGCTCTGATGGATTGTTGAGACTCATTGCCGCCATTCTTTGCCGTGAGCTCTTTATAGCAAACTTCTCCGTCTGACACGCAAAGAATCGTGCCCACATCTAGGTTTCATTCCATGATAGCAAAAAGCTGAAAGTTGAGTTACCCACTGCTTTGCTCATAGAACATACTCTATGTAAACGAAGCAAAGTTGCTGAAGCATATTTCGGAAAAGGTTTTACTTCAAACATAAAAAATAAAAACCACATTTTAAATTCGCATGTAATTATTCCCTTATGAATGCAGGGAAACTACCGGTTAAAAATGTTTAATTATTTCAAATTGTAAGTCTCACATCACTTGAGTTAGTTATGTACTTGTTACTGATCATATTTATTAGAATGCTTCAAAGTTGAGTGACTGCCTATCTCACAGCCCATTGTTCAGAGAATTTGCAGTGAATTAAGAGTGCAAATTGCGATTGCTAATTTGAGGGACGTATAAATTGGCAGTCTGAAATTGTAGTCAGATTTCTCAATGCGTTCCTCAACCATCTGTAGAAGTATTTCGAAATTTCGTATATTCATCCTCAAGAAATTTCTAAATACCATTCAAGAAGATAGTGCCCATGCCATTACGATCTTTAAAAGACCTAAATCTCTTTCTCACCAGTGGAGATTCGTATACCAGTCTTCCATATACGAGGATCACTCCAAACGAAATGCACACTATTTTTTGTAAAAATACAGTTTTAATTCTGCATGTGTAAAAGTTGTACAGTGTGTAGATACATCCTTCCCGCTTGTTTTAAAACTTAGTTCAACCTGTTCCCGTGAGTAGCGCCGTCACAGCATGTCTTCAAGATGGCTGCTACACTTGACGTTCGTCAGCAGCAACGTGCTGTCATAGAATTCCTGTGCTGTGAAAACGAGACAGTGAGAAACATCCACCAGAGGGTGAAAAAGGTGTATGAAGATGCTGCTGTCGATCGCGGTACAGTTAGTTGGTGGGCAAGCAGGTTACGCGATAAAAGCGGGCTCGGCAATATTGAGGATTGTCCTCGCAGCGGCAGGCCTCGTACTGCACACACTCCAGACAATGTGCAGAGAGTTAACGACGTCTGATGCATATGTCACAACACTGAAGAAACTTCAAGCTCGACTGAGTCGTGTTTGACCACATCGGCAAAAGCAGGATGTTTTGCTGTTGCACGACAATGCACGGCCTCATGTCAGTCAAAAAACCATGGAAGCGGTTACAAAACTCGGATGGACAACACTGAAACACCCGCCTTACAGTCCTGACCTGGCTCCATGTGACTATCATCTCTTTGGGAAACTGAAAGACTCTCTTCGTGGAACAAGGTTTGAAGATGATGTCTCCCTTGTGCACGCTGCGTAACAGTGGCTCCAACAGGTAGGTCCAGAATTTTAGCGTGCGGGTATACAGGCGATGATTCCAAGATAGCGTAAGGCAGTTGAGAGGGATGTAAATTATGTGGAGAAATGAAAATATTGTTCCTAAAGGATGTATCTACACAATGTAAAACTTTCAAACGTGTAGAATAAAAGATTGATGTTTTAAAATATAGTGTGCATTTCTTTGGGAGTGACCTTCGTAATTTGAAAGTGTCCAAACAAGTAACGTCTTTTGTCCCATACGGTAGAGAATGGTGTTCGCATCTGTTTGGTTCAAGGCAAGCAGAGAGCTTAAAGTTGAATCTGTGATGTGCTACTGTAAAACGTCCCACACAAATGAAGCAAAGCTGTGGTCCCTGGTGCATTTTACTTTGTGCATACGAAACTGAAAATCGTAAGTTTAGGATTGACGTTTTTTCGGTAGGAAGTTGGTTAAAAAAAATGGGACTCCACATCTTAGGTCATAAGTCCCCTAGAACTTAGAACTACTTAAACCTAACTAACCTAAGGACATCACACACACCCATGCCCGAGGCAGGATTCGAACCTGCGACCGTAGCAGCCCCGCGGTTCCGGACTGCAGCGCCAGAACCGCACGGCCACCGCGGCCGGCTGGTAGGAAGTTGTTCTGAAACGACTCTAATCAATTGGACGTCAATTAATCGATTTCCGTATTCCTAACCCGTTATCCAACAGGGAAAAGGGGAGCTACACTGTACATGGAATCCGAGTTACATTTCGTTTCTGCCGAATCTCCACATTATTGAGAGGTGAAGTGCAGAGTGAGGAAAATTGACCCATCCGGGAACCGATCCTACAACTTTTCGATTCGTAGCCAAACCCTTTTTTCCGTCGGTTCAGTTTCATCGTCCAGTATATATATATTTTACACAGGGGAGCCAACGCTCTGATCGCATAGGGTGAGATACCATGCCAGCAACGCTAGACTATTAGCCAGATTCAGATTTCGTCACGCTTTTTGCTGTCTCAAGCACTGCTGCTCTCTCGAGTTATGTATGGCGTCCGTTCGCTAGATGGCAATGGCGTCGCTTTCACATATTAAATACCCTTCATCAAAATTCACACAATTTCTATCAAATATTTATAAGTTGTGTATAAAAACCTCTCTCGTAAATGAGTGTTTATATCAGGCAATACTGGAAAAAAATCATTACAACAGTTCACGAGATGATCCTGCGCGTACAGCCGGATGCGAGGAAGTTCGTTTATATAGAGAGACATTTATTTGCAATTGCGAATTTAGTTGGACTTCAGCTACAAAATTTATTGGAAAAATAAGAAAATTTGCTCCGGATTAGGACTCGAACCTAGATTTCCCGGTTTAAGTGAGCGGTTGCTTTAACACTTTTTTAGCCGTAACAGTAATTTACTGAGCAGTCTACATGTACAGTTAGCTTACATTGAAATAAAGACAATAAACATCAGTATGATACAGTTTACGTAAAGGGTGACAATTATTGAACTATATGAAATAAAATCATCATAACTTTTGAACGGTTTGCTTTAAGATGTAAGAACTACGCGGTCGCCACGGGGAATGATGGGAATTGTATGGTTTGGTTTGGTGACGAGGCCAAGTTTCATTTGGATGTGTTAGTCAATAAGTAAAATCGTCGTATTTGGGCGACTGTGAGTCTGCATTTCGCGATCGAGCAGTCTCTTCACCCTCAGCGGTTGTCTGTGTGGTGTGCAATGTCCAGTCACAGAATAGTCGATGTGGTGTTCTTTGATGACACGTTGACTACCGAATGGTACGTGAAGATTTTGGAACATGATTTCAGCCCCATTATGAAAAGTGGCCCTGATTTCGACAAGATGTGGTTCATGCAAAACGGAGCTCAATCCATTGAAGCAGGAGACTGATGTCCTGGAGGAGTATTTTGGGGACCGCATTCTGGCTCAGCGGTACCCACAGTCCACTGAAATTGGTCTTGAGTGGCCACCATATTCTCCAGATCTGAACACATGCGACCCTTTTTTGTCGGCTACATTAAAGGCAAGGTGTACAGCAATTACACCAAAAGCATTGCGGTGCAAAAAGGAGCCATCCAGGAGGTCATCGACAGCATCGATATTCCGACATTTCAGTGGGTCATGCATAATTTCGTTATTTGTCTGTGCCCCTCATTGGCAATGATGACAAACATATTGAGCATAAGCTAAAGATGAATATCTGTAGTGACGTTTCCAGAATGAGATTTTCACTCTGCAGCGGAGTGTGCGCTGATATGAAACTTCCTGGCAGATTAAAACTGTGTGCCCGACCGAGACTCGAACTCAGGACCTTTGCCTTTCGCGGGCAAGTGCTCTACCATTTGAGCTACCGAAGCACAACTCACGCCCGGTACCCACAGCTTTACTTCTGCCAGTATCTCGTCTCCTACCTTCCAAACTTTACAGAAGCTCTCCTGCGAACCTTGCAGAACTAGCACTCCTGAAAGAAAGGATACTGCGAAGACATGGCTTAGCCATAGCCTGGGGGAGGTTTCCAGAATGAAACTTGGAAGATAGGAGAGGAGATACTGGCAGAAGTAAAGCTGTGGGTACCGGGCGTGACTCGTGCTTCGGTAGCTCAGATGGTAGAGCACTTGCCCGCGAAAGGCAAAGGTCCCGAGTTCGAGTCTCGGTCGGGCCCATAGTTTTAATCTGCCAGTAAGTTTCATGTAGTGACGTTTACACATCGAATAAATGAATATTCGTGCAAACAAAATATACAGTTTACAAAAAATGATCAGTAATGGTCACAGTCAGCTTCTGGCTGATCAGGTAGGCATCAGAGATTGGAGGGCTCTCACTTCTGATTCGGTGTCATGCCGCATAATGTTCTTAGGGTAGATGATCTTTATAGCGATCTGACTTCATACATCATGATGAAATGGTAGGCTATAGTAAATGCTCTTGCTTGTGTGCTCTTGTGAAGAAATAGTGGTAAGCTTTACCTGCAGTCAAAGGAAGAGGGTGCCGATTTAAACGACTGCAGTAAAAGCGTATGGCGACTGAGGGCCGAGGGGAGCGTTTTTTTTCTACAGAGCCTGGGTGAATACATTTCCGGCTGCCGAGTTCCGCGGTCTCATCATGCAGACACATTGGATGGCGCCAGTCGCACTGTCTTTGAAAGGTCGCAGCACCAAATATTAAACTCGTTTCTTCCCTCATTAAATTTTACGGTTAGCTACAAGGACAGAATTTGTTTCTCGCTGGAGATATAGAGGGAGCACCTAACCATGACATTTCACACTTATTATTTCTTTTAATTCTGAAATTCAGTCAATTGCACCTTAGTTTCATGGTTATTTAAATGTTGAATCAGTATAGTGAGGCAAGTCTTGCAACATTCTTGTCTAACCTAATGAAAAATTGTATTTGACTTACGCATGGCCGTTACGGTTCTACCAAGCTAGACCCTTTGTTAAAATTTATGCAGTCTCTGGTTTAAATGATAGTAAAATTTGGTCATAATTTAACATTACAGTCTCTAGTTTATGGGGTTATCTATAAAGAGCTATATTTGATGAGAGGCCCTCTTCCATTTTATAGCTGTTGTTCAAAATGGTTCAAATGGCTCTGAGCACTATGGGACTTAACATCTGTTGTCATCAGTCCCCTAGAACTTAGAACTACTGAAACCTAACTAACCTAAGGACATCACACACATCCATGCCCGAGGCAGGATTCGAACCTGCGACGGTAGCAGTCGCGCGGTTCCGGACTGAGCGCCTTAACCGCGAGACCATCGCGGCCGGCTAGCTGTTGTGGTATCGACACTGTTGTTGTCTTTTTAATTGCTGTTAATCTAATTGTTGCTGATCTCAGAAATGGTTTCTCTCAGTATATACAGAGTTTTTTTTAATACCGAGTTTGTCAAATGGTGAATGCTGTGTACTTAAAACTCTGTCCTAGTCCTTTCTCGTGTTTGATTTTGGTTAAGCTGCTCACTTGAAAGGTGAAATTTCAGAATTTCACTTCGCTTTACTTGAGGCCAGAAAGGAAACAGTAGCCACGACACACTTGTAGCAGGGGGCAAAGGGTGCATGACCGGCTCTCAGAAACTGTCTCACTTTGTCGTTGGGCCAAGAGTTGCAATCGTAGTGGGGACATGAAATTCCGGTATAGAAACACTTACTGATTATAAGTTTGGTGCCTAGTGAGATCCAACTGCATTACACTGTACCATCAAAGAAAAGAAAGATAGGGGTTTAATATCTCTTCGACTATGTGGTCATCAGAGACGAAACATAATGAAAGGGTAAAGAAGGATATCGTCTTTGTTCTTTTCAAGGACATCATTCCGGTATCTCGCTTAACCGATTTAGGGAAACCATAGAGAACCCAAATTTGGGAGACCAGAGGAGTGTATGAACGACTGCCCGCCCTGAATCGAATGCATTGTCTGTCTTATCACTGCACTACCCAGCTGTTGCACCACCAATGTATTTCCTTCACTTCATGTGATGCTGAGATTCTGTTCCGTAGTACCCTAATCTACAAATATTCCAACATGAAGCGATACAGGAGCTGTGAGTGTGTCAGAGGCACCTTGCAATAAAAGCTAGCGTCTATACACCCTAATCCAGATCCACACGTTGGACTCAGCTAAAGACGAAACATATTTCCATTCTTCAATGAACACAGTCAGTATTTGGGATTCTGGGGCGAATGTATACGGCCTGATATGGAAACTATACAGTTGGTCTATGGAAGGTGTCCCATTTATCTCGACCACACCAAATACGTTTTGTCCAGACACACAAAAAAGAATGTTCTGGAACATTGTCCTTAGGAAAACAGCGATAGATAAAGTTATCTTAAAATTATTTCAATAAAACTATATATCGCATGTGAGTTGTACGTATTTCGTTTGATGGCTAGTTTCAGCCTTCTATGAGACCATCATCAGACGATTTTTTACTCTGTAAATTAAGTAGCTGTCATACCGTTGGTGACAGTAGGAGCCAGTCTTGTGGAGGAGGCCGCTCTGGAGGCGTGTGAAGCAATGCTGAGTGGAGCTCAACCGCTCGTGGTTTCACAGCGAAAGCTCCGCGTGCTGCTGCTTCCTGCATGATTTCACGAATGGCTATCGCAGAGAACCGTTACTGTAATCTGCAAGATCTGTTCGTAAACATATTAAAAGATAAAATCATAGAAAAAATCGTAGAAAAAACAATTATGAATATTATGGATATACAGGGCTATTACAAATGATTGAAGCGATTTCATAAATTCACTGTAGCTCCATTCATTGAGATATGGTCACAACACACTACAGATACGTAGAAAAACTCATAAAATTTTGTTCGGCTGAAGCCGCACTTCAGGTTTCTGCCGTCAGAGCGCTCGAGAGCGCAGCGAGACAAAATGGTGACAGGAGCAGAGAAAGCGTATGTCGTGCTTGAAATTCACTCACATCAGTCAGTCATAACAGTGCAAATAAGAAGTTCAGCAAAGATCCACCAACTAATAACTCCATTCGGCGATGGTATGCGCAGTTTAAAGCTTCTGGATGCCTCTGTAAGGGGAAATCAACGGGTCGGCCTGCAGTGAGCGAAGAAACGGTTGAACGCGTGCGGGCAAGTTTCACGCGTAGCCCGCGGAAGTCGACGAATAAAGCAAGCAGGGAGCTAAACGTACCACAGCCGACGGTTTGGAAAATCTTACGGAAAAGGCTAAAGCAGAAGCCTTAGCGTTTACAATTGCTACAAGCCCTGACACCCGATGACAAAGTCAAACGCTTTGAATTTTCTGCGCGGTTGCAACAGCTCATGGAAGAGGATGCGTTCAGTGCGAAACTTGTTTTCAGTGATGAAGCAACATTTTTTCTTAATGGTGAAGTGAACAGACACAATGTGCGAATCTGGGCGATAGAGAATCCTCACGCATTCGTGCAGCAAATTTGCAATTCACCAAAAATTAACGTGTTTTGTGCAATCTCACGGTTTAAAGTTTACGATCCCTTTTTCTTCTGCGAAAAACACGTTACAGGACACGTGTATCTGGACATGCTGGAAAATTGGCTCATGCCACCACTGGAGACCGACAGCGCCGACTTCATCTTTCAACAGGATGGTGCTCCACCCCACTTCCATCATGATGTTCGGCATTTCTTAAACAGGAGATTGGAAAACTGATGGATCGGTCGTGGTGGAGACCATGATCAGCAATTCATGTCATGGCCTCCACGCTCTCCCGACTTAACCCCATGCGATTTCTTTCTGTGGGGTCATGTGAAAGATTCAGTGTTTAAACCTCCTCTACCAAGAAACGTGCCAGAACTGCGAGCTCGCATCAACGATGCTTTCGAACTCATTGATGGGGACATGCTGCGCCGAGTGTGGGAGGAACTTGATTATCGGCTTGATGTCTGCCGAATCACTGAAGGGGCACATATCGAACATTAGTGAATGCCTAAAAAAACTTTTTGAGTTTTGTATGTGTGTGCAAAGCATTGTGAAAATATCTCAAATAATAAAGTTATTGTAGAGCTGTGAAATCGCTTCAATCATTTGTAATAACCCTGTACATACAAGACGTGCATTATAAATGGTTCTTAATAGAGCAGAACGCCTCGTTCAGTGGCACTGGCTCATTTCAATATATGCTGGCATCTGCAGGTGCTTGGTGGCAGTGCTTATCGACTTCCACATCGCTCCCATATTGATGCCACATCTTTGGCTCAAAGCGGAACTTATCGACTCCGACTAGTCACTTGGTAACCAGTTGACGTCCCATCAACCATCTCTGCCACACTCAAAAGTTCAGGGTGATTATAATTGAAGTTAAACATTCAAACCGATGCAGAAATAACACCACTAGTACGAATGACGTCAAATGGCAACGGAGTATTATCGGAGAAGCGGGAAAAAGTATGGCATAAGAAGAATGGTTACAAAATGTAGCAATAGATAGCACTGTAAGCATCATAGTTTAATAGTGGTCGACTACAAATGATAAATGTACGTTTGACGTTAAACAAACTGTACTACTCAGTGTGCATGGGTGTACAGGTGTGATACTGTGAGTTACGTAAGCGTCGGCAGCTCGTGGTCGTGCGATAGCGTTCTCGCTTCCCGCGCCCGGATTCCCGGCGGGGACGACTGGGTGTTGTGATGTCCTTCGGTTAGTTAGGTTTAAGTAGTTCTAAGTTCTAGGGGAGTGATGACCATAGATGTTAAGTCCCATAGTGCTCAGAGCCATTTGAACTATTTTAACCAAGTTACGTAAGCACATCCACAATGGCAAGGTTATATCACAACGGATGGGAAAAATCTGTTTTTAATTATCGTGAGGCCAAAACCGGAATAAAAAGAATCACCCACATTGGTTTTTAACTGACCTAAGGTCAAAAACCGCATAAATGGCATCAATCACGTCGGTTTTTAATTGTCCTGAGGCCAAAAACAACATAAAACAAAAAAATGGTTCAAATGGCTCTGAGCACTATGAGACTTAACTCTGAGGTCATCAGTCCCGTGCTGGCCCGAGTGGCCGAGCGGTTCTACGCGCTTCAATCGGGAACCGCGCGACCGCTACGGTCGCAGGTTCGAATCCTGCCTCGGGCATTGATGTGTGTGCTGTCCTAGGGTTAGTTAGGTTTAAGTTGTTCTAAGTTCTAGGGGACTGATGACCTCATAAGTTAAGTCCCATACTGCTCAAAGCCATTTTTCATCAGTCCCCTAGAACTTAGAACTACTTAAACGTAACTAACCTAAGGAGATCATATACATCCATGCCCGAGGAAGGATTCGAACCTGTGACCGTAGAGGTCGCGCGGTTCAAGACTAGCGCCTAGAACCGCTCGGCCACTTCGCATAAAACAAAATATATTAAATCTGCTGTCCACCGTTTTCTGCAACAATTTCAAATCGAGACACAGCATGTTCCACAACTGGTCGAAGTGTTTCCAGGGTCACGTTCAGAATGTGTCGCGCAATGCGTGCCTTCAATGCAGCTAAGTTTGCAATCGGAACACTGAACACAACTTCTTTCAGATAGCCCCACAGCCAGAAGTCACACGGATTGAGATCAGGTGATCGGAACAACCACGCTGTAGGTAAATGGCGGCTGATAATACTAGCATTTCAAAAATGGCGCTTCAGCAGCTGCTTAACTCGATTTCCAATGTGCGGAGGCGCGCCATCTTGCATAAAAATGATCCCATCCACACATCCACGCTGTTGGAGAGCTGGAATGACGTGGTTGCGCAAAAGACACTCATAGCGCTAACCAGTGACGGTACAGATAACAGTACAGGAAGCAACTGTCTCTTCGAAAAAATATGCCTCTATGATAAATGATGCCGTAAACCCACTCCACGCAGTGACCTTTTCAGGATGAAGTGGTACTGGTTGATTTGCGTGTGGATTTTCCGTTGCCCATATTTGACAGTTCTATGTATTGACAGATCCTATCAGGTAGAAGTGGGCTTCGCCTGTCCACAAAATCTTCCACGGCCAATCATTGTCCACTTCCACGCGAGCAAGAAATTCTAAAACAAAGATCTCTCTTGCAGGCAGGTCAACAGGAAGCAACTCGTGCAGATGGGAAATTTTGAATGGATAGCAAAGAAGTATATTTCGTAGGATTTTCAGCATCGTGCTCCCGGGGATGATCAATGTTCGGGCAATTCTCCATGCACTACACGTTTGTTTGCACACCACCACTCGTCTCCACTTGCTTTGCTGTGGCCTCTGCTTCCTCTGACGTCGAATCAATTCGTTTCCTCCCTCTACCAGGCTACACATCAAAAGAACCCGTCTTTTCGAATTTCCGAACCACTGCCTTTTTTTAAAAAAACCCTTCAATGTCTGGAACTTCTGCAGAGCAACGTGTTTCCCCCTTCTCCGGTAACATTCCGTTGCAATTTGACGGCCGGCATTCTGAGCAGTGGTATTATTTCTAAAGCTTTCTGAAAGTCGGGATGAAGGGTGCTCTTAGCATGGAAGGTCAGGGCCCCTATACTGTTACTCCTTAAACACAACAACTGCCAAATCTATAAATTAACAATTTATTCAAAGTCAATATTTATAAAACAGCTAAGAGACAATCAACACGTGGCCATCTCTAAGACAATACCAAAATACCACAGTTAGCTTGCTTCTTAAGCAAAGCAGCAAAATATAATTACTAAAACTGACTTAGAGATGAACCACAAAGATTTCAATAGTTAAAGGAACAATAAATTACAATCTGGAGGTGACTTAAAGAAATGTGACACAGATAATTCTTTTTTTTTTTTTTTTTTTTTTTTTTTAGAGCAATAATTTGCAATATGAAAGTGATTTATGATACACACCAGTTCATTAAGAACCAAAATAACACAAGCAGCAGAACAAGTTGCCTATTAATACAATTCATTCCCAAGCAAATTAAAGAAACCTTTTTTTTTAATATACATGAAACACGTTAAATGTTTACCAAACCGACAGTGACGCCAGGCTGCCCTGGGCAAAATGTGACTTCACTTAAAATGACTGAAGCAGCAGACCTGCCATCCAATCCAACACCATAAACGCCGGGACCCAACCGTGAGTCACTTCCCATTAGACGGCACGTCACAGCTTCTGTGCACCGAAGCGAAACGTGGCGCCGCTCCCACACACCCCAACTCGCAGAAAACTGGAACACAAGCAGACCTCAGAAGACACGGCAAACACCAACAAACATCAATAAATATAAGTTAAGAGATCAATAAATTATTCCGGCCTGGGTAGGCGAGCGGTTCTAGTCGCTACAGTTAGGAACCGCGCGACCGCTACGGTCACAGGTTCGAATCCTGCCTCGGGCATGGATGTGTGTGATGTCCTTAGGTTAGTTAGGTTTAAGTAGTTTTAAGTTCTAGGGGACTGATGACCTCAGGTGTTAAATCCCATAGTGCACAGAGCCATTTTTTGAACCATCAATTAATTACAATATAATTGAAGAAGCAATTGCTCTAATACTGAGTGAGTACATTCAAATAAGTGCACACATATAAAGGAACCACGTATACGAGTCCTTACTACTAACTGAGTGAGTGCTTTCAAATAAAAGCATGTAAACTACTGGCCATTAAAATTGCTACACCGAGAAGAAATGCAGATGATAAACGGGTACTCATTGGACAAATATATTATACTGGAACTGACATGTGATTACATTTTCACGCAATTTGGGTTCATAGATCCTGAAAAATCAGTACCTGGAACAACCAACTCTGGTCGTAATAACGGCCTTGATATGCCTTGGCATTGAGCCAAACAGAGCTTGGATGGCGTGTACAGTTACAGCTGCCCATGCAGCTTCAACACGATACCACAGTTCATCAAGAGTAGTGACTGGTGTACTGTGACGAGCCAGTTGTTCGGCCACCATTGACCAGACGTTTTCAATTGGTGAGAGATCCGGAGAATGTGCTGGCAAGGGCAGCAGTCTAACATTTTCTGTATCCAGAAAGGCACGTACAGGACCTGCAACAAGCGGTCGTGCATTATCCTGCTGAAATGTAGGGTTTCGTAGGGATCGAATGAAGGGTAGAGCCACGGGTCGCAACACATCTGAAATGTAACGTCCACTGTTCAAAATGCTGTCAATGCGAACAAGAGGTGACCGAGACGTGTAACCACTGGCACCCCATTCCATCACGCTAGGTGATACGCCAGTATGGCGATGACGAATACACGCTTCCAATGTGCGTTCACTGCGATGTCGCCAAACACGGATGCGACCATCATGATGCTGTAAACAGAACCTGGATTCATCCGAAAGAATGACGTTTTGCCATTTGCGCACCTAGGTTCGTCGTTGAGTACACCATCGCAAGCGCTCCTGTTTGTGATGCAGCGTCAAGGGTAACTGCAGCCATGGTCTCCGAGCTGGTAGTCCATGCTGCTGTAAACGTCGTCGAACTGTTCGTGCAGATGGTTCGTCCCCATCTCTTGACTCAGGGATCGAGACGTGGCTGCACGATCCGTTACAGCCATGCAGATACGATGCCTGTCATTTCGACTGCTGGTGATACGAGGCCGTTGGGATCCAGCACGGTGTTCCGTATTACCCTCCTGAAAACACCGATTCCATATTCTGCTAACAGTCATTGGATCTCGACCAACGCGAGCAGCAATGTATCGATACGATAAACCGAAATCGCGATAGGCTACAGTGCGACCTTTATCAAAGCCGGAAACGTGATGGTACGAATTTCTCCTCCTTACACGAAGCATAACAACAACGTTTCACCAGGCAACGCCGGTCAACTGCTGTTTGTGTATGAGAAATCGGTTGGAAGCTTTCCTCATGTCAGCACGTTGTAGCTGTCGCCACCGGCGCCAACCTTGTGTGAAGGCTCTGAAAAGCTAATCATTTGCATATCACAGCATCTTCTTTCTTTCGGTTAAATTTCGCGTCTGTAGCACGTCATTTCCGTGGTTTAGCAATGTTGCCATTACGCCCTCTGCTGCGCCGTGTCGTCAGTGACTTGGCACAGCTTCATCAGGCTGGTGCTGAGAGGCGTCCTCCTCTACTGCACGGCGCAGCTCTGCTGTATCGTAGCCTGGAGTAGCTCCGCTTGTTCAGTGAGCTGCGCCGCTTCAGCGTCGGTGAAATGCATGCCGTTCGCTCGCGATTGCGTGATGAACGCTGCCTCTTTGATTTCTCAGCCTCTTGCGGTGGCCGCCCCCGCGGCAGTCGGCGTCGCCGTCGATACTGCTGGGGCGGCGGTTGTCTTCTTTGCACTTTTCACCTGCGGTGCTGCTGGGGCAGTTGCTGGGACAGGCGTGCGAACGTCCTTCTGAGAGGTCGCAGGAGTGTTCGCAGGTTTTGCTGCACGGAGGCCTTGGGCGAAGACTGCACGCAGTTGCCTCATGGCCTCCTCCTTCTCTGCAGACACGGCGGCTGCGAAGGCAGCCCTCTCTGCCGGCGTGACGGCTTTACGGGGTGCAGTGGCCTCCTTCACGGCGGTGCCGAGTTCGAGGCCACAGTTCTTCTCAGGGGCGCGTGCTGCATCCCGACTGCCCGTTTCCGGGCGGTCGTCCCCGCCCCTGGCAGGTGGAGCTGCTACTGCGTCGTCCCTCAGCTGCGCCGGGCTGGTCTGCGCCCTACGTCGTTTCCGACGTCGTCTTCTCTTCTTCCGCTGCGTCGGTGCGGCCGTTGCCGCCTCGCCGCCTTCGGCACGGTTGCGGTTTGAGAAAGCCGGGCAACCGCACCAGCTGGCGACGTGCGGGCCGCCACACCGGACGCAAGTCGACAGAACACTCATACCGCGGTCGCAGGCGCGGCTATCGTGCTCGCCTGAGCACTTAACGCACCGCGCCGCGTTGCGGCAATACTTGGAGACATGGCGGTCGGGAGAGCTTCTGTCGTAACCGGAAACCCCAGCAACTTCCGCAAGTCGAAGATGTCGCTCCTGCCGTCGGCCGTTTGCACGGTCACGGCATAGAGCGGCGCCCTATTCTTGTTGGTCCGGTTGTGCAACCTTGCTGTTCCATTACCGATACAGTTGTCCACGTTGTCCACCCGCCTTTGCACTTGACGTACAAAGGGGGGACAGGCCGTGACTCGTCTTCTCGGGACTTCCTTGCTTGGTCGGCAGACTCAGTGAGTTCCACAACCGAAGGATCCTTCGTAGCGGCAAGTTTCCTCTGCGCGTACTTCTTTCCCATGCTGTGGGGCGCAGAACACGACAATCTGCAGGCGTTGTGAAAACACGCGACAATTTGCTTCCCGCGGCGCCCACAGCACAGAAACCCCTTCACAAGCTCTCAACGGCCGAGTAAGCGTAGCGCGCAACGGCAGCGATGCGCTCGCCTCGCTAGCTCAGGCCGAAGTGCAAAAAAGTGTCCCCACGACACGCTTTATATACCCACCTGCCATTTGTGAGAAAAGATAGAAGAGAGGGGGGGGGGGAAGTGTAATCAAACGCCGATTCGAGTTAGTGCTTGGAACTAGTGAGATCGAAGGCGTACCATGCGGCTTTAGGAAGAATATTGAACACTGAATCCTGAAGATAGGTAGGACAGAAAAATGAGAGAATTATCGCACAGTAACTTGATAGTTAATGCTTCCAAGTACCTGCAAGATACTACACAGACGAGAGAAAACTGAGAAACTGTTTGTTGAAGATCAAGTTACCTTTAGAAAAAGTAGACGCAACAGAATGGCACTTATGACGTTCGGCATGATAATAGAAATAAGATTTAAGAAAAAGCAAGATACTTTATAACGATTCGACTACCCTTGGACGTAAAAATTTTTGTCTTAAAATTTGCGATATTTCATGCAACGCTGACTTGTGCAAAGATGGACGCGTTCCCATCTTATACACAGCAGACGATGAATTAGTCGGGCGAGCGCCACTAAGAACAGACACGAAGCCTGTCATCGGAGGAAAACCTAAGATACAAAATCAAATCGTATGAAAACTCTTATACTATTATACAGAGCTACTAGATATTGTGTATTCGTTTCCAGAGCTCTTTATTTTCCAAAATATTACATTTGGAAATATGACTGACGCATGAAGAGAACTGTAAACTTTCCAAGTTTGCATTTTGCACTCTACAAATGCTCTGTGATGTTACAGTCCAAGCGGTAGTCAAGTTCGTTCCATGCTTTATGTAGTAACATTTTGTCAGGTGTCACTGTAGCAGCATTGATGCGTTCTCTGAGCTGCTCCAGTGTTATCGGCAGTGGGGTATGTAAACACGATCCTTACTGCACCCGTGAAGGAGAAAGGCATAAGGCGTTAGGTAAGGCGACCTGAGGGCTAAGACAACAGAGCCACGTCATCTTCATCACTACTCCAAATCCACCTCGGTGGAAGTTTGTAGTTTAGGTAGCTACGAACGTCAGTTCTCCAATGAGGGATTGCCGCGTCTTGTTGGAAGGTGAAATTCTCATAATCTTCAATCAGTTGTGAAGACATATGCAACTGCAACATGTCAAGGGAACAGGTGTACTCGTCACAGTCTTCTTACAAGAAAAACAGCCCACACAGCTTTGTCTATGAGACTGCACGGAAAACATTAACCTTTGGCGAATCTTGCTCATCCACTAAAATTTCACGAGGACTTCCAGTGCCCCACACTGTCGCATAGTGGCGATTAACTTTTCCAGAAAATGGGAAATCTCGCATAATCCTACACACATAAACCTTTTTTTTTTTCTTCCTTCGTCGCCAAGTTGTTAAGGTGCGCTGCTTGTAACGACAACTGGTGGGCACAATCCAAACTCGATGACTGTACGGCATTATTAACGCATCAGTCATATTTGTGTATGTAATACTTTGGAAAATCTAGAACTCTGTAATGGAATAAATCATTTACAGCGGCCTTGTATTTATTACTAAAAAGACTAACGTTTTATTTTATACAAAAAGCAACTACTAAATTTTCGTGTTATTCTGAACAAAGCAAGGATCTAAATTTCTTAAGTAACCAAGCAGCGTGGACGCGACAAACGAGAACGTTTTTTGGTGTAGGGCAATAAACTGATGGAATAGTACGACAGTAGTAGCTAGCAAGTGGTCTTCACCACCGTCCGACGGAAAAGAACGTGGCATCCAGCTCTCCACTTTGATGCTACTGCCGTTGGCGACGAACCTACACAACCAGAATTACGGGCTAGTCTATATAGCAACTGCTAGAGTGCAGGAACTAGCCTCAAAAGTAGATTACTGCCCTTACCTTTGCTACATGAGACGCAGCACATCGAAAGCTTCAAAGACTTTATGAAAGGACGTTTTACGAATTGATCTTAATACTATAGCAATGATTCAGATTTTTCACTGAAATAAGGTGTCTTGTATGCTGGGAACAGATCACCAAAAAAGAATTTGAATCTTTGAGTAGCTATCTCGATAAGTCAAAGTAAAATTATTGATTCCGCCACCATTGCAAACTTTCTTCCGGAAAATTTTGCGGGAAACGCTATCAGGGCAGGTAGTAAACTGCCTGGCGTCATATGGCCGGAGTCAGTGCTTGCAAGCGGAAGTAAGTTAACTTCCCAACTACATAGGACTATTGCCAACACAGTTTCAAACAATGGACTTAGTTACACTCCTGGAAATTGAAATAAGAACACCGTGAATTCATTGTCCCAGGAAGGGGAAACTTTATTGACACATTCCTGGGGTCAGATACATCACATGATCACACTGACAGATCCACAGGCACATACACACAGGCAACAGAGCATGCACAATGTCGGCACTAGTACAGTGTATATCCACCTTTCGCAGCAATGCAGGCTGCTATTCTCCCATGGAGACGATCGTAGAGATGCTGGATGTAGTCCTGTGGAACGGCTTGCCATGCCATTTCCACCTGGCGCCTCAGTTGGACCAGCGTTCGTGCTGGACGTGCAGACCGCATGAGACGACGCTTCATCCAGTCCCAAACATGCTCAATGGGGGACAGATCCGGAGATCTTGCTGGCCAGGGTAGTTGACTTACACCTTCTAGAGCACGTTGGGTGGCACGGGATACATGCGGACGTGCATTGTCCTGCTGGAACAGCAAGTCCCCTTGCCGGTCTAGGAATGGTAGAACGATGGGTTCGATGACGGTTTGGATGTACCGTGCACTATTCAGTGTCCCCTCGACGATCACCAGTGGTGTACGGCCAGTGTAGGAGATCGCTCCCCACACCATGATGCCGTGTGTTGGCCCTGTGTGCCTCGGTCGTATGCAGTCCTGATTGTGGCGCTCACCTGCACGGCGCCAAACACGCATACGACCATCATTGGCACCAAGGCAGAAGCGACTCTCATCGCTGAAGCCGACACGTCTCCATTCGTCCCTCCATTCACGCCTGTCGCGACACCACTGGAGGCGGGCTGCACGATGTTGGGGCGTGAGCGGAAGACGGCCTAACGGTGTGCGGGACCGTAGCCCAGCTTCATGGAGACGGTTGCGAATGGTCCTCGCCGATACCCCAGGAGCAACAGTGTCCCTAATTTGCTGGGAAGTGGCGGTGCGGTCCCCTACGGCACTGCGATGATGATGATGATGTTTGGGTTGTGGGGCGCTCAACTGCGTGGTTATCAGCGCCCGTACAATTACCCAATCTTTGCTCAGTCCAATTTTGCCACTTTCCTGGATGATGATGAAATGATGGGGACAACACAAACACCCAGTCATCTCGAGGCAGGTGAAAATCCCTGACCCCGCCGGGAATCGAACGGCACTGCGTAGGATCCTACGGTCTTGGCGTGCATCCGTGCGTCGCTGCGGTCCGGTCCCAGGTCGACGGGCACGTGCACCTTCCGCCGAACACTGGCGACAACATCGATGTACTGTGGAGACCTCACGCCCCACGTGTTGAGCAATTCGGCGGTACGTCCACCCAGCCTCCCGCATGCCCACTTTACGCCCTCGCTCAAAGTCCGTCAACTGCACATACGGTTCACGTCCACGCTGTCGCGGCATGCTACCAGTGTTAAAGACTGCGATGGAGCTCCGTATGCCACGGCAAACTGGCTGACACTGACGGCGGCGGTGCACAAATGCTGCGCAGCTAGCGCCATTCGACGGCCAACACCGCGGTTCCTGGTGTGTCCGCTGTGCCGTGCGTGTGATCATTGCTTGTACAGCCCTCTCGCAGTGTCCGGAGCAAGTATGGTGGGTCTGACACACCGGTGTCAATGTGTTCTTTTTTCCATTTCCAGGAGTGTATTTAATTATCTTTTGCTTGACTAACAATGTCACAGTTGTAACTTCTTGCTGGGATGTTAATTATTTTTACTAACATCGTAGTAGTAAAACTGATCTGCTGGCTTACCATAAAGAAAAATACAGAAGATTCGCAAAGTTTTACAGGAAATTTCCACAGCAAAACTCTCTCTTGAAATCTGGCACGAAATCCAAAGAGATTCTGATAGTGTTTAATGTTCACCATCGGCAAGACGCAATCAATAACTTCACTGCGCGACAGCAGTGTTAATGTTACGTATGACATTCTCACTAAAGCAGAGTTACTAAGCACAGCTTTCCGAAATTCCTTCACCAAAGAAGACGAGTAAGCACTCCAGAATTCGAATCAAGAACAGCTGCCAAAATGAATAACTTAAACGTAGATATCCTCGGTGTAGCGAAACAGATTAAGTCACTTAATAAAGGCAAGACCTCCGGTCCAAATTGTATATCAGTTACGTTCTTTTCATAGTATGTTGATACAATAGCTCCATACTTAGTAATCGTACACAACCGCTAGTTTTAACACCTATTTTTGGCCTATTTTTATGTTCATCTATATTTCTATGTCATTTTGTAGTACTGCTTATGTATAATGTTGTATCTGTAACGGAAATTATATGTAGACATGTTTCAGTTATGTGAAACTTTAGAACGATGTTGTTTCAAATATGGTTGTGAATTTAAATACCTACTGGAATGATTGTTATATAATGTACTTTAAATGACTTGATCCATAGTTATGGAAAGTAGTGTTGAGTGTGACAGTGTAGGGTGCCCCGCAGTTACGGAAGTAGCCTGACGGAGTGGAAAAGGTGTGGTTGGCGCGCAAGTGGCAACTTGTCCTTTGTGATTGGTAAAAAGTCTGGGCTGAGCAGTGCTGTGGTTAACACCTCCCTAGCAGTAGCGGATCATTGTGGCCGATGTTCCTGGAGTTTTGAGGCCAAAAGACCTTAAGGACAGTATTTATGAACCTCGGGTGCTGCATTTGGTGATACCATTATCATGGCATGGTTTTTGTCCCTATACATAATTTCGACGCCAAGAAGGTATGTGACAGGGCGAGGCCAACAGTATTGCTATGACTGCACCACTGCCAGGTTAACAGCCATTGCAAATTGCGTCACCAGGGCCACCAGCCTTCCGCTGAACCGTTTATATTTGGTACTCTGTAAATTGACCAGGTATTTGTGAAATTTGGTTGATTTTAATAATAATTGTGATGTTGCTAAAAACTGTATCTTACACCTGTGATTATCCCAAAATCACAAATCTGGACAGGAATCCTATCCTATTGAATTTAATTCCGAGTGTCCTGATTTATTATGAGAAAGTAGTTGAACTTAAATTTAATGTTGTGTTGTCATTTACACAGCCTATTATACATTTGAGTACGTCAAAAGACAGCTTGTGAAAGTACATGTGTTATTTAAAGAGCTGTAGTTTGTTGTGCTTTACTTAATTAATAATTAATGATAAGAATACTTACCATTTCACATACATACTGGTGCAGTTTTATTAATGAGCATGGTTCTTCAAATCATGAAAGTTTAACGGTCCTCATGTACTAGGCAAGTCAGTTAATGAAGAAATGCAAAGCCTCCTTCAGAGCCAGTGTGGTTAGATTTGCATTCTGTTTACTTGCTTCAAACGGAGTTAAGAAATAGCTAGTTACTGTGTTATTTATTCTAATGCAAGTTGGTTACAAGCGTAGAGACCCTGTACTAAGCAGTGAAGTTATAGATTATTATCATTAGCAGACCCTCTAATTTAAATTCAGAATCATTTCAAACTTTTTCCCTGTTCAGTATTGGAACCAGTTTCATGTGTGTTGGTAACCGGTTTTATAAAATGTTACACATAGTTCGTTTAAGGTACGTGTTGCTGAGATGCGTTTGTTACTGTTTACTATCTCATTGGCCACTTGTTTGTTAATAGCACATATATCTGCAACGTTAGGTTACTGTGTTGTAGTAGGAAAAGATGTAAGGCAAGAGTTCAGTGTGTGAGTGCGTGTGTCAAGGAAAGTTAGGTTAGCCTCAGCACTGCCTTCTGCTTTACCATTTTGCTTGACACAAGAATGCCTGATTAGGCTGGCGACCTCTTTTAATATGTAATGTTACAACTTGATTTTGTGTTGAGAGAACGTCTGTTCCAGACTCACCGTTTACTATTGTTTATACTCTACTGGACGGTTTCGGAAACGAATCCCAGTTTGTTCGTTCCCACGCTCAAAACTTACAAAAATTCCTCGCAGAGGTATAACGTTAGCATCGATTGCCGTTCAGGATGGTTGGTGGTATCGTTACACGTTCATCTAAAGATCCGTACCTAAAGACTGGAAAGTGAGCAGGTCACACCAGTATCAAGAAAGGAAACAGGAGTAATCCACTAAATTACAAACCCATACCACTAACGTCGGTTTGCAGGAGGATTTTGGAACACGCACTGCGTTCTAACTTTATGAATTACCTTGAAGAGAACGATTTATTGACAAAAAAACTAACACGGATTCAGAAAAAAATGGTTTATTGTTGAGCACAACGTGTTCTTCATTCCCCACGAAGTAATTGCTTCTATCGACAAGGCACGCCAAATTGATTCCACATTTTTAAATTCCCAGAAGGTTTTGATACCGTTCCTCACAAATTGCTTGCATACAGAGTACCGTCTCAGTTGTGAGACTAGATTCGTGATTTCCTGTCAGAAAGGTCACAGTTCCTACTAACTGAAGGAAAGTCATCGCGTAAAACAGAAGTAATATCTGCATTCCCCAAGGAAGTATTATAGGCCTTTTGCTGTTCTTGATCTATATGAATGATTTATTAGACAATCTGAGTAGCTCTTTTAGATTGTCTGTAAATGATGCTGTCAGTTGCAGTTTTGCAAAGTTATCAGATGAACAAAAGCAACTGAAAATGATATAGACAGGGTAACTGTGTGGTGTGAAAAATGGGAACTGGCTCTGAATAAGGAAAAGTATAAAGTCATCCACATGAGTACTAAAGGGAATGCGCTAAATTTCGGTTACACGACAAATCACGCAAATCTAAAGGCTGCAAATTCAAATAGATACCTAGGGACTACAATTACAAATGACTCATCTTTGAATGATCACATAGAAAATGCTGTTGGGAAAACGTTTAGAAAATGCCACAGGTCTACTAAAACTAAAGCGACTGCCTGTACTACGGGTGTCCGCCCTATTGTTCTGTAGTACTGCTGTGCAGTGTAGGATGTGCATAAGACAACAAAAAAGTTCAAAGAAGAGCAGCACGTGTAGTATTATAGCGAAATAGGGGAGAAAGTGCCACGGACATTATACTCTAAGTGGGGTAGCAATCATTATAGCAAATACGTTCTTCGTTGCGGCAAGATCTTCCCATGAATTTTTTTTTCTCCTTCGAATGCGAAAATATTTGTGGCACCCACTTACATAGGAAAAAATGACCATCATAATAAAGAAAGAGAAACAAGAGCCCTTGCGGAAACATTTAAACGTTAGTTTTATCAGTGCGCTGTTGAGAGTGGAGCGGCAGAGAAATAGCTTGAAGGTGGTTCGATGAACCTTCTGCCAGGCACTTAATTGTGAGTTGCGGAGTAATCATGTAGATGTAGATACATACTGGCAACACAGAAAAGAAGAGACTCGAAGCGTTTGAGATGTGGTGTTACAGAAGAATGCTGGAAATTAACTGAACTAGTAAGACAAAAAATGAGGAGGTTCTTCACAGGATTTGGGAGGCAAGGAACAAGTGGAAAACACCAACCAGAGGAAGACATCCGGGGATAAATTCTCTGATACTGGCGTGATAGAGAGCCATACAGGGCAAAATATTGTAGGAAAACAACAATAGGACTATGCCAAAAAAAAACTATTGAGGATATTGGATGTAAGAGAGCGATAAGAGAGAAGGAACCAAAAGAGAGTGACGGTAGTGGCCGATTCCTAACTTCATAAAAATCTTTCTAGAGCAGACCGTTGTAATAAATCTTTGACAGTAACGTACAGCCATTGGTGATGACTCGGGACCTAATGGCTACAGTAACTTCGTCTTCAGAAAGCCAACATTCGTAATGCTATTCATAAACTTATTCTCTCTTACAAATGCGTAACTAAAAGCTTTACTTTATGACAACTCAGACACGACCCTGTGCTGTACAGGAGACGCTAAAGTGATCTGTATAATTAACTTGTCTGAGGAACACAGCTTGGATCACAAAATATTTATTTTTGATGAATTTCAGCCAGTAAAGGCATCTTCAGATCCGCTTTCCTAAAAAAATTGTGATAACAAGTGTTGTGCGTCACTTACGACGCCAAGAGGTTGCTGCTACGATTTTAGACAAGCAGATCTGAAGATGTCCTATAACAAGTCATCAAAAATAAGAATATTTTGATCCAGGCCGTGTTTCTCAGACAAGTTTTCTAGCAGTTCTCAATATAGTCAGAAATCCCTGCAGACGAAACTGCAGTTAATGTTTTACACTTCTCGAAATTTGTTAGGCTCTTTATGTACCGTTCTTTGTGAGAAGAAGCCACTTGCGCCCAATGGTGAAGGAATGTGGATGTTCCTAAGGCGCTAAAGGGGAGCTGTGATCAGCATGCACGGAACCCACCGATCACCAGCATAGATCCACTTATAACCTCACAGGCGTACTCTGCCATGATGATAGCAAACCTAATGTAATATGTGAAGGTAAGCAGAGCAATCTAGTACTGTTGGATTATACACTAATACCTGTGAACCAAATTCTAAAGGTGGCAGGGGTAAAATACAGGGAGCAAAAGGCTATTTACAATTTGTACAGATACCAGATGGCTGTTATAAGAGTCGAAGGGCATTAATGGGAAGCAGTGGTTGGGAAGGGAGTGAGACAGGGTTGTAGACTCTCCCCGATGTTATTCAATCTGTATATTGAGCAAGCAGAAAAGGAAACAAAAGAAAAACTTGGAGTAGGTATTAAAATCCAGGGAGAAGAAAAAAAACTTTGAGGTTCGCCGATGACATTGTAATTCTGTCAGAGACAGCAAAGGACTTGGAAGAGCAGTTGAATGGAATGGACAGTGTCTTGAAAGGAGGATATAAGATGAACATCAACAAAAGCAATACAAGGATAATGGAATGTAGTCGAATTAAGTCGGGTGATGCTGAGGGAATTAGATTAGGAAATGAGATACTTAAAGTAGTAAAGGAGTTTTGCTATTTGGGGAGCAAAATTACTGATGATGGTCGAAGTAGATAGCATATAAAATGTAGACTGGCAATGGCAAGGAAAGCGTTTCTGAAGAAGAGAAATTTGTTAACATCAAGTATAGATTTAAGTGTCAGGAAGTCGTTTCTGAAAGTATTTGTATGGAGTGTAGCTATGTACGGAAGTGAAACATGGACAATAAATAGTTTCGACAAGAAGAGAATAGAAGCTTTCGAAATGTGGTGCAACAGAGGAATGTTGAAGATTAGGTGGGTAGATCACATAACTAATGAGGAGGTATTGAATAGGATTGGGGAGAAGAGAAGTTTGTGGCACAACTTGACTAGAAGAAGGGATCGGTTGGTAGGACATGTCCTGAGGCATCAAGGGACCACAAATTTAGCATTGGAGGGCAGTGTGGAGGGTAAAAATCGTAGAGGGAGACCAAGAGATGAATACACTAAGCAGGTTCAGAAGGATGTAGGTTGCAGTAGGTACTGGGAGATGAAGGAGCTTGCACAGGATAGATTAGCATGGAGAGCTGCATCAAACCAGTCTTAGGACTAAAGACCACAACAACAACAACAACAACCTGTGAACCATAAGGATGACTTTCTGCACGGCTTGGCACGAAAAGATTTCAGCCATGTGTTTATATATACATTTCATTCCTCTTATTTCACTGAAAAGCGCTGAATTACTCACTTCAGGAGCTTCCGAATTTCGTTTAATCATTCTGTTTAAAACATCATGGTAGCTTCAATAGACCGAAGAAGATGATACAAAGCTTACCAATATATAGATAATTAAAATTCAACGCCCCCAATTTGCATGGTTCACCCCGTATTTTCTGCGATTCACAACACTGATACAGTCTGCTACAAAGGGAAACGCTTGCAAATAAGTTACGCTTCTTATAATATTGTTCAAGAGTGTGGGACCTATACGAAATAGGACTAACACTACATATTGACCTACTGGTATGCAAAGAACTCTGGTGGCTTTTTTTGACTTAAAGGAGAGCGTGACAAATATGTTGAAAGCTCCGAATTGGCAGAATCTTTAAGACGGACACATACTAACCACTAAAACCTACTTACAGGATTACAAGAATCTGTATTAAGAAAGTATCGTGACTCAGAGGAATAGTGAGGATAAGGGCAGACTAATTGTAACACGCATAGAGGCATTTATACAGTCAGCCTTCCCGCACTCTGAATGCGAACCCCTAACATGTGGTACAATGCTAAGTACCCCCTACCGTAAACATCATAGCTATTTGCAGACTACGTAAGTGCATGTAGTGACCCCATTTTAAAATAGAAGGTAATTATCGTATACTGGTCACGCAATAAAGGAAACTGAGCCGTGCGTGGCTCGTGTTCGTGCGATTTCTTATTTTACATCTTGTTTTTACCTTACTGCTACCTCGTTATGTTAATTTTCAATTACTGGTGTCACAGAGTTGCTGCCTTGCCTACCCGTGAGCGGCGGCAGCAGCAGCACTTATCGATAAAGGCACTGCCGTACTGTCTTTCCTGGACTGCTATTACTTCCCGGTGGTCGTGCGTTGTGAGTCAGTCCGGACACGGCAATGTTTGAGTTGGCGCGCGGCAGAAGTTGAGTCGCGGCGCAGCGCAGTGAGGTCCGGAGAGGCCACAACTCGTCCGACGGTTGCCGACACACATGACTGGAGTGGAGACGACTTCGGATTGTCGTCGGTCGGTCGTCTTGCCGGATGACGTGTTTTTGGCCGGCGGTCGCTTATGGGTTGGCTGTGTGTGCCGACTCGTGATTCGTCCCTGCTATTGTAGAGTCACTGCCGTTAGCATTGTCTGGTTCTTCGAGCAAGTGTTCGTGAAACTGTGTGTAGTTTGTGTGATTTTGATTGACAAGTTATTTCAAATGTTTTCGGCGTACTGGCTCTGAGGAGTCGGTCGGTTGGCCTGGAGCAGTCGGCGGGACGTAGTTTGGCTGGGGCCCGCTAGTGGTCTCTACGCGGTGTCGGAGTGTGTGGGGCTGTTCCCATTGCTACGAGATCCGCGGCTCACCGACCCTGGACACGAAGGTTGAGTTTTGATTTAACCTACCAGTAAGTCCAGACTGTTCACATTGTGTCGTCAAGAGCTCATTGTTGGCTGTTGGGATATTCCCACGAGCAACAACGTGGTTTTCAAGTTGGAAAATTCTAGCCACCCCCCGGTGGAGTTTCACTGTATTTGGTTATTTGAATTTAAGTGCACCAGCGGAATCTTCTGCCTTATGGCCGTTAACGTTCCGGTTACCTGCCCTGGGCGTTGACGTAAATTTCAGGCAGTGTATTTTTCTCATCGTGTTGTTGCTGTCCAGCACGGTGTGTAGTTTCACAGCTCTGTGTATGATTGGTTGTGGGCGCCAATAGCTTCTACGTTGTTTCGCTGAACTCCCTGTTGTGCCCTGGTCGCGTGAAGTGGAAGTAATCTTGTCGGTGGGTCCGCTGACAGTCGGTCGGTTGGGTTGTCGTCGGATCGTGAATGGTTGGCCGACTGCCTGTCTCACCTAAGCTAACGTTAGTGTTTGAATTACAGGCCGACCCTCGAACATCTGGGCCACCTTGTGTGTACTGCCTTATTCTTTAAAAATTGTTCTTGTTGTTGGTACTTGTATGACTTCTAGCCGATTTTGTTTTAAATTAGAGTTGTTTTACTCTTAAGGTCTTCAGCCTAGTTTAAAGTACTGTTTCACGTAAGCCCTTTGGCATTTAAAAAACTTTTCAATTTTTTAAGTCTTCGGCCTTCAGCCGATTTGAATTTAACTTGTTTACTTCGGCCTAACTAAAGAACTATTTTAAGATAAGGCTTGCCTTTTAAATTTCTGATTATGCTTGCGTTTTAAGCTATTGGCCTTCAGCCGTTTTTAAATTAAAGCGTCTTTCAGCCAGTAATTAAGTCCCAAAGATTAAAGCTGTGTGTTAAAAAAATTTTTTTGGGCTCTTGTAATGTTTGATCAAATAACAAAGTCGTATATTCGTGTGTAACTGACAGCCCCTTATTTTGCCCCTTTACACAATTTATTCTATCTGTCCTATCCTGCGGGTTAAGCAGGGCGTTTCAGAAACGTTATTTGATTCTGTTGAACTGCAGCCTAACAAGAATCCACAAGATGGATAAAGTTAACTGATGTACATATACAGTCCAGTCATATTAATGCGATCACCTTTCAAAATCCTAAATAATCACCTTTCACAGTTCGAGACCTGTTGGAAGAGAGGCAATGAGGTTCTGGAAGGACCGATTTCAGTACCGTGGCTAGCTGATATAGCTTTCTCGGTTGAGGATCCACAACGCGAAGAGCCCCCTCTAGATGATCCCAAAGATTCTCGATTGGATCTAAATCCTGGGAGTATGGTGGCCATGGGAGAATGGTAAACTCATCCTGGTGTTCCTCGAATCACGTAGCTATGTGACACGTCGCGTTGTCCTGCTGCTGCATGCCATCGTACCAAGGAAAAACAAACTGCTTGAAGGGGTGGACATGATCGCCAAGGACAGATGCATACTTGTGTGCCTTCCAGAAAGACGAGATCACACAGAGAATGCCACGAAAACATTCCTCAGACGATGAAGTTCCCTCCTGGTTGCCGGATGTTTGCTCTTAGACTTCACGCCTTACTTACTAACGGCCCCTGTCCATGGAGGACATGTGTGATTCATCAGAGAAGATCACCTGTCGCCACTGACACGACGTCCAGTTGTGGTACTGGCGTGCAAATTCGAGTCTTCGTCGCCGATGAACATCAGTCACCAAGAGTGCATGTTGCGGAAGTCCAGATGTGCAAACGTTCGCTGAAAGGTTGTTGGTCCATCTGGGCAAGTCAGTTGCTCAACAGTTGCATGTTTGTCGCGCATACACGTCCCTGTCATCAAAGGCCCGTGGTGCATCACAGCTGCATAGCGCCAGTTTGGATAGCACCATTTTGCCTTTCACGGTACACTTTAACCACGGCGGCAAGAGAACAATTTACAAACTCAAACGCTTCGGAATCGCTTCCACCCTTGGCCCGACAGCCAATGATCTTGCCCTTTTGGACATCAGATAAACCTCTCCTTTTCTGCATTACAAGAACGACTACACTGTTTCTCTGCGTCCGCCCGACGCGCTTTATACACTGAAGAGCCAAAGAAACGGTACACCTGCATAATACCGTGTAGGGGCCCCGTGAGCACGCAGAAGTGCCACAACACGATCTGGCTAGGACTTGACTGATGTCTGGAGAAGTGCTAGAGGGAACTGACACCATGAATCCTGCAGGACTGTCCAGCGAGTGTAGATATCTACTGAACAGCACGTGGCAAGGCGTCCTAGATATGCTCAATAATGTTCACATCTGGGGAGTTTGGCGGCCAGCGGAAGTGTTGGAGATGAAATGAGCGTTTGGCGGCCTGTTTGGCCGGGAGGCCCCTTGCGAGTCAGGTCCGGCCGCCATGGGGCAGGTCTTATTACATTCGACGCCACATTGGGCGACCTGCGCGCCGGATTGGGATGAAATGACGACGAAGACAGCACAACACCCAGTTTCTGAGCGGAGAAAATCCCCGACCGAGCCGGGAATCTAACCCGGGCTCGTAGGACGGCAATCCGTCACGCTGACCACTCAGCTATCGAGGCGGACAGCGGAAGTGTTTAAACGCAAAGAGTGTTCCTGGAACCACTCTGTAGCAATTCTGGACGTGTGGGGTGTCGCATTGTACTGCTGGAATTCCCCAAATCAGTCAGAATGCACAATGGACATGCAGGTGATCAGACAGAATGCTTACCCACACCAGAGCCGTAGCTAGACGTATCAGGGATCCCATATCAATCCTACTGCACACGTCCCACACCGTTACAGGGCTTCCAACAGCTTCAGCAGTCCCCTGCTGACATGTAGGGTCCGTGGATTCATGAGGTTGTCTCCATACCCGTACACGTCCATCCGCTCGATGCCGTCTGAAACGAGACTCAAGCGATCAGGCAAAATGTTTCCAGTCATAAACAGCCCGGTGTTAGTGTTGACGGGCCCAGGCGAGGCGTAAAGCTTTTTGTCGTACAGCCATCAAGGGTACACGACTGGGCCCCTCAGCTGATGATGTTTCGTTGAATGGTTCGCACGCTGACACTTGTTGATGGTGCAGCACTGAAATCTGCAGCAATTTGCGGAAGGGTTGCACTTCTGTCATGTTGAACGATTCTCTTCAGTCGTCGTTGGTCCCGATCTTGCAGGATCTTTTTACAGCCGCAGTAATATCGGAGATTTGTTGTTCTGACGGATTTCTGATGCTCACGGTACACTTGTGAAATGGTCGCACGAGAAAATCCCCACTTCATCGCTGCACCAGACACTTGTTGTCTTATACAGGCGTTGCCGCCCGCAGAGCCGTATTCTACCTGTTTACATATCTCTGTATTTGAATACGCATACCTATACCGGTTTCTTTGGCACTTCATTGTATATTCCGCCCTGCCAGCGCTGCTACCTGCCGTCTGTGATTGCTTATTGCACGTTTACGTCGAATGCCACAGCCCCATCCATGAAGAAACATAGTTTCGCCTCGCACAGAGCGACGCAAGCTAGATATTGATAGTCGAGCGCGACAGAGATACAGCAATTGTTAATAAGTGTAGTGGAGGCAGTGTGCAGGTGCAAAAATTGCTAAGAGAGGCCGGCCGGAGTGGCCGAGCGGTTAAAGGCGCTACAGTCTGGAACCGCACGACCGCTACGGTCGCAGGTTCGAATCCTGCCTCGGCCATGGATGTGTGTGATGTCCTTAGGTTAGTTAGGTTTAAGTAGTTCTAAGTTCTAGGGGACTTATGACCACAGCAGTTGAGTCCCATAGTGCTCAGAGCCATTTGAATCATTTTTTTTGCTAAGAGAGTCGCTAAGAGGGAGCTAAACGAGCAGGACGTTGAATCAGGGCGGAAGGCCGTCACAAAACGTATTATACTGAGCCTAACCCAAAGGAAGCGGATTGACCCTCAGCAATTTACCAACCGTGACAAAAGAGTTTATCTTGAAGTATATTGTTAAGTAACTACTTCGAACCGTAATTACGCATTTCGTGTCAACTGTACCTCCCAGCTACAGTTGGACTGCATTGAGTAGTGTTGTGTTTGTGACACTTAATGCTGTGGCAGATAATCTTTACTTTTTAGTTTGATAGTAACCTTTGTAGACTTATCATTTGTAGACATAGAGAAAGCTTTTGACAATGTTGACTGGAATACTCTCTTTCAAATTCTGTAGGTGGCAGGGGTAAAACAGGGAGCGAAAGGCTGTTTACAATTTGTACAGAAACCAGATGGCAGGTACAAGAGTTGAGGGGCATGAAAGGGAAGCAGTGGTTAGGAAGGGAGTGAGACAGGGCTGTAGCCTCTCCCCGATGCTATTCAATCTGTATATTGAGCAAGCAGTAAAGGAAACAAAAGAAAAGTTCCGAGTAGATATTAAATTCAACGGAGAAGAAATAAAAACTTGGAGGTTCGCCGATGACATTGTAATTCTGTCAGAGACAGCAAAGGACTTGGAAGAGCAGTTGAACGGAATGGACAATGTCTTGAAAGGAGGGTATAAGATGAACATCAACAAAACCAAAACGAGGATAATGGAATGTAGTCGAATTATGTCGGGTGATGCTGAGGGAATTAGATTAGGAAATGAGACACTTAAAGTAGTAAAGGAGTTTTGCTATTTGGGGAGCAAAATAACTGATGATGGTCGAAGTATAGAGGATATAAAATGTAGGACTGACAATGGCAAGGAAAGCGTTTCTGAAGAAGAGAAATTTATTTACATCGAGTATAGATTTAAGTGTCAGGAAGTCGTTTCTGAAAGTTTTTGTATGGAGTGTAGCCATGTATGGAAGTGAAACATGGATGATAAATAGTTTAGAGAAGAAGATAATAGAACCTTTCGAAAGGTGGTGCTACAGAAGAATGCTGAAGATTAGATGGCTCAAATGGTTCAAATGTTTCTGAGCACTATGGGACTCAACTTCGGAGGTCATTAGTCCCCTAGAACTTAGAACTACTTAAACCTAACTAACCTAAGGACATCACACACATCCATGCCCGAGGCAGGATTCGAACCTGCGACCGTAGGAAGATTAGATGGGTAGATCAAATAAGTAATGAGGAGGTACTGAATAGAACTGGGGAGAAGAGAAATTTGTGGCACAACTTGACCAGAAGAAGGGATCGGGTGGTAGGACATGTTCTGAGGCATCAATGGATCACCAATTTAGTATTGGAGGGCAGCGTGCAGGGTAAAAATCGTAGAGGGTGACCAAGAGATGAATACACTAAGCAGATTCAGAAGGATGTAGGCTGCAGTAGGTACTGGGAGATGAAGAAGCTTGCACAGGACAGAGTAGCATGGGGAGCTGCATCAAACCAGTCTCAGGACTGAAGACCACAACAACAACAACAGTAGCCTTTGCACCCTACGTCCTCAATTATTTGCTCGATGTGGATGTATTCCAAACTCGGTCTTGCTCTCAAGTTTTTACCCTCTACAGCTCCTCCTAGTACCACGAAAGTTATGTCCTGATTGAAACGCCCCCTAAATCACGCCGGGCTAACAGGTAATTAGGGTTGTGGAAAGGGCCAACGGAGTTGCGGTCGGATTCATTTCACAATTGTAATTTATTATCATTTAGTTCATAAATACACTTTGAAAGAATTAAATTTGCTTCACTGCTGAAGTCCTCCAGACAAATGCTTTAGAATAAGTGTAATTTGGAAAGACATTACACACAGTTAAATTTAAGAATAAGATAAATCGTATACATATATGAGATCAGCATGCGGAGCGACTGAAGGCCGCCGGATTAAATATCCAAAATTCCATATATACTATGATGATTACTGAAGGCAGAAGACCACAATGTTTTAAGATGCTAAAAGTGCTGATGGCCCACAAGGTGCACAGAACGCAATAAGATGGCTGAAGACCGCAAAGTTAAATTCTACTAGTTAAGGAAATGTATATTGCAACAGTCGATAAAACAATACATTAAGTCTAAAAATTTCCTTTTTGCAACATCAACGGCGGAAGGCCCACAATAACTTGTAAAATCTTTCAGAGGAAATTACAATAACCTTTCAAGAGCAGACGGCGATAATTTTTGGACTTGAAGGGAACTCTGAGAACATGTTTCCAGGGCTGGTGGCCCACAACTAACCTTTCCACTTTAAAAATATAGAAAAGATAGTTAAATTACAACTACATTAACACTGCCAAAAGAATAATTAAGAGAAAGGCACTCAGGAGTCTCCTGTGGATCGGTCTGCTCTCGTTCACTTAGGCGAGAGAGGTGGTGAGTCCATCTACAATTAATTTGTGCGAATCCAACCAAGGGACAGACACGGACCGACCGACCATCCGCTTGCTTGCCACGACGGAGTACACGAGAATTCAAGGCCTCCCAAAAAATTAGAAGTATCACTGTCCCCAAACAACCACGTATGCGAACTGAGCTGCCGAAACTACACTCCATGTTGGGCAGCAACAACAGGTGGGGGAAAGACACTGCCTAAAAATTACGTTACCGGCCAGGGCAGATAACCAGAACACTAACGGCCACAAGGCACAAAATTCCGCTGGTCCATTTGACTATGGGTAAATTAATTTGATCAATTTCACCTGACGGCGGCTATCTCGTTGTTGCTCACAGGAAAACGTCCACAACAGCAATGCCGGAACCAACAACGTAATGCTCAAAACAACTCAACCTCCACGTCCTGGGTCGGCGTGCGACCGATGCTGGTACCGATCGGACAGCTCCATACAGACCCCGACACTGCGCAGAGACCGCCAGCGGCCCAGTCGACGGAGATGTCCTCGGACCAACCGGCGACCAACAATCCACCAAAAGTCAGGCCCGGCGTAAGTGATGCGTGGCGGCAGCAGTCGAGCGAGAGATGTCCACCACGCAGGGCTGACCGCTGCTGCAAGCCGGCGACTGGCTGGCCCGGGCTGCCCTCCAGACGCGTTGCAACTGACTGCCAGGGACCAACTCACGACCCGAACTGCCGCCGCGATCTCTCCTCCTCGCAGGTTCCGACTGACTGACTCGCCACCCGAACTGCCAAACGACAGACAACGACTGGGAAGTGATAGCATCCGAGCAAAGATACTGTGAGAGGGGATATATCGATACGCGTTGCTAGCGCCGTTCACGGTCAGGCAAAGCAGAAACTCAGTGACAGTAGTAATTTAACGTAGTAAGGTAGAAGTACGTTAAAAACAGGGTGTAAAATACATGATGGCGGGAACACGAGCCACGCACGGCTCACTGATGTCTTAACAGATGTTCTACAATCCTGTCCCTTCTTCTTGTCATTTTTTTTCACGTGTTCCAATCCTCGCCGTTTATACAGATAACCTAATCATTCCTTACCTTATCAGTCCAACTAATTTTCAACATTCTTCTGTCGCACCACGTCACAAACGCTTCGGTTCTCTTCTGTGCCTGTTTTCCCAGAGCCTATGTCTCACTACTACACAATTCTGTGCTCCAAACGTACATCCTCAGAAATTTCTTCCTCAAGTTAAGACCTATGTATGATACTACCAGCTTTCTCTACGTCAGGAAAACCTTTTTCGCCAGTGCTAGTCTGCTTCTTATGTCCTCTTTGCGTCCGTCACTATTTATTTTGCTGCCAAGGTAGCAGAATTCCTTCCAGAATGTGAGGACGGGGCGTGAGTCGTGCTTGGGTAGCTCAGTTGGTAGAGCACTTGCCCGCGAAAGGCAAAGGTCCCGAGTTCGAGTCCCGGTCCGGCACACAGTTTTAATCTGCCAGGAAGTTTCAGCAGAATTCCTTGTTTCCGTGATCCTCAATCGTAATGTTAAGTTTCTCGCTGTTATCATTTCTGATACTTCCCATAACTGTGGTCTTTCTTCGATTTACTCTCAATCCATTTTCTGTACTCATTAGACTGTTCACTTCATTCAACACATCCTGAAATTCATCTTCACTTTCACTGACGGTAGCTATGTCATCAGGGAATTGCTATCCTTTCACTCGGAATTTCATTCCCACACGTGAACCTTTCTTTTATTTCCCTCATTGTTCCTTCGATGTATAGACTGAACAGTAGGGGTGAAAGACTACATCCTCGTCTTACACCTTTTGTAATCCGAACCCATTGCTCTTTGTATTCCGCTCTTGTTGTTCCCTCTTGGCTCTTGTACATATTGTATATTACCTTCCTTTCCCTATAGCGTGCCCCTACTTTGCTCAAAATTTCAAATATCTCACACCATTTTACACTGTCGAACGCTTTTTACAGATCGACAAATCCTATGAACGTGTCTCGCTTTAACAAACGCAACGTCAGAACTGCCTCTCGGCCACTCCGGCCGGCAAAGTCCGATGGAGTGTTATCTATTTCTTCTACCTTATTCAATCTTAAGTCTTCCAAAGCTCTTTTAAATTCTGATTCTAATACTCGATCCCGTATCTTTTCTATATAGACTCGTCACTTACTACTGGCTGCATTTGTTGCTATAGGTACATTTTCCTTCATAAGTAAGAAAGATTCTTCGAGGAATTTTGCACAGCATACAAATTATACTTACAAGAGTATGCAACTCTAGAATTTATTTAATTTATGAAAAAATGAAAGAGCTGTTACATTTTAAACGTGATGTTTAGAAACAAACTCAAATGTTATAGTTAATTATCTCAATTTGTACCAAAGTTTTAAACAGATATGGAAATTTGTCTGGGAAGGGACTCAACAAGCAGAAAACTACGTTATAGCTTCCAAAAGGATTGTGACAAATGAACGACTACGGCGTTCAAACCATTCTTCAAGTTGAGGACAGTTTCACATTTTGAATTAATAATGATTATGTCTACTTCGAAGTAATTGTTCGTTGATATCACCGACTAACTAGTGGATTACACCGACCTTAGTAAACGTAGTTAATGCTAACAACAGACGTAACCGATTCTGCCAACGCTAAGCGCTATGTTTCTGGTAGTATGTGAGAAGACCTGGAATCATTCGTAGGATATTCACATAACCTGCGGACTGGTGGCAGTAAATTGTTTGAAATAGTGAAACAACTTTCAGAATTCCAGCTTTTTATTCAAACTGCTTAGAGTGCTGTCCGTTTTAGAAAATAAAATAACTTTTTCGTGTCCATACGTAGTTTGCAAAAACAGACATAATGTCTTATGGGATAACAGCAATCACTGATTTTAAGTAACATCCATACGTAGTAATAATAATGACATAATGATAACAGAAAGTCTGCCACGTAATTTGCACACGCTCATCATGGTGTCATCCCTGGTTCTTTGAGTGTTATATTAATTTTTCTGAAAACTAACGACGCACTAACATGAATGAAATGAAACTAAACGAAGCTAATGCTGTACATATGAAGCACACCCGCAAACTCTTCCCCGCAATTTCGGATATGATGAAAAAGCTCCGGACATTCCATTTGTGCTGCGGTATGCAGATATTGTAATTCATCGTGATTTTTACTTTGTCGGACAATGGTTCAACAGAAGCGCCGTAATTTAAACATTTCGGGTTTTGTTTGATGTACGCCATATTTGCCTCTGCCTGGAATTAAAAATATGTTGGAGTGTTTTCTTTAACAATTAAAGACCTTATACAAATGTTCGTTTCCTTTTGTTTTTGAGTTTGTAACCTATTTACTCATCGATACGGCACAGCATCCATTAAAGTACAAACAAGGGCCAGTATTTAATTCATGACGCCAACATATGATATGGAAAGGACCTTTCATTTTTCATGCCATACAGAAATTCTGACCCCAGCTTTATTCAAGTAATTTGCCAATGAACTTAGTTTCCCTTATTGGAAAATACTTGCAGTAATTTTACTGTCTCAAATTGAAAGCTGGCTGGAGTGGTCTAGCGGTTCTAGGCGCTTCAGTCTGGAACCGCGCGACCGCTACGGTCGCAGGTTCGAGTCCTGCCTCGGACATGGATGTGTGTGATGTCCTTAGGTTAGTTAGGTTTAAGAAGTTCTAAGTTATAGGGGACTGATGACCTCAGATGTTAAGTCCCATAGTGCTCAGCGCCATTTGACCCACTTTTTTTTTAAATTGAAATGCCTGTACTGACGGGTATTTATTTATATCGCGTCCACCTACATGAATAAAATTTATTTGTCTACCTCTCTCTCTCTGTTCTCGTGCAATAAAGAAGGCAGTTTCTGTGGTTTTGAGTCCGAAGACTGCTTTGATACACCTCTGCGAGATGTGCACGCCTTTTCATCTCTGTATAACTCTTGCAGCCTACATCCATTTCCATCTATGTACTATACTGAAGCCTTTCTATGCCTTGACAATTGTGACAATTGTTTTCTTCCCCCCCCCCCCCCCCCGCTCTCTTCTTTCCATCGCCAAACATGATTCTCTGATGCTTCAGGATGTGTTCAATCAACTAATTAATTAGATTATTCAATTCCCACATAAATTTCTTTCCCCCAATTCGATTCAGTATCTCCTCATTTATTACTCCATCTACCCATCTAACCTTAGGCATTCGCATATAGCAACACACTTCAGAGACGTCTACTCTCTTCTTGTCCAAACTGTTTATCGTAGACCTTTGATTTCTTAACAGATGTCTTCAGAAAAGGCATCGTAACATTTAAATTTATGTTTAGTATTCTCTTTTTCACAAATTATTTTCTTGCTATTGCCACTCTGTATGTTTTATCTTCTCTACTTCAGCCATAGAACGTTAGTTTGGTGCACAAATAACTCTTATTCTACAGATGAGAATTAAAGTCCGATACACAGTTTCGTCCGTAGATAAAATAATAAACTTGTGAGTCTCTTAAAACAAATTTAAGTTTGAAAATAATTGTCCATTGAATATTTCATAGTCAATTCACTGTCCCCAGTCTTAAATCTTTGTAGCTCTAAGACAAACTGAGAATATTATCAGCCAGACTTCCGCTTATCTTCGTTTTATTACCAGATAATAAGTAGTAACAGCAGCAAGCACGGTTATCTGGGTACTGGCAAGCAGGTGCATTACGTCGAGATGTTCCACCACGAAATCCATAGCGCTGTAGAAAACGGTGACTTCAGTAAGGCATTTGAACACCGTTCCGCACTGCCAGTTAGTGGAAAAAAATACGAGCTTATCGAGTATCGTACGAAGTTTGTTCTTTCAGACTTGTACGCAGATGACGTGGTTGTCTATAATACAGTAGCAACCAGAAGACAGTCTCGAATTGCAGAATGACTTGCAGAGCGTTGATGAATGGTGCAGGGTCTCGTGGTTGACGCTTAACATATTGCGCATACATAGGGCAGTAGGAAAAGGAAGAGAAGGAAACGTAGTAGGTGAATATGGATTGGGGCTAGGAAATGAAAGAGGAAGCCGCCTGGTAGAATTTTGCACAGAGCATAACTTAATCATAGCTAACACTTGGTTCAAGAATCATGAAAGAAAGTTGTATACATGGAAGAACCCTGGAGATGCTAGAAGGTTTCAGATAGATTATATAATGGTAAGACAGAGATTTAGGAACCAGATTTTAAATTGTAAGACATTTCCAGGGGCTGATGTGGACTCTGACCACAATCTATTGGTTATGAACTGTAGATTAAAACTGCGTACCATCACGTTTCCGACTTTGATAAAGATCGGTTTGTAGCCTATCGCGATTGCGGTTTATCGTATCGCGACATTGCTGCTCGCGTTGGTCGAGATCCAATGACTGTTAGCAGAATATGGATCGGTGGGTTCAGGAGGGTGGATCCCAACGGCCTCGTATCACTAGCAGTCGAGATTTCAGGCATCTTATACGCATGGCTGTAACGGATCGTGCAGCCACGTCTCGATCCCTGAGTCAACAGATGGGACGTTTGCAAGACAACAACCATCTGCACGAACAGTTCGACGACGTTTGCAGCAGCATGGACTATCAGCTCGGAGACCCTTGACGCTGCATCACAGACAGGAGCGCCTGCGATGGCGTACTCAACGACGAACCTGGGTGCACGAATGGCAAAACGTCATTTTTTCGGATGAATCCCGGTTCTGTTTACAGCATCATGATGGTCGCATCCGTGTTTGGCGACATCGCGGTGAACGCACATTGGAGGCGTGTGTTCGTCATCGCCATACTGGCGTATTACCCGGCGTGATGGTATGGGGTTCCATTGGTTACACGTATTGGTCACCTCTTGTTCGCATTGACGGCACTTTGAACAGTGGACGTTACATTTCAGATGTGTTACGACCCGTGGCTCTACCCTTCATTCGATCCCAGCGAAATCCTACATTTCAGCATGATAATGCACGACCGCATGTTGCAGATCCTGTACGGGCCATTCTGGATACAGAAAATGTTCGACTGCTGCCCTGGCCGGCACATTCTCCAGATCTCTCACCAACTGAAATCGTCTGGTCAATGGTGGCCGAGCAACTGGCTCGTCACAATTCGCCAGTCACTACTCTTGATGAACTGTGGTATCGTGTTGAAGCTGCATGGGCAGCTGTACATGTACACGCCATCCAAGCTCTGTTTGACTCAATGCCCAGCGTATCAAGGCCGTTATTGCGGCCAGAGGTGGTTGTTCTGGCTACTGATTTCTCAGGATCTATGCATCCAATTTGTGTGAAAATGTAATCACATGTCAGTTCTAGTATAACATATTTGTCCAATGAAACCCGTTTATCATCTGCATTTCTTCTTGGTGTAACAATTTTAATGGCCAGTAGTGCAGTTCATTTTGACAAGCATTGACCACTACCATATCAAAAGATCACTACTGTGGTGGAGAGATATCTGGATAATGAGTTAATGAAATGTTGACAACAGTTCACACTAATCGAATGAAGTGTTGGTTGACACCTTCTTTACAAAGGGTACAGTTCTTGCTTCAGTGCCGGAAAACAGACAGAAAGCCTTCCTGCTTTAAATAGGAATTTTTGTTTTAGTGCGTCGCACTGCTGTCGATGCTGAATCTGCAGAGACCTTCATGTATCTGGGGGCGTTAACCCATCACGGGGCACCAAGTCGCACTGCGAGCATATGGTCATCTCACTTAGGACACGCACACTGAGATGGTCCTGTTCCGTAGGGACACAATGCAAATGAATGGTTCTGTAGCGGAACACACACTTTGATTTCTTATAGCCAGCTGTTCTCCTCCAGTGTAGCCCGCCGAATTCATCTATGTTAATTTCTGTGATGCATAGGCAAAGCCATTGGACACGCCTGGGATTCTTAATGAGCAACAGAGTAACAAACTCGGGTTACAGTCTGAAATCGGAGACGGGCGCGACCTGTATAAATTATTATTTGGCTGCTGATTTACAGACTGCATCTTGTATATGACTGTTATTAACAGCGACCTAGTGCTGACATATGAGAACATTGTTGTATTTGGCAATCACTTCTGACGGCAGCTCCTCGTGCTGCCATGACCTGTGTGATATCACACTAAATTCCGTGGTTTCCTGACTGCAAAACATAATCCACTTCTTGTCATCTATCGCTTTCCGTCCTTTGGCACTTGGCATTACGCTCCTGTATTCGTTATCTTGAGGAAAAGAGTGATTAACCAACGAAAGGATAACATTCTGCGAGTCGGAGCATGGAATGTCAGAAACTTGAAAGTGATACTGAAGCTACGAAATCTGAAAAGGGAAACGCTAAGGCTCAATCTAGATATAGTGGGGTCAGTGAAGTGAAATGGAAACAAGACTAGTCAGGTGAGTATAGGGTAATATCAATAGCAACAGAAAATGGTAGGATTCGTTACGAATGGGAAAGTTACTGTGAATAGTTCAGTGATTAGGTTGTTCTCTTCAGGATCGACAGAAACAAGCACCGGCAACGAGAGTTCAGGTATACAATCGGATGTCATAAGCGGAAGATGATAGCGAAAATATATGAGGATACTGAACGGATAATTAAGTACGTGAAGGATGACGAACATCTAATAGTCATGGGGGATTGGAATGCGGTTGTAAGGGACGGAGTAGAAGAAAGTGTTACGGGAGAATATGCGCTTTGACTTGGAATGTGAGAGGAGAAAGACTATTTGAGCTCTGCAATAAATTTCAGCTGGTAATAGCGAATACTCTGTTCAAGAATTACAAGGGGAGGAGATATGCTTGCAAAAGACCGTGAGATAAGAGAAGATTTCAGGTTCATTACATCATAGTCAGATAGAGAATCCGAAATCAGATTCTGGATTATAAGGCGTATCCAGGATCGGATATAGACTCAGATCAGTATTTAGTAGTGATGAAGAATAGAATGAAGGTCAAGAGACTAATCTGGAGGAATCAGTGCGCAAAGAAGCGGGGTACGGAAGTTCTAAGGAATGAAAAGATAAGTTTGAAGTTCTCGGAGATTATAGACACTGCGATGGTGAATATCTGAATAGGCGTTTCAGTTGAAGAGGAATGGACATCTCTAAAGAGAGCAATCGCAAATGTCGCAGAGAAAAAAGTAGGTAGAAGGAAGGTAACTGTGAAAAAACCACGGGTAACAGAAGAAAAACTTCAGTCGATAGATGAATGAAGGAAAGTCGAAGATAAAATCACGAACACAAAATTACAAGTCACTTAGTTAAAAAATAAACAGGAAATGAAGGGAACCTAAGACGAAACGGCTACATGGAAAATGTGAAGAAATCTAAAAAAACGTTATCGGATGGACTGACTCATCACACAGAAACGCCAAAACAACCTTCGATAAAATTAAAAACAACGGCGGTAACATTAAGAGTGCAGTGGGAATTCCACTGCTAAATGCGGAGGAGACAGCGGATATGTGGGAACAGTGCACCGAGGGCCTCTATGAACGGATGACTTGTCTTATGACGCGAGAGAAACACGAGTCCATACGGAAGAGATAGGAGATTCAGTAACAGAATCAGAATTTAGGAAGCTTAAAATCAAGTAAGGCAGAAAGGATAGACAACATTCCATCGGAATTTCTAAAATCACTGGGGACAGTGGAAAAAAAAGATTATTCATGTTGGCGCATAGAATATATTATCAGACTTTGGGAGAAACATCGTTCACACAATTCCCAAGATTACAAGAGCCGGCAAGTGCGAGAATTATGGCACAAATAAGGTTAACATCTCATGCCTTGGTAACAACAGCAATATACAGGTGAACAGAGAAGAAAATTGAGGATCTGTTAGATGACGATCAGTTTAGCTTTACGAAAAGTAAAAGCACCAGAGAGGCAGTGCCATCGTTGCGTTTGATAACGAAAGCAGGACTGAAGAAAAATCAAGACACATTAACAGTTTCTGTCGATCTGAGAAGATGGTTCGACAGCGTTAAATAGTGCAAAATATTCGAAATTCTGAGAAAATAGGTCTAAGGTATAGTGAAAGACGGTAACATACAATACGTACAAGAACCAAGAGGGAACAATAAGAGAGGGAGGCCAAGAACGCCCTACTGTTCAGTATATACAACGAAGAAGCAATGACGGGATAAAATAAAGGTTTAGAAGTGGGATTAAAACTCAAGGCGAAAAGATATCAACGTTAAGATTCACTGATGACTTTGCTGTCCTCAATGAAAGTGAAGAAGAATTATAGGGTCTTTGAATGCGATGGGCAGTCTAATGAGTACAGAATAGGGAGTTAGAGTAAATGGAAGAAAGATGAAAGTAAGGAGAAGCAGAAGAAATGACAACAGCGAGAAACTTAACATCGTAATTGTTGATCACAAAAGAGATGAAGTTAAGTAATTCTGCTACCTAGGTAGCAAAGTAACCCGTGACTGACGCAGCGAGGAAGACATAAAAAGCAGAATAGTACTGGCGAAAAGGCGTTTCTGACCAATAGAATTCTAGTAGCATCAAAGATAGGTCCTAGTCTGAAGAAGAAATTTCTGAGAATTTGAAGTAAATCGGTAAAGAACTTTTGGAAATTTTTGTTGAGAATGTTTCCCTTTTATAGAACTCGTCGGTCGTGGACCATATTGCAGCTTGAAACAGAAGAAGCACTTTTGGCGTGGAACGTATGATACTTGAAAATGAACTTAGTTGCTTTTATGTCAAAAATTCTACCTGTCTTGAAAATGGAAAATTTGTTCGTTTCCAATAGCTTCTGTTTCAAAGTGTATTTAAATTGGAACTAGTTTAAGATAATACTTCTGCTTAATCTGATTTGACTTGGTGATTATTTGTGTGTAGTCCATCGACTTGAAGTTCTGAAACGTCTTTGCACTCAAATACGAGCGTGCTTTTATATATACAATTTTACAAATATATAAATAAATATTTAATGTAGAAAGGGGAAGCGTTGTTACCAAAAAACCGCAAGTTCTTGACCAATTTACTTCGAATATGTTTCGACACGTTTCTAAATTTTACCAACAATTTCTTCGCTCCGTAAATACTTTGTACTTTGATACAGGACAAAGACTTAGTGGCTGACAATTGTGTAGAACTGTGTACTATAAGGACTTCAGGCCGTTTATCAGTATATAGGCGAGAATGAAATTTTCACTCTACAGCGGAGTGTGCGCTGATATGAAACTTCCTGGCAGATTAAAACTATGTGCCGGACCGAGACTCGAACTCGGGACCTTTGCCTTTCGCGGGCAAGTGATCTACCAACTGAGCTACCCAAGCACGACTCACGCCCCGTCCCCACAGCTTTACTTCAGCCAGTACCTCGTCTCCTACCTTCCAAACTTTACAGAAGCTCCTTTAGTATATAGGCTTTTTAAATTTAGGGCAAATGTTGCCTGAAATAGAAAATAAAATATGGCTCAATGGATATTAAAACCCACATTGTGGTAGTATGCAACGTACTGCGAAGAAGTTTTACTAAAAAAAACTACTTTCAGACATGTACTTCTTAGATTAAAATAATAAGAAAAACTAAATTCGTGTGTGCTTAAATTCATTTGCGAAATTGAGAATGAGCTAGCTGGGCCATTTAGAACGAATTCGGCGAACCCGCAGTAAACATATTGGAAAAAGTAATTAAAAGTGGTCTATCTTGGGCTATATTTGGCTGAAACACACTACAGTTACAGCAAATAGACTCCAAAACCTTACTTTAGTTGACTTTGCAGTGTTGTCGACATCTGAGATTTTAATGTACAAAGGATCTCGAGGATCATAAATGGTACTCATTACTACAGAAAACATTTTACAGGTCACCTTATGGTGGTTCGAACTGAGAATAGCTAGCACTAGTCGAAAGAGGATGCAGCTGCAGAGAAAATCGTTCACATCTAAATAAATGAATAAGCCCGAAGTACGCCGAAGAGGAAAAAGGTACTAATAAAATACACAGTTTTCTGGCCTGCATTGACCCAGAGCGAATACATATTTCATTGACCCTCATGTTGTGATACTCGGGTATTTTTATCAACTTTCGAACCCCACTCATAACGCGACAATGAAAGCGAAACGTGTTCACCTCTGCCACACAGTTGTCGAGCAGTAGCACTCTTCACACACGGGGAAAGTGTAACATGGCTCCCTCTTATATATCATGTACATACTTCCTAGAGAGTAATTGTTTCATGTCCGTGGTGAAATACTGCGAGAAAAGAAGAAAAGAGTCCATTATTCTTTTAATTCCTGTTAGGTATTATCAAGTATTAATGATTGATGCTATTCAATAAGTATTAAACGAGATACACTAAGTGACTTGAGGCAGACATCTTGTTATAAACCTTGGGATTTGGATACCGTCGCGGATAGGTAATGCTGATATATCATGAATACGGTCCATTTGTCTCACTTTTTCGTGTTTATCCTCTTTCGTAATATAAGTTTTCTGCGCGGTGTTTAAGGTTCACACTGCAAATAAATATCACCAATCGTTGATGAATGTGATGGCATTTGGAAGACAATAAACTGAAACAGAAACCTCTCGAGCAAGAAGACAACAATGCTTACTATTTGTCAGGAATTGTATTCAGTGTATCAACATGTTTGAAAGAGACAAGACTCTAACAAAACAGCACAAAAGTTGCAGCAAGAAGGATAGAGCGCCGTCACTGATATGTCTTAAGTTATAGCTGCTACCCACATAATTACGAGCATTCACAAACGTACCAACACTCGACTTCCAGTTCCTAATGTGATGCTCTGGTATTTACTCCCTCGATCACCTTCTGACCTTACGTCATTGTCCTGTTATTTGGGAGCGCGGCACTCTGCGAGATTAACATGGCGGTAATAAATTACCCGAACACGAAGTTGAACGTGGAGTGTTGTTTCAGCTGTTGAACCCTCTGAATGCCGAAAGTGGTCACATGCTTTTACAGCTGCAGCGTCCTGCTACCGCCGTAAAGGTCAATGCAGACGCGTGCAATCAGGGAGAAATAATCAGGGAGAAATAGCTTTGACGTCAGCTCTTGAGATGATGTAGTAATACATTGCGCGCACACGGTATCGAAGCTTCTCAAGCTGCACGGGTCAGGTATTAATCAGAACGATAAAACAACAAAATAACAAATAATTCTCTCTCTCTGTCTCTTCTCTCTCTCTCTCTCTCTCTCTCTCTCTCTCTCTCTCTCTCTCTGCTACGGCCACTCCCGCCGGAGATTCGAGTCCTCCCTCGGGCAAGGGCATGTGTGTTGTTCTTAGCATAAGTTAGTTTAAATAGTGTGTAAGTCTAGGGATCGATCACCTAAGCAGTTTGGTCCCTTATAAATTCTATAAATTCACACACATTTGAACATTTCTCTCTGCCAGGTCTTTCCTCGAGGTCGTGTGACATTTCATGGCAATAGAAGAAACGGGTACAGGACCTTTGCCAGAGTTCTTTCCAACATTTAGTGCAATTTTATTACACTACCTTCAGACTTCAAGAAGAATATAATAATTCCAATCCCAAAGAAAGCAGGTGTTGACAGATGAGAAAATTACCGAACAATCAGTTTAATACGCCACAGCTGCAAAATACTAACACGAATTGTTTACAGACGAATGGAAAAACTGGTAGAAGCCGACCTTGGGGAAGATCAGTTTGGATTCCGTAGAAATACTGGAACACGTGAGGCAATACTGACCTTACGACTTATCTTAGAAGAAAGATTAAGGAAAGGCACACCTACGTTTCTAGCATTTGTAGACTTAGAGAAAGCTTTTGACAATGTTGACTGGAATACTCTCTTTCAAATTCTAAAGGTGGCAGGGGTAAAACACAGGGAGCGAAAGGCTATTTACAATTTGTACAGAAACCAGATGGCAGTTATAAGAGTCGAGGGACATGAAAGGGAAGCAGTGGTTAAGAAGGGAGTAAGACAGGGTTGTAGCCTCTCCCCGATGTTATTCAATCTGTATATTGAGCAAGCAGTAAAGGAAACAAAAGAAAAATTCGGAGTAGGTATTAAAATCCATGGAGAAGAAATAAAAACGTTGAGGTTCGCCGATGACATTGTAATTCTGTCGGAGACAGCAAAGGACTTGGAAGAGCAGTTGAACGGAATGGATGGTGTCTTGAAGGGAGGATATAAGATGAACATCAACAAAAGCAAAACGAGGATAATGGAATATAGTCGAATTAAGTCGGATGATGTTGAGGGTATTAGATTAGGAAATGAGACACTTAAAGTAGTAAAGGAGTTTTGCTATTTGGGGAGCAAAATAACTGATGATGGTCGAAGTAGAGAGGATATAAAATGTAGACTGGCAATGGCAAGGAAAGCGGTTTTGAAGAAGAGAAATTTGTTAACATCGAGTATAGATTTAAGTGTCAGGAAGTCATTTCTGAAAGTATTTGTATGGAGTGTAGCCATGTATGGAAGTGAAACATGGACGGTAAATAGTTTGGACAAGAAGAGAATAGAAGCTTTCGAAATGTGGTGCTACAGAAGAATGCTGAAGATTAGATGGGTAGATCACATAACTAATGAGGAAGTATTGATGATGATGTTGTGATGATGTTTGGTTTGGGGGGCGCTCAACTGCGTGGTCATCAGCGCCCGTACAATTGCCCAATCTTTGCTCAGTCCAATTTCGCCTCTTTCCTGGATGATGATGAAATGATGAGGACAACACAAACACCCAGTCATCTCGAGACAGGTGAAAATCCCTGACCCCGCCGGGAATCGAACCCGGGACCCCGTGCTCGGGAAGCGAGAACGCTACCGCGAGACCACGAGAGGCGGACAAGGAAGTATTGAATAGGATTGGGGAGAAGAGAAGTTTGTGGCACAACTTGACCAGAAGAAGGGATCGGTTTGTAGGACATGTTCTGAGGCATCAAGGGATCACCAATTTAGTATTGGAGGGCAGCGTGGAGGGTAAAAATCGTAGGGGGAGACCAAGAGATGAATACACTAAGCAGATTCAGAAGGATGTAGGTTGCAGTAGGTACTGGGAGATGAAGAAGCTTGCACAGGATAGAGTAGCATGGAGAGCTGCATCAAACCAGTCTCAGGACTGAAGAACATAACAACAACAACAACAAGCACCTACGTGCATGTTGTTCTACAGGAATTCAAAAGCTCCATCAAAGGATAATACATTTTGCAAGAAACATTTCTAATGTCATGTATGTGAATGGCAAACTACCAAGCTGAATTTTCGCTCTTTTTTCCTCTATTTGGTATCAGATGTTTTATAACATGACTTCCATCTCTGCTTTGTATATGTAGGAATGTTGTTTGGGTCTCCATGGCAAACTGTAAGTGCCCCCGAGAACTGGCCTAGTTAATCCACAGGTCGATGGAAGGCAAATCCCTAAGACCTAGGATCATTGTTAATGAAGCGTTGGCGTTTGGAATCTCCGTTTGGCTTCTGGACAGCTTGGCTTCTCTTTAAGAAAAAAATATGCAGTCTGAGGTGAGAACGGGACCCATGGCAATGAAATTCGGATTGTCGCCGGCTTAAGAGTAACATTCAGAAGCATATGTTAGACGCTGAATCTCAATCACAAATTCGTCGTGTTCTCGGAAGCTACTCACGGAGTCCCGGGTTCGATTTCCGGCCGGGTCGGGGATTTTCTCTGCCCGGAGACTGGGTGTTTGTGTTGTCCGCATCATCTCATCGTCATTTGAAATGGTTCAAATGGCTCTGAGCACTATGCTACTTAAGTTCTGAGGTCACCAGTCGGCTAGAACTTAGAACTAATTAAACCTAACTAACCTAAGGTTATCACACACATCCATGACCGAGGCAGGATTCGAACCTGTGACCGTAGCGGTCACTCGGTTCCAGACTGTAGCGCCTAGAACCGCACGGCCACTCCGGCCGGCCGTCATTTGAAAAGTGGCGAGATTGGAACTGGAAGGATTAGGAACTTGTACGGGTGCTGATGACCTCGATGTTGAGCGCGCCACAAACCAACATCATCATCGGATATTATTAGGTTTCGGGGACGAAAAACGCAAAATCATTGAGTGTTAAATCGTTTCTCCCTGGCTCGATAAGGATTCTTTGACCTTTTATTTCAAAATGAACTCTTAGTGAATTGATTCTCGTATCAGTCACCTGCGAGTGCCCCTTATCAGAACGTGCCGCAGCGTTAGCCTCCTTTGAAGCAGAAACTGTGTTATACCAAAAAAACTAGTTAGGCTCACAGAGAAAGCAATTCTGAGAAACAGGACGTAAACCGGTCACTAATAACATACCTTAAAAATTCCTCCAAAATACAACATTAAATATTACATACAGCTTATTCGTTATCTCAAACAAACTGAAGGGAAAAAATGAGAGTACCATGCAAGTACATTAAAACCATGGTTGCAGAACATACGCAGAAAGAACACACACACACGCGCGCGCGCGCGCGCGCACTGTAAATGCTATTAATAAGACTATCCCAATGGTTGGAACTGCATTACAGAATCACAGTACAGAGAGAAAACGGAAAGGAAAGCTGAAGAGGGCTCCTTTGGTTTACATGAAACCAAGTGTTGCGCTCGACGGCATATTGAAACCGAGTAAACGCGAAATGGCAGCTGCTTACTACTACGGCTCGATATAGACATTCTGAAGAAACAAAACTAATCCAACCGACTAAATGAAAACTTTTAGGGAACGAAATGCTAATGACACAACTTGTGATTAATATTTAGTAAAAAACTTTTCATATGAGCTGTTCAATTAATTACTGTTCACTTGTCCAAGTCGTGAACTACCTCTGCTTTTAGCTTCACGTGACAATGAATTTTGTAAACACAGGCTCTTTTTTGCAGGCCTTTCAGGGCAAGGTAGGAGATGACGTTTAAGTGAAGAACTGTGCCGGTCGGGTGAGGGGAAGGCTCAGGAAGTTCACTCCTCGTTTCATAGGCCCATGCTCTATCATCAGAATTCTGGGTCCGTTTGACTTGCTTGTAAGGCATCTGGCCACGGGTAAGGTCCCCAGGGTGCACCTTAATCAACTTAAGCTTGTTGCTTAACTTTCCCCTTCTTTTGTAAGCTGGACCCGGGCCCATCTGTCGTGTGATGTCCCTCTGGTTTGAGACCACTAAGATCTTCGCTCCAGGTTGTTTGGGACGGGGCGTTTTGTGGCGTGGCGAGTTGGGGAATGGTAACAGAGCAAGGAGGACGGTGTGAGGGGTCCGCCCGGAAAATAAGGCGGGCACTTGCGCAGTCGTCTTGGCCACTGAGCCCAGCGAGAGGTTGCTGGTATATTTGTAGGACGATTTGATTCCGTAGCTGACTTAGAGTGCCGTCTTCGTGGGTAGCCTGGCCAGCCGGCTCTGGGACGTGGCACACTGACGACTGACTTGAGGAGAGTTTCGCCGTACCGAATTCTGGGCTCCCTCTGGAACTGGAAAGTTGTAGCTTCGATTCGTGAACTTTAGTTAAGTTTTGTATTTTGATGTCTTAACTGCTATTTCCTTACTGTTACCTGTAGGTCTGTTGCGGGCATTTCGATTTCTTAACTGATCTATTTCACCACCAGTTGATTCCTCGAATTGCGGCTGTTTGCTTCTTCCGAGTCAATAATGATCTTGGTAGGGTTAAGTTTTATCTGACCTCCCTACCAAACACACGTGTCTCTTGTAATATAGCAGGGTGCCGCTTTCGAGATACCTTCGGGCATCGCAAACGTCATTTGGTGTACTCTTGTTCCTTGCGTATAAACCTTCTGGTGCACCCCTTGTGAGGAGGCAATTCAACCTCTTGGTTACTTAACAGAAGCAGTACCTGTTTTCTATTTGGTAGTCTTACTTAACTGAAGCTGTTATTAAGGAAGGCCTGCCTGTTGGTATTTGGTAATTTTACTTAACTGAATCTGTTGTTATTAAAGCCTGCCTGTTCCCTTTTAATTAAATTAAGAGCTACTTCATAATTTGAGTTATCTGAAACGCTTATTATTCAAGGCTTATCTGTTTTACCTGTTTTTATTGTTGTAATGTTGAGATCTGATATCCTACTCTATCTGTGTTGTAATTAACTGAAATTTTGATAGCCAGAGACCTACCTGTTTTATAGGTATTTATGTCAATGAGTAAGTAACAGGATCAACATAGCATTAAACATCCAACCGGTTGCACATACACGGTAGGTACATTTACCTAGGTTTCGACATCTACGAGGTGTATCTTCATCAGAATGAAATGTTGCTAAACCCTATAAAATAATACATAGAATGACAAAAACCATGTTAACCAAGATAACAGTTTTCATGACGCACAGAGTTTACTTACGTAAAGTTACGTTGCTAAAAAGTAATAATCAGAATTTGGAGCAGCTATGCCCCTGTCAAAAGTAAGATATAACGTTCTAGCTTTTGCCACGTGTGCCCTGCTGGGAACAACATCAGACTGATCGCCCCAGTGGCTTACATTGCTGCCACGAAAATAACACGAGTTGCGCCGCCTGTCATTCCTGGACAGTAACATGTGCCCATTTGAAACATTATAACAGAAATACTTTAAAAAGCGATAGTTAATTTTAAAAACAGAATATTAAGAGAGCTTAATGTCTTTTTGAAAAATATAGTCAAGCAGATTAAGTATAACAGATCCATGTGTTACGCTTTACAGAAATTATTGCTCCGTAAAGGAGCGAACCACACAGAAAAATTTTACAAACAACCGTACAATCCAGAAAATATTTGCATGAAGGTAACTTCAGCAGCATATACGTATGAGACTGGAAGAAAATAATGTTCTGGAACCAGAAGACATTTTGATCATATAAAGTGGTTCCCAGGAAAGAATTCAGCATTTGTTCGAAATTTTTAACAGTCTTCATGAAAGAATTAGCTTGATTTGTGAGTTAGCTGAATTACCTGGAGCTCAGTACTGCCACTGACAACGACGGACCTTCTTTCGGTATTTTTCGAAAAGCTACTAATACATATCAAATTATGCCTACTAGTTGAGTGCATCCTCATTCCCACATGAAGCCATTTTACCATTCGGCCATACATCGAGCAGTCTCTGTACCTTTGTCAACTTAAAAGATTGATGAAGAGAAGATCATAACAACTATTGCAGTTATTAACGGCTATGATCCCACCTTAGTTGAGAAGATCTTCAAAGTTGAAACTGATGCTAAAGTGTAAAGTGACCACTTTAGGCAGCAGTGCTATTCCTGACAGTAACGAGTATAAAAATGTTTTATCAATTCCATTTTTTGGGCCCTATTTCATATAAAATTCGTCGCCTTCTGATTTAAAAATACGGATTCAACGTTTCCTTTTCCACTATCAATAAACTGCAAAAGGATGTCGTCCATAATCTCAAGTTCACATTTGTTCCGATTCACAATTCAGGAATGTATAATGTCACTTGTGATACCTACCCTTTATATTATGTAGGACAAGCTGGAAGGTCTTTTAGTGTCAGGTACAAGGAAAATTTGTTGGGGAAAAAGAGGCACTAATGTACACAATTCCACTTTTGCAGATCATCTGCTAGCTTCCGGACACAAACCGAAACGCGCCGAAGAAATTTCCGGTTTACAGATAGAAAAGAAAGGTCGTAGGCTCGATGTAATCTAAGAGCTAGAGATTTTCAAGCATATTTCTAAGAACGATCATCCTCAATGAACAGTTACAACTACGTAACAATTTTTTTTTCGATGTTTTCAATCCACTGCTCGCGGAATTTTAATTCCTCTTTTTTTTCTATATTTTCCCTGCTTCTGGTTTCGAAACATTTTCTTCCGATCTCGTAGATATGCTTTGCTGAAGTTACCTTCATGCAAGTATTTTCTGGATTGTGCGATTGTTTGTAAATTTTTTCTATGTTTAATTTCTGTAAAGCCTAACACAAGGCTCTCTTATACTTAATCTGCTTGACTGTGTATTTTCAAAAAGACTTTTAAAATTAACTGGCGGTTTTTCAAATATTTCTGTTATAATGTTTCAAATGTTCACATGTTACTGTCCGCGCCTAATAGGCGGAGCAACTCATATTGTTTTAGTGGCAGCAATGTAAGCCGATAGGCAAATCAGTCTGATGTTCCCAGCTGGGCACACGTGGCAAAAGTTGGAACGTTTTATTTTACTTTTGGCTTGAGCATAGCTGCCCCAAATTCTGACTATTGCTTTTTAGAAATGTAATTTTACGAAGTAACCTTTGTGCGCCAGGAAAATTTTTTTCTTGGTGAATGTGTTTCGTATCATACCAGATCTATGTATTATTTCACAGGATTTAGCAACATTTCATTCTGATGAGGACACCCCTAGTAGGTTTCGAAACCTAGATCAATGTCCCTACCGCTTACGTGCAACTGGTTGGCTGTTTAATTGTATGTTGAGAATAGCATACGGTTGCTGAATAACAGCTATGTTCAAAACTGTTAGTAACAGGAAGTTACGCGATGGCACATGGGCGCTAACCTCTCGCCTTACATCCCTTTACCCATAATTGTAGGTTTCAGTAAACCCTTAAGGGAACCAGGAACCTAAAAATGATGAAATTTTGGGCTTTCAGTTTATTGTGAAATAAAATACTACAGATCTTCCTCTTTAAAATGACATCTTAATCTTACCTGTAGCTAAACTCCAAGTATTGAAAATAATATTTTCAATAATGTGCTGTAGAGGGCATGTCGCGACATTCAATTTTCATGGATAAATGCTCATTGAAAACATCGTTTTTCAAAACTTCCGGCCTTTCCAAAGACTTTATATTATGTTGGCAACACGATTTGATAGGCAATTGTTTTGTCTGTGTATTGTAGTCTTTGGATACTGTTGTTTACATTGAGCATTTGGTGGTTATTCCACGATTTGTGTTGTATTTCTATTGCGTAACTGGAACTTATCAAATATTCCTTGATTTAGTAAGACAGTTTACAAGAGGAAGAAGCCTCCTCCGAGGTACACTTGTGGAACTGTGACAATTTCTCCGACGTTGGGAAATGATTCCGAAAATAGTGAGGTTATTCATGAGGTGAAATCTACTCCTGCCTCTAGCACAAGCAAGAAGTTGCATGGATCAACTGAAAAATACTGCAGTTTATTGGAGAAGTGTAGTGAGGATAATGTGAACGAAATAATTAACATTTCATTGCTCTCAAAGGTGATTGAGAGTTCAGTATTGTGTAAGGAATGTTGCTAATTGAGTATGTCAGTAAATGTCAAGCGACACATAGGACTTGCAGCAGAAATCTGTCTCCATTGTACTAGTTGTCATTATAGTGTTTCATTTTGGAATTCAAAGTATGTCGAAATAGGCCAAGGTGAAACTGATAGTGAGAAAAGCAAGTACTATGGTGTAAATATTAGATAAGTTTATGCTCTAAGGTCAATAGGTAAGGGATACTCTGCTGGTCAAATGTTTTGTGATGTAATGCATCTACCACCACCACCAACGAAATGCTCAAAATATAATTCGGTTGTTGGATCCTGTGTTGAAGATATTGCCCAAGAATCCATGAAAGAAGCAGTGGAGGAGGCTGTGGCGGTGAATGAAGAAATTCCAGATGTTCAGAATTCTCGGGACCTGACTGTCGCACTAGATGGTACGTGGCAGAAGCGCGGACACACTTCACATAATGGGGTAATAACGGCAAAAAGTGGTGATACTACAAACGTTATAGATGTTGTAATTAAATCCAAGCACTGTAGGTGTCCTAAAAGAGTGAAGAATGAGCATGCAGAAAACTGTGGAAGGAATTACAGTGGGTCTAGTGGGGCCGGGGCCATGGATGTTCCCGGTGTGAAAGACATTTTCAGCCGCTCTCTTCTGTGGTACAAGGTCAGATATTTCCTGGGTGATGGTGATTCGAAGTCTTTTGCTGCTGTATCTGAGCTGAAACCGTATGGAAATGATGTTACCATTACTAAACAGGAGTGCATAGGTCACGTTCAGAAACGTAAGGGAACAAGGCTGCGTCGACTGAAGACCACAATGAAAGGCCAACTACTCAGTGATGGAAAACCTTTGGGTGGAACTAAAAGATTGACAGACGAGGTAATCAACAGATTGCAGAGAGACTATGGACTGGCAATAAGACAAAATACTCACAGTGTTGATGCAATGGAAAAGGCTGTAATGGCACTTTACTACCACACCTTATCGACTGACGAGGAACCACTACATGGACTATGCCCACAGGGACCCAATTCCTGGTGCACGTACAACAAATATCAGGGATCTGAACGTGTATACAAGCATCATCACAGTCTACCAGAAATTGTCATGAAGGCTATAAAACCAATTTTCAGAGATCTTTCTGCAACTGAACTTTTGAAGAAATGTCTGCATGGACGTACACAAAATCAAAATGAGAGTGCGAATAATGTAATTTGGACCAGAATCCCAAAAAATGTGTTTGTGGAAATTCATACTCTTCATTTTGGAGTATATGATGCCATTGCTGTGTACAACAAAGGTAACGTTATAAAGTGCAATGCGCTGCAGAAGTTGGATGTGATGCCTGGAAAGTACATGGTGAGTGCAATGATGTCGATAGACAGTGAGAGAAAACGGGATGCTGAAAGGAAAGAAAAGGAGTGTGAGAGGCAAGCCAGACAAAGAATGAAAGGTTTGAAAAGAAGGCTGGATGGGGAGATGGCTAGTGACAGTGAAAACCCATTTTATGGTGTTAATAGTTCATAAGAAAATGTTCCTTACATTTAACATTGGAGGTATAGGACGTTCCGGGTCCCCTTAACAGAAAGACTGACAGAGGAACAGCGCTCATGTTTAATACCGGCACCATAGCGCAAATCTTTGGGCGCGGAGGGACTCCCGGTAGAGGTCTATGTGCCCCACTTGCGTCCCTTCAGCGAGTTCACAAAACGATTAACGAACTGCCGCGGTATGCCACCTTACCAGCGGATTTCACTCAGGGAATCACAGTACTCATCCCGAAGTAAAAGTAAAAATCAACCACAATTATAAGTATCTAATATTGGTCTGAAACTAATTAATAAATAAACTCCAGCAGTAACAAGAGTAGAAGAATGAACTAAAGCAGAAACAGGAGTAGGAGCAGCCATAGCAGCAGAAAGTCAAGAAGAAAAGGGAATTTCAGCTCTTTTAGTTATAGCTGCTAAAACAATTAATATAGTAATAAGCTTTATTTCAAAAGAATTAGAAATAAAATCATAATAATAAATATAATTTCAACCACCAAAATTCAATATTCAAGCAATAGAAATTAAAATAGCAACATCACCAATACGATTAGAAAGTGCAGTTAATATACCTGCACTATAAGATTTTACATTTTGGTAGTAAATAACCAAACAATAAGAAACTAAACCCAAACCATCCCATCCTAATAAAATTCTAATCAAATTAGGACTAATAATTAAAAAACCTATAGAAAGAATAAATATTAAAAACAATAATAATAAAACGATTTATATTCTTTTCTCCTGATATATAATCCTCTCTATAATAAATAACCAAAGAAGAAATATATATAACAAAATACATAAAAATAAGAGGCATTCAATCCAAAATTAAAGTCATAACAACCATAGAACCATTTAAATTAAAAAGTTCTCATTCAACAAAAACTCTATAATCAATTATTAAATAATAAATACCCAAAATAAAAATTATAGTTCTAGAAAAAAATAAAGAAAAAAACTCAAAGAACAAATAGAAAATAAATTCAGGGCCTAAGATGAAAAAATTCATATCATTGATTCCACAAAACAACATTTTTAATTAAAATACTTAAGCAACCTAAACAAAAAAATATTCACCCTTTAAACAAAGAATATTTAAAGGCAATCAATGTAAAAGTAAAAGATGATATTCACGAAAATAACCAAGAGAACAAGTATAAACACCAGAATAATAATTACCATGCTGAGAATAAGAATACATATATAAAGTATAAACAGCTCTAAAAAAAGACAAAAAAATTAAAGCAAAAAATCTAAAAGAAGATCAAGACATAATTCTATATAATAATCTAAGTTCACTTACCAGATTTAGTGAAGGAGGAGCAGCTATATTTGATGATCTTAAAAGGAATCACCATCAAAAGTAAGCTGCCGATTAATTTATTAAACTTCAACTCCGAATTTGCTGACTGGCGCTCTAGTATCAGACTGAAACTTTTTTTTTTTTAATCGTGTGTCGTGTGTCCTTAAGGAGCAACCAATGATGAACATTAACATTCTACCACGTTATACAGGTCTTATGCACGTGAGCTGTCAAGCGAACGCATCAACTAGCATTGCCTTTCTAAACCTAGTATGACCGAATAGATTATGGTTGCTAGTTGCGCACATTGTCTGCTCTTGGTTTTAATTCCAAGTTCACTGACCAGCTCGCCTCATGTATCGGTGGCACATTCTCGACAAAAATAAATGCAACTCACGAAACCAAACAAACAAGTTTGTCCTTTACCTGATGGTTCGTTTGCAGTCGCCATGGCACTCTTGCTACGTCATCTCCACCACATTCTTCGGGCATCAGTCTGAATGACTTCGAACCAATCGTCCAAGCCTAGGCATGTGATGTCACTTTGATGCTCTAAGCTGACAGACACAAAGCTCGCCCAGCAGTTTCTAGATAACTATTCACTGTACAGTGGCGTAGCTTTGAACATACTTCAATCTGTAACCTTACCCACAGATCAGTATCCGCACGAACTAAAACACCCTTGGTTGCCACGAGTAGACAATCGGAAACGTCTGGAAATCGTTTCACTGCCTACCCAATTGATACGATGATGTCAGTTGTTTTCGCGTGGAGCCACAGTCTAAAATTTTTTTTTCGAGAAAACGTGGAAGTAATAATATTCATTAATTGGTCGATCGCTCAATTTTGACTTTTTTATTTTCAAGTATCTAAAATAAAACTATAACTTAGGAATATTATTTGTAAAAAGTACAAGACGCAATACCAGTTACGTTAGAAACTTAGGATAGGCCGTTACCTCTGCTTAGGTGTGAATAATCACTATATGATTTATCACAGTAGACGTGGTATGTAAATCAATTACTATTCCACATATGGGGACACGTTTTACATAGTCCAAATACAACATTGTATCTGGATGTATTACACGACTGCATGACAATATGTGCATTTGTAACCACTCGATGCAAGCTGACAGTTGCCATCAGCTGTTACTCAATGTTGTCAAAGGCCGACCATCGACTATGTCAAGTCAGAGTCCATAACAGTCTTCGCTAGTGCGCCAGAAAATATCAAAACTTCATACACTCCAAAACAGGAAACACTTGCAAGTATCAAAATGTTTAATGTTGTGAACCGAAAGTGAAATGCACTGCCATCTTAAACTTCATGTGTCCGTGTTGTAATCCTGAACAATGCAAGTTGTGTAATACGTAATCGTTATCTGATTAGATGAGTCGCCTGAGCTATCTGAAAATGTATAACTGAGTAAACGTATACCACATAATCAGAAAACCAAAAAAAGTGTATTAAACAAGCTGTCCTGTAGAATTCTGCATTGTGTAGTTCAGTGAACAGCGCTACAATGCGTGACGTTGCAGTACCTGACTTGCAATTTCAACACACGGAACTAACAGAATGAAAATGCTACATAAAATTTAAAACCCTATTTTGAAGGTGATAGAAGCTGAGAAAATGAATTAAAATTTGTGTCACAGCCGAGACATGTGCCCAGGTCTTCTTCTTTACAAGGTAGATAGGTTAGTCATTACACCTCCACATCAGAAGACCGAACTGGTCTGCGCAAACTCTGCTATGGCCGTGACCACCCCCCTCCCCCCCCTCCACCCCTCCCCTCCCCCAAGAAAAACACAAACTTCAATTCACATCTTCAGCTTACTTTCCTCTTCTTGGATCGTCACTATTGCCGAGACTCTCCGCTATTGGAATAGAACTCCAGCGTTGGATATCATGGGGAAATCCTGCCTGTGCTTCAGGTGTAACTGGATACACTTTTCTTGAGGCATTTGAGACTCATTTTATCTACGATCATGATAGAAGCTGAAAAAAAATGAATTGAAATTCGTGCCACACCTATGACTACACTACACTTGTTGGCTAGCCATTACACTAGCGCAACAGTCTAGCTAACATAGTTGCATGGACACCCTAATGCCATGCCGCCGCCCCCCCCCCCCCTCTTATATAAGCTGAAATAAGCTGAAGATATGAACTTTGTGTTAGGGAGGAAATTCTACTACGGTATTCCATGGAACATTGCTACTTTTACTGCTGTAGTGTTGTAATGGCTAGCATACCATGCTGTTAATCAAACCCACGAAGTAAGGATGTCTAAGTTCAGTTCCTGGCTATGGCAAAAATTTTAATACATTACTTCAGCTTTTATCATTATCATAGAAAAAGAAAAGATATCTCATGGAAAACTTAATTATATCAGAATTTTGAAGGAACAAATAACCCAAATGTTTCTACTAAAATGCGTTGTGAATTAACAAGCACAAACTAACTAAATCAATTAAAAACTTTGAACAATGTACATGCAAACTTAACACGGCACTGTAAGAATAAAACAGTCTGCATATGAAACGAAATTTGAACTGATATTTACCTAAACTAAACCTGATAATGAATTTAAAAAATAACACCTGACTGTGAATGATGTAACCATTGTCTGACTGTGACGTAACTGGCTCTAACAAATTTTTATGTGGCTTCCCTGTGGAAACGCAAACTCAATACTGCTCGAAGTGACGACCGTTACAAGAAATGCGGCGTAGCAGCTAACAAGAAAGGGAAGAAAGAAAACCTTGCGCAGTGCATCGCAAGGACATGAGACTATTCTAAGCCGATCTTGTTTCAATCACAGTGTTCTGCAAAGTGTACTGCAGCGACACACGTAACTAGAAAACTGACTTCCGCGAGGAGACGATGGCAGAATTTAAACCTGATAAATGACTGAAAGGAAAGTAATATTTTAAAAACTTTATTGTAAATTCTGAATTCATTCTTTGACAATTACAATGATCTTTACAAAAATTACTTTTTTACAACAAGACAATTTCTCTGCCATGAAATGAGTCAGCAGTGTGGTAAACGAGTGTTAAATTTCTAAACCTGAGTGCAAGCTATGTGAACTGGTAACTTTATCACGTCTGAACAATGAAACTAACCCGGACGAATAAAGAAAAATCCTACAAACCTTCCATTTTCCAAACAAACAACGGAGAACAGCTCGGTGACTTCCTAAGACACTTGAACAGCCTCCATGCCAACATAACATTTACCATGGAAGTAGAAAAGGACAAGAAACTGCCATTTCTAGATGTGCTGGTCACAAGGGACGGCGAAAACCTGGGACACAGCGTCTATCGAAAACCGACTCACACGGACCGATACCTACACAAACTGTCAAACCACCACCCGAGCCAGAAAAGAGGCATGATTAGTACGCTCGTAACGAGAGCAGGACGAATATGTGAGCCGCAACACCTCAAACGGGAAATGCAACACCTGGAAACTGTCTTGAGGAGCAGTGGGTACTCCACAAATTATATTAGAAGTGTAACAGACCCAAACACTCGGCGAAGTAAGGAACCAGAAAAAGAAATGTCGGGTACGGCCTTCCTGCCATACATTCCTAGAGTGACGGACAGAATCGGCCGTATATTGCGCAAACATGGCGTAAAGACGATTTTCAAACCGACAAGGAAGATCAAAGAGTGTCTTAGATCGGCGAAGGAGAAAAGAGACCCACTTGCAATGTCGGGAATATACCGCATACCATGCACATGCGGAAAAGTTTATGTCGGAATGACTGGACGATCCATTAACACCAGGATCAAAGAGCATAAGCGACATTGCAGGTTGGGGCAGGTGGAGAAATCGGCCGTGGCAGAGCACGCACTGAATGAGACCAACCACGTAATAAAATTCGCCGACACGGAAGTTTTGGCTGTAGAGAACCACTATCACACGCGTTTGTTCAGAGAAGCTGTAGAAATACAAAAACACGCGAAAAGTTTGAACAAGAAAGAGGAAAGCCTTAAGGTAAACGGATCCTGGCTTCCTGTACTGCAGCGAACGACCGTCGCAGCTAGCAAGAGGAGAACCGCACCGGAAATTACCGCGGAGAAGCCCTCGGACGTTGGCGCGCCAGGTACATATAGTCTGCGCCCGCGAGCTCGGATCCAGTTCACCACCTGCAATGGAGGGTGAAGCTTTGACAATGCCAGCCACTCGTCCTGGCGAAACGTCAGAAAAATCATTAGATGAACGTCGGCCGAAGAACCCGAGACAGAAGCCAATAGGCAGTTTGTCAACAAGTGGCCACGAAAGCCTCAACAATTTTGTATTGTACTATAATTTTTTTTCCTTATTTTGTCACCTGAAGATAAGACATTTCTGTCTCTTTATATATTGTAATTGTTTTACTATTTATATACATTTATTCATTTGTGTCGATTTATAATTGGTTTGTTTTGTGAATATTATTTGTATTTATTCGTTGGGTCTGGCCTAGGGAAAACTATGCTATCGAACGAATACATCGATAGGTCGTGTGGAGAACCTAAGTGTTTAGGATTTTGGTAGTGTTAACTCTGTCGCGTGGAGCGCGGGCAGAGAGAGAGTCTGGCTGGGGTGGTGCAGTGGAGCAGGTGTGTTGTGTGAAGCTCCCGCGAGTTGCCGCGCTTTCGGGGTTTGGCAGAATGTAATTGCGCTCGACTTGCGATGATAGTTTCTGACATGGTGTCGCGGACGGGAAGCATTAGCTGGCGCACATCAAGACCCCGTTTCGTCTGGTGACCGTGTCGAGAAGAAGGCGCGCCAACATCCAGCTTCTGCAACAGCAACGGACGACAATGAGTGACTGTCGCCACCTCCTCGATCGACAGCTTCAAACCTTCAATCAACCAACAAGGAAGACTGGAAGCACGTAAAGTTTTAGAACTGTATGGCAGACCTCAGCTTTTCAAACTTTTAAAATTGTTGCATCACAAAATTACAGCAACTTAGCATGAACGTTTGTTGCTCATTGTCCCAATTGCATTACCAAGCAGGGTCCCTTCCTTTTCCGGAATGAACCCATGTGTCGTTGAAATTCAAACGCCAGTATCATTCGATTTCACTGCTTTAATTCGTAGCTATCACTAAAATTCTCGTAATCTTTCTCCTCAATACTTTCGCAATGTTTAAACTGGAGTTTTGCGTCGGATGGGTCGGGTATTCCAGTACGCATTAGATAAGTTCGTACCGACTAAGGTCCAAAGCGAGGGGAAAGATCCATTGTGGTATAACAATCATGTACGAAAGGTACTACGGAAACAAAGAAAGCTTCATCATAGGTTTAAGAGTAGTCGAATCATAGCTGATAAGGAAAAGCTGAACGAAGCGAAAAAGAGCGTAAAGAGAGCAATGAGAGAAGCATTCAACGAATTCGAACATAAAACATTGGCAAACAATCTAAACAAGAACCCTAAAAAGTTTTGGTCATATGTAAAATCGGTAAGCGGATCTAAATCCCCTATTCAGTCACTCGTTGACCACGATGGCACCGAAACAGAGGACGACCGAAGAAAGGCAGAAATACTGAATTCAGTGTTTCGAAACTGTTTCACTGCGGAAAATCGTAACACGGTCCCTGACTTCAGCCGTCGCACGGACGCCAAAATGGAAAATATTGAAATAAACGATATCGGAATTGAAAAACAACTGCTATCACTTAGTAGCGGAAAAGCATCCGGACCAGACGAGATACCCTTAAGATTCTACAGTGATTATGCTAAAGAACTTGCTCCCTTTCTATCAGCAATTTATCGTAGATCGCTGGAAGAACGTAAAGTACCTAGCGACTGGAAGAAAGCGCAGGTCGTTCCCATTTTCAAGAAGGGTCATAAATCAGATGCGAATAATTATAGGCCTATTTCGCTTACGTCAATCTGTTGTAGAATAATGGAACATGTTTTGTGTTCTCGTATTATGACGTTCTTAGATAATACAAATCTCCTTCATCATAACCAACATGGATTCCGCAAACAGAGATCATGTGAAACTCAGCTCGCCCTATTTGCCCAAGAAATTCACAGTGCCGTAGACACTGGCGAGCAGATTGATGCCGTATTCCTGGACTTCAGGAAGGCATTTGATACGGTTCCGCACTTACGTTTAGTGAAAAAAATACGAGCTTACGGAATATCGGACCAGGTTTGTGATTGGATTCAGTATTTCCTAGAAGAAAGAACACAACATGTCATTCTTAACGGTTCAAAATCTGCAGATGTAGAGGTAATTTCGGGAGTACCGCAAGGAAGCGTGATAGGACCTTTATTGTTTACAATATACATAAATGACTTAGTTTCCAACATCGGTAGCTCCGTGAGGCTATTTGCAGATGACACGGTTGTCTACAAGAAAGTAGCAACATCAGAAGACTCGTACGTACTCCAGGAAGACCTGCAGAGGATTAATTCATGGTGCGACAGCTGGCAGCTTTCCCTAAACTTAGATAAATGTAATATAATGCGCATACATAGGGGCAGAAATCCATTCCAGTACGATTATGCCATAGGTGGTAAATCATTGGAAGCGGTAAAGTCGTAAAATACTTAGGAGTTACTATCCGGAGCGATCTGAAGTGGAATGATCACATAAAACAAATAGTGGGAAAAGCAGGCGCCAGGTTGAGATTCATAGGAAGAATTCTAAGAAAATGTGACTCATCGACGAAAGAAGTAGCTTACAAAACGCTTGTTCGTCCGATTCTTGAGTATTGCTCATCAGTATGGGACCCTTACCAGGTTGGATTAATAGAAGAGATAGACATGATCCAGCGAAAAGCAGCGCGATTCGTCATGGGGACATTTAGTCAGCGCGAGAGCGTTACGGAGATGCTGAACAAGCTCTAGTGGCGGACACTTCAAGAAAGGCGTTACGCAATACGGAGACGTTTATTATCGAAATTACGAGAGAGCACATTCCGGGAAGAGATGGGCAACATATTACTACCGCCCACATATATCTCGCGTAATGATCACAACGAAAAGATCCGAGAAATTAGAGCAAATACGGAGACTTACAAGCAGTCGTTCTTCCCACGCACAATTCGTGAATGGAAAAGGGAAGGGGGGATCAGATAGTGGTACAATAAGTACCCTCCGCCACACACCGTAAGGTGGCTCGCGGAGTATAGATGTAGATGTAGATGTATAACTTTCGGTAAAGTCTGCCGGTCAGGTCCAAAACTTTCCGTTACTACTTCAACATCCAACTCCTGCGGGAAGAAACACGATGAATCTCGCTCGTGCTCCCCATTAACATCAACTATTTCCGGTAAAGTCTGCCGGTTAGGGCCAGAACTTTCTATCACTTCACAAACACTATCTTCCTGCGGGACGAGACGCGGCAAATCCTGCCCGCGCTCCCCATAAACACTTCTCCCGTACAGGCCCCTATAAACTCTTAGTTCGTCGTATAAGCGACCGAACTGCCTTAACCAGACCTCATCCCTCTCTGCATCCCCTCGCTCGATGACGGACGTTTTATCCGACATCTGATCTTCTCTCAACACTTGCGAATCATTCTTAAACTCAATCTCCAGTTCCGCTGTGGATATTACAACAGCCACTTTATAATCGATTGCCGGAACACTACTTAAATTGTTCTGACAGTGAATGTATTTTCTACTGCCGTGTATACAGCTGCTCTACTACTTGTGGGCGCACTCCTTTCTCTTAACACTGGCACACTCACCCGCCGTTGATTATTCCATACGGAATTTTCATAACGACGACACCTGGGTTTTCTCTTGTTATGGAGCCTCCAAAATTTCTCCACGCCCGGTCGGCCCCTCACCGGCGCGGCTAATGGTTTCCCTGTCTCGTCCCAGCAGATCTGCTCCCCGGATGCTGCTGAGGCGGCTGATCACACCCTCTGGCGTTATTACTATTCTGCGAAGCCCGTATCACGCTAGTATGATACTGGTTTCAGTCATTACTGTTATTATTTGCATTGTACCGATTGTCATTATGGCCCGAACCACTATTGTTATTGCTGCCAAGATTGCGGTATGATTTATTCCCATAGTTATCTTTGTTGTGGTTGCTGTGGTACCCGTTGTTGTTACCACGGCCTCTACCACTGTCGCGATTACTGCGACAATTGTCCTCGTCCTCAACTCTTTCCAGGAAATCATTGATTGTCCTGTAATTACTTCCTACGTAGCGTTTTGTATCATCTGTAATCTTCTTGTAGAGTTCCCAGACTATGTCGGATTCCATGCGGCGATCACGCAAATATTCCAACTTGCGGATCCAGCCTTCACAAAACTCCTTCATCGAGCCGCGCGAATTCGCATCGAAAGGCCTCGATACGACAAATTCGCGCCAGACACTTTGCTGTTTTTGCTCTGACCAGTATTCAGCCAGAAACAAAATTTTAAACTCGTCAAAAGTCAGGTTCGTAATGTTGAGGTTTAAGCCCCAACACTTGGCATCACCAGCCAACACATCAATAACCGCATTAATTTTTCTCTCATTAGTCTCGTGGTTGAGCGGTAGCGTTCTCGCTTCCCACGCCCGGGTTCCCGGGTTCGATTCCCGGCGGGGTCAGGGATTTTCTCTGCCTCGTGATGGCTGGGTGTTGTGTGCTGTCCTTAGGTTAGTTAGGTTTAAGTAGTTCTAAGTTCTAGGGGACTGATGACCATAGATGTTGAGTCCCATAGTGCTCAGAGCCATTTGAACCATTTCATTAGTCCATGATCTGGGTAAAACTCTTTCACAATTTTTAATGAAATCCGTCGCGTGTATACCGCCTTTTTCCAAGGGGTCGAACCGCTCCTCTTTCGTCAACAATTCCGAACTATGTGCACAGATTGGCACATAGCTCTGTTTTTCGTCAAGTTTCTTTTCTAATTCCGACACTCTCGTAATTACTTGCCAAGTGGTTTTCGCAAGCGTTTCTACTTCCCTTTTTTTTTTCTTCGCAGGTATTAGCCTGCTTCCTCACTTTGGTATCTACTTCGGATACTAAAGCCTTTAAAGTTTCCATCTTCTTTCGATCCTCTTTTTTCACTAATTGAATTTGTTCCATCACCTTATTCTCGATGATCGGAGCAACTGCTTCTCCTATACTTTTCTCGATTCTGCTAATTTCGGAATAAAAACGAGTATTTATGCTCGCAATTTCGCCTGAACGCCTATCATTTCCTGTTTAAGATTACCGATTTCGGTATTAATCACAACAATATCTTCTTTGATTTCATCAACTTTTGTATTAACAACTCCAACATTGTTGTTAAACAACATTAATAGCTTTGTTCTGATTGTCTAGCTTCCGTTCAATTTTTTCAGACTGAGCTACTTGCTTTCCAGCCTGAGCTTCTTGCTTGGCAGCCTGAGCTTCTTGCTTGGCATCCTGAGCTTCTTGCTTGGCAGCCTGAGCTTCTTGCTTCGCAGCCTGAGCTTTAATTTCTGCCGATTGACTCTTGATTTCGTTAATCAAAACATTCAATAAATCAGTGAAATTCCCGGAAACTACCGGTTTTACTTCCGTAGCGGCTTCCTGTTTAATTGTCCCCCTGTATTCGACATCAAGGGATTCAGATTTGATTTTCACTTCAGATTCCGAAACATTTTCTAAAGTTTGGAATTCCATTTCTGCTCTTTGTTGCGTTTCGGCGGTCGCGTCTTTCATGCTAGCCGCTTGCCCCTGAACAATGGGTACCGTGGTGCGCGTTTCCCACTGTTCGACCGATTGTTCCAAATCAAAGTCTACCAAATTTTGGCAACTGTTGCCTTCACTCATTTTAATAATTTTCAATATAAATGCCAAATCTCAAATCTAATTAGGATTCCTCACACCAATATTCTCGCTGACGTATCGACCATTTCGTAACCAGTACTTTGTTACGAGATTTGCACAATGCAAAATTCGTGTCCAGAACAACCTCAAATCCGAAGATTGTCCTTTCACCAGGTCGCCACGTGTAACCTCCCCCTCACTTATCGACCTTAATGACAGTGAAAAATTAAACCACGTGTACCTAATGGAAATTTGGGAAAAAAATCGTCACCGAGGTTAATTTGCCAGTAAAGAGGGAGGAAAGGGTTACATCTAAATGAAAGGAAAAATGCCAATGAAACTGGTGGAATTTAATTTTGAAAAGGGGTTAAGTTAATAAAGAAAGTAAATGTGCGGCCGTTACATTTACAATTAACTAGCGGTAATTAGATATTTGAGATTTGAGGGAAATTACGGTCGCCAGTCCTATGGACTATTACTATAGTAACTGAAAAAGAAAGGTTATTACACATATAATTAGCACTAGAAGCGTGGCAACTGAAGGTTGACACATGTGAAAACTGAAAGTTTGTCAGAAGTAATTAATTTCGCTACACTCTGACTTAATTTAGCAAAGGAATTAATAAAACCGGAAAATTGAAAGTTAATTTAGTGACTGAAATTAATAGTGAGCTTTGTTTCTGAAGCACACCGAAATTCAGTAAAATACGGTTAGTTTTGGGTTACCTCAACAATCATTTCAAAAGCTATTTGAATCTACGCAATTTAGAAATAAGAGATTTAACTTTGAACTTGACTTAAATGATTCTGAACAATAAACAATAGTAAAATTTAGTACGTACCAAGCTGAGCTGCAGTCACAGGTAAGCTAAAATACGGTAACAAAACTCGCACTCTTAATTTGTGCATGTGTAATCTAAATATTGTAGCCAGCTATGAATACCTTAACTGAACTTTGAAATTAAAGCAGTGAAATCGAATGATATTACTTTAATGCTGGCATTTGAATTTCAATGACACTCGGGTTCATTGCGGAAAAGGAAGGGACCCTGCTTGGTAATGCAACTGGGACAATGAGCAACAAAGGTTCATGCTAAGTTGCTGTAATTTTGAGATGCAACAATTTTAAAAGCTGAGGTCTGCCATACAGTTCTAAAACTTTACGTGCTTCCAGTCTTCCTTGTTGGTCGATTGAAGGTCTGCAGTCGTCAGTCGAGCAGGTGACGACAGTCACTCATTGTCGGCCGTCGCTGTTGCAGAAGCTGGATGTTGGCGCGCCTTCTTCTCGACATGGTCGCCAGACAAAACGGGCTCTTGATGTGCGCCAGCTAATGCTTCCCGTCTGCGACACCATGTCAGAAACTATCATAGCAATTCGAGCGCAATTACATGCTGCCAAACCCCCGAAAGGGCGGCAACTCGCGGGAGCGTCATACAACACACCTGCTCCACTGCACTACTCCAGCCAGACCCTCTCTGCTCTGCCCGCGCTCCACGCGGCCGAGTTCACACTACCAAAGATCCTAAACACTTTGGTTCTCCACACGACCTATCGATGTATTCGTTCGATAGCATAGTTTTCCCTAGGCAATACCCAGCGTACAAATACAAATAGTATTTACAAAACACACTAATTATACATCGACATAAATGCATGTATGTACAAATAGTAAAACAATTACAATGTACAAAGACACAGAAACGTCATATCTTCAGGTAACAAAATAAGGAAAAAAATATATAGTACAATAGATGGAAATAGGAAGATATGCATTTCCGGCGTTACACGTGCCCCACATTGTCTGAGGATGTTCGTGTACCTTAAACAGACTCAGAAAATGTCCCAAAAAAGAAACAGCGGAAATGCATATGCTCAAAACATCAAAAACATTTTACATTCGTCTAATTAACCATAAATCAATTTTAGACCGTAATAATTGAGTGGAGACACTCCTAATCTTATTGCACTCTGTCATCTTACACAAAAGAAAACAGGTTGACAACATATTAAAATTCATAGAAAACATAGAAAATGGTTTAGTTCTAAAATCATCAAAATTCCTAACAGTATCAATAAATGGAATACTATTTACAAAATAAATCAGTGTTTATGGTCATAAAAACAGGTAGATCAAAATATGGAAATTAATAATTAATTACATAGAATGCACATTTTTATATAATCTTTTGATAATTAATATTCTTGTGATGAGAGTCCACTTAACGCTAAACAAGAAAATAATACACAGCAGATCGAAAAAAACATAAATATTGACAACAGAATTCTTTCACAGAGGCTGCCCAGGAAGACAAACAACGCCTTCCGTACCCGCAAGTACAAAGAATGCCGACAGCAGCACAAGAGCCGACAGCGGCTCCGCCTCGCCAGTATTGTTGCGGCCGCCTGTGCGGCACGCTTGATCTCACTCGCCTGTGTAACAGCATTTCCAGAATGTCCGTTTCACTGAATTCATTCGGAAAAACTCACTCCCGAGTAATCTCAAGGAGTCCATTAACACTATCACAGTGGATAACTCAACTCTGTCCATCATCACACGCATGTACTAGCCTGAAACTTAAAACATCGTCTAAGTACATCGGCAATGACTAGTAAAACACATATTCATGAAATCTTACAGCTAGTTACAAAATCATATTTACATTCCTTAATCTACTGTGAATCAGCTGAAAACTTAAACTAGCAGCTTGGATTTTTCAACTGATTACTAATCAGTTACTCTTAAATCATTTAATCAAAATTAATTACTTATTAAATACAACTTCTTTAATGTCCTCTTGTTCAGGCAAAAGCATGGCAATCTAGCAAATCCTTTAAATCTTACACTCTATATTTACATACTGTACAAATTACCCTTTCTGTGGTATTAATCAATCATTGGTTGGTACAATTTCAGGTCTACAATGTTCCGTATACCTAATAGCTTTCCAGAGCTTGGATACTCTAAGCAATAAGCATTTGTGTGAGGTATACCAGTGACTTTATATGGTCCATTATAAACAAACTAAAATTTTAGAGATTTCATTGGCCAGCTGGAGTGGCCGAGCGGTTAAAGGCGCTACAGTCTGGAACCGCACGACCGCTACGGTCGCAGGTTCGAATCCTGCCTCGGGCATGGATGTGTGTGATGTCCTTAGGTTAGTTAGGTTTAAGTAGTTCTAAGTTCTAGGGGACTTATGACCATAGCAGTTGAGTCCCATAGTGCTCAGAGCCATTTGAACCATTTTTAGAGATTTCATTGTCTATTTCGCTCGATTTCTCATGAGCTTTTACAAGTACTAAATCTCCGATTGCAAACTTGGCAAAACGCGCTTTAGCGTCATGACGACGTATGCGAGCATCGGCTTTTAGCTTCATTACTTCTCGCAAACGATCTTTTTTCACACCAATACTAATGTTAATCCGTGGAGGGAATTTGATTATCTCTTCCAATTCACTTTCTACACTTTTGTCAATGTCGAGATTCCTCACGTTACGGTAGTTCAAATTCATACCTACGTCAATACCATCCGGCCAGTTAACAATGTATATAGGCTGGTATTGCCTATGCACACCGTCTCCTGCCTCGTCAAAACTAACTACTATTGTTTTATCTTTTGACGTACATGTCAAAGTTTTGCTTTCGCAATTAATCACTGCACGGTACTTTAACAGCCAATCTAACCCGATAATTACTTCCGTAGTTAAGTCTGGCACGACGAAAAACTCTTGTTCAAATCGTGCCCCACACATCTCGAAGTTGACAAAAATCTGTTTTGTGACAGGTTTACTGGCCTTCCCAGTAGCACCGATAATTTTCACTCCTGTTCCTGGCATAACTACGATGCCAGGTCTGTCTTTCAGTAACTCAAATATTTTCCCAGATACAGCACTCAATTCTGCACCGGTGTCAATCAACGCGTTTAGTTGTAGGTCGTGCATATTAACAGACACTACTATCTGTCTACACTTATCCTCGACTGTTTCTTTATTTTCCCCCAATAAATCCTCGTCTATATCCAGGTCATTCCAGAAAAAACCATCCGGCTTTGATCGTAAATCCGGCTTATCTGGCGGCTTTTTCAGCCTCTGTTCGCATACAGTTTTAATTTCAACACGTTTGTCCTGAGGCTTAGTCTGTAGCTTCGCCTGCAATACCGAAACCTTTTCCTGTAACTTGTCAACTAGTGAGTGTTGCTTTGCTATCAATTCACTAGTTGTCACCTTCGTTGATTCCTCTTTGGTCAGATTGATCTCATCTGCCAATCTACCTGGAGGAATGTGCCCAGTAGTATCTGCAATTACTTCCTCTGGATCTGCGCAACCCACACTGCTACCGTCTGACCGTATAACGTCAGCTCTAACCTCATACACGCTGTAATCTACGTGCTATTCTACCAATCGTGCTCAGTCAGAAAAAATTGAACGAAAGCTAGACAATCAGAACAAAGCTATTAATGTTGTTTAACAACAATGTTGGAGTTGTTAACACAAAAGTTGATAAAATCAAAGAAGATATTGTTGTGATTAATAGCGAAATCGGTAATCTTAAATAGGAAATGATAGGCGTTCAGGCCGAAATTGCGAGCATAAATACTCGTTTTTATTCCGAAATTAGCAGAATTGAGAAAAGTGTACGAGAAGCAGTTGCTCCGATCATCGAGAATAAGGTGATGGAACAAATTCAATTAGTGAAAAAAGAGGATCAACAGCAGATGGAAACTTTAAAGGCTTTAGTATCCGAAGTAGATACCAAAGTGAGGAAGCAGGCTAATACCTGCGAAGAGAAAAAGAGGGAAGTGGGAACGCTTGCGACAACCACTTGCTAAGTAACTACGAGAGTGTCGGAATTAAAAAAGAAACTTGACGAAAAACAGAGCTATGTGCCAATCTGTGCACATAGTTCGGAATTGTTGACGAAAGAGGAGCGGTTCGACCCCTTGAAAAAAGGTGGTATACACGCGACGGATTTCATTAAAAATTGTGAAAGAGTTTTACCCAGATCATGGACTAATTAGAGAAAAATTAATGCGGTTATTGATGTGTTGGCTGGTCATGCCAAGCGTTGGGGCTTAAACCTCGGTAATTTTCACATCTGTCAGCACCTGCTTTCTTTGGGATTGGAATTATTGTATTCTTCTTGACGTCTAAGTGTATTTCGCCTGTCTCATATATCTTAATCACCAGACGGTAGGGTTTTGTTAGGCCTGGCTCTCCCAAGGCTTTCAGTAACTCTAATGGAATGTTGTCTACTCCCGGGGCCATGTTTCGACTTAGGTCTTTCAGTGCTCTATCAAATTCTTCACGCAGTATCGTATTTCCCATTTCATCTTCATCTACATCCCCTTCAGTTTCCATAATATTGTCCTCAAGTACATCGCCCTTGTATAGACCCTCTATATTCTCCTTCCACCTTTCTGCTTTCCCTTCTTTGCTTATAAGTGGGTTTCCATCTGAGCTCTTGATATTCATACAAGTGGTTCTCTTTTCTCCAAATGTCTCTTTAATTTTCCTGTAGGCAGTATCTATCTTACCGCTAGTGAGATAAGCCTCTACATTCTTACATTTGTCCTCTAGCCACCGCTGCTTAGCCATTTTGCACTTCCTGTCGATCTCATTTTTGAGACGTTTGTATTCCTTTTGGCTGCTTCATTTATTGCATTTTTGTCTTTTCTCCTTTCATCAATTAAATTCAATATTTCTTCTGTTACCCAAGGTTTGCTACTAGCCCTCGTCTTTCTACCTACTTTATCCTCTGCTGCCTTCACTACTTCATCTCTCAAAGCTACCCATTCTTCTTCTACTGTATTTCTTTCCCCCATTCCTATCAATTGTTCCCTTATGCTCTCCCTGAAACTCTGTACAACTTCTGGTTCTTTCAGTTTATCCAGGTCCCATCTCCTTAAATTCCCAACTTTTTGCAGTTTCTTCAGTTTTATTCTACAGTTCATAACCAATAGCCTGTGGTCAGAGTCCACATCTGCCCCTGGAAACGTCTTACAATTTAAAACCTGGTTCCTAAATCTCTGTCTTACCATTATATAATGTGTCTGAAACCTTTCAGTATCTCCAGGCTTCTTCCATGTATACAACCTTCTTTTATGATTCTTGAACCAAGTGTTAGCTATGATTAAGTTATGCTCTGTGCAAAATTCTACCAGGTGGCTCCCTCTTTCATTTCTTAGCCCCAATCCATATTCACCTACTACGTTTCTTCTCTCCCTTTTCCTACTACTGAATTCCAGTCACCCACGACTATTAAATTTTCGTCTCCCTTCAATATCTGAATAATTTCTTTTATTTCATCATACGTTTCTTCAATTTCTTCGTCATCTGCAGAGCTAGTTGGTATATAAACTTGAACTACTGTAGTAGGCGTGGGCTTCGTGTCTATCTTGGCCACAATAAGGCGTTCACTATGCTGTTTGTAGTAGTTTACCCGCACTCCTATTTTTTTATTCATTATGAAACCGACCCCTCCATTACCCCTGTTTGATTTTGTATTCATAACCCTGTATTCGCCTGACCAAAAGTCTTGTTCCTCCTGCCACCGAACTTCACTAATTCCTACTATATCTAACTTCGATCTATCCATTTCCCTTTTTAAATTTTGTAACCTGCCTACTCGATGAAGGGATCTGACATTCCACGCTCCGATCCGTAGAATTGCAGTTTTCTTTCTCCTGATAACGACGTCCTCCTGAGTAGTCCCCGCCCGTAGATCCGAATGGGGGACTATTTTACCTCCGGAATATTTTACCCAACTTAGGAATTGTATATACTTAGGAGCAGCTTGTTTATTTCGTATTTCGCCCTTTGCTTGCGACTCATCTATGTAATTCTCAAAGTTAAGTATTGCCATTTACTTTTAGTAGTAAAACTCATTAATACGATTTGCTCGAATGTTTTCTAGCTATCCGAGAAAGCAGGTTTCCTAGACACCTCCTATTTGACGACTAGGCATGATTCAACAAATACCATACCTGTTTCGGATATAGCAAGAAATTTTACAAGATGGCATTCGGAGGCTATTTGTTTCCTAACTACAACGTATGCAAGAATGTATTCACATGGTCACACAAACTCACCCAACCACCCACTCGCCCACCCACCCATACACCCACACACACACACACTCCCACACACCCACACACACACATTCACACACGAACACAAGTAATGCGGGCACACACACATACTGTGTGTTTTATGTGTCCGCATTGCGTGTGTACTGATCAGCAGCTTTCGCCAGTGCTTATATCTTTTACATGTTGGTCCACGAGAGTGCAGTGGCAAATCGTTGCGTGGCACGAAGCTGTCGCCGGGTGAGGGCCGCAGAGGCAACGGAGCCGGCTCGCGTTACGCTGGGCTGATACGCCGCCAGCCATCACGCGTCACCACCCAGCTCGCCTATTGAGTGGCAAGTGCGGGATCCTGTCGCAGCCAGTAACGGGACGTGGCACGTGCGTGCCAGGAGATCGCGCGACATGGCCTGCTCGTACCCAACACACAATAAGGAGAGAAACCTCGAGTGGGAATTACGATGTACATCACAACTTACAGACACTCACAACCTTCACTGTATTACCGGTTTTGAACTATACCAACACCTGTTTCTGTTGAACAAAATGAGGAAAATAACTAATGAAACAGGATTCTAATTCATTAGACGCTGAGTGCAATGAAGTTGAAAGCCATTGGTTACTATACGAGGATGTTCTTCTCATGTATCAACATCACTGTCGCTGCACACATATGTAGCTAGCACGAAAAAATGCTAAGGGAGCTAGTGATAACTTTACATACAAGAGTCCAGTATCACAGTTTAATTAATTAACAGGCCTGATGATGACGCTAATGGATAATCGAAACTGGCTGCTTAAATAATAAAAAAAAAGATTCTGGAAGAATTACGGCTTTTGGTATCGTTTTCCTACGAACGTGGCTTGTTTCCCAACTTCTTCCCAAGTAACCAGCTCTTGCCTCTCGCTCATCTCCTATCCCACCAGCTAAACAAATGTAGATCCGCTGTTTTGTCTCCCTCGACTTGTAGAAAGCTTATGGCCGTGTGTGTCTTTCCAGTCTCCTATTCAAAATCCGCACATACGAACTTCCAGTTAACAATGTCTGTCTTATTGCGCTCTTCCTATCTAATCACCCATCCTTTGTCACTAACAACAATACCAGCTGTCGTGCCTCGCACCCATAAAGCAGGGGTGCCCCAAAGCTCCAATCTCTCTCCTCCCTTTTATCTGCCGATGCTGCTGAAATGCCCAAACCACCTCCACCAATCCACCTCCTTCAGTATGCTGATTACATCACTTTCTTCTCCCTCTACCCTACACATCATAAATCCCAATAATTCCACCAAATGTACCTACATCAGTTGTAAGATGCCCCTCCCTCCTTTTTATAACAGTTTGCTAGAAATGTTTCAGTCTGGCTACCTGAAATTTTGAAAAAAAAAATCGGAAACCTAGATTAGCCAGTTTCTCGAGGGTGCAAACTTTCTCCTGTGGTACATGCGTCGGTAATTATAATCTTAACCGTGTATCCTACGAAGCATGCCCTATTTATTCTGTTCACACTAACACGAAACAATCCCATCGAAAAGATATGAAAGTTATTTAGGTTATAAATTAGATAACACTTGTACAGAACACTGCATTTTATTCGTTCCTTGATTGTGAATCACGTTAAGACCCTTTCGAAATGAAGTCTCAGTATACTTACATATAGTCGTCGTTCACTATACAAAATGAGCGAGCCATTGCCATTCTTTTTCTTTATGGTCGTCTTTTCAGTATTAAAGTTTCATTATTGACTAATAAATGTTTTTAACAGAGTTCCCGCGATTGCGCTCTCATACATATTCGTATCCTGCTCCGTGTATGGTTCGAGGGCAACTGACTCAGTATTACCAACTACAATTTCTCCACCTATCCTACTCCACATCAGCCCTCTCTCCCTCTTTCCCTTACATCTCTACCCATCCCGTCCCCTCTTGACATCATGACTCCCATCACTCACCAGATTCGTCCTCATCTGTCTTCCTACAATCGACACTAACACCTACGTTCATACTTCCCCATGTCACTGACCCTTATTTTTATAAAAAATGTGTATCTCTTGAGCACAATGGATCATCTCCAGATCGAAATAGCTGATCCAGAGTGATCGGAACATGTAATATATTTAAAATGTGCAACTGAAACGGGACAATAAATGGGAATTATCTTAAATATCTAAACAGTTGCTGAATCTTACAAGATGATTATGTCGCCTTTTTATCTATCCACATCCCTCAACCCTTTAGAACACATTCTCTCCTCTCCAAATCCTTTTGTTCCAGTGAAAGTCCTTCTGCTGTTAAATGAAAGTGCAGCGTCGTTTTTAATGGAATTTCACCTTTTTGCGATGTGTTTTTAAAAGTACATATTTTGTCTTTAACTATTTGTCTTATTGTTTTTGTGTGAACACCAAAAAACTTCACTATTTTATAGCTGTTGAAAACCGTTGTAAGCTTTTCGGCTTTTAATAATATTTGTTTTCGACTTTGTTAAATTTTTAAAAGTTCTCGGCTGAAGAGCGGAATGTTGTACCGCTGACAGCCCACGTCCCGCTGATATAGGGCGAGGGGGATGAAATTACAATAAAGAAAAAGGAACCAGAACGTTGGCGAATGTGACAAGGAAATGGACATGACCAGTCAGCGATGACCGAGTTTGCGGAAACAGCTCAATGGAGAGGACGCTAGTACGAAGACAGCTCTAAATTGTACCAGTAGTGTCACCAGGGTTAACAAGCTCCGGTCGTGATTAGATGCCAAAATCAGTGATATCCAACACACTATGCAATACTGATGCAACACAAACTACAATCGCAACACATAAGGCGGCATACATATTAACAAAAGGCGCATTACAGCAATACCCATCGATCAAAGTACGGCACACAAACATTAAAACTGAAACAGCCAGCCCGCCGGAGTGGCCGAGCGGTTCTAGGCGCTACAGTCTGGAACCGCGCGACCGATACGGTCGCAGGTTCGAATCCTGCCTCGGGCATGGATGTGTGTGATGTCCTTAGGTTAGTTAGGTTTAAGTAGTTCTAAGTTCTACGGGACTGCCGGCCGCGGTGGCCGTGCGGTTCTGGCGCTGCAGTCCGGAACCGCGGGACCGCTACGGTCGCAGGTTCGAATCCTGCCTCGGGCATGGGTGTGTGTGATGTCCTTAGGTTAGTTAGGCTTAAGTGGTTCTAAGTTCTAGGGGACTTATGACCTGAGATGTTGAGTCCCATAATGCTCAGAGCCATTTGAACCATCTACGGGACTGATGACCTCAGACGTTAAGTCCCATAGTGCTCAGAGCCATTTGAACCATTTTTTTTGAAACAGCCAGACCATACCTAGGAGTACACATTGAGAAAAACGTAGTTTCACCCAAGACATACACTATGTGGACAAAAGTATCTGGAAGGCTGGCTGAAAATGACTTCCAAGTTCGTGGCGCCCTCCATCGGTAACGTTGGAATTCAGTATGGTGTTGGCCCACCTTGACGACAACTTCCACTCTCGCAGGCATACGTTCAATCAGGTGCTGGAAGGTTTCTTAGGGAATGGCAGCCCATTCTTCACGGAGTTCTGCACTGAGGAGAAGTATCGATGTTTGTCGGTGAGCTCTGGCACGAAGTCGGAGTTCCAAATCACCCCAAAGGTGTCTGTAGGATTCAGGTTAGGACTTTGTGCAGGCCAGTCCGTTACAGGGATGTTATTGTCTTGTAACCACTCCAACACAGGCCGTGCATTTTGAACAGGTGATCGATCGTGTTGAAAGATGCAATCGTCATTCCCGAATTGCTCTTCAACAGTGAGAAGCAAGAAAGCGCTTAAAATATCAATTTAGGCCTGAGGTGTGATATTGCCACGCAAAACAACGAGGGGTGCAAACCCCCTCCATGAAAAGCACGACCACACCATAAAACCACCGCCTAGGAATTTTTCTGTTGGCACTACACACACTGGCAGATGACATTCACCAGGCGTTCGCCATACCCACACCTTGACATCGGATCGCCACATTTTGAACCTTGATTCGTCACTCCACACAACGTTTCTCCGCTGTTGAGTCGTCCAATGTTTACGCTCCGTACACCAACCGAGGCGTCTTTTGGCCTTTACCGGCCTGACATGTGGTTTAAGAAAAGTCACTCGACCATGAAATTCAAGTCTTCTCATCTCCCGCCTTAGTGTCATAGTACATTCAGTGGATCCTAATGCAGTTTGGAATTCCTGTGTAATGGTATGGATAGATATCTGCCTATCACACATTAGACCCACCTTTTGATCTCATAGTGTACATATAATTACCAGTAAAGTAGAGAAAATGCTCTACAAACTAGCATCCCTAAACACTACACAGTACAGGCGACCAGTCACATACATCAGTGTATACCCCTGTGCTGGCTATGAATCGATGGTGAGCTTCGCAGCATGCATATGGGCACATAGGCTTGCGCTAGTGACCGGTAGGGCAGCAAGGAGGCGTTGGCAAAGGAGTGTACTCCTAAGGCTGTCGGCTGCATTCCGCACTACCTCAAAAGAGGCGCTGACTGTAGTGTTGGGTACCTTCCCGACCGACATAAATATCAGGACCCATGGTTCTGGCTTCTACATCAACATCTACATGGACACTCTGCATATCACATTTTAGTCCCTGGCAGACGGTTAATCGAACCACCTTCACAATAATTCTCTATTACTCCAACCTCGTACATCCGTTCGAACTCTGATTTCCCTTATTTTATTATGATGGTCGTTTTTCCCTACGTGGTGCACTCAGACCTTGTCAGGCAAACTGAGGAGCTACTTGATTGAGAAGTAGCGGCTCCGGTCTCGTAAACTGACATACGGCCGGGAGAGCGTTATGCTGACCACATGCCCTCCATATCCGTATCCAGTGACGTCTGTGGGCTGAGAATTACACGGCGGCCCGTCGGTACCGTTGGGCCTTCCAAGGCCTGTTCGGACGGAGTTTAGTTTTTAGTTTTTATCTATGTACACTACTGGCCATTAAAATTGCTACACCACAAGATGACGTGCTATGGACGCGAAATTTAATCGACAGGAAGAAGATGCTGTGATATGCAAATGATTAGCTTCTCAGAGCATTCACACAAGATTGGCGCCGGTGGCGACACCTACAACGTGCTGACATGAAGTTTCCAACCTATTTCTCATACACAAACAGCAGTTGACCGGCGTTGCCTGGTGAAACGTTGTTGTGATGCCTCGTATAAGGAGGAGAAATGCTTGCCATCACGTTTCCGACTTTGATAAAGGTCGGATTGTAGCCTATCGCGATTGCGGTTTATCGTATCGCGACATTGCTGCTCGTATTGGTCGACATCCAATGACTGTTAGCAGAATATAGACTCAGTGGGTTCAGGAGGGTAATACGGAACGCCATGCTGGATCCCAACGACCTCGTACCACTAGCAGTCGAGATGACAGGCATCTTATCCGCATGGCTGTAACGGATCGTGCAGCACGTCTCGATCCCTGAGTCAACAGATGGGGACGTTGGCAAGACAACTACCATCTGCACGAACAGTTCGATGACGTTTGCAGCAGCATGAACTATCAGCTCGGAGACCATGGCTGCGGTTATACTTGACGCTGCATCATAGACAGGAGCGCCTGCGATGGTGTACTCAATGACGAACCTGGGTGCACGAATGGCAAAACGTCATTTTTTCCAGATGAATCCAGGTTCTGTTTACAGCATCATCATGGTTGCATCCGTGTTTGGCGACATCGAGGTGAACATACATTGGAAGTGTGTATTCGTCATCGCCATACTGGCATATCACCCAGCGTGATGGATGGGGTGCCATTGGTCACACGTCTCCGTCACCTATTGTTCGCATTGACGGCACTTTGAACAGTGGATGTTACATTTCAGATGTGCTACGACCCGTGGCTCTACGCTTAATTCGATCCTTGCAAAACCCTACATTTCAGCAGGATAACGCACGACCGCATGTTGCAGGTCCTGTACCGGCGTTTCTGGATACAGAAAATGTTCGACTGCTGCCCTGGCCAGCACATTCTCCAGATCTCTCACCAATTGAAAATGTCTGGTCAATGGTGGCCGAGCAACTGGCTGGTCACAATACGCCAGTCACTAGTCTTGATGAACTGTGGTATCCTGTTGAAGCTGCATGGGCAGCTGTACCTGTACACGCCATCCAAGCTCTGTTTAACTCAAAGTCCAGGCGTATCAGAGCCGTTATTATGGCCAGTGGTGGTTGTTCTGGGTACCGATTTCTCAGGATCTATGTACCCAAATTGCGTGAAAATGTAATCACATGTCAGTTCTAGTATAATATAGTTGTGCAATGAATACCCGTTTATCATCTGCATTTCTTCTTGGTGTAGCAATTTTAATGGCCTGTAGTGTAGATCAGCGTCAACAAAATATTTTTGCAGTGAGAAAATTCTGCCGCAACGAAAAACGCCTTTGTTTTAATGATGTCCACCCCCATTACTGCATCATTTCAGTGACACTCTCTCCCCTAGCGTAGTGTAGGCAATCTCTTCAGTAGATCTGTGACATTTTCTATGTGTCCTTGTTGTGTACGTAGTTCCGCATAGTCAGTGCGTACACAACTTTCCCACTAGAGTGCGCCCCACTAAGCACAACATCGCAGGCGCAGCGCTCGTCCGTCTCCGCACTACGAGATGGCGCTGCCATAGAGACGGACCAAATTCTGCTTCCGCCGATCCGCGTATTAATATGTAACGCAGCCAATGAGATTGCTACTAATGTAGAACCTTTTCTCCTCACGGATCACACTCGCGCAGTGATAATGAACGCGCGAGGTATTATAATGAGTGTACAGACCTCCGATTTGTCAGTCTGCACTTGTCTGCCCCAGTCTGTACCAGTCTGCATTTGTCTGCAACAGTCTGTACGAGTTCTACATTTGTTTGTACCAGTCTATAGTCAAGTTTCACTCTGCGTCTAATAAGATTACCATATTCCTGTACATAGCCATGAAGATGAATGTATAGACACTTTTGTCAAGTATCAGAGATATATGTGAGAATAAGATTAACGTACCCATACCAAAGGAACTTCAGATTGTCAATTGTAAATAGCATCCAGAACCAAGTTAAGTAATTTTTATGCTTGTTATTATTTTGATAAATGTGTGTGAAAATTAATCAAGTTCTGTTTAAAGTTGGTCACTGTCAATCTGCTACTCTAAGCGATCAAGTGGCATTTCTATCGTCTGACCTAACGGCAGAAGATAAAGACGCCACGGTAAGACCACGAGACATATTGCTGACATTCGCCTACTTCGTTAGAGCGACAAGTCAAATAATCTGATGGTATGTGTACTGAAGGTCCTACAGTATGCACACCACAGTCCTGCTGCCAGTAAAACGCAGTCTTTGGTTAGCCTTACCCAAAAAGTTTTATATGTGTTCCTTCCATAAGGTAATTCCTAGGTATTTAATTGAATTTATGGCCTTTAGATTTGACTGATTTTCGTGTAACCGAAGTTTATCGAATTCCTTTTAGCACTAACGTGGACGACCTCACACTTTTCGTTATTTTGGGGTCAATTTGCAATTTTTTCACCACATAGGTATCTTTTCTAAATCGTTTTGCAGTTTATTTTGATCCTCTGATGACTTTACTTGTCGATAAATGACAGCATCATCAGCTTAAGACGGGAAGACCTGATAAGATCAGGGAAATAACAGGGGAAGAGATCGAACACGACATCGACTAAACACTTGGCGGTTGTGCGTGCAGCAACGAGAGTGGGACCAAAGATAGAAAGATCGTAGGGTGTACACCGTTTCTTTCTTTCCTTTTTTTTTCATTTACCGACTTTGCATGATCCATATCGAGCGCACCTACAGCGTAGCTCACTTTCTGCGGACGGCAACTGCCAATGCAGTGAGCGTGGATCCCCTGAACACACGGTGCTGTGTTGTGAGCGGTACCCACACGCACAGCGGAACGTAACACGAGTCACAGGAGAAACACTACAACACACACTCAGGCACTCACACAAATGGGGACAGATAAATAAACTAACAGGTCACATGTACAGGACACACCACAATAAACAAAAGAGACCTAACAGACATCGTAGCCCACGTCACTTTGACAACTGGGTTAGTTCAGGTGAGGACTCCAGCACTACCGACTCCTCCAAAATAGATGCAGAGGACATAACACACGAAGGAGAACATGAAGACACCCATGTATAGGAACAGTAAATGTAAATCAAACCAGAGAGGCATATGTTATCATATCGTCGTTGCTCGTTATTGTGCTAGATATGAACATTTATTAAGATATAGCGTAAGATAGAATAAGAGTAAACGCAAGATGAAACACACATGCAGAGACACAATACGCAGCATACTCATATCAGTAGTAATCGTTTATACATAGTATACAGACACGATGTGGAACGTATAACATAGTGTGGCCAGTTACTGTAGGGTAAGTCAGGGTGATATGGTGAATCGGGTGAAATGGTGAATTGTTTTAATTATTTACTGGTTAAACAGATGTCTCTGTATGTCTGCATGCCAACAGTCTCTGATCATCTGTGCAGTGTGCACGTGTTGAAAACCAGCTCCATTTTAAAACTTAAAGTACTTTTTACAAAACTGTTTTCGATGCTAAATAATTTTTATATGCTGCACTCATTTGTAGATGTTACTTCAGGTAACGTAGTCCGCGGGGTATTTTTTGGTATATTCGGACTTCTTATACTGCTTATGTACTACATAACCTAGAAGTCGTTGCGTGTAGTGTTTTGAACTTCTTGCCGTGCTATTCACTGTTTCACCAATAGCAAATGGGAGAAATGGTGAACTCGGGCAAGGGTGATACGGTGAAGGACTTCTGTTATGTGCAAAGTGTAAAGCTTTTATTTAGGTACATCCCAACCAGGGTTTTTGACAAGTTATGAAATGTTAGCGTTTCCTATCCTATTCGAGAGTTATATTCTGTTTTATCCGACGTCTCAATACAATCGTTAATTTAAAAATTAGTTTTTATATATATATTTTTTGCAAGTACAGTTTGGTTTGTCAGTGATTAAAAAAGTAAATGTTCTTACTACCGCCATTGTTCCAGGCAAAGATGCCTACATTTTACAAAAGACAAAAAGGGTCCAGCCGTGCTGATTGGACAGAGGAGCAACTTAACGATGCCGTAAAAGCTGTGCAAAATGGAATGAGCCTGAATAAAGCCTCAAAGGAGTTTCACGTTCCACGGTCAACGCTGAAGAGATGATTAGCAAACGGGTGCCTTACGAAAAAACCTTTGGGTGGGCCGCCTGTACTAACACAAGAATGTGAGAAAAAGTTGGTGAAACATATCATACAATTACAAAACATCGGATTTGCACCGACAAGGACAGAAGTACGTACCATGGCATATAAACTAGCTGAGAAATATAACCAACATCACAAATTTAACCGATAAAAGGAAATTGCTGGAATGGACTGGCTACATTTATTCTTAAACAGAAATCTGGAAATCTCAATCCGCAAATCGAAAGGAGTTTCACAAGCACGGTCAAGGGGTTTAAGTACGAAAAACGCTTCAGACTATTTTTCATTGCTGCAGAACATCTTGGTAGAGCATAACCTCCTTGATAATCCGGTAAATATATTCCAAGTAGATGAGTCCGGACTTCAGCTGAATAATAGACCAGGTTACGTGTTGGCAGCAAAGTTGTCTAAGAGCGTCCCAGCGATAACATCCGGTGAAAAGGGTGAAACCATATCTGTAATCGCTCGCTGCAATGGAGAGGGCATGTTTTTACCCTCAGCTTGTGTTTTGACGGGAAAAAATAAAAAGGCCGAGTACAAGGACGGGTTGCCGCCGGGTTCCACGATTTTCATGTCGCAAAAGTCGGCGTACGTAACAACTGATATTTTTCTTATGTGGCTAAGGAACCATTTTGCACCGAGGAAGCCTGAGGGAACAGTCGTTCTTATTTTGGATGGACATAGCTCTCATTGCAGGAGCGTGGATACATTAGAGTTTGCAGAAGAAAAAAAACATAATTTTGTCCTGTCTACCTAGCCACACCACACACTATCTGCAGCCGCCAGACAGAGCATTTTTTAAAGCTCTGAAATCCTATTATTACAATGCTTGCAATTCATACATTAAAATGAATCCAAATAGAAAAATTTCCAGACTGGTATTCGAAGGACTGCTTACAAAGGCATGGGTACAAGCACCTAAGACAGAGAATGCAATATCGGGGTTCAGAAGCACAGGAATCATCCCGTTTAATCCTGATGTCATCCCCGAATACGCGTTTTTAACATCAGCTTCAGATGAACATCAGGAAAACAACGAACTACATGAAAGCAGATCTACTTCACCTCGACCAAGTTGTTCGCACTGGCAGGAGTTACCTAATCCCTCGGAAGAAGCGACTGCAAACATACATAACGATCAGGAACTTGAACACATACAAGCTTCACCACAACTGGGCTGTTCGCAACGGGCGAAAAATGCACAGAAAACATGCAGTCTTCATCAGAAGCAACAGATATGACCTCGACAGTGGAAACAGAAGAATCTCAAAGAACCCCTGGCAAACTCTTGGACCATATTTCGCCGATACCTATCCTAGATAAAGTTGCATCTGCAAGGAAGAAGTCCAGAGCTTTAGCTGAGGTTCTGACTTCTCCAGAAAACATCGACAACCTGTGAAACAGAAAACGACAAAATGAGTCAGTGAAGAGTAGAGCAAATGCTAAAAAGAGGACCAAAGGAGAAACCGTAACAAAAGGAAAAATCGTAACCAAAGAGACTACCAAATGAATTATCAAAAAGAAGCAGCCTAAGAAACGAAAAGCGTCTACCACTGACAGCGAATCCGACTCGTCGCTGGATATCCAATTGCAAGACGATGATGACGACCCGGATGATGAAGAGTGTTGTGTAGGGTGTGGTGAACTGTACAGTTGCACTAAAAAGGATGTGGATTGGATCAAATGTATTTGCTGCCAATGTTGGCTGCATGAAGACTGTTCAAAATATGAATCTATGTTTGACGTATGTGGCAAAAAGCAGGGGAAATAAGTTCACCATTTCCCCAAAAGTTAATTCGCCATTTCACCCGTATACATGGGTGAAATGGTGAAATTGATAAAAATAAGTTTTTTTTTAACTTTTGTTGTGCCTTAAAGAGGCTGTGGTACTGTTAATGTGTTACTTATATATGTTGTGAAAGGAGAGTGTTTTTATTTTGTGTAAATAAACAATTTCTTGTCTTATACGAGGCCTAAATTTTTTGTTCACCATATCACCCTGATTTACCCTACCAGGCACCACGGTGAACCTATAAAAGACTAACCCAGAATTAAGTAGACTAGAATATCAACACACCTTAGCAAGTAACGTTGGAAGACACACAGGGATGTGGCGCTCAAGGTCACATTCAGAGACCTCCTCCCTATGCATAGCAGGTGAAGGAACCTCTACTACTCAATCTATCCTATCCTGTCCTATTTTATTTTAACCATATTTCGCAGCTTCGAACGTGACTGTATTCAATACACTGGAGGTATGAATTAAAAAAGGCCTTCGGTCACAACTTTTCGCGTTTTAATAAATAGACGAAGCATTTCGGACCCTATGGGTCCATTATCATGTGCAATTTGTCTTAATACGTGCTTTATTTTTTCTCTTGAATGAGGTGAAATGCATAGTCCTGTCACGAAAAGGTTTGCTATTAGGTTATGAATTTCCTAAGTCAAACGCGGATAGTACGTGCGAAGTGGAAAACATGAATGGTGTAAACTTACTACAAAATCCAAGAACAGCATTTTCAACGTTTTAGCACCAGCAAACATTTTCTTCTCCATCATTTTCGTACATGTCACTTCATTCAAGAGGCACATTTGCATACACATGATTGTAAACACTTCACAGATGTTATTCTAAGTGGTGTAGTCAAAGATGAATTTATTCTTATTGCTAAAGATATAAACAATTGACATATGCAGGAAATAACTTTAGAATACATCTTTAAAATTACTGAAATAACTGTGGCTTGCGAAATCTGTTTGTTCATTTAACACAGATTCTGGTTATTCGATTTTGTGGAGGTATATCTCCAGTTGTTCTAACAGATTTCGGTTCTTACCATTGGCTTCATTATGTAGTACTATCAGTACTAGACTGTTGATGACGTGTTTCGTTTCCAACATACGTTGTGCAATGATTTTTCGAAGTGGTTGAGCCCGAAAGCATTTGCGTGTTCTTGAAAACGGGTTTTGAAGTTCCTGCCTGTTTTAATACATAGTAGGCAGGACAACCAGGGCATGATACTTCGTACAATCCACTGTTGTTGTATGTTTGCATATTTGATTTTATGTTGTGGATGGGTAAGTTTCCTAACTTATTATTAGTTGAGAATTCGACTGTTACTTTTTTTTTTTGAGAAATGTTAGCGTTTTTTTGTGATATGGTACCCAGTTATGGGATACACGCAAATATTTAACCTAAGATCAAACCTTTTCATGATAGCAATATTCATTTCACCTCATTCAAGAGAAAAAAAGAAGCATGTATTAAGACAAATTACACCTGATGATGGACGCACAGGGTCCGAAATGTATCATGAACTTAATAAAACATGATAAAAAGTGTATAGAGTGTATAGATGGTGAGAGCCTGTTATAGCACGTTAGTACTTTTTAGCGTTTACAATACCTAAGACGGTAGTGCCCAGACAGGTAAAGCCCAGCATATAGGTTTCATCACTCGTCACATTGTATCTAAGTTGTGTTATGAACAGCTTACTTCCAGATATGAATAAGGGTAAATTAATATGTAGTTTATTGGGAATTTTTTTCTTTTTTTGGGGGGCGTGGCCTGCCATACTTTATAGAGTATATAGTATGCATAGCATGTATAATATGTACAGTGAGTGTATGCGAAAGTGTTCATTGCATTGGTATTTGAATAGCAATAATAGTAAAGCTGTATTGTAGTAGTAATGAGTGGTTATACCGTGGTACTGTGTGTGCACTGCTGGGCCAGCGCTATCTAGTAGCCGGTTGTGAACCACTAGACTCGCAGCAGGCAAACCGGCGCGAAAGAGGGCAGTGTAATGCCGACTGTTGTTAGTCGAGCTGCGGTCATGTGTCAAATAGTTTTATCTTCTGACTTCGGTTTTATATATCTGATGGAATAGAATGACCATGAGAGCACTTGTTTCTTCATTTTTATTTCTGCGACAAGTATCAGCTGCCATGCCTCATGTATCGTTATATCCAAATGATTTATATATGTTAAGCTACACTCAGGTATGTGGTACTGTACTAATAGCAATGTATATAGTGTAACTAACTCATGTAAGCCCTCCCTCAAACCTGTCATGTTATATCTTCACAGATCCGATGATGGTACCTTTAGTGTGTTGAAACCGGTCATCTAGTAAACAGTGTTTAAGCGATCTTTTGAATTATTTCTACAACATTGTGATCGCCCCACAACACACTATGTTTTCACTGCGCGATAAGTTGTGACTCAAGACGTTTTTTAAGTCATACCTCCAGTCTATCCTATTCTGTTTTATCGCCCTTTTTAAAGCAAACTTTTGTCTTCATAATTTCGTATTTCGAGTATGATGTATAAGAGTTTTCTGTGTATAACACAGATGGAGTTTGTAACAGGAAAGAGGACAAAATATCTCCGCTAGGCGGCACCTCCGCGAGGTGCTCCATGGGTAACAGAGTCCGCGGCCACAGCTGCGTAGCATGGAGGGTGCACGTTGGAGCCCGTCGCTCTGGGCTAAGTGGACGAGTGGAGCGCTACAGACCGGCACAAAACTTATTACGTGGCGGGCCCTAGTAGTCCAAATGCAGCACGAAAATAAGAGAGAGAAAAAACTAAAAATAGCATGTGGCGTCGCTATCCGCAGCGTCAGCGCCGTGCATCAGGGAGACGTTGTGGGTTCAGCAGCCAGGCTGACGGGAGGCGGCTTCTGCTACTGCCGCTACAGCGGCGCTGTGTGCGAGTATTTTGATATGAGCATGTGCTTGCGGCACGTGTCTTACTAGAACGTGTGAATGGTCGAACCTTGCAAAATTTTTGGATTCTAGCTGAATTAATTGATCTTCGTTCGTCTAAAGGCAGTTGTACTGAACTGATCACGACGAAAGCTGTTGCGGGTGCCGTGTTGGAACTTTTCTTCAGATAACAGTGCTCGTCCGAGATCTTTATTTATTGTTCTCAGACAAGTGGCATTGCTTGAATTACTTCGTGATCAATTTTCTGGTCACTTTAGGAGCTTTTGTTCGAATAGTTTTATAATCATTATCTGATAAATTTCAGGCTTTGTATGTAACCTTGGGCAATGGGGCGGACTCTGGAACTTCTTAATGAGAAATTTAAAGGCAGTCAGGTTAACTTTCCTTTAAGCTGAGCAGTTTAAGTTAAGAGTTATTTCCTTTTCAAATTGAATGTCGTTTGGCTATTTTCAGACCAACTGTCTTTTAGTGAAATATAAATGAAAGTTATTTGTTTAAAATCTTAACGCTTGAAGGTTTTTATTGTGTTTCAGTAGTTTATGTTTTAATTGTGTTTCACTGCTAAACTGTCCTGTAACTGCTATTACGACTTACACGTGTAACAAATTTCTTTCCAGAATTTAGTATTTACTGAAGGTATTGCCGATTGTGAATAACCTAACTTGTAACCGTGGAAGCTGTGAATAAGTAGTTAGAGCTTCTTCTAAAATGTAAATGCGTTTTGGAAACACACATACACACACACACACACACACACATATATATATATATATATATATATATGGCGACTGACAGAGATCGAATCGGACTTCATGAAGAACAATACAAGAAACTTCTACAGAACGTTCAGAGAAAATATGACTGGATATCAACCACCCAACTTGTGCTTCAGAAGACCGGATGGAACCCTAGAAACCAATACCAAAAACAATTGTGACATTCTGGCAAAGTACTTTGAAAAACTGCTCAACACGGACCCCCCCCCCCCCCCCCATGGAAGAAATGATGACAGAAACGAGCACATACAATCCAGATAGTGAACCTCCAACTCTAGAAGAAGTTAAAGAAATAATAAAGTCACTCAAGAATCGTAGAGCACCAGGAGAAGATGGCATCATCGCGGAAATCTGGAAGTTACAAGACCCAGAACTCAACAAAGACATCCACAGGATCTTGGAAGACATCTGGAAAACCATGAAAATTCCTGACGACTGGAAAACTGCCCTGATACACCCACTACACAAAAAAGGTGACAAGACTAACCCGAACAACTACAGAGGAATATCCCTACTACCGGTCACATACAAGATCCTCTCTAAAGCTTTACTGAACAGACTAGAATGCCAAACCGACCACTTGATTGGGGAATACCAAGCAGGCTTCCGTAAAGGGCGGTCTTGTGCGGAACAAATTTGGAACCTGAAAATGATTTTACAACACAAACAGAACCTGATCATTACCTTTGTTGACTTCAAAAAGGCGTACGACTCTATCGACCGGAAAACTCTCTTCAAAATTCTAGCAGAATACAAAGTAGACAACAAAACACGAGCTATCATAGAGCAAACTTTAACCAACACGACCTCCAAAGTAAAGTTCTGTGGGGAACTATCAGAGCCCTTCGAAATTCGCACAGGTGTCCGACAAGGGGATGGCCTCTCACCTCTCCTTTTCAATCTGGTGTTAGATAAGGTCATAAAAGAATGGGAAACATCACAACAGGGGATAACCTTAGGAAACCTACAGATTAAATGCCTGGCTTTTGCAGATGATTTGGCGATTGTCACGAAAGGTATAAAGGAAACAAAAGACGCTATTGAAAAACTGCACGAAATCGCTTCCAAAACTGGACTACAGATCTCTTACGAAAAGACACAGTTTATGAGCCCAAAGAAACTCTCATCTCTGAACACAAAGTATGGCACGATTTACAAAACAGCAAACTTCAAATACCTCGGTGAAACACTACAAATGAGTGGACATAACAGAGACTCAAATGAAGAAAGAAAGACTAAACTGGACAAGGCATACAAAGTAGTGTGGAAACATTACAACAAGAAGTCTATCTCACAAAAAGCCAAATTACGCCATTACGACACGGTGGTGCTCCCCGAGGCACTATATGCAGCAGAGACCACACTAATCCGAGGGCATACACGTATCAGACAATTAGAAAAAGTAGAAAGGAAAATACTTAGGAAAATATTTGGCGCAACTAACAACAATGGAATATGGATCAAGAAACCTACAGAGGAACTGTACAAACATACGGAGACAATCACAGAAAAGATTAGAAAACGCAGACTACAATTCTATGGACACCTATACAGAATGCCATCACACAGGCTGACCAAACAGATCTTTGACTGGGTAACCACTAGAAACAACAAATGGGTGGCAGAGGTAGAAAACGACCTGAACCAGCTCAACATAACAGCAGACACAATAAACGACTGAATAAAGTTCAGAAACATCATTAAGAAAAGTAAACTACATGAGATACAATGCGACAAACGAACAGGCATAAAATGGACCGAAGAACGAAAGCAAGATCACAGCCAGAAGATGAAAGAAATATGGGCAACCAAAAAGGCAATAAAGATGAAGCCGAAGACACGAAGCCGACAAGAAGCATGGACAGAGGACCGGAAACAGAAACACAGCGAGCGAATGAGGGAAGTTTGGGCAGCAAGGAAGGCAGCAAAAGGAACTGGCCATGTAGTTTAGTCCAAATGCGCTCTTTAAGGGCAAAACACCAATAATAATAATATATATATATATATATATATATATATATATATATATATATATATATATATATATATATATATATATGCTGGTCCATTGATAGTGACCGGGCCATTTGTTTCACGAAATAAGCATCAAACGAAAAAACTACAAAGAACGAAACTCGTCTAGCTTGAAGGGGGTAACCAGATGGCGCTATGGTTGGCCCGCTAGATGGCGCTGCGATAGTTCAAACGGATATCAACTGCGTTTTTTTAAATAGGAACTCCCATTTTTATTACATTTTCGTCTAGTACGTAAATAAATATGAATGTTTCAGTTGGACCACTTTTTTCGCTTTGTGATAGATGGCGCTGTAATAGTCACAAACATATGGCTAACAATTTTTGACGAACAGTTGGTAACAGGTAGGTCCTCTGGCCCATTGATCGTGACCAGGCCAAATATCTCAATATCTCACGAAATAAGCGTCAAACGAGTATATATATATTCCTAAGTAAACCGTTCTTTAAACATGTTCCAGATAAAATTATATCAGAATTAAAATCACCTAAAAATATTTCTGTGCAAGACAGTTGAGGTTTCGTGCCTACTTATTGCCTGTTGGTTTTCGTCTCATGATCTTCGACCAACGTTTATTAGACGATTTTTCCGAGGTGTCTCCAGCAAAGATGGCCGGCATTGTCAAAGATTCATCTATCAGACCAATACGAGCAACAGAGGATGAATCTTTGAGAGTAACAGCCAGTGGTGCTGAATAATAACGAGAAAAGTGGTTAAATAAAAGTCGGTCAAAATATAACTCGAATTTCTGCAATATTTCAGTACCCAAAAAGGGAAACTCCCCATCGCACCCTCCTCAAATTTAATGGTAAGAGGGTCCAATGAACAACCCGTCAAAACTGAACACAGGACGGTGTACTGAACTGTAAAAAAAAAGCAAAATAGAAACAGTGAGCGATCCAAGGACAAAAAGTATAATATAGTCCAGCCTCAATGCCGGTACGGTAGCTCATCGTGTACAGTCAGAGCTGGCTGGTCCCTGTAATAAACCAAACTGAGTGAAGAGATCTCCAGCGAACTTCAACGGATGTTATGTGACGTCCGCTACGATCAAATACTACGAACAATAATGAACAAAACGCGGAAAAAAGTGGCCAAAGTAGGCGAGCCGAATTCAAGCCTCCATAGTGCCAATATTTTTTCCCTCTGTATTCAAGTTTGTGTCTGTGTCGTGGTGTAACGTCCTTTTCCCACAGCGAGGTGTAAGGTAGGGGTACTATAACGACCGTGGATTCTGCACAAGTACTCCATTAGGAGTCGAAAAGAAGTGTCTTTCGAATGGGAACCGCAAACGTTTGATGATAAGGCGACAAGTCAAGCACATCCTTCACCGGAAAACACTTATTGTGTGTCATACACGGCTTTATTGACAGTATGTGTGTCATATGCTACAAAATCTCTTATCGACCCACCTAAGTTGTGCGACTGGTAAGAGAGTCAGATATGCCTCCTTGCCCTATACAGGTGTTCGTATGAATGTGAGTTGTGATCACACGCAAAGAAATGATGAAAAAATATTAGTTTGTCACATACGCTGTAAGCTGCAAGAAATGAACGCAACAGTTTCACTTTCACACAGTTTCTCTGCTCTCTGTCAAAACATATGTTTTAAACGTTTTGGAGTTGCGTTCTGTTTTGGTTGTCTTGTCTCTTGAATTTCTTAATTGTAACATAGTTCAGACGCGTTTATTTGTTGCTCTCACTTCCGTGAGAGGTCTGTGTGGCATCTCACCTGCTCTCATTATTCATCATGTTTACTTGGGAAGAAGACGTATTCTTACCGCATGATCATATTCTGTAACCAACGTATAGTATGACAACTGCCAAGACTACAAAAAGAGAACAATATATCAGTGACCGGACGGACAGATCATAATGTTGTTTTTTTAAGAAAAAATGGCACTGAGGAGTTTTCAACCCGCCTCTTCCGCGTGGCAGTCCACCACCGTAACCATTTAACCACGACGGCATTTCACTACCTGTTTGCTCTATATTGAACTTCTTTTTCCTTGACTGATCACTGTTTCCATTTTGCTTTTTTTTTTTTCACAGTTCAGTACACTTTCTTCCTGTTTTCATGCTTTATCTGTGTTCAGTTTTTGACGGGATACCCACTGGGCCATCTTACCACTAAATCTGAGAGGGGTGCAATGTGGAGTTTCCCTTGTAAGAAATAATACTATGTTTTTTCAGTTTCTCTCTTGTCTTGAAGACACACATAAAACTGTTGTGCATATTTTAGCGCTTATTAGTTAAAAACACATTTATTGAACATAACATCAACTTTTGAAATAATGTTACTTAATTGCAAAAGTTTTTTTTTACTTAAAATCTGTCTTGATTGCAAATTTTTTTTTATTATTATTCATATGACCGGTTTCGGTTCATTCAGAACCATCTTCAGATCTGATATTTCAGTTACAGGAGTAACCCGTCTAAATCCAGCAACTTTCACATGCTACGTCACATAAAGACATTAAGACGGATTTTAAGTAACATTATAAAATCACTGATTGCTGTTATCCCATAAGACATTATGTCTGTTTTTGCAAAATTTTGAAATAATGTTCCTTGTAATTTTGCCAAATGATCAAAGCATCCACTCCTTTACGAGTATTGCTATAGTTGATCGGGAATGCTGCTCCTATCAGTCAGGTAAGCAGATGAACGGACTAAAAGCACTGGTTTCTCTCTACTTCATGCTGAAAAATGTCGACGTAACATCAAAATTGCTGAGAATAAGTTATTCTCTTTTTGTTTCCGCATCTTTCCTGCCACGTAAACTGCGGAGGATCTCATCACCGGAGCAGCCGAAATGGAATATTTTTGCTACTAACGTGATAAATTAGCTCAGTGATTGGACTGGACGCGTAATCCGATGGGAATGCAATTGTTCTCGCGTCCGTGCGAAGCGCGGTAACACTTTGTAACTTATTGCGTTCCCGAAGAGTGCTAACAGTCAGCTCTTTGGGCGGTTGATTGTGTCTTTTTAGGGACTCAGGTAACTTTAATAAATCTACTACACTGCCTCTGCGAAAGCCATCTTGTGGTCTGTTTGGGAGCGTCCACGTTGTACCAAACTTGTGAGTACGTATTACATTCAAGGATAGTACGCGAAGAGTAAGACTTTTGGTAACCATCTGTGGGGACCAAATTTGTATAATTGTAGCGTCACGATCATTCCGCGAGACGCATGTCTTAGGAAATACAACGTTCGTTGAGTGGTTTTGAATCGGGGGCAGTCTCACTGTTTTGTAACTCAGGCTCTCAGCAGTGCATTACGTCTAACGTTTAGTGACTCATGCAGCAGGCTCTTAAATTTCTTGTTCTTTCTTTATATAGCAGTTCTACAATTGCTCTTTAGTTTTTTTGTTGTTAGAGGTTTCTTTACTCGCAGTTTCGGGATCGCAGCAGCGTTCACAAGCTCTTGTTCTCGTTTAAACCAGCTGACAAACTGCGATCTGGCATCGTCACTGCCCACAGACTAAGACTGCATAAAATAATCGTATGAAGAAACTGAGATTACACACGAAATTCGTATGCGATCTGCATTCCTAAACGGCTAAACTCAATCACCCAAATCACAGTTGCGGGTCGCCTATCTAAAGGATTCCAGGGGCAACAAAATTTTGATTTTCAGTATTTGATTTAATTATTGACTGAACTTAAAACTTTAAAAAAATGGTTCAAATGGTTCTGAGCACTGTGGGACTTAACATATTTAGTCATCAGTCCCCTAGAACTTAGAACTACTTAAACCTAACTAACCTAAGGACATCACACACATCCATGCCCGAGGCAGGATTCGAACCTGCGACCGTAGCAGTCGCGCGGTTCCGGACTGAGCGCCTGAACCGCTAGAAAACTTTAAAATGCCGCCATAATCTAGTCATGAGAGGTATAATGCTCGTTAAAGATACAAAACAATTTAAGTTAGAAACTGTGCGTATGAGCTACGGCAGCATGACTCCGCAAAACTTATCCGTATATACATTTACTATTTGAGAATGTGAGCACATCGAGACTTCCAGAACATTTTACACATAATTTCAAACCATGCAGAAAGTTATGCTAGCTGACATACTCCACTAAAGGAAGAAAGTTTGTCGCTGACTGAACTTTCACTGTTCGCGCAGTAATTCTTCAGCAACAGGTATGACGGATTTATTTATTACTTCTTTATTACGTGCTATATTCGTAACACATATTTCAGACAGTATCCACATATACTTCTGAGTGTACCGGCAAAATTTTATCATTATGCGACTCATATTTCAGGAGAAATGACGTCATAAACATTGAGACGCATGAAAATCCAGTTCTGTTTAAAACGGAGTGCAAATTACATTGATTATACTCGTCTAGCGAACAATTCGAATTTAATAAAATCGACGTAATTTGGGTTCTGTATTTTATACCGTAAAGGTTTTATGTGATTCACGTCAAATATTTAACACAAGAACTAGTCTGTGAAGTGTATATGGGAGTTCGATTCTTTAAGGAACTACTAACTGTGGACAGCTAGAATGCCTCGACTGACTTAAGAGAACGGAGCTACGTTCCCGGAACTACCAGCAAAGAAACGAATATAAAGGAAAAATACAGAGCGATTGCGCAATCGCTAGTTAAAAGAGGAAAAAAATCACCGACGGACTGACACAAAGGATTATACGCTTAAATTAACGGAGAAGATCATGGGGTTCATTGAACATTTATGTGAGGTTGTCACGCTGACTGAACAACTTCGTGACGAATATGGCAGCTCTTCCTGTGACAAATTTATTTCGGCATATTAACTTAGCGCACGTCTCGACAAACAGAACTTAGGGTGTGTGATCATTTTCGTGCCTGAATTAAATTTCCCTAGTACTCTTACAATAAATTCCTTTATAAATTGTGGGCATGAAGTATCTATCAAAGCGCCACACTCGCTGTGGATGAAGTGAATTCTTATAGAGAATTATCACGAATTCTGAGTTCAGAAAATGCTTCCCAAAACTAAAAGCTCTATATCATCAATAACAGTACGTACAAAAATGCTGCAGATTCGTTGGAGGCTCAAAGAAGTAAAGAAACACCACATTTTTCAAAATATGGAATATATATCGTATTTCAGTCTTTACTATTGGCAAAGATAAAAAGTTCTCGATCGAACAGGGTTCATAAGGATGGCCAAGGTTCATGCATGTTATCAACCACCATTTTTTCGAACAAGAGACCTTCGTAGAGAGGAGGAGACACCGCGACGAGGCAGAAGTGAAGTGAAGCGAATATGAAATTCAATATATCAGTAAGGTAGCACTTATTTATGTTCTTATAAATTTTACATGTCAGTGTATTTCAGAAGTAAAATAAAAGAAACATCGACTATTTTTTTTCATTCTTGCTTATTTAATGTATCTTTTGGCCATACAACATACCATGCAAAATATAGGAAAAGTTATCCATTAAACTCTCGCTCAACAGAGCTCTCAGGTCTGTGTTAAAATATATTTTTCCAAATATTGACAAAAACATTTTAACTGAAAACCTTTTGAAAGAGACCCTACAGTCATAAGATTTGTGAAACCCACAGAAAAGCAGAGGTTTGACAATACCAACCATGAAACAAATTCAGAGCACTTGGTCTGGAAAATGCAATAATTAACTCTAAACTGGGATTCCGGATCGAACGAGAAAGAACATTTAGATCAATTCGATACGTATCGACTCTTCGACTTGTGTTAAGATACTTTGAGAGAATATTATCTTAGAGAGGATATACTGAAATATTTGAATTAAATAAGACTTCTTTAGCCGAAGCACCATGTCTCGAAGTTTTTTATCCGTGCTCCATGGGCTTATCAAGCTCGGTGGAAGGATAAAGCTATTTGAAACTTGAAAAAATATATGTTCCATGTTGAATCTGAATTACGACCTAAGGATAGTACAAATAATCCTGTCGGAGGAACATCCGCAACTAAGCATTAAACCAGAGGCTGAAAATACAGTTGTATCGTTCTTTCATTTAGAACACGATCGGTTTCGGGCTCTTAACGCCCATCATTAGGTGTTATAACTTCTTGCTGTAATCCAGAGCGCCGCGGTGGATAAGTACAGGACGTCGTGTATTACCAGCGAGTGTAGAGCACGAAGTTAAAACACCTGATGATGTGCGTATAAGAGCCTGAGACCGGTCATGTTATAAATAAAAGAACCTTGCAACTGTAGCGTTATTTTCAACCTCTGTTATCATAAAGTACCTTGTACCACAAATAGTCATTTCCTTTCACGTTCTATTGCAAACGTAGAGTGTGTGAAACGAATTTCTTTATGCCTCCGTAAGAACCCTAGTTTCTGTTATATTGTCTTTATGGTCCTTATGCGACATGTACATTGGTTCGTTCTGCAGTCTTCCGCAAATACCGGCTGGCTTACGTTTCTCAGTAGTTTTTTTTAATGTCCGGGTACTGGGTGTTTGTGTTGTCCTCATCATTTCATCATCATCATCATCATCATCATCATCATCATCATCATTAGTGACAGCGGCTACATAGGTCTGTGAAGAAAAATTGTACAGTGAAAAAATTGGGGCTTTTTACGGGTGCTGATGACCACACAGTTGAGCGCCCCACAAACCAAATGTCATCATCATCAATAGTTTTTAGCGAAAAAAACGCCTTCTTCGCTGCAGGGATTCGAATTCACGGAGTATTTCCATAATACTCGCGTGCTAATCAAACCTACGGTTACAAATTTAGCACCACACCTCTGAATTGATTCGATGTCTTCTTTAACCCGACATGACGGGGAACCCAAACGCCCGAGAAGTACTGAAGAGTGGGTCACACAAGTGTTCTATATGTATTGTCCTCTAGAGGTGAGCTACATTTACCCAGAATTCTCCCAATAACCCGAAGTCGGCCATCTGCCTTCCCTACTACTCGCTTTACGTGGCTGTTCCATTTCATATCGCTCTGAAATGTTAGCCTAGATATTTAATAGTTGGGACCACTAATACTGCAGTCGGTCATTAGAGGCTTATTTTTACTTACATTTTTTTTTACATTTGGAATTAGCTGCCATTCATTAGGTCCAATATAATTCTGTCTGTCATCCTGTAAGCTCCTACAGTCATAAGCTCCTACAATCAACAAAGTCACTTTTACGTACACTAAAGCGTCATCAGCAAAAAATCGCAGATTTCGTCAAATTGTCTATGCATGTCGAATCATGATTCCGAAGCCAAAACACCGTACTTTGATTTCAGAAAACTTCATGTACATTCTGTATATTACGTTGTCGATTCTGATGCTCTGCGTGTGACTTTCCTAAAAGTGAGAAGTCATTTATGGAACCTGACTCATGTTTTGTCGTTTTATTCACCGTTGATCTAAATCAGTCTTCTGGATGAAAATGAACTCATCGTTTTACTGCAACGTCAAGTGGAAGGAGCAGAATAAAATGTTAAATGGACACATATATCAATTTGTTCAAATCCCAAAAATTACCAATAACAAAATAATAGTGTCATTAAACAGACTGGAGTTGGATGACAAGTTGCTTGAGATAGATTCTTCGCAGACTTGTGTAAATAGCGTTGCCTACTCACTATACCTAGTTACTAAACTGGTAGTTGCAAATATTTTAGTTGAGAAAGATGACAAGGTCATACGGCATTATAACAGACATTAATCACAAAAATCGAGAAATAAAAGCAGTATGTGCAAACTGTGCATGAGTGTTTCCAGCAGTCTGGAACATATAACGACTATTCCAAAGAGTAAGAATGTTTAAAATAATATATGTTCTCATTATTTTTGCCTCACAAATGTCGCGACTTTAGCTTTTGGATTGTTATATTAAAGATGATATCGCAATTATAATTAAGTTGAAAGTACTAGTCTGAAAGTACTAGTTATCGGCCAACCAACTACCTCTGAACAATAATGTTTTTATAAGCAGAAGTAGATAAGAATCTTTTCTTGTTTTTTCAAATCAGGGGCCGAAGGGCAACTCTTCGCGTATTGAGTCCAGACAATACAGAACCTTTTTTTTGTGGAATGGAACCAAGGATAGAAAAAAAGAAACAATCAAACCTTAAAAATCAGATGCGAAATACTGGACCACAGCTATTAACAGTGGCACCGTCGTATTTGTACCAATACATAGAAGAAAAAGATGTCAACAACAGCCAATTGGGCGAAAAGGAATAGATCTAACCACGCAGAAGAGAAATTTAAATGGAGGGAACGGAATAAAAGAGGAGGTGAGGACTGAACTGGAAAGTGATGTGCCTCGCAAAACCCGCAGTACCTAATATATAAAAATGAATAATTGTTTTTTATATATTTGTTCTTTTTCTAAGCGTTCTTGTATCATTTATCAAATTAAGACGAAACTTTGGTGAGCTGTGTGGCGACCGTCTCTGTATGAGTACAGCCATACACCAACCAACCCACTTGGGTTGGGAGTGGGGTTTGGGTAGAGAATCCAGGGCATAGTAACAGTATTTGATAAAGACAGATTTTAAGACATCTACAGCACTAGCGGAGGAGGCGGGTATGAGAAGGAGTGGCATGTTAAAATGTTTAACAACAATGAGTTGGTACTTCATTACAGTATTTAGTTGACTTCGAATACTCTTGTTTTTCAGTACGTCCATCAGGTCCCTGTAATGAGCACTGCAGGAAGCCAATATGCTGTATTTGTCAGCGTGTTTTGGGCCGAAGATTTTGCCACAATACAGCACTTACATACAACTCTCTGGAATCATATGGCGCAAAAGAGCAGAGAACCAGACCGTTTTCTCAGGATTCAGGTGTAGCTGTGGAGAAAGCTCGCTACAGGCACATAAGAAATATGCGAGCAAGTATGTGCTAAATATATTAAATTATTGGTATTATTATTACTATTATTATTATTAACATTAGCAAGACTCACAAGTTAAGGAAGGTCTTTGCTGCTGACCTCACAATGCTTTGTCAGTTAGTTCTGTTTCGCATTTAACTTTACGGTTCACCACATGTAAATGTTCACAATATTTTGAAATAATTTTGAAAAAAGCAGCATTGAAGTAGTTATCAGTCTGTATCTTGACAGAGACTGATTAATATTTCAGATCATATGATTTTCATATCTTCTCTGATGTTTTTGAAGTAGCTTAGTTTTGGTCTTCTAAGAGGACTTCTTCGTTGAACTTGATAGATTTTCCTTTCTTCTGGAGCGTGCCCAATCCAACTAAATTTTCTAGTTTTAATTTTGCGTATGATATCTGGTTCTCCCTGTAGATGATATACTTCTTTGTTTTTCTTCATTTCATTGTGTTTTTATCTTCAATCCCGCCAAATATCGCCCTCAAAATTTTCATTTCACAGATTTTTAATTTTGCTTCTTTTGATTTTGTGAAGGTTCACTTCTCAAAAGCGTACGTCAAAACTGATATGTTTTATATATGCGATTGTTTGAATTTCTTTAAGTATGTTTGCTTTTTAATAAGTCCAGTAATGCAAAATAGCGTCTGTTCGGTTTTTTTAGTCTTTAGCTTATTTCTTCTTTGCATAGTTGTCTGTAGTTAGCAAGGTTCCAGGGTAAGAGGACTGAGTTACTGTTTAGATTTTCTCTGCATCAACGCTAAGGGTATTGTCTGCTGTAGTCTGCCATGAGACAATGAAGTATTACATATAACTGGTATTAATTTCTAGCGCAGTCCCAGTATGATTTTGTACGATATTGTGGTAAGTGAATTAATTTCTTGTTCATTTTCTCCTAAGGGGTTAAGATATCATCAGCGTATGTTAGTACGTTAAAACTATGCCCCAGTTTTGTTCTCAGTTGTGACGATTTTATTTTCCTGGTGATCTGTTCCTCAACGAGGTTGAAAAGTGATCACCATTACGCTATCTCCTTGTTTGACTCTAGAAGTAAGATGCAACATTTCCTGGAGACTACTTTGATTTTAACTTTTGAAATCTGAGTTCTGAAACCTCGTTTTACCACCTGTACGTCCTCCTCCTCAGCTGGGAGTTAAGCGCAGCAGAATGCCATGTGAGGGGCCCGGCTTCGATTCCTGGTTGAGTTGGGGACTTTCCTCCATTCAGGGACTGGGTGTTCTGTTGTCTTCGTTATCATTTCATGTTCATCGACATGCAAGAGTAGCCGAAGTGGCTTCAACTAGAAGACTTGCCTCAGGCAGTGGAGCTCCCCGTAGATGGGACACAAGGCCTAGCCATACGCATTACCATTACCATTACCAGCTGTATTAATTTTTCTGGTATTCCAAACTCTTTTTTGGTCACCCAGACATAGTTTCTACTCTCCTGAAACTTGCACCGCAAATATTGCGGAAATGGGAAGTTCTACTGATGTGCCGTTTTCACAGAATGGATTGGTGTCAAGGGCTCGTATTGTTAGCCTCCAATAAACAGTTTGTAATAATACTTAGATGGTGTATTAGGGAGCAACGCCTATTAACAGATTAAAAGTAAGGTAAATTAGAATGTCAGTTGTTGCAGGATTCTTGTGCGAGTCGTTTACGAGATACCGTATTTTTAAAAGTTCCCACACCAGCACCTGTACAATACTTGTGGTAACACACACTAAAGAACGACCCAAGTACATACACTGGTTATGTGGATCCTGACCAATAACGAGACAACTGGCCGTCATCGGTTGTGATCAAAATGGCCACCCCTAGCGGCAAAACACGCTTCCAATCTGCTATGGAATGACAGATGCAAAGGTGTTTGCATTGCAGCTAAGATATACGAGCAGGCTGAAGTAATACGTCGTTGCATATCATCGGGTGCAGTTGGTATTTCTTCGAAGACAGCGTCTTTCAGCTTCCCCCCACAGAAAGAAGTTTACAGACGTCAAATCTTGAGAACGGGCCGGCCGAAGTACAGATCCTCTACGTCCAGTCCAACGATTTGGGTGGAAGACATTCTGCAATGATTCGTGCAATACGTACTGGACAGCCATCAAGTGGGTACACTGGTTCCTCCTACTCTGTAGAGGAACGTATTCTGTCATCCATGGTAGATGGTCTGACACGAGGCTGCTATGAAAAACTGGCGGATGAGCTGATGGTTCACTAACCCACACCACACGTTTACACTCCATGGACGCTGACGTTCCACCTGACGAAGCAACGGGGATTGACAACAGACCAACAGTGCACGTATCTGCGGTTTTCCTGGTCTTTATGGGTAAATGCGGATTCATCAGTAAACAAGATACATGATCCGTCTGGAGTGTCCTGTCTTAATGCCCACGTACAGAAGTTAACACGATTCTCATAATCATTTCCATCCAGTTCGCGATGGAGAGAGATGTGATAGGGATGGAACCTATGTCTGTGGAGAATGTGTAGGACATCCGGCTGACTTACGCGATTGTGCGGGAGCTAACGTGCGGATAAACTGCAGCAGCAGCAAGAACATTAATTTCCTCCTTTTTGCCGTCACTTGTTTCCTTCCGTTACGTTTTCTTGGTGTGACACTACCACGTTCACGTAACTAACTGAAGAGGTAGATACATAACTGCCACACTGTTTGACGTCTATTGGGATATCTTGCCGCATACACCGTACAAGAATGAACTGCATTCACCCTACACCTAACATACACCATATTCATGTCGGCTTTTTCTGCATTGGTAAATCCCATGGTCGACTCACAACCTCCTCCATTGTTAACAGGCGAACTGAAAGTAGATGTGTGTAGGCTATAGTAAGCAATTTTTGAACCAAAGCGGTTTGTAATACTGCGATGCACTTTCAGCTATACCGTCTATCTCTGTAGAGTTGTTTTCGCCTTTTCAAGACGTTTCATAACGAATTTTCACAAAACTTAGAGTTCACTTTTGCAACTATTTAATAATATTTTTGGAACTGCTTACAGTCTTTTATGGGCTACATAGTTCTCATTTGAACTACACTCCTGGAAATTGAAATAAGAACACCGTGAATTCATTGTCCCAGGAAGGGGAAAGTTTATTGACACATTCCTGGGGTCAGATACATCACATGATCACACTGACAGAACCACAGGCACATAGACACAGGCAACAGAGCATGCACAATTCGGCACTAGTACAGTGTATATCCACCTTTCGCAGCAATGCAGGCTGCTATTCTCCCATGGAGACGATCGTAGAGATGCTGGATGTAGTCCTGTGGAACGGCTTGCCATGCCATTTCCACCTGGCGCCTCAGTTGGACCAGCGTTCGTGCTGGACGTGCATACCGCGTGAGACGACGCTTCATCCAGTCCCAAACATGCTCAATGGGGGACAGATCCGGAGATCTTGCTGGCCAGGGTAGTTGACTTACACCTTCTAGAGCACGTTGGGTGGCACGGGATACATGCGGACGTGCATTGTCCTGTTGGAACAGCAAGTTCCCTTGCCGGTCTAGGAATGATAGAACGATGGGTTCGATGACGGTTTGGATGTACCGTGCACTATTCAGTGTCCCCTCGACGATCACCAGTGGTGTACGGCCAGTGTAGGAGATCGCTCCCCACACCATGATGCCGGGTGTTGGCCCTGTGTGCCTCGGTCGTATGCAGTCCTGATTGTGGCGCTCACCTGCACGGCGCCAAACACGCATACGACCATCATTGGCACCAAGGCAGAAGCGACTCTCATCGCTGAAGACGACACGTCTCCATTCCTCCATTCGTCCCTCCATTCACGCCTGTCGCGACACCACTGGAGGCGGGCTGCACGATGTTGGGGCGTGAGCGGAAGACGGCCTAACGGTGTGCGGGACCGTAGCCCAGCTTCATGGAGACGGTTGCGAATGGTCCTCGCCGATACCCCAGGAGCAACAGTGTCCCTAATTTGCTGGGAAGTGGCGGTGCGGTCCCCTACGGCACCGCGTAGGATCCTACGGTCTTGGCGTGCATCCGTGCGTCGCTGCGGTCCGGTCCCAGGTCGACGGGCACGTGCACCTTCCGCCGACCACTGGCGACAACATCGATGTACTGTGGAGACCTCACGCCCCACGTGTTGAGCAATTCGGCGGTACGTCCACCCGGCCTCCCGCATGCCCACTATACGCCCTCGCTCAAAGTCCGTCAACTGCACATACGGTTCACGTCCACGCTGTCGCGGCATGCTACCAGTGTTAAAGACTGCGATGGAGCTCCGTATGCCACGGCAAACTGGCTGACACTGACGGCGGCGGTGCACAAATGCTGCGCAGCTAGCGCCATTCGACAGCCAACACCGCGGTTCCTGGTGTGTCCGCTGTGCCGTGCGCGTGATCATTGCTTATACAGCCCTCTCGCAGTGTCCGGAGCAAGTATGGTGGGTCTGACACACCGGTGTCAATGTGTTCTTTTTTCCATTTCCAGGAGTGTATATTTACACAGTAAGCACTCTCGCCTTATTATTTCTTCATTCCATATCAATAATTTAACTTATTCCTATTTTTTAGATATCGTCCTAATATTTCTAGAGTTTTCTATTATAACTTAATGGTGGACTGATCTAAAAACCAATAAAGTGCACTTATGACTTCCTGGAAAATAATGGACGCTGAAATGCCTGAGGTCTTCAATATATGTAACTAGCCTGATGCCCTCTACCTCAGAAATTAATTTAAAAGGTCTGAATTAGTTTTTAGGTCTCTACAGACACGTATGTTCTCCTGCTGCCAGATTCTGGTTGACTGATCTAATCGATTGTAGAGTTGAATTCTCTACGTCTCCATGTGCAGTTGTTGAAAAGACGTTAACTAGGACAGGTGACAAGGGTCAGTACACAAGGCTGTGGAGTGGAGAGGTTAGCCCAGTGACAGCAACACCATTCTCAGCTTCGATAATGGTAACAAACTCCATTTACACAAATTTTCATCAATGACCACAAAAATGACTAAGAAATAACAAGTAATGGCTCACATCAGATTATTTCAGAAAGGGGCTACAATAGTCATTTAAGTTAATGTCTATCCAGCAAAGTTTAACCAATTTTGATACTTATTTTATTAACAGCGATTCAAATAAGGTAAAAATTTTTGAAAACAGTGGGCTACGTCATTCACAATCTTACTAATTATTCAGCTTATGCTTAGCCACATAAACATTTTAAATAAAACCATGGATTTTAGAGAAATTCTTCACAGCGCTCACTAGAATTATTAATTACCAAACGTAACTTCCCCAACATGAAAATTCCTCCAGAACAATAAAAATAAAAATTTTGTATTTAAGAAAAATGCGCCACAGCGCTTTTTGGAAATATTCATTACGAAGCGTAAACTTGGCCCAGATGAAAATTGCTCATAATTTGTCTTAACAGCCATACAAATAAAATTAAATGTGTTTAAGAAACAAGACGCAACATTCAATAAAATTATTAGGTGCAATTTTACAGCTTCGGTCTTGAGCACCTAGCAGACAGAGAGGAGATAATTTGGCCGTTCCAAACATGGGCACCTTGGCAGCTGAGATAGCGACCATTAGATTCGCGGTAAACCACGACGGCGGAAAACTGCCGGAAACGCTTGCCCGTTAACTCGGGATGACACTGGCCAACAGATCGTACTCCGCTACAACATACTACAATTTTAAATTAACAATATGTAAATTACAATACTGAAAATGCCAATGCTGCTTAAGCGGAACAGTAATTACGTTCCTGATTAGTTGGTACGAGCAACACATTTACAGTACTTAGCAATCTTCAGAAGTAAAGTAATAGTACAAGGAATGAGAAATTAAAAAACAACAAGGTCAGGCGAATAGATTCGTTTCCGAACAGTAACAGTGGCTACAAAACTTAGTGATGGAATAAGAGGCTTATGGCGAGACTGCAGGCAGCCTAACAGTCACGATCATATTTTTGCCACAAAGATATAGGGCTCTCTCGGGAACATCGTCTATATCAAGGCCGGCTCATTACGCCACTACCAAATCATTGATCCCAAGCTCTACTTGAACTTAAACAGGAATAACAGAATGTCTCTCTTGAACACACAAAACATAGTCTTATCAGACAAATGCCTCGCCAGATTGAGAAGCCGGAACTGGACAATTATGATCCCGAGAAAGTCTTGGATGGAAAGATAGAAGCCTGGCGCTCCTCTCTCCCCTCCAGTGGTGATACCGGCGTGTAAACACAACACACGCCAACTCGAAGACCGCTGCTGTTTGACAGCAGCTCACAGCCATTCTCCGGCTCGGCGTACGTGACCTCTCGCATCGGCTGACACTCCTGAGAAGACCTCCCTTCACAGCGCGCCACTCCCTCCATCTGACAGCGGCCTAACTTGCTTCGACACTTTTCTTACCTCTCGCGCCTTCTCCCGAGCAGCTGTCCACCCGTTGCCCAGATGAACTCCACCAAGCGAACAAACCGGCGAGCGTTACCGCCAATCGAGCGCCACGGATCAGCTGTGTGTCACCCAGTGGCTAAAAGAAGGCATTTGTCACTCATAGTGGATTGCTGGCTCTAAAGTAAAAAAATATCTTACCATGTTCACTCCTTTTCCTTTCTTCACAACACAAGAGAGCTGGCACGTTTTCATTTGCTGCATGTAGGTGGTTTCCAAATGTAACGTACTGATTTTTATTACTACTGTCAAAGTGTTTCTGAAATGTTTCATGAAATTCATTGCATTCTTCCTTGCTATTCTCTTTAGAAGTATGTAACCCACTACTGTTACATATCCTCTCTCAGACTTTAAAAATACACACATCAAAAAAAGTTTTGCATCACCCCTGTTCCCAGAACTCCTGAAGATAGACTTTGACTGTGGATATAGTATCACAGACACAGTCCCTTTGACTGTTCAGAGATGTCCGTATGGTTCAAATGGCTCAGAGCACTATGGGACTTAACATCTAGGTCATCAGTCCCCTAGAACTTAAAACTACTTAAACCTAACTAACCTGAGGACATCACACGCAGCCATGCCCGAGGCAGGATTCGAACCTGCGACCGTAGCAGTCGCGTGGTTCCGGACTGAAGCCCCTACACGGGGTCCCGGGTTCGATTCCCGGCGGGGTCAGGGATTTTCACCTGCCTCGAGATGACTGGGTGTTTGTGTTGTCCTCATCATTTCATCATCATCCAGGAAAGTGGCGAAATTGGACTGAGCAAAGGTTGAGAAATTGTACGGGCGCTGATAACCAAGCAGTTGAGCGCCCCACAAACCAAATATCATCATCATGAAGCGCCTAGAGCCGCTCGGCCACAGCGGCCGGCAGAGATGTCACTAAACCCGACCAATGTAGACATATCTCTGGGCCAAACGTCGTTGGTCCACAAGAGAAGAATAATTTTTGATTGGTCTTGAGCTCTAACTTCATCATAAATACTTGTACTGCAGCTAATTAAAACTGTAATTATTTTTGAGTTTCACAGTCAAAAGATATAAACAATGCATGAGCAGCGCCTATTAGACTGACGGGGTCCGACAGCCGATCAGTACCAGTCATTCCACCAGGAAGGAGGTACACTGCTCGTGTTGTCTGTAGTTCAACCATGCCTAGATGCTCAATACCGTGGTTAGATCGTGTCCGCATTGTTACCTTCAGCCAGGAAGAGCTCTCAACAAGGTAAGTGTCCAGGAGTCTCGGAGTGAACCAAAGCGATGTTGTTCGGACATGGAGGAGATACAAAAAGACAGGAGCTGTCGATGAGATGCCTCGCTCAGCCCGCCCGAGGCTACTACTGCAGTGGATGACCGCTACCTACGTATTACGGCTCGGAGGAACCCTGACAGCAACGCCACCATGTTGAATAATGCTTTTCGTGCAGCCATAGGACGCCATGTTACGACTCAAACTGTGCGCAAGATCCATTTTTGCAACCACGGCACCATGCAGATGGGCCCAACAACATGCCGAATAGACCGCTCAGGACTGGCGTCATGTTCTCGTCACCAATGAGTGTCACATATGCCTTCAACCAGACAATCGTCGGAAACGTGTTTCGAGGCAATCCGTTCAGGCTGGACGCCTTAGACACACTGTCCAGCGCGTGCATCAAGGTGGGGGTTCCCTGCTTTTTTCGGGTGGCATTATGTGTGGCCGACGTAAACCACTGGTGGTCAGGGAAGGCGCTGTATCGGCTGTACGATACGTGAATGCCATCCACCGACCGATAGTGCAACCATATCGGCAGCATATTGGCGAGGCATTGGTCTTCATGGACGACAATTCACGCCCTCATGGTACACCTCTTGTGAATGACTTCCTTTAGGATAACGCCATCGCTCGACTTGAGTGGCTAGCATGTTCTCCAGACATGAACCCTATCGAACATGCCTGGAATAGATTGAAAAGGGCTGTTTATGGACGACTTGACCCACGAACTACTCTGAGGGATCTACGTCGAATCACCGTTGAGGAGTGGGTCAATCTGGACCAACAGTGCCACGGCGAATACAGGCAAGAGGGCGTGCTACTTTGTATGAGAGGTAACGGTATATACAGCTATCTGGACCTCACCTCTGAAGGTCTCGCTGTATGGTGGTACAAATGGTTCAAATGGCTCTGAGCACTATGGGACTTAACGTTTATGGTCATCAGTCCCCTAGAACTTAGAACTACTTAAACCTAACTAACCTAAGGACAGCACACAACACCCAGCCATCACGAGGCAGAGAAAATCCCTGACCCCGCCGGGAATCGAACCCGGGAACCCGGGCGTGGGAAGCGAGAACGCTACCGCACGACCACGAGATGCGGGCTATGGTGGTACAACATGCAATATGTGGATTTCATGAGCGATTATAGGGGCGGAAATGATGTTTATGTTGATCTCTATTCCAATTTTCTGTACAGGTTCCGGAACTCTCGGAACCGAGGTGATGCAAAACTTTTTTTTGATGTGTGTATACATAAAAATCGACTGGACACGCAACTGTAGCTTTGTATTTTACCCCAAAATTTATCGGTTTTCTCTACTGCTACCACATATGAAGCTCCACAGTTTACAGATATTCTACTGCGAAACAGATTATGTCAAATGTTATGTCTCACTCTGAAAAGGACAACTTAGTTTTCAATTTCCTTATTCGTCGCGCCTCTCACCTTTCTGGCTGCAATCTTCAACACCTCCACTACCTGCATACGACGGCCCTCCGTTCCAGAAGACGTTATTATGATGGGAAGTACCTTCTTACTACGCTGTCCTTTGAGATTTATGAGTGATTAAAACCTCCTATGGACGGGATTCTGACACGTTGCAAGCCAAGCCCATAAGTGGGACTGCCACTACACAACCTCCGGGCTTGAAGAATATGTTGCTTGCTTTTCGTTCCGCTACCTGCTCTATCACCTTTCAAAGAAGTTCTTTAACCATTCCTTCGTGGATGACATCATGTACACTTTTTGGATCAGGGACTTTCACACCACTTTTAGTTCCTTTAGCTACACGAGCACCACTCAAGGCCACACCCGAATTTCCTAAGTTGTCGTCCTCGTGTCGTAACTGTACTCGTACTTCCCATCACTGTTATTCCCGTACAGGTTAGACATTTTATTTGTAAGTCGCAGGTGCGGTATCAGCCGATAAATACGAAGTTTCGGTTGTCTGAAAGACATTACATAGTATGAAACGTCCCCTTTTTGAACATTTATACTTGACTGTGCTTAAACTGACACACAATATTTTTAGCGCAACGCAATCTGACTTTCAGAAATTCCTACAAAAGAATGGCCCTGACTAACATTAACCTATGCGTTTCACAAATCGCTTACCTCACAAAAATCTTAGTTACTCGAACTACTGCAATACAGCGAGCGCCACTACTGCCAGCTAAATAAAAGATTCAAACTACGGAAGGCACTAACTACTGATAGGGATAGTTAGCAAATGAAAGATATTAATAGAGAACAAACAATGTAGTTACCTTAATATCATCACAAGACATAATATATGTAATTTCAAAACTCCGCCATCTCTCTCCTCACATCCACCACTGCTGGCGGCTCACCTCCAACTGCGCAACGCTACGTGCTGTTCACATCCAGCTGCCGCTGCCCAACACTACAATGGCAGACAACAATGCAAACTAGCCACAGGCTGCACATAGCACAGCCAGTGATTTTCATACAGAGCGCTACGTAACGTTGCCAATAAGAAAACATAAACAGCCTACTTACATAGCCCCCATGCTCCCCACAAAAAATTTTTACAAATGGTGTTGGGCACTGGCCAATAATGATTTGATAAAATTTTTCATAATTACGATAACAAAGAAATCAAATGCACACACTTATTTATACAATGTTGGTCAAAAGCTAAAATTTTTTCACAGTCCATAAAGACAGTCCTGATCATTCATCATAATAGTAATTACCGTTTTTTTTCACAAAGTGTCATTAGTAAAAAAAAATTTCACACAGAAGTAGTGGATTTCCATGCAGTCTTGAAGAAGTAGTGGTGCCCTTCCAACGGAAAGACAGTGCTGACTCTTGACATGCTGACAGGTAATGGGCCACCGTAACGTTGCCAATAAGAAAATATAAACAGCCTACTTACAAGTATATCGTTCAAAAACAGGCACTGCACTATAGTATTTTACGTAATAAGTCTCTCCTTGTCTGGGAATCACAGCAATTGTGCGAGTACAGGACGTAGACTCACGGTGACATGTGGAAGTTTTGGTCGGTCCTGCAGGCGCGCTCAGATGCTCGAGGCGGTTAAAGCGACCACTCATTTGAAGCAGGAAATGCGCGTTCCAGTCCCGGTCCAGTACTTATTTTCATTGTCACCAATACACCGTACAGTTGGATTGTGATCATATTCGCATTTACGAATACGTTTGTTGCTCTGTTACTTACTGAAGCTGTGGTGACGTCACAGGCCAGGAGTAAGACGAAGCTATACGTCTGTTATGAGTGTCAGCCGAAGTTATTAGTGTTTTTCGATACTTTCTCTGCAAACAGCTTAGTTATTTAATGATGGCAAACGCATTTACAACTTTTAAGTAACAAGGGGAAGGAATTTTATGAAGGCAAATAGTGGACACCTTCCGCAAGTGGACGTGGTCTCTTCTTTCTTCATAAACAATCCAGATTTTAACGTTCCAACAAGAAGAAACGAGAAAACTGCATTGCGTGGCGGCTGGGACAGAAGTACTTTGACACAGCAATAACCCGCAAAACTGTCCTAAAACTTAGGGAATCTGGTACTAGATTATTTTCTCGGGGCATGCTGAAAAGGTTTTCCAGGAAAAGTTGTGAAAGCCTCCACAGAGAAACACAGTAGAAGTTTTCTTATTCAGAAGATACACTAACCAGCCAGAACATTAAGAGCAACTATCTAATAGCCGGTATGTCCACCTTCGGCACGGATATCAGCGGCGACGCGTCGTGGCATGGAGGCAATGAGGCCTTAGCACCGCATCTGCACACACAAGTCACCCAATCCCCATAAATTCCGGAAAGGGGGGCAATGAGCTCTGACGCTACGTTCCATCCCAGATGTGTTCGACCGGTTTCAGATATGGCGAGTGGGGGGGGGGGGGGCAGTACATCAATTGGAACTCGCCACTGTGTTCTTCGAACCGCTCCACCACACTCCTCGCTTTGTAACATCACGCATTATCGTGTTGAAAATGTCACTGCCGTCAGGAAACATGATCGTCATGAAGAGGTGTATGTTGTCTGCAACCAGTGTACGATACCCAATGGCCGTCATGTTGCCTTGCACGATCTCCATTGGACTTGTGGATGCCCACGTGAAAGTTCCTCAGAGCATAATGGAGCCGCCATCAGCATGTCTCCGTCACGCAGTACAGGTGTCAAGGAGCTCTTCCCCCGGAAGACGAAGGAATCGCGTCCTCTCATCGGCATTTTGGAGAAGGTATGGTGACTCATCGGACCATGCAACGCTCTACCACTGCGCCAACGCCCAGTGCCGATGATCACGTACCCATTTCAACCGTTCTCGTAGTTGCAAATGTCGTGGTGTTAACATTGGCACATGCATGGGCCGTCAGCTGTGGAGGCCCATCGTTAGGAGCTTTCGGTGTACTGTGTGTTCAGACACATTTGCACTCTGCCTAGCATTAAAGTCTGATGTTAGTTCCGCCACACTTCGCCACCTGTCCTATTTTACCAGTCTTTCTAGCCTACGATGTTTGACATCTGTGATGAGGGATGGGCGCCCAACCCCGCGACATCTGGACGTGGTTTCACCATCGTTGAATACACTCATCACAACTTTTCGAACACCCAACAAGTCGTGCAGTTTTCCAAATGCTCGTGTCGAGCCCCTGGGCCATAATCCGGTCTCGGTCAAACTCAGATAGAGCTTGCGCCTTCCCCATTTTACACACAGACAGCAGGCTCACTAACATTAAACGCACCGTGAGTGTGTCTGAGCCGCGCGGGATTAGCCGAGTGGTCTAGGCGCTGCAGTCATGGACTGAGCGGCTGATCCCGGTGGAGGTTCGAGTCCTCCCTCGGGCATGTGTGTGAATGTTTGTCCTTAGGATAATTTAGGTTAAATAGTGTGTAAGTTTAGGGACGGATGACCTTAGCAGTTAAGTCCCATAATATTTCACACACATTTGAACATTTTTTTTTGCGTATGTCTGACTAGCACTCACTTCTCTCCAGGTGATGCTGCTGTCGCCCGGACGGGTTTATATTGGTAGTAGGTCGGTGGTTATTATGTTCTGGTTGATGACTGTATAATGCAATAGCAATTAAAGGAAAACTTTGTCAGACCCACGTAATTATCTACCATTGCAACACATAAGGTTGAAATTTGGCTTAAAGGTGCCTACAACCTTCTTCTGTAACGGTATAAAAGCGTGGTGCCCTGCGACGTCAACATTACGCATGACGGCGCTTCAAATAGCAGAGTGTCAAAATATGCGAAAAAGGTCAGAATGAAGAAGTTCATGTGATGTGTAAGATACGTTAATGATGTCACATTGGCACCAAGTTTCACAACAATTCTGCCCAGCGGCACCGAGCAGTGTCACAGGATGGGAAGTTCGTCATACACTCTCTTAGTCGCATTTGTGTGCTTCTGCGGAGGAGGTCAGAACCGCGACGCCTATCCTTCAAATGATGCGATTTTCTTATTAGTGGAGGAGGAAAATATTTCAAATACACCGCCGTTCACAATCGACACGAAAAGGCCTCAGGAGGTGGCATAAAGGACGTCAGGAAGCCACGCCTTTCCTAGTGACGTCGATACCCACGTATTTCAGGGCCTAATACGACCGTTCGCTGTGCGATGACCAACAGGGTGACATCCTTGGCAGCCTTTGACGCAGCTGAGGCCCCCTGGACGTTTCACACATCTCTCTAAGGACGTTCAGGCGCTGCAACCCCATTGAACGCGACTGCACCACTGTGAAGTGTAATGTGACCATAATTTTTGCTCTCACATACAGGTTGGAACCACTAGTGACCATTCAGAAACATGAAGTGAAATTGGAACGTGATCTCAAGCAGGAAAGGGTGCTTATGAATTTTCAGATGTAATCAACACATACAAAAGTTCCATCTCTCTGTATGGGGAGTTGATTTTTATTAGCTTTGGTGAATTATTTTTGCTTATCTAGTAAAAATGGGCCTCAGAGTGATATATTTCCCATTCGTCTATGACTGCTGCAGACAAAACCGTTTTTGCTCGAGCTCTATGTATTTACAAGACTGAGAGGAAATACGTTTGCGTCACTGGTTAAAATTATGAGCCTTAAACCAGTATATCATCCATGTATCTGCCACTATAGCAATTAGAACAAAAATCAGTTATTTAGTTTAATTTTTTTTTTTTTTTTACAAGTGCGTGAATGTTGAGTCAAAAAATGTAGCACACACCCGTAATCTTCTACACTGGTCAATTACAGCTCAGATTGCTCCTCCTCCATCCCCACGTGTCTTGAGGCATATAACGGCGTAATTTTTAAGACACAACGGTGTACTTTCTGTCGTTTGCAAACAGCTTCGGCGCCATTGCCTCCACGGCTTTTGCGCTTCAGGCGGCCCTTACACGATGGCGTCGTCGTCGTCGTCACACTCAAACAGCTCCAAGGGTCTGAAAAAAAAAAAAGAAGCGCATATTTACTGCGAGTCGTGGGAGCCCGTACATGCTCATTAACAACGCCATACAGCACGGTTCGCATACAGCACCGATGCCGCCACGCCCTCAGCTTCTGCGCTTCCAGCGACTTGTAGACGGCGGCAGAATTATCAAAAGACGGTCGCTTCTGCAGCATGCTGACTACTTGCAGCGACCTGTCTCTGAAACTTTGTCTAAACTTGCCAGCTTCTTTCCTTATATATAAGCATGACAATGTTGCTAGCGCGGTTTCCGTGTAAACGTGCTCTCACGTCATTTCTTCACCCGTTGTCTATTACAACTCCACTCGCATGCATCGATACTACACAACCATTCGTGAAAAATGAAGCGAGGAAATATTCACTGGCCCTCCCACTGACTATGTTGGGTATCTAGATTGAAAAACTGGCGATTTTAATCCCCAGAAAATTTTTACGCAACTTCCAGACAGATTTCTGTACAGTACAGGAGGAGAGAAGATTAGTGTTTAACGTCTCGTCGACAACAAGGGCATAAGAGACGGGGCACAGGCTCGGATTGGGGAAAGGCAGAGAAGGACCTCGACCATGCCCTTTTGAAGGAACCATCCCGGTATTTGCCTTAAGTGATTTAGAGAAAGCACAGAATACCTAAATCAGGATGGCGGGACGCGGGTTTGAACCGACGTCCTGGCGAGTGTACGCTACACTTTTAATCTGCTTGTGCTCTCTAGAATTGTTCCTATGCGTTTCTCGCTTTTAACAAGTAATCGTGCAAGCGTCTTACGTAATATCATGTACTTTTAATATTAGTGAGACAGGTGAAACAATTGTTAAGGCACCAGAGTCCCCGGATAGTCGTCTGTATATTCTCATTGCATGGTTTCTCTCCACAGCTTGATACAACCGAGAACCCCTCAACCATTTTCTGGCTTAACGTCGGCAGCTGTGACCGAGCGGTTCTAGGCGCTTCAGTCCGTAACCACGCAATCGCAACGGTCGCAGGTTCGAATCCTGCATCGGGTATGGATGTGTGCGATGTCCTTAGGTTAGTTAGGTTTAAGTAGTTCTAAGTTCTAGGGGACTGATAACCTCAGATGTTAAGTCTCATAGTGCTCAGAGCCATTTGAACCATTTTCTGGCTTAACGTTTATCTCTTGTGACATTGTTCGCAAAGAGACATTCAGTTCTAAGCTCCCTCTCTCTTAATTTTGACTATATATTACGAAGCCTGACTTACGATGCAAGAAGTTACATCATTCTGCCAACATTTGTCGGAGAGGTCAGACGAGATGAGAGAGTTTTAGAGAACCCTCTTGTCCTATCTCTAAAAGGGAAGTACAAGGCGTGTTTTTTAAGTAAGTACCGCTTTGAAATTAAAAAAAAAGACGTGCTAAGATATCCCAATAATTTTATTTTTTCATTAAAGCTTGTACCTTAATCTATGCACTGACTCCATTACAGTCTGATTCTTCCTTGTTTACGTTGTGTACTGAGTGTTTAAGATGCCTCCGATAATCGTGAGTCCCGCCGACTGTGAAATACGGGCTGTTGTAAGATTTGTTAGTGACAAACGCCTAAAAGCGGTAGGTATTCATCGTGAGATTTGTGCAGTTGACAGAGAAAACATTATGAGTGATGGAATGGTGAGAAAGTGGGTGAGAGATTTAAAGATGGCCGCACAAATGTGCATGATGAACAACGGAGTGGGCGTCCTTCTGTCGTTAATGAAAGTTTGGTGCTGGAAGTGGACAATAAGGTGAGAGAAAACAGACGCTTTACGATTTCCTCCTTGCGGGATGACTTCCCTAATGTTTCTCGTAGTGTTTTGTAAGCCATTGCCGGCCGCGGTGGTCTAGCGGTTCTAGGCGCGCAGTCCGGAACCGCGCGACTGCTACGGTCGCAGGTTCGAATCCTGCCTCGGCCATGGATGTGTGTGATGTCCTTAGGTTAGTTAGGTTTAAGTAGTTCTAAGTTCTAGGGGACTGATGACCTCAGATGTTAAGTCCCATAGTGCTCAGAGCCATTTGAACCATTTTTGTAAGGCATTGTGACCGAGCACTTTAATTACCGAAAATTATGCGCACGTTGGGTACCGAAAATGTCGACGGATGTGCACAAAACCAAGCGTTTAGACAGTGAATTGACTTTCCTACCACAACGACGGTGATGATTTCTTAAGCCAAATTGTTACGGGCGATGAAATATGAGTGGCCTACGTCACACCACAATCAAAGCAACAGTCCATGGAAGTTGAGCAAGGGCATCGTTTTGCTGCAAGACAATGCCCGTCCGCATGTGGCGAATTAGACCAAAGATCTCATCACATCTTTTCGATGGGAAACTCTAGATCATCCTCCGTACAGCCCCGATCTTGCGCCCAATGACTACCATCTGTTCCTGCACTTGAAGAAACACCTGGGAGGTCAGCGTCTTCAAGACGATCACGAAGTCAAAACAGTAGTGATGCAGTGATTAACAAGTCAGGCGGCAGACTTCTATGAGGAGGGTATTCAAAAACTGGTACAACGTTATGACAAGTGCCTCAATATTGACGGAAATTATGTAGAAAAGTAGATTAAGGTACAGGCTATCGTGTAAAAATAAAATTATTGAGATACCTTAGCACTTTTTTTTTTAAATTTCAAAAGAGTACTTACTTAGAAAACACGCCTCGTAATACCCAATGATACGACGGTGCAGAAAGCAACGGAGACCGTGACATTAGAGCTACATATGTAAAAGTGTCTGTTTACGGGGGGGGGGGGGGGGGAGGAGAATCACATAAAGCCGTTCTGAACTCTGATGATCCATAACTAAGGTAATTTGCATCATTTACATAGTATGAAACGCATGACACTGATAAATGAAGGACTCTGGTTCGGTCCTAGTTACTGGAAATCTGTTAGCGCAGGTTGGAGACAGCTGCGGAGATACGTGGAGTCCCTGCCTTGATCATATCCAGAGACTGCTTAAACGGAGAATGAGACTGATGCCTGGCGCTGAAAGAGTGTCCTATTGGACGATATTGCTATAAGCTTAATTTCATGAAGCTGTCAATTCCTGCGTCGGTTTGTAGGCTTGTCTTTACGCTCCCAAGTCACTGTGAGGGAGAAGGAACTGGTGTGTGCCTTTCCTGACACCTTTAACAAGAAACTATACGAAATTGCCTGACGAAAATGGTAAAGAACCTGGAACGATATCATTGTAGCTTCGCACACGTGCACACATTCGACGGATGTATAAATGCTTACAGTTGTAATTCTCTGTGACAGAACACGCACTAGTATGAAGTAGTATTCTCGTGTTTAGTGATTTCTCTAGGCTTGGTATGGCAAATAAGTTGTGTTAAACGCGTCGGATAATGAGTGATTACTATGAAGGACAAGGAGGTAGCGTGTATTCTTGTGAAACAACTTTATCAGCAGGAGTTTGAAAGTGGCCTCATTTGGGTGGCTGGTCGATTTGTGCAGTATCTTGATTTGTGACAGTGGCCCGATGTTGGACTACATGGGAAAGAGAGAGCAAGAATAATACACTTCGTCAAGATTCCGGTGGTCAGTTTATAACCACTACAAGAAGGATCACTACAGCCGGCCGGCGTGGCCGAGTGGTTCTAGACGCTTCAGTCCGTAACCACGCGACTGCTACAGTCGCAGGTTCGAATCCTGCCTCGGGCATGGATGTGTGTGATGTCCTTAGGTTAGTTAGGTTTAAGTAGTTCTAAGTTCTAGGGGACTGATGACCTCAGATGTTAAGTCCCATAGTGCTCTGAGCCATTTTAACCATTTGGATCACTATATTTTGCACCAACCACATCATAACATCTTCACACCTGTGCCATCCGTCCGAGAACAAATAATGGCGTCCTAGCAACATTCTGTGTCCTCCCATACCGTTGGCCGGAAACTAGGCAGCAGCCAGACGACAGAATTACCGTCCCACGCGTATTCTACCGTTGACCCCGCAACACAAACACATGCATTTTGAATGGTTCTGTGACGGGGAAGCATGAACTGCTGATAAATGGCGTCACATTGTGTTCAGCGATGAATCAATGTTCTACACTGCTGGTGATGACTGTAGTCGACAAGTATGGCAGTGACCAAGGGAGAGGTCCTATTCTTTCAACGTTTTTGCAAGGCACATTGCCGTTATTCTACATTTATATCTACGTCTACATATACATATACGCTCCGCAAGCCACCGTAAGGTGCGCGGCGAAGAGCGCCTTGTACCACTACTAGTGATTTCCTTTCCAGGCGACTGTAAGTATGTCCTAATTTCTCTTATCTCCTCTTCGCGGTCCTTATGCCAAATGTACTTTGGATTTCGTCCTAGATCATGGTGGTTGATGGCCATGGGGAGTGTGTAAATGATTTAGTTCAACCTGGTTTTCCTTTCAATATCAGTAGCTACCGTGTGTTCAGGAAGTAACTATGCTGTGCCATTTTGTGGTGTGCTAAGTAATGACTGATATGATTGTCAATTATTAATAAAACATTTTCCATTGTTTAACATATCTGAACCATATTTGACCAGGTATTTGTATTTGTTCGCAAGTCCAGTTTGATTGAAGACCAACATCTTGTGTGACATCATTGCTATCCAGGTCACCATGCTGAGGATTGAACAAAGAGTGTTTCTTGTGGAGCATGTGTTCCACAATGGAGACAAGTTTACCTCAGCAGAAGAAGATGCATTTGCAGCAAAGTTCCCAGGAGTAAAGATGCCTAACCGCAATGCAGTCTGGAACCTGGAACCTCATCACTAAGTTTTGGAAGACCGGAAGCGTTCATAAAGCTCCAAAATCAGGCAGGTCATCCACATCCACCAGAAGTGTTCATAATGCTCCAAATTCAGGCACACCATCCACATCCATCAGAAGTGTTCATAATTCTCCAAAATCAGGCAGGCCATCCACATCCACCGGAAGTGTTCATAATGCTCCAAAGTCAGGCAGGCCATCCACATCCACCAGAAGCATTCTAAATGCTCCAAAATCATTCAGGCCATCCACATCGACTGGAAGTGTTCATAATGCTCCAAAATCAGGCACGCCAACCACCTCCACATCCTAAGCGAAGATGGTGGAGGTGCAAAAGATGATGCTGCAAAGTCCAAAGAAATCGGTTAGACGACTATCTCAGCAAGCCCGCGTGTCAGTGGGTTCCACTCACAAGATTCTCCGGAAGTCACTGTCCATGTATCCGTACAATATGTCGGTCGTGCATGAACTGAGAGACACCGATCGCCTGGCACGTGTGATCTTTTGCATCTGGTTGCTGTCCTTCCTGCGGAACAATGGTGATGGGATTCTTGACACAACATTTTTCACGGATGAGGCACAGGTGAGCAGCCAGAATAGTCGTGTGTGGACTACCGAATATCCGCATGAATTTAAGTTGCCCCACTGCATGATCAAAAGATTGATGTTTGGTGCACCATGACTCGTAAACGCATCATTGGGCCGATTTTCTTTCAGGACACCATAAATGCAGAATGGAACTGCACCTGCATTCTGAAGCCCTTCCTAGGTGAAGTGAATGAGGACTGAACAGAACGACAGTTTGCAACAGGATGGGGCTACAGCACATACCGCCCACAAGGCCATGAACTTTTTAAAGGACTTCTTCAGTGACCACGTCATCTCTCGAGGACTTTGGCCTCCGCGTTCACCCGACTTAACTCCACCGTATTACTTTCTGTGGGATACACTAAAGGGAAAAGCCTATGAAGTCAATCCGCACACCACGTAAGTACTCCAAGCTGCACTGACACTTCACGAGACCAGTGCTCTACCACTGAACTAAGAAGGCCGCACTCACATCCAGGCAGACGCAGCTGGCGGAGAAGAGACGTCAGCCACCGCTCCCCCGGCGGAGCAGCCGGCGGCAGGACACACCGCGGCGGACACACTGAGGAGGAAGAAGACGCAACGCGCCGCACCGACACCAAAGCCCATCGGCTCCGAGCAACTCTGCTCCGACGAGTGGGCAAGCGTGGCGATAAGGAAGCTCAAGAACTTGGGCTACGTCATCCACAACACGGGGAAGACGCAGCCACGGCCCTCACCGAGCCTCTCTGCACGGGCAACAAGCGAGGAGTGGTGCAGCTAAGCGGTCACTCATCTCCGAGCACTTGGCTACGACGCACGCCCACCAGACGCCGATGGACGACCTGGGCCCTAGCCCGCGCGATGTCATCACTGACAGCGCGGTAGGGGCTCTCACGACTCAAATTGCAGCACTCTGTGCTGCAGCACCGTCTAGGACTGATCTCTTATGACTTAACTTGGCATGACACGGTATCCGATTGCATGATACCCGCTTCTAACATAACCTACCCTTGCATGACCTGTCGCAGTCAGCAGGACATTTTGCAAGAGTGTTGGTCTGCGTTTAAACTGTCAGTAGTTTGAGTTGCCATCCGGTTAAGTGAATACAGCTCTTGGCTGCCTGTCTCATCGGTTACGAAGTTGAGCGCCTTCCCCAGGCCTATCCTTGGAGCACTGTCTGAAGCCTACTTCTCTCTTGGTTTGATCAGATTGTGATGATAGCTTTTTTTTTAAATTTAATTTTGAGTTATTACTATTGGGGCCTCAGCCGACAAATAATTTGAATTTCTGGTCAATAAGGCCTTCAGCTGTGAGTGCAACTTTCCTAGGAATTTTTTTATTAGACATTATGTCTTAACAGTCAGATTTGATAGTTGTTCCATGTTGTCAACCTTATTTGCAATTGGTTCGAGAGGGATTTTCACTTGGCGCTTGCCTAGGCACTTTTTTCCCTCTGCCCTTAAAACCGCTACCCTTCGTTCGATTTTCGACCCAATCTATATCCAGATGAGCGCGTATAAATGGCTAATCTTAGCCAGACGTACGCAAACATCGCACATCCTGCGGCACCTCACTTTACTGAATACTAACCCTTATGCAGAGATGGCAGTAGACCTTTTGAGTTGGCTATCATGCCGGTATGGACGTGGAGGGGCTCCACCTTTTAAAAAAAAAAAATTACACTTCACATCCGGAACGTCTCTTCCAATGCTCTGCACAACGTCTTTAAGAACATGCAAAAAACGCGTGCAACTGTGTCTTACAGTTAAAGGTAATCACTTCCAGCATCTCTAATAATTTCCATGACTTTAGTACGGCAAGTTATGAACTGCATAGTGACTTATTGAACACCCTCTACTTTACGACGTATATCAATTACGTGCAATACCTGACAAGCACTTAACCTTGTGTGCAAGTGTCGGATTCAGAGATGCAGTTGCGAGTTGTGCAGTTTCAGTCGGTGCGACGAACACTTGCTTTATATGGATAGAGCTGTACCATAAGGGGCCGCATGCCCCCGTTCAGAGACACAGAGTGCCAAGGCGAGGGTTCTGACGAATTCAGGATGGCCTCCCCAATTACTGCCAGTGATTTTCCGAGTGATTTTCTATCGGGCTGACACTAAGCTTGCTGTTGAGACAGTGTTTGCGGTATGTTAAAGAACTATGTAAAGTGACTTAGTATATGGACGTAAAGCAGTGTTCCAACTCTGTGCCCTCCATTTAATTGGCCCTTAATATCCTGAATGCTGGCACTGAGATGCAGTAGATGTCTGAACTCGTACCACCACATATGTCTGGCTATTTTTCTGGCCGCTATTTCAACATCACGCAGATAGTTCATATAGATACTTGACATGAAAAATGGCGTCAGGATGCAGTCGCTTGACACATTGCAAACGAGGACGCAGGATGCTGTGATGTAGCGTTGTGCCGCCAGTTCCCTCCATCACTACGACCGACGATCGGAATTTATACAAGATGGTTCCCAACGCCATGACGCCAGAAGTAACGCCACTGTCCAAAACACTGGAAGAGTGGGATCTCTCCCGAGGTCACCGCTATATTCGCCGATGGTGTCCATCCGGGATAGTATAGAATCGCAATTCATTGCTCAACACTATATGACGTCATTCATTTTGGTAGTCCATACTTCCCTGTGACGACACCACTCCAAACATAGCTGCTTGTGTTACGGCGTTAAAGCAGCATTGGCATGGGACAGTAATTCCTTTGTCTGGCTGCTGCTGATCTGCTAATGGTGCCTGGTGACAGAGAATATTGCAGGGGGACCGTTACTAGTTCCCGTATGGCAGTCACAGAAGCGAAGGGGTAATGATGTGCTTGGTGCACAATACAGCGGTCCTCTCTCGCCGTGGGCAGACGTAGTGGACAGAAACGCTGATGACGAGTATGCCTGCCCACGTTTTCCCATGGAGGCGAACCTCGGGCCGTTGTCAGATTCGAATGCCTCACAAATCTCGACATTACACAATTCGACCAGCCAGTCAAGTGTCGACCCACAGTGAGAGATCCCTTCCAAAGTCTGTCAGATTCTGATAACACTGTCTCACTCGTTATGCGGCATCTCGTTGTCGTTCACAGCGATCACTCAACGTATGACGCTGTTCACGCCAGTAATATATCCTATCTGGTCTGGTAACGACACTAATGAACTTTGGTGGTCGCGCCACGTGTTACAGAGATACTTCCTGGTGGAGCTTACATCTACTAAGTTACATTCACATCTGACTGTGTTGAGCCGTGTTGCGGCTCGAGTTGGTGCCCTTGGTAAGTTGGCATCATGTAATAGGGATAGTGGCGTCCCGTTTTCTCCTTGTGTTTACTGGCGCCACTACGTTTGCTAGCGTTGTCTGTCCGCGAGTGGCAGCAGCAGAAGTTATCGATACCTAGTACCGTCGTAATATCTTTGGAAGGATAACTTTTCCGGGTCGGGTATGTTGGGGGAGTTCAGTTGGGACGGAGCAACAGTGAGGTCCAGCAGCGTGAGGACATGCCGGGACCACTGGCGGCACGCAAGCATTGCCGGATCGAGGGGCTGTAGTGGCGAGGGCCACCACCTCGTTGTCCACCAGACTGAAGACGTTTGAGTTGAGTGAACATTAACCCAGTAGTGAAACCTCCACTATTTTGAGGTCACGCCATTTCTTCGCTCGTTGCTGCTCGCAGGGTCGCTGAGATGAAGAGCAACGAGTGGAGTGTTTGGAGTTGGCGAAATTAGTTAGCTGTCCTCTGCTTCTTATTATTAATCATTGAATTCCTTGTGTTTATTGGTGAAGTTCAACCAGCATTATTTTTCTGCCTAGTGGCCGCTAACGCCCCAGTTACCTGCCCTGAAGGTTAACGTATTTTCGCGGCAGTGTACTTTTCCTCGCCTTGCCACTGCTGTCCGGTAAGGCTTGTAGTCTTTGATTGTGGTTCGGTTATGTGCTGTTGGACTGCTTTGATCTTAGTGGTTCCTTCTGCTTCTGGATGTTCTAAACGCCGGATTCTGAAGACGCAGTACTGTCCGCCGGTTCCGCCTTTCCTGGGTTATTCCATCGTTTTATTGGTTATTAGACGTTAGGTAGATTTTGCAAGAGTGTTGGTCTGCGTTTAAACTGTCACTAGTTTGAGTTGACATCCGGTTAAGTGAATACAACCCTTGGCTGCCTGTCTCATCGGTTACGAAGTTGAGCGACTTTCCCAGGCCGATCCTTGGAGCACTGTCTGAAGCCTACTTCTCTCTTGGTTTGATCAGATTGTAATGATAGCTTTTTTTTTAATTTAATTTTGAGTTATTACTATAGGGGCCTCAGCCGACAAATAATTTGAATTTCTGGTCAATAAGGCCTTGAGCTGTGAGTGCAACTTGCCTAGGAATTTTTTTATTAGACATTGTGTCTTAACAGTCAGATTTAATAGTTGTTCCATGTTGTCAACCTTATTTGCAATTGGTTCGTGAGAAAGCGTACGTGATTAAAAAAACAGTAACCAACAGTAACTGAGTAAGGCCCTGTCCCACCGAATCCTGCTTTTCCCTAAGTCCCATGTTTCATGTGTCTTCCGGGTGCTTCATTTTGTTTTCTCTTTTTCTTCTTGTCAGACAGTGAATTTGAGTGATTTTCTCGTCTGTTCAGGATTGACTTTGTTCTGAGTTGTTCATTACCGGTGCCTATTATATCCGTTTATAAGAAGATCTGTGAAACATACCAGAAAATCATCGGTCTTCATCATTAAAAGTAACGTCTTACGACATTGTTGGCTGAAAGATACCAATGAGAAAAAGATTTTCTTTCTTGACGCACAGTGATACGTTAAAATACTACCCGTTCCCTGTAAATGGCCGTGATAAATGCGAGTGGAGTTTGTGACGTGACGGCGTCACGCCGAATGTCGGTGTCTGAACTTTCTGTCGCAGCCGGCAGCTCAGAAGAGGGCGCCGATGGAGGACGGCGGTTGTCCGCCAGCCGCGAAAGAGAGCGCCGTGCTGGGTGAGACTGGACTGTCCTGCGCTCTCCAGGGAGGAGCTGGTTGGAATTCCGGTCGTCGTCGGGGAAGGAATAAATGGTCTCTGCAAACTTACGTGAGGCGAAGGGAGGACGTGTGCGGACGTTGGCTGCGGCGGTCGGCGTTGTGGACATGCGATGACAAATGGTCGGTACGGAGGATAGGGCAGAATGACGTTGGAGATAGTTGGAGTGAAAAGTATAATTTGCTGCAGACAGTGTTCTGGTCGCTTGTGGTGAAATGTTGTGTCTGCTGTAAGCACTCTACATTGGATACTAAATCTATAACTGTCTGAACATTTTGTCCTATGCGCTGAATTCGGTGAGTATTGATGAACTGTTGGTGTGATTCAAGTGCTCTGAATTGCCTCTGATGTTGCGCGACACCTTTGTTTCTACATTCATGGAAAAACAAACCTCTCATTGCATTGCACTGAAAATAAAGGTGAAGCGTTTACGATACTGATCACTTACGCCGAAGCAGCGATTTGATGGACGGAAGTTGTCCACAAATGTGTTAACTGTTTAGATTATTATTCTGATTGATCTTTCTAGTTAAGTCATCGAGCTCTTGTGATCTTTTCATGTATCGGTTGCTGACTACTTATAGTCGTTTATCTCTTGGCGTACGAAGCAATGCTTTTATGTGTAGAAAGCTTTGTACTTTAATCCAGAACTTTGGCGCAAAGCCTGGTTGGGTGAAGTTAAACACGTTTACCTTGGTTACTACTGTTCTAGAATTCCCCCATGAAGAGGTCTGATGAAGGACCTCGTGATTTTGCGTGCTCCTAGCGCATAACTTGGCTTGGGCTGTTGGGGCTTGTTTGATGTGTGTGTTGTTCGCCCGATGAAAGGCTGGGAGTAACTAGATACATTGGCTCAGGTCGCTGCGTTGGCGACGAATGAAATTCGGACAAAATCGCTGTTGCCGGCTTGTAATTTGTAACCTTTTTTCCGTCTGGTTTTGGTAACTGCACGAGAGCTGAAAATTTAAACTGTCGAATGTTTATTAGCAATGACCTTTCTTTGGCATTAGTAGCGATTTGTAATAGTCTTCGGAAAAAACGTGTTAAGTCGAACTGTCGATACGTTGAAATTGCTCTAAGGAAAGCTGTTCGGTACCAAATAGTATGGTAGAGGAGTTGAACTGCGACTGTGTGACACATATTGCAAAATTTTTGCAGTTGATACCTGACTTTGCTAAATTCTACTGTCTGGTGGTTTCTAAGAAGGAAAACAAGTGACTGATATTTAATTGCTATCCTGGATGTTCATTAACATTATGTATTTTGCTTCTAATTTTTAAATTATTGCAACTATTTCAAATTTGATGTTAGTATTAGCGTATTCTACCTGTGTCTCACGCGTTCCTGAAAGGCAAAGTTATTCAAAGGACATAAATGAAAATTGTATGAGTATGTATTCTCCTCTCAACTCAACACCACCTACAACCATGCAACCCTGTCCTTGCAACAGAGTTCTTTTATCGTGCTTGTGTTGCTAGTAACGACAAGGTAGAAGTCGGAAATGACGTCTCCACTCGAATGAGACACTGCTGATAGTTATGTAATTTAACTCAGGACTCTGGTGCAAAACTTGGTGATGAAGAACCATACGAAACCAATCCTCCTCCCCTTGCCTGTCTTCACCATCAGGATTTGTTGTTCACTCTGCGTGACTTGTACCTTGATGGCACCTGGGCAAGTGCCCATTTATCAGTCCAAAAATCGCAGTATCAGATGAAGTTCCATTACAGGATTTTTACTCTCGATTTTACTTCTGTCAATGATTCTTGTAGCCAGAAATATCAAATAAGACCCCGGTTCAAATTCCACGCTACATTACTAAATATGTAAGGCAAGGATGAACGATTAGGATTTAACGCCCTGTTGCCGACGAGTTCGTTAGAGAGTGAAATCCATCTTGTATTGGACAAGGTGGGTAAGGAAATAGGTAGCGACTTTTCCAAGTGAACCAGCCTGCCAATAGGCAGGACAGATTTGCTTGGGATACTGGGCTTGTTTCGCGAAGGAACATGTTTCGAACACTCGCATGGCTATCCATTTCAAGCAAATTCCGCACGTCTGGGGACGGTATGGCCAATTTATTCGCCGCTTATTCCTTCGCTCCAAGAGCTCTTCCACCTGCGCAGTTAGATTCGGTCGCGCATTATCACCGATAAAAATGAAATCATGGCCTAATGAACTCCTGAAAAGGCAAAAATGGGGAAGAAGTACAGTGTCAAAATAACACTGACTGGTGAGTGTGCCATATTCGAAGATTTCGAGGTCAGCACGCCACTGCAACATAATGCCTTCCCACGACATAACACCCGGACCACCAAAATGATCACGTCCGACAATGGTGGACGTACTCTCATATGGTGAGAGGTGGGAACACGCAATGCACCGAGGAACATTATCGAACGTTTTGGTGGTCCGGGTGCTATGGCGTGGGTAAGCGTAACGTTGCACGAGAGTCGTGGTCTCCACTAACTCGCCGTCATAGTTGTTGTGCCACTGTGCGTCTTTCCAGGGGTGTATTGCACCCTGGCTTCATTTTTAATGGATGGCAATGCTCGACCGCATCAAACTGCGCAGATGGAGCAGCTCTTGGAACGACAGGATACTTGGCGAATAGACTGGCCTAACCGTTTCCCAGGCTTAAATCCCATCGAGAACGTGTGTGATGCGCTTGAGACACGTATTTCAGTACGTCCACACGCACCAACGATCATTCTACAGTTGTCAAACGCGCTAGCGGAGGAATGGAGTGCCTACCCCAAGAACCCCTTACCAGCCCTGTGGTCAGTATGGGAGCACCTTGCAGAGCATGCCAGCAGTCCCAGGGGTTCACACACCTCTTATAATATCGATGGGACCATAATGAATCACAGTGATTTCAGTGTAATTATTGTCTTCGAATAACAGTGGCATTTCGCAGTGGTCAGAACATTGGACTCGCATTCGGGAGGACGACGGTTCAAACCCATCTCCAGCCATCCTGATCTAGGTTTTCCATAATTTCCCTAAATCGTTTCAGCGAATTCCGGGACGGATCCTTCAAAAGGGCACGGCCGATTTCCTTCCCTATCCTTTCCTAATACGAGCTTGCGCTAAGTCTAATGATCTCGTTGTCGACGGGACGTTACACATTAATCTCCTCCTCCTCCTCAACAATGGCATTTCTGCTGGTCTCGTTGCGTATTTCTTCCAGTTACCTTCTGTACTACACTGTACCAGTTCTTTCTACGTGTGGTCCAAGTTTCATATAGGTATTTTACTTGGAATTGACACATTATGTGAAAGTTATTTTTGTCGATAAGTTTTGAATACCAGTGTTCATCAACATCAATCATTATGAAGTGCATGACGAAGAGTACTGCTCAATGCACCACGTTTTAGTGCCTCTTCTCGATACATTCGCATATCGAGAACAGAAGAATGCTTTCTTAAGTGCCTCTAATCTTGTCCTCGCGATTACTACAGGAACGATACAAAAGGGATCGTAATATATTTCTAAGTTCCAAATTCTCGAAACTTTCCGACTGGGCTTTCGCCGAATAGTAGATTTCTATTTTCAGTCTCTGAGCCGTGTTGTGCCTCGCGTTGGTGCCTTTGGTAAGTTGGTATCGTGTAATAGGGATAGTGGCGTCTCGTTTTCTTCTTGTGTTTACTGGCGCCAAGACGTTTAATTGCGTGGTCTGTCCGCGAGTGGCAGCAGCAGCGGTTATCGATATCTAGTACGGCGGTACTATCTTTGGAGGGATGTCAAGTGTTTTCTGGTCAGGTGTGTCAGTAGTTCGGTTGGGACGGAGCAGCAGTGAGATCCGGCAGCGCAAGGACATGGCGGGACCGCTGGCGGCACGCAGGCACTGCCGGATCGAGGGTCTGTAGTTGCGAGGGCCACAACCTCGTTGTCCACCAGACCCAGGGCGTTTGAGTTGAGTGAACATTAACACAGTAGTGAAACCTCCACTATTTTGAGATCACGGCGTTTGTTCACGCCTTGCTGCTCACGGGTTCGCTGAGACGAAGAGAAACGAGTAGAGTGTTTGTGGTTGGCGACCTTAATTAGCCATCCTCCACTTCCTACTATTAATCATTGAATTCCTTCTTTTATTATTGGTAGAGTTCAACCAGCGATATTTTTCTGCCTAGTGGCCGCTAACGCCCCAGTTACCTGCCTTGGAGGTTAACGCATTTTCGCGGCAGTGTACCTTTCCTCGCCTTGCCGCTGCTGTCCGGTAAGGCGTGTAGTTCGACAGCCTTCTTGATTGTGGTTCGGATATGTTGTTTCTGTTGGACTGCTTTGGTCGTAGTGGGTCTTTTTGCTTCTGGATGTTCTAAACACCAGATTCTGAAGATGCAGTGCTGTCTGCAAGGTCCACCTTGCCTGAGTTATTCCATCGTTGTGTTGGTTACCAGACGTTAGGTAGATTTTGCAAGAGTGTTGGTCTGCGCTTAAACTGTCACTGGTTTGAGTTGCCATCCGGTTAAGTGAATACAACTCTTGGCTGCCTGTCTCATCGGTTACGAAGTTGAGCGACTTTCCCAGGCCGATCCTTGGAGCACTGTCTGACGCCCACTTCTCTATTGGTTTGATCAGTTTATGATGACTTTAAAAAATATATATATTTTGATTTTGAGTTATTACTATTGGTACCTTCAGCCGACAAATAATTTTATTTCTAGTCAATAAGGCCTGCAGCCATGAGTGCAACTTGCTTAGGAATTTTTTTATTAGACATTGTGTCTTAATAGTCAAATTTGATAATTGTTTCTTATTGTCAGTCTCATTTGCAATTGGTTCCGAAGAAAGTGTTGTGATTAAAAAAAAACTGAGTAACCAACAGTAACTAACTGCGTAAGGCCCTGTCCACACCGAATCCTGCCATTCCGTAAGTCCCATGTCTCACTAACTGTTCAGGTTTTTCAGGATTTCCGTGATGCTATCGCGTGGATCAAAAAAACTTATCACATTTCGTACTGTCTTTCTTTGTAGACGTGCAATATCCTCCGTTAGTTCTATTTCGGGTAGCTCCCATATGGTTGACTAGTATTCTGGCACTGATCGCTTGAGTGATCAGTAAGCAGTGTACATCGTAGTCTGCATTTTCTAGTATCATATCAGTGAAAAGAAGTCTGCTACCTACAATCCATACTACTTAAGTTATCTGACCATTCCACTTCAAATTGTAATTGCAAAAATATACCGGTACCTTCGTCATTAGCGACTATTACAGCTTCATCTGCCATTAGCTCAGATTTTTCAGAAATTCTGAGACGGTCTCCGATCTCAAAAAGTTCTGTGAGCTGTCGTGTCGTCCTTTTTTTATGTCCAGTATCCCCTGCTCGTCTTAGTTTAGTTTTAGTTTAGTTTTAGCTATGTCATGTTTCGTAGATCATTTTCCCGATTATTTTATCGATATGATGGGGAACAAGTCAGATTACAAGATATATATACACACACATGAATAACGCTAATATTAATATTACTCCAGTTTTTAGTTCTACACGTGCAACTACATTTAGAAGTACTTTTTTTTACCATTTCTGAAACAGAAACTAGCCGATGGAGTATATTAATATTACTGAAATTTTTAGTTCTACACATGCAACAACATTTAGAGGCACATTTTTTCATCATTTCTGAAACATAAACTCGTCCATGGAGTAGAAGGAGTTGTCCAAAAGAAATGATTTCAAGCTACATTTAAAACTTGATCTGCAACCTGCCAGACACTTTATGTTGTTGGGCAAATGATCAAAGATTTTTGTTGCTGAATAATGTACTCCTTTTTGAGCAACTGACAGGAAAGATCATTTTCCCCTCTAATGTTGTACGTATGAACATCACTGTTCTTCTTGAATTGAGATAGGTTTTTTGTAACGAATTTCATTAGCAAATATATGTACTCTAATGGTGCAGTTAGAATACCTAACTTCTTCAAAAGGTGCCTACAAGATGTCCTTGGGTGAACACCACTAACTGTTGTCACTCCTCTCTTTTGTGCAATCAATGCTTTAAGTGGTGAGTTACCCCAGATAACTATCCCATAAGACATTAGAGAATGGAGATATGCTAAGTACGTTAGGATTCTGATCTGTTTATTACCAAGACTAGCGATTTGGTATGGTTCAAATGGTTCAAATGGCTCTGAGCACTATGGGACTCAACATCTTAGGTCATAAGTCCCCTAGAACTTAGAACTACTTAAACCTAACTAACCTAAGGACATCACACACACCCATGCCCGAGGCAGGATTCGAACCTGCGACCGTAGCAGTCCCGCGGGATTTGGTATCCGACCTGTACACTCGAGCAATATCCTACGACGGTTCACGCGAGTGTTTTGTAAGCAAACTCCTTCATAAATTGAGTGCATTGTCCTAGCGTCCTACTATCGAACTGATGTCACCTGATTTACAAGACAATGGGTCTTTTGGATGTTTCATATCCCCACAAGTTGCTACAGCCAGGTATTTATACGATTTGGCGGATTCCAAATATAATGATAACTTTATCGTTACCTACCATTACGCAGGCATTTTTCGTAAATGTCACACACAAGGACTACAGGTTGCATGTGAATAACGATCTGATTGAGTTGTTGCCATAGTAATTTGTACGTAGAAAATAAATTAATGATAGTAGTACGCAAAAGAGCTTTTATGTTACTAAAGAAACATTATGAAGATCGGGAAATACCAAAATAAGAATAAATGACCGATCTGTGAAGAGAATACAAGTGTATAGATATTTAGTTATAAATATCGACGAAAAAGAAAACTGTCTTGCACACGTAGAAATCCTTTGTCAGATCCTGAAGAGCCTGAACCAAAGAGCAACATTTTGACAAAGAAGCTTTCAGCGTCCTTTAAGTGCAATAAGCACGTACTACATCGCAGTCTTAGCGGCAATTGTGGGCTACCGGTCGAGTGCATGGACTCAAAAGTCACAAAGGTGAAGATGTCACAGGCTCTTAGGCGAGCACAGAGAAGTGTCCCACTACGACTGACAGGTGTGTACAGAACAGTGGTCGTCAAACTTTTTTCTCGAGAGCCAGTACTGACATTGTGGGCTGGCACCTTGGGCCAGATGTGTGTTATTAAAGGAGCAAAATACATAAATTAGTGTCTTATGAGCCCATAATAGACTAACTAAAGTAAGGGCGCGATAAGGTGGCCGCTGGCCCCTTAGTACTGATCATTAAAAGGCAGCGCCACGCGGAAGATCTCTTGCCGACTGTTCTCTGTGTCGTATTGTTGCCACTCTGAGCGACACTAAAGCTGTGACACTGACAAAGTGTTCTCCTGTCTGTGTAATCGGACTATTAATTCATTAATAAGAGTAAGTGTACTATAGTTAAATGCCTTATGCAATATGAGACACCTTCGGAAATGTTTGCTAAATGTTTTGAATGTCATTTTTCTTCTACTCATTGTATTGTACGAGGGCAGCTCGGAAAGTGATAGCTGAGTGGTCAGGGTGACGGACTGCCGTCCTACGAGTCCGGGTTCGATTCCCGGCTGGGTCGGGGATTATCTCCGCTCAGGGACTGGGTGTTGTGTTGTCTTCATCATTTCATCCCCATCCGGCACACAGGTCGCCCAATGTGGCGTCGAATGTAATAAGACCAGCACCAAGGCAGCCGGACCTGCCCCGTAAGGGTGAAACGTCCCGTTAGAAAAATTATACATGACTGTGCTTAAACTGACACACAATATTTTTAGCGCAACGCAATCTGACTTTCAAAAATCCCTACAAAAGTATGGCCCTGACTAACATTAACCTATACCTTTCACAAATCACTTACCTCACAAAAATCTTCGTTACTCAAGCTACAGCAATACAGCGAGCGCCACTACTGCCAGCTAAATAACAGATTCAAACTACGGAAGGCACTAACTACTAGTAGGCATAGTTAGCAAATGAAAGATTTTAATAGAGAACAAACAAAGTATTTACCTTAATATTCATCAAAATTCATAATATATACATCAGTTCATGACATCCATTTCTACAAATTTCAAAACTCCGCCATTTCTCTCCCCACATCCACCACTGCTGGCGGCTCACCTCCAACTGCGCAACGCTACGCGCTGTTCACGTCCAGCTGCCCAACACTACAATGGCTGACAACAATGCAAACTAGCCACAGACTGCACACAGCACAGCCAGTGATTTTCGTACAGAGCGCTACGTAACGTTGCCAATAAGAAAACATAAACAGCCTACTTACAAGGGGCTCATTTCCATTTCGGAAAGTAAGGTCCAGTCGGTCCCGAAATGGAAACCCTATGAAAATCAAAAATGTTTTAGTAGCAACAGTTAGCTACACCTTCCAGCTACTTCTCTACATAGTCGCCGCTCCTAATTAGACGTTTGTCGTAGCGTTGTACCAACTTTCCAATGCCCTCGTCAAAGAAGGTAGCCACCTAGACTTTTCACCAATTCTCTAAGTTGGTTCACAGTCCGCTGTCTTTGGCAAAAAGTTGTCTTCATAACCAGCTGTTCATGTGAGCAGAGATGAAAATGAGACAGAGCCACGTTCGGGCTGTATGGTGAGTCACCAAACACTTTCCATAGCAAACGCTGCGGGAGCGTTATCATTGCCCCTGCAGTGTGCGGCCGAGAATTGTCACGAAGAAGGATATGCATGACAGTTATGTTGTGTTTGCTGCATGACGTCACGCGAAACTTCTCAAAGGGACTCATACTTGGCGGAAGACACTACTTATCTAGGCATCTTTACGTGCTCACTGTGCGCTAAGAACTGTAAAGAGCGACGTGACGAAATCGACAGGCGTACTAGAGATACTGCCCAATATCACAGTGCAAAGCTACGTCGGGTTTTCACTGTGGATTCCTTTCCGCGTCCGATCGGACTTTACTTTCTGAATAGCCCTCGAATTACAACAGCTTTAATTTAATTTCATAACCCTTGCTATAAATGTGAACCGCATTTGAAGACGATCGTCTCTACAATGCTTATTCTCGAATCAGTGTTACTTCCTTGTAAGGATTTATATCAAAGCAGCTGTTGGCACCTTCGCGCACGCCCGTGAGTTGTCAGTACTGGCAGAGAAACAAGAAAACGTCCCCTCTCTCACACCACTAACCCCGCAGGATCTGTGCGACTTACCCCTCTACTCTGAGGTAAGCCGGCAACTCTATGTAGTTCAAGGCCGAATGAACCAACATAAACTAAAATTAAGCATGTCTCGAAATATTTCTGTGTTAGTTTTTTATTCTTAAGCACAGAAGTTACGCTCTTAAGAAATTCTTAACGTTAGTTGAAGTTTTTGGTTTCGGCTATTCGGAAAGTAAGTTCCGATCTGTCGCCAAATGAAAACCGCTGTGAAAATCCGATGTAGGGCAGTATCTGTAGCATGCCTGTCAATCGCGTCACATTGCTCTTTTCATTTCTGAGCTTAGAAAATAGTGTCTCCCGCCGCGTACGAGGGCCTGGTGAGAAATTTCGCCTGGAGCTATACAGCAGACATAACTGTCATGCGTTTCCTTCTTCAAGACAATTATCAGCCGCATTCCGCAGGGGCAAAGGAGATGCTCCTGCAGCGGTTTCGATGGGAAGTGTTTGATCACCAACAACATCGTCCGTAATTGGCTCCCTCTGAGTTTCATCTCTGCTCACGGATCATCTAGTATGAAGACAACATTTTGGCAGAGACAACGAGCTGTAGACCAGCGTAGAGAATTGGCAGAATGCACTGGCGGCTATCTTCCATGACGAGGGTACTGGAAAGTTGGTACAAAGTTACGACAAATATCTAAGGCGGGGCGGCTACTATGTAGATAAGTAGCTGGAAGTTGTAGCTAACTGCTACAAATAAAACATTTTTACGAAGTGTGGGCCGCTCGAATACTTGATTGGGGCCACACGCGGCCTGTGGGCCGCAGTTTGGCGGCCATTCGTCTAAACACATTAACACTTTATTTACCGTAATTGTAAAACATATGAAATCAGGTTTTAGAATATTTAATACTTGATAAACTGTTACTGAATTAATGGCAAATTATTTTATTTAAAAAATAAGAAGTCATTAAAATGCATAAAATATTCAGAGGACTTGTAAGTCCCGACAGAATTATACAGGCTGTGAGGGGTCCACTTGTAGTGGAGCCCGATTTTCTAATATAATTCATGAAAAATGACGTGAACCGGTTGTCGTATGTAGAAGAGATTGTATCTTTGACACCACTGAACTAAAGATGTTACCTTAATGACGGAACCGATTGTAAGTAAGAGCGTGCAGAGCGCAGTAACAGCTGGCGTTGCGCTCTGTCACAGGTGGGATGTAAGACATAAAGCTAGTGACTAGCTGTGAGAGTTTAGTTGTTGGTTTATGAACGCAGCATAATGAAGTTTTCACAAAATAAAGTGATGAATGATATTGTTTCTGCTCATACAGAGACAGTAAATGTTACGTTTCAATGAAAGTGTAAAGTATGGTTTATTAATTTTAGAGGCTGTAAGATTATCAAGAATAGAAGTGATACTGATCGTTAACAAATATTGACCATCGTCCATGACGATTATAAAATAGTAATGAATTTATACTGTAAAAAAAAGTTCAAATGTGTGTGAAATCTTATGGGACTTAACTGCTAAGGTCATCAGTCCCTAAGCTTACACACTACTTACCCTAAATTATCCTAAGGACAAACACACACACCCATGCCCGAGGGAGGACTCGAACCTCCGCCGGGACCAGCCGCACAGTCCATGACTGCAGCGCCCAAGATCGCTCGGCTAATCCCGCGCGGCTTTATACTGTAATTCAAAGGGAAAGCAAGCGGAACAAATTTGTAAGGTAATGAAATTTTGTATGTTTAGTTTTACGTATGAAGCAACGCGATATGTGGATTTGGCTAAATTTTACAATACTGACACTTGAATGTAGGATCCAAGCATTTTTTCATCAGATTTAATGTATGGGTTGATTACGTGTATCCGATTTGTAAAATTTTGTGTCTTTTGTATTCCTGATGCACGGAAGTTAAATTTTGGAATTTACTTTGTCAAACGGTGTCAGACTTTTTCTCACGTAACTAATAGCTCTGAGCACCATGGGACTTAACATCTGATGTCATCAGTCCCCTAGACTTAGAATTACTTAAACCTAACTAACCTAAGAACAGCCCCCACAGTAGGCCGTGCGGTCTAATGCACGGCTTTCCGGGCGGGAAGGAGCGCCTGGTCCCCGGCACGAATCCGCCCGGCGGCTTTGTGTCGAGGTCCGCTGAACTGGCGAGTCTGTGGATGATTTTAGGCGGTTTTCCATCTGCCTCGGCGAATGCGGGCTGGTTCCCCTTATTCCGCCTCAGTTACACTATGTCGGCGATTGCTGCGCAAACAAGTTCACGTACGCGTGCACCACCATTACTCTACCACGCAAACATAGGGGTTACACTCGTCTGGTGTGAGACGTTCCCTGGGTGAGGGGAGGGGGGGGGTCCACCGGGAGCCGAACCGCACAATAACCCTGGGTTTGGTGTGGGGCGGCGGACGGGTGGACTGCGGTAGTCGTCGTGGGGCTGTGGACCACTGCGGCTGCGGCGGGGACGGAGCCTCTCAGTCGTTTCTAGGTCCCCGTTTACATACAATACAATCTAGATCATCACACACACCCATGCCCGAGGCAGTATTCGAACCTGCGTCCGTAGCAGCAGCGCGGTTCCGGACTGAAGCGCGTAGAACCGCTCGGCCACTACGGCCGGCTTTCTCATGTAACAATCCAAGCGTTTTTAATTACGACAGAAAGTAAGAATTGCAGAACAATTGAGAAGTTCACTGATTTTGAAGTTAATGTAAAGTGTTTGATATCAGATTTTGTGAAGGTGAATATTTTGAATACAATTTTCAAACTGAAGTATTCCGTCTTGGCATAGCCCCTTATCAGTACCTCATTCTCTTCCATGTCGAGTTGATTTAAATCCAATGAATATTTTTTCCAAAAGATATCATTTTTCGATCACAATCATAAAAATATTAATGTGCCAGAATCAGAAAACTATTAATGTTTGTAACAGTTTCAATGCGGGCATCATAGCACAGCGATGAGCTAAGCTAATATCCAGTATTTTCACTGAACATTTGCAAGGTTATTCATTTATCAGGCAATCTACTGATTTTATCTGTATGAAGGTATTTTACGGCCAACATTACACTTCGCTGAGCCAAGATTGAATATTTTATATGCCTTCTATGGTGAGAACAGAGTAGCAAGATTACATTCCTTGCCACTCTAGAGCTAAGGTAAATTTACTTCATTGTCTGTTTGCACAGGGAAGTTTGTCAGTTTATTGTACAGGGTCATGGATCTCAGCGCTAACGAGACTGGTTAAATTTCAGAAGGATTGATTTCATTATGGGCACTGCGTATTGGTTTTCCAGATTAAGTAGTTTAATTTTTTTGGATAACACGGAAACTGATTAAGCCCACCATTTGCATAACAACATATCACACTCTAATTTGCATAACACAAACATTACGCATTTCATATTTATTGGCAAACAAATGCGTAAATTTGTTTAAAAATTGTTACAGGGCGAAGTACATTAAGGGGCTGAGAAGTCGCAAAATAATCATACAGCTACGATTATTGCTTCTTGTGATACGTAAACATTTGTCTTTTCATTAACACATAAAAAATAATTCGCTCTGAATACTTTGAATGGTGTCTAGATTTCACCTTTGTAAATGAGCGGAGTTCACATCTGCCTCTTGAACCGACAAGTGCTGACCAGTAAGATACTACATTCTGAAAGTTTACGTCGTTTGGATGTGAAAATGCTGTCTTTCTTCTCCTTGGAGTTGAAAGAGGAGAACTTTGATTCTTTTTGGGCCTTTCCCTTTCTTTGGACACATGCTTTCCAAGTGTGAGTAGCCCAAGTGTAGTCCAATGTTTGAAATCAATCAATAGAGGTTTCGCTTTTACGGCACAATATGAAATATAGGAATACACAGTTCATCTACTTGATTGCATAAAACAGTCTGTGCCAATACTTTTATGAATTTCTGTCTATTTCATGAGACTACCTCACTGTTTCAACTGTATCTGCGCCACCCATGTGTTCATTTTAACCTTGTACAACCGTCAGTATTCCCTCATCAATCTTTGTTGCATGTTTCTGGGTTCTGGATTTACTGCATACTTCATTTTCGTAATCACTTCATAGAGAGTGAACTGCATGATTGTCAATCCATATTGTGCGAAATACTAGCACATACGTGAAGAGGTACAAATTGAAAATTTTCTGCATTGTCTCCCTCTTCCTCATTAGCACTTAGATCAAGTTTTGTAATATTTTGTGATGTCTTAGAATGAAGTCTTAGAACACTCCTGAAGAGTTGTTGCATTATTATTCCGGGGATTAGCACTAATCATTTCGTCTTTACTGCCATCACTACATTCACATGCATCAATATCATCTGGACAGTTTTCTAATTGACTACGAATTTCTTCGTCTGTGAGACAACTTCTGTAATAGGTAGTCATAACCGGAAAGAAAACAAAATCTTACTGAGTTCATTAATGTTTTACGATTCATGCATTATTTCTATTGTTTTTTTAATATAAAATGAAATACAATATTGTCATCAGCAAGGGTATGTTTTTATTTACAAAAGGTCCTGAAAGCAGAAAGACCTATAAACATCAAAGAAACTGAAATTCAGTGTAATCTTAACATATGAATTCATTATTCTGGACCTGAAGGGATGCTAAATCCGAATCATATTTTACGTTACAATTGTATGTTACAAGGCTACTGTATTGATATTTTTTCCTAATTAACATTAATATGCATAAAAGAGACTCCATAGACATTCTCACTCACTTTAGCTCACATGTAAATCATGCTCTTAGTTTAAGTTACCTTGCAAAGTTGTTTCACACGCCAAGTAGTCATTCGCAATACAGATGTTCATATTTCTGGATGATGTGTAGGCTTCGGAATTCCGTGCAGGCTGCACTGACATCCAGCGTAGGAAGCAAAAACTGTATGGAATGGGACCTTTAGGTTCCTGCTTGTCTAACGGGCTGTTGAGTAACGTAAATCCTCACTGAATCTGCCAGTGCATAAATGGTTAAGGTCTGCCTGATTTATGAGTCTCGGCCGCCAGCAAGTGTCGACTCACCCTGCATAAAGTATGATGCCAGCTGAATGCATCGAATAACTTTGCAGATTTAGAAAGTAAACGAGAAAAAAAATGCCTAGCCCCCCCCCCCCGCCCCCTCCCCCCCAAGCAGCGTTCCCGAAGACGCCACAAAAGTGTGAATTCACTCAACCTTGGAAATAAAAAGCTGCTCGCTGGAGTTCTTTGTTCTTCAGAGATTTTCATCCGCGGCAAATCGGCCCGGGATTGTTCCGAGTGGGAAAGCTTGTTTCACGCAGCCGGCACACAACACTCTTTTGTTCGCCTCGTCCTTTGCTCCGTGCTGAACTCTACCAGGTGCGACAGATGCAATTACTCTACCCTGAGGGCTAGAAGACGAAATGCCGAAAGAACTGGTCTGAGTGTAAACGAACAGCGACGGAGTCATTTCGGCGAAAATTAGAAACGCGTTGCCGTCTGAAACTCGCAGGAAATTTGTCCACTACCTTTGCTGCCTAGATTGTTCCAAACATGTTAGAAGCCTTTTCTAGGCGTTGTAACAGTACAGAGAAAGATTAAAACAATATTGACGGAAATTCGGAGTTCATCACTGTCTATAAATGAAGAAGTTTTTTAAATACGGATCGTCGTAAGAATTTTATTCTCTTACCAGCTACCGTTTATCTCCTGCAGCGAGATGTGCAAACCATGTGTATAAACATAGATTTTCCGTCAAAATTGTTAAAATCATATAATTTTTGGAAAATCATTGGTAGTTGAAACATATCGACAAGTGTTTTGGGTTTTTAGATTTTGTGCCAAAATGCGACACAGGCATCTAATGTAATTGCAAGAAATTATATATCTTATGAAGTGGCAGTTCTAGCACCACTACGTGTCGATTGGTGAATATCCTTATGAAAGTAAATAACAGCTATTTGTTATGTTAAGTCTCCGATTGAAGCAAGAGATAAATGATTCACTCCCGTGTGTTGCTGTAGGGATAATGCGCAACGTCTCTCAATATTACAGGGCAGATTATTCCATACTCCAATTATTGTAACAGAGAACAACTCCTTTGTACCACCAGCCTTTATGTCAATTACTGCACTGTTGAGAGTTTAACCTGCTGTAACCTTCCCTTAATTTCTATGTGCATCGGAAAATGCAGTAGGTTGCATTCCAAAGATGCAAATAAAACCGTAAGTGACAGATATTCATGCTGTTAGGGGTATAAATGCAGATATTTTCATTCTTTACTCAGGACAGAGTACTGCAGATCGTTTCATCAGCATTTACTTCATTTGCAGACTAATGATTATAGCTATTAGCAGTAGTATATTTTTAGGTTGATTAGTACTTCCAAGTAAATGTGAAAAGAGGAAACCATTAATGCTTATTTCCCCTGGGGAGCAGGTCAGATGTTGTCGATGCAATGACGCAAAACGATTAGTATACACTGACAGGCATAGTCCACTTAGTGGTGCAGTTAGGACCATCCAGAAACATCAGGTAGTAATTTAAGTGCTGTGTTTTGGGAAAGACTGTTAGACAGCTAGTTCGCACATAGCGAGTGAGAGAATATGAAACTCTCATGTGTGGTATTTGAAGGCACTGCAGGTTGCATAAAACCCATAGGTAGGGGCAACTGAATCACCCTTATATATGTACCGAGTGTTTCTGTAAGAGCGTGTAAAAATGTAACAGGACATAGAGAAATGCTCCACTGAAGCAACTGAGATAGGAAACCTGGGGTTGGAGAAGCCAGCTTAAGGAGATAATAGCAATACGATCACAGTAATGTGTGCTCTTCTATTTGCATTAGTTACAGTTAACAAGCAAATACCATCATTCACACAAAGATTGTACCACTTGTATTGAATCTTACAAAATGTGCTGCAACTGATAGCCACCAGCCTCATCGGTGAATAAGATTCTGACGCATCCTGACAATCATCCCTAGTCTGTTTCGAATCACATCACAGGCAGCTATGATTCTAGCAATTAATTCCATCTCCGTATCCGCTGTGGTCTCATGCGCAAGTAACTTTAGATATTCCCCTAGGAAATAATAAAAGGGATTAAGGTTGTCACGTAGAAGAAGATGTAATTAGATGAATGACGAACACTAACTTTACTGAACGAACGTTTATTCAGCACTTGCACATACAAGAGCGCGGAGCGAACTGCCTCGGACCCGAACACAAACGATCTATATATATATATATATATATATATATATATAGAGTTACAGAACATTCCAGTACAATGGTTCTTGACATTTGTGGATACTTCTAGAATGTACTCGAACCGGGGGTATCAAAAGCATGAATGAGACTGTAGTGGTTGGAAATGTATGCAAAAGCCACCTGTGATATGCTTATTTAACTAATGAATTTGTGCTACGCTTGGTGAGTGAAGAACCACCTACTTACGGTTTACAGTACTACTGCAAATACTACTGCAGATGTAAAAGTCTGCTAAATGGATCTACTTGTATTTGGTAGAGTTATGTCGTTTAAATGACACTCCGAGATGAACGTATTTTCGTGCTACTGTTTTATACGAATGTTAAAATATTACTGAGTGAATATTGATGAATATAATGCAAACTATTTCTTTTGTTAAAAATCATTTAATAGCCAAGGCCGCATAAATTTTTTTATTTAAGACAGCCGGTTTTAACAGACTAGCTGTCATCTTCAGGTCTTAAAATCTTTTGTTGTAAAACATGTTTATTTTACACCAACCTCATACACAAGATGTCGAGTGGATAAAAGTAGCACATAAAAGGTTTGTCATCGCTTAAACTATTGAAAAACAAAGTACCTTGTGCAACAGACTATGTCCACGTACATATGGCTCACAGTTGCTAGTTCCATCATGCAAACATGATACACAATAGCACAACTGTTTATGGTCCAGCATATGTAAACAGTTGTGCTATTTTGTATCATGTCTGCGTGATGGAACAAGCAACTGTGAGCCATATGTATGTGGACAGTCTGTAGCACAAAATGCTTTGTTTTTCAGTGTTTTAGCTATGACAAACCTTTTATAATGTGCTATTTTTTTCACTTGACATCTTGTGCATGAGGTCAGCGTAAAATGAACTTGTTTTGCAACAAAAGATTGTAAGACTTGAAGATGTAGCATAGTCTTTTTGAAACCGGTTGCCTTAAATAAAAAAAGAAACGTTTTATACGATCTTGGCTGGTAAATGGTTTTCAACAATTAAACAGATCGCCCTTCAGTTCTCGTAAAATGAGAAGACTCTGTTTCATTTTGTAAAAGAGAGACAATGAAATGAAATGTCTTGAAAGCATATAAGATATTGAAACAAGTACGTTTCCATTACCTTTTCACTGGAGGAGATTGGTAATACGTATATCCAATACAGGTATCTCCGACTGCTGTTCGTGCGTAATTGTTGTTGTGCTGTGAAGAATCGTTCTACTAATACAGTGGGCTTGATGGATAAATAACGGACGAACCTGAAATGTTGCTGGTGGTCCCAATTTAATGAAGACCCATTGGAGAAAAAAATATGATCACAACAGCGCAATCGAGAGGAAATGTCAGACGGTTTTCACCACCCTGTAGCACAAAAATTCTCCACCAACTGAACGGTAAGCGTTGTACTTTAATTATTTGACTAGATATCAACTTGTTGAGTACTCTTCTATAAAAAGGACTCAATACTGTTTTGTACTGTTGTGATCTCTCTCTCTGCACTGTGCTTAAAAACTGAATAATAATAATGATTTTTCTTTGTATTCGGACTTTATATTCATTTGTTGTCAGGAACTAAAAAACAAGTTTCAGTCTATCTGCCAATAGACGTTCTATATGAGAAGTTACCTAGATACATTTTTCAAATAGGATTAAACAGCCAGCAGGTTGCACATAAACGGTAGGTCATTGACCTAGGATCCGACACCTACTAGGGGTGTCGTCATCAGAATGAAATGTTGCTAAATCGTAAAATTACAATCCTAAACAGCAATAGTCAGAATCTGGAGCAGTTATGCTCCGATTTTGACTATTGCTGTTTAGCAATATAATTTTACGATTTAGAAATATTTCATTCTGATGAAGACACCCCTAGTGGGTGTCGGAACATGGGTCAATGTACTTACCGTCTAGGAACAACCGGTTGACATTTTAATCCTATTTGAAGCTAGTATACGGTTGCTGAATAGCAGCCATGTTAAAAACTGCTACTTAGACACACTAATTATTCAGTGAGAAAGTGAGAAACGTGTGTTCAGCATAAGCAAGTACACAGTCAACATATAACTACAGTGAGGCCATTCGGTATCAGTGAGTTTAGAGCTGGAGACATTAGTACTTTGTAGAAGGGACTGTTAAGGTTCGACATCATTAGTGCTGCCTGAATTACATCTTACTCTTCAAACACTCATTTTACAAAATGACAACACGTTGTTTTGGTCCACTGACGGAAATGCCTTCTGTAGCTGTGTTTGATGTAATTAGTCAATAAAAGAGTTAGTTTACACACAGTTGTGCTGTGCGAAGTTCTTCCTTTTGAAACAGAACTGCCTTCTGAGAGAGTCGTCTTACTAAGGCTTGAAACTGTGTATGACATATTTCTGTGTTTGCGATTTAAAATTTGGGTTGTTTTGAGAATCCACCTTATCGGACCATTGTTTCTTTTATTCACCCAGACGTATTTTGACACCTATATGTCAACTTCTGCGGGTAAAATATTTCTGAAAATTACATTTCTAGTTAAACTGCATTATTATACACGGGCTTTTGTTCCCTATATTTGTCGTATTCGACAGCATGTCATATTTATTTATTTTTTTGGTTATGGTTTTAGGGTGCAAAACTGCTACGGTCGTTAGCGCCCAGTCTGTGACTTAGGAAAAGGCAGAAATAGGAACGAAACTAAAAAAATTGGAGAAACTAAAAACAGAAGGAAAGCTTAAAAAACCACTATAGAAGGGAGTTGGTTGTCCCCAAAAAGAGCTTCAAATGACTGACGTCATCTCACTGGCACTAATAAACTCGAGAACGCGATCGGCTGAGCGCGTGTCATCTGCTAAAATGGAAGATAGATCAGGCGACAGCTGTAGACGGACACGTAACGGAGTAAAATATGGGCACTCAAGTAAAAGGTGTCTTACCGTTCACAGCTGAGAGCAGTGGGGACAGAGTGGGGGAGGATCACCACTTAAAAGATGTCGATGGTAAAAAGACAGTGCCCTATCCGGAGTCTAGTTAAAATGACCTCCTCCCGACCACGCGTTCGGGAGGAAGAGGTCCAAGCACAGGGAAGAGCTTTCACGTCCCGCAATTTATTATTGGGAAGCGTCGACCAATGTGCGTGCCATAAGAGTAACACGACGACATAAAACACTCCGTAGATCGGCGAAGGGAATCGTACGAAAAGCTGACTGAAGAAGAGAGGCTGCAGCCTTGGCCGCTATATCGGCCGCCTCATTTCCACGGATACCAACGTGTCCTAGGATCCAGAGGAACGCCACAGAGACGCCCCCCAAGTGGAGCAAGTGGAGGCAGTCCTGAATCCGGTGGACCAGAGGGTGGACAGGGTACAGAGCTTGGAGACTGAGGAGAGAGCTGAGAGAATCTGAATCTGAATCTGCTGATGGCGACGGATGTACTGGACAATGGCTAGCATAACGACTCAGGACTGCTCGCCGATTGGACAGCGGAGGTTCAGCAGTCTCAGCATAAAGGCTTTCCACAGGGCTGGTGTAAAAAGCTCGAGACACTAAACGTAATCCACGGTGGTGGATAGAGTCGAGAGGCCGAAGAATAGAGGGCCGTGCAGAGGAGTAAACTATGCTTCCATAGTCTAATTCCGAACGCACTAAGGCGCGATAGAGGCGGAGAAGAACCACTGGGTCCGCTTCCCAGGAGGTACCATTCAGGACACGGAGGGTGTTGAGGGATCGCAGACAGCGAGCCGAAAGATAGGAAACGTGGGAAGACCAGCACAGTTTTCTGTCAAACATAAGATCCAAGAATTTAGCGACGTCCGAAAACGGAAGGTTGACAGGTCCTAGATGTAAGGAAGGTGGAAGAAACTCCGTATGACGCCAAAAATTAACACAAACGGTCTTACAGGGAGAAAAGCGGAAGCCTGTTGCGATGCTCCAAAAGTATAGGCGATCGAGACATCCTTGAAGACGTCGTTCAAGAAGGCTGGTCCGTTGAGAGCTGTAGCAGATCGCAAAATCGTCCACAAAGACGGAGCCCGAGACATCGGGAAGGAGACAGTGCATAATGGAATTTATGGCAATGGCAAACAGTACAACACTTAGCACGGAGCCCTGGGGTACCCCGTTTTCTTGGGAGAAAGTACGGGAGAGAGCAGTGTTCACCCGCACCCTAAATGTGCGCTCTGCCATAAATTCGCGAAGAAAAAGGGGCAGCCGACCTCGAAAGCCCCAAGAGAACAGTGTGCGGAGGATGCCTGTCCTCCAACAGGTATCGTATGCTCTCTCCAGATCAAAAAATATTGCTACTGTTTGGCGTTTCCGGAGAAAATTGTTCATGATATAAATGGAGAGAGAAACCAGATGGTCAACTGCAGAACGATGCTTTCGGAAACGGCATTGGGCAGGTGTTAAAAGACTGCGGGACTCCAGCCACCATGCTAAACGGCAATTCACCATACGCTCCAAAACCTTACATACACTACTTGTGAGAGAAATGGGGCGATAGCAAGAGGGGAGATGTTTGTCCTTTCCAGGTTTCGGAACAGGAACAACGATAGCTTCCCGCCACCGTCTGGGAAAAGTACTGTCGGTCCAAATTCGATTATAAAGGCGAAGGAGGTAACGCAGACTATGGGTTGATAAATGCAGCAACATTTGGATGTGGATACCATCCGGTCCTGGGGCGGAGGAGCGAGAAGAAGAGAGTGCATGTTGGAGTTCCCGCATGGAGAAAACAGTATTATTACTTTCGCGATTTTGAGAGGAGAAAGCAAGAGGTTGCACTTCCGCTGCACGTTTCTTCGGGAGAAACGCTGGCGGGTAATTTGAAGAGCTCGAAATCTCAGCAAAGTGTTGACCCAATGAGTTAGAAATTGCGACGGGGTCCACTAACGTATCATGGGCGACATTGAGCCCAGAGACCGGGGAGAAACTAGGCGCGGCAGATAACCGTCGAATCCGACGCCAAACTTCCGAGGTGGGAATGAAGGTGTTAAATGAGCTAGTAAAGAAGTCCCAGCTTGTCTTCTTGCTATCGCGGAAGACGCGACGGCATCGCGCACGGAACTGCTTATAGCGGATACAGTTGGCCAAAGTAGGATGGTGGCGCAAAACGCGAAGAGCACGTCGCCGCTCACGTATTGCGTCACGGCATGCCTCATTCCACCAAGGAACTGGGGGGCGCCGGGGCAATTCGGAGGTGCGTGGTATTGAACGTTCCGCAGCTTTAAGAATAAACGTCTGTAATATGAGTGACCTCATCGTCGACGCTAGGAAAGTGACGGTCATCGAATATCGCTAGAGACGAAAAAGTGTCCAATCGGCTTGGGCAAACTTCCAGCGTCGTGGGAACATATATGGCAGTTGAGGCTGCAGTCTAAGGACACGTGGAAAGTGGTCACTGGAGTGTGTATCATCAAGGGCGAACCATTCGAAGCGCCGAGCTAGCGGAACAGTACCGACCGAAAGGTCCAAATAAGATAAATTTGTCGTGTTTTGACTAAAGTTCAGTCTTGATCACACCATTTATGTTTTAATGATATGGGTACCTATATCATTAAACCATAAATGGTGTTATCAAGACTGAACTTTAGTTAAAATATAATAATTAATTGATCACTGTTTTCCAAAAATATTTACCAAAATTTGTCGTGGAGGCAGACAGAAATGTAGGGTCCCCAGTGTTGAGGCAAACAAGATCCGCTTGGTGGAAGATGCCTATCAGTAGTGCGCCACGCGGACAAGGATGTGGAGATCCCCAAAGCTGGTGGTGGGGATTGAAGTCTCCAACCAGCAAATAGGGGGGTGGAAGCTGACCAAGAAGATGAAGGAGATCAGCTCGTGCCATTGGTGTGGACGATGGTATGTATACAGTACAAAGAGAGAAGGTGCACCCAGGAAGGGAAAGACGGACAGCGACAGCTTGGAAGGAAGTGTTTAAGGGGATTGGGTGATAATGGAGAGTATCATGGAGAAGAATCATAAGTCCTCCATGTGCTGGAGTGCCTTCAACAGAGGGGAGATCAAATCGGACGGACTGAAAATGGGGGAGAACAAAGCGGTCGTGGGGACGCAGCTTTGTTTCCTGAAGACAGAAGATGACCGGCGAGTAGGATCGTAAGAGGATCGACTATTCATCCCGATTGGCTCGAATGTCGCGGATATTCCAGTGGATAATGGACATAGGGTGAACAGAAAATGGAGGAATGTGACCAAGGTTGCAGTCAACTCAACGAATGCTCAGAGCTTGCGACCGACAGCATGGAACGGCATTCAGCCGAAGGCAGAAGATCCTGATCCATAGGTTGTTCAGGAGCAGCCCCTGCCACCAGCGTTCGGTCGGTTGATCGGCCGCCAGCAGTGCGCCTCGGCGACACAGAAGACGGCCGAGGGCGGTTACCGCCAGGTGGTGCTGTAGATGAAACACGCCTTGGCGGAGAAGGAGAGGAACTGGGTTTCTTATTAGCCTTCATGGAAACAAGGAGGAACCGATGGTTGTGAAGTTGGGGTACGTAAAAAATCTTCACGAGTATGCTCTTTTTGGGAAGTCTTGGTTTCTGACTTTTGGGCTCGAGATTTAGCAGAATCCGATGAAGGGTGAGCCATAGAGTGAGCAGGCGAAAGTGGGGAGGTTTAACGGGTGATCTTTGCGCTGGCCGATCTGACGACCGTGGCACTAAAGGTGAGATCACAAGTCTGCGTGGCCGCCTCTTTGTTAGCCGAGGAGAGGCAAGGACAATGCTGTATTTTCCTCTCTGAGGCACAGTGGGCTTTCGACTGGCGAATAATTTTCGAGCAGCAAAGATCGATACCTTTTCCTTCACTCTGATTTCCTGAATGAACTTTTCGTCTTTAAAAATGGGGCAATCTCTAGAGGAAGCAGTGTGGTCACCCATACAGTTGATGCAACGAGGGGATGGAGGTGGACAAGCACCGTCATGGGCATCCTTGCCACACGTAACACATTTGGCAGGATTGGAACAGGACTGGCTGGTGTGAGTGAACCGCTGACACCGATAGAAACGCTTAGGGTTTGGGATGTAAGGGCGAACGGAAATTATCTCATAGCCCACTTTGATTTTCAATGGGAGTTGAACTTTGTCAAACGTCAAGAAGACAGTACAGGTTGGAATGATGTTCGTGTCAACCCTTTTCGTGACTCTATGAACAGCCGTTACGCCCTGGTCAGACAGGTAGTGTTGAATTTCCTTGTCGGACAACCCGTCGAGGGAGCGTGTATAAACGACCCCATGTGAGGAATTTAAAGTGCAGTGCGCTTCCATCTGGACAGGGAAGGTGTGTAGCAGTGAAGTACGCAGCAATTTTTGTGCCTGGAGGGCACTGACTGTTTCTAACAACAAGGTGCCATTTCGTAATCTGGAACAAGACTTTACAGGACCTGCAATTGCGTCGACACCTTTCTGAATAATGAAAGGGTTGACCATGGAGAAGTTATGACCTTCGTCAGACCGAGAAACAACAAGGAACTGTGGCAACGATGGAAGAACTGACTGTGGCTGAGATTCATTGAACTTACGCTTGTGAGCAGACATAGTAGAAGATGAGGAATTCATTGCGAAAGTATCCCCCATGATTACCGGCGTCTCCGATGGCGCGCTCCTCCCTTGTGGGGGTCCTCTCTGGGGGCACTCCCGCCTTAGGTGATTGTTCACACCTCAGGTCACACCTCCCGAGAAACGGACGGAGGGACAAATCGGCACTTTCGGAAGGTATCAGCTCGGGTAATCACCCCTCCCTGGGTCTGGCCGTTACCAGGGGGTACGTACGTGTCCTACCTGTCTACCCGGGGCGGGCAATTACGCGTTACCCCGTCACCGGCTACGTATGGAAATGCGTGCGTTGGCCTTCAGACACGCACAGGGAGGAAAAAAGGGAAAGGGAAAAAACAAAGGGAAAGGAAAGAAGAGAGGTCTCAAACGCTGCAGCGGAGAAAAGGGCAAAGAGAAGAGGTAAGGAAAAGAGAAGGACAAAGGAAGGACGAAGACTTGCAAGCAGAGAAAGCAAAGAATGTGTTACATTTTCGAGTGTCCGTCTCCGGACGTAGGCACAAAACATACTCCCAGAGGGGTAGAAAGGGAAGGAAAGATGCAGAGGCGAGGGGGGGGGGGGCGAAGATGGGGCATGGGGACGGATGCGGAAAGGGAAGGTATGCAGCCCGGAAAGGAAGGAAGGCTACATTAGCTCGGGGTCCCGTGCTCGCTACGCACGAAAGAGTTGTGGATCCCCTGGGGGGGCATGTCATATTATCAGTCTTGTTTGCTTGTATCTGGCGGATCTCTCTTTCTTCTGTTCATAACTTTACTTCACAAGGATTTTCCACAAAACGTGATTTGAGCAGATGCTTATGTCTCCATACTCATTGAGAAGTACATTTCAAGATATGATTTACTTATTCATGTACTAGACCTACTGTCCTTATGAAGGCTTCCCAGCATCACTTTGAGGAGTGTCTTTAATCGTTCACTTTCTAAAGCGTAAACACAAGAACATAATTTCCTAACATCACAGTTTTACGCCTCATAGATTTGTGATCAGCCGTTTTAAATACTGTTGCAACAAATCGAGTATTTTTTTTAAATGGGAGTAGGACAAAAACATTTACGTTATATGTACTTGTTTCATGAGAAACAAGAACTTTAGATGATAATGATCATATACATTCCTAAGAGTGTGACACTTTGGCCTGCGTTAATGGCTTACTCTCGTCGCATGTACTTGGAGGTAATAACCAACGTGCGAACCCACTACTCCTGCAAATGGCGAACATACTGATGTAATGTTGTTTAGTACACTGTACTCAGTCACTAATATAATTATCTGCACTTACACTCTTTGCAAACTGTGTACATATACGACACTGTTTATATAATAGAATATTGTCTTGTACATTTTCTTTTGTGTTAGTTATCTACACGATTTCAGTAGAAATGTTCTTTTTAACATGTGTCAGTGGCCATTCATGAAGAACGGCTGTTATAATATGTGCATTACAAATTGCCAGGTTCTTGTCTTCACTGATTTTGGCTATGGTCTCAGTTTAGGTACACTGGGGTCCACATTGGCGTAAGGATTTTTTCTCTGTTTTTGTGAAAAGAGGGTCACATTTATAAACAGCATTTTTAATAGCTGCTTAGAATTTATCAGTGGGATCCCTGTCCAACCCTGGATGTACGATATTTCCGAACTGGGGCAAAAACTTGATAGTGGCGCCACCCCCCCCTTCTCCCCCCGCTCGAGCTTTTGATATAGGACGTCAAAAGTATAAAAAAAGATTTTTCAAAAACATGTTCATTTTATACTGCATATATTTCTGCAGAGTTTGGTATATGAAAGATATATGTTCGAGGAAATGTGAGACATGTTATTTGGTCTTACGCTTGCCGAAGTGCAGTGCCACGCCTCTTCACACAGCATTCTGTTTCACGTGACGTTATTTCGCCCTGTGGAATTCAAACGTGTACATTTGTAATGGAAGCCATCAAGCTTATATTCAGGACACTATAAAGTAAAATGTTCTTTGGTGCCTCTCCTACTCCAAGTAGACAGTTTGACATCCTACCCCCCTAAAAAAAAAAAAAAAAAAAAAAAAAAAAAAACTCACAACTAATACTGGGTGGGATTATTTCAGACCGGCAGAAGCAGAAATCTTCAGAAACTTTGCACTCTTTATTGTCTATTAGCTAATAACTTTCTCTTTTGTGTGACTTAAAATTAAATATAGGAAGCATGAAACCAGTAAAGACAAGAGGCAGCAAGACAGTACACGTTCGTTCAATCCTTAGGTCCCGGCGCGTTTTCTCTCTAATCTTGCTACAGATTTACATGGCTTGCTTTTCTTTCTGCAGAAGTCTATTGCGTCATCACAGTTCGTCAAACAATTTGCTACATGAAAAATCAAAATGTCGCTGTCTAATAATGAAAGAGCTGTAAATACGAATAGTACCAAAGACTGGCGTGGTTTCTCGATTTGATTACGTCTATTTTGTCACTGTCTGCTGGATAAAACGAAATAGGCCTTTCTAATATTGCAGCAACTGTAACACACGCCAAATAAGCAAGACTGTTTTGGCACAAATGGTCATTTTTATCTACTTTATTTACATAAATAACACGACAGAGCACAATTCACGATGAACCAATATCAAATGCCTATTATGCCTATTACAAGCAAAAAGTTTTATGTTAGAAAACAGTTTGACATTTCATTCATGTTCTCCAGTTTCTCAAGCATGAGATTGAAAAGTATTGGTAGTACGAAATTTTTATAATTTGGAGTCGTCATATTATTTCATATAATTTGTGTGGTGTCCTAGTTTCTTCTACTTCCTTGTTCGAACAAACAGTCTTGTCATCACTGGTTCTGTAGCTATTCCTACCACTGTCAAAACTTATTCTCCGGTTAACTTCGCTAACCTTGCCATAATCCCCAGTTTAGTTATCTTGAGTTTATTCTCTGGTTAGGCGTTATTACGTGTACGTACAACGCCTTTTCCACGCTATTCCGAGAATAGAACTTAAGCGGCTGCTAACCGGGGACTGTACAACTGGCCCTTAGTAGTGTAGCGATCTGGCAAACATTTTCTGTCAAAATTTCATTTTCGTGGCCACATCGAGAAGATAATATGTAATCTTTCTTACCCGTTATTCTTGTTTCTCATTCATTTCCACTCTACTACCATGAATCTATGGATTTAGCTAATAATTATAACAAAGCTTACCAATAGCACACCCAGTCAACGGCACAAAGAATCAGGGATTGGGATTTACACGTTCTGGTTTATTCGGCACAGCTCGTATAGCCCCATCCATTTTTTTCTGCAGGAAAGTTTATTAGTTCTTGAAATGACGGGGATTCCCCTGGTAGATACATCACGTACATCATGCACACATTCAAAAATCCTTCTGATTCGTTCAGAAATTAATTTAGAATGTTTTTAAAAATGTGCAAAAACCAGCAGGGATGCGTTTCAAAATCATGAATAATCGACAGACCAATCTGGCGTCCTCAGAAATTGCTGCCCAGAGCAGATACCCCTGTTCTACTCCCCCCCCCCCACCGCCCCCTCCCCCCCAGATCCGGGCCTGTCCCTATTCATCACTGTTACATCACTCACATTTAAGAATTTTAAACTTTTTTCGATGTACGTGTCTTCGTTCATAATCACTACAGAGTTGTCATTATCTTCTTTTCAAACAATTTCTTTATGAACGAATAACCTTCCATTAACTTCTTTTATAATTAGTTTATTAGAATTACTGTGATCTGTAAATTTTCTCATTTCATTTGGTCATTTATTTGTTTCGAAACCTTACTGACTAAGCTACATCCAGTAGTGGAAGTTTTAATGCTACATGATGTTACTTTTGTGTGTACTATTTACGTTGTACGTTTGTTGCATTTAACTCAAACGAAAAATTATGTTTAAATTCTTTTTATAATACTTCTGTCGTCTGTATTAAAAGAAATATCACCAATATTCATTACTTTGTCATAAAAAGTAAAAGTCGACTTAATTTCAACCAGCTTGTTTATTGTCAATCTAGTAATTGCATTAAAATTATTACATTCCCTTTGCCTGATACTGTCTACTTCAAAATCAACAAAATCTTTAATAAATTCAGAAGCCCAGTCAACCACACATCTCTACCATATATTGCCTACTGTAGTCGATATACAGCAGCTTTTTTACGAACGCTTTCTTTTCATATTTACTCTTCATTTCTTCATTTAGCCACTGTTTCACAGAAAAACGTTTCACTTTACAGCTTAAAATACACTTCACTGTAATCGTGTCTCCGAAACTCCATTCTGCAACAATGAGTGTTGTAATTTCTCCAGGGAAACCTCTGAATGGAATTCTGATAAGGTATGATGCAACAACATGTAATGTCTATGGAAACACGCTCTTTCGCAATAGACACATATAACAAGCAATGTACCCATTTATTTAGTTCCATGCCTGCGTACTATGCTCTTATAGTCAGTTAAAAACAGTTATATAACTGTTTGTGGCAAATAACATTCAATTTATCGCTTCACAGTTCATGAGTTTCCAACAACTCTTCTGCACTTTAGAATCGAAATAAGCCTTTTATCTACAATAAAGTCTACGTCACAGTCCGTGAAAAAACAGTAAATTCATTTTCTGCTAGACAGATTCAAACCAGTGAGTTACCTGTTTAATTTTTCAATAATGCAACATCTACTGTCCACCATTCGTCAACTGTTTTCTTCTATTCTTACCTTGAAGTATTTGTCGGAAAATTATTTTCCTTTCTACTGTCAACAGATCCGATTCTCTTCTTTCTTGATGCGCCTCAACAGTCTCCGAATTTTTCGTCTACTGAATGTAACGCGTCCCCCAAGGCGTCACTACTGACAGAAGAGTCTCCGGCAACATTCTTCGTTACGTCTACAGTTTCTCCAGAATTGCTTCAGTTTAACATCTCACTGCAGAACATCTTTCTTCCTCTTTTCCACAGATCACACGCAATCGTTAACACACTAGACTCTCATTCGAGAGGACTACGATTCAAATCTGCGTTCTGGTCATCCAGTTATAGGTTTACCGCGGTTTTGCCAAAGACGCCGCAGGCGAATGCCGGGATGTTTTTGTTGAAAGCGCTCGGTTGATTTCGTTCCCCGCTGCGAGCTTGTGCTACGTCTATCTACTTCTATGTAGTTGTCAACGGGACATTAAACTCTAATGTTCATTCCTTTCAGACATCGCTTTCTAAATGTTGTCTCAAAACATTTACTCCTTCCTGAAGATATAAAATGTTTCACCCTCAACATACTTGCATATCCTTCACCCTCTTCCCACATTCTACTGTCTGCTTGTTTATTTAGTGACAGATAATATTCGTCCTAACGGGCATAGTAGTTCGTTTCCATGAATCACGTTTCACATTAATTTTACGTAAAAGCGCATCAGAATACATTTGCATATACAATTTCAGATACTAAAACGTACACATTTTAGATTTGGTACTAATAAAATTAGTAATAAAACAAACGAATGTAACTTTGAGAACAGAAGTAATTACCAAAGCCATTGTACGTATAGCTCTTGCATATCTTGTTTAATTACGTGTATCCGTCACAATTCTCGCGTCAAGAAACATGTCCCGTGTGACGATGTAATGGCCTCCTTCCAGTTTCGCTTCCGTAGCTCATTTGCCGCACCATGTCGATATCCCTAACCAAGGTGCTTTCACAGGTACAGGTTTTAACTCAGTTGATCTTTTATCTCATCAATACAACGTTAATATTTTACATACATCGTGAGCAAAAAGAGTTATCTCTCTAAATAAAAGGAAATGTCCTGGCTGATTTGAAATTTAGAGAAGGAGCTGATCATGTACTATAGGTATCGTTTAAGAAGGGAGTTTCCGAAAGATTTCTTGTAAATATGTCATTATTAAAGGAATTTTGAAGCTAGAATTACAAAAATTGGTATTTGGTTTTTCGGGCAGAAATAAATAAATACATATTTCAGCAGTTTTAGACATTTAACGGCTGTGGGAGTGAAATATGCATCTAGAAAAATGGTATTTGACTTCTTGGTTGAAAATAATAAATACGTGTTTCAGTGTTTTTTGAAATTCAGCTTCTAAGGGGGTGAAATATGGCCTGACTGATTCATTGCCTCATCATTGTTCAGCCCAAACCGCTAAGGACAGAAACTTAGAATTTGGAGAGGGTGTTGATCTTGTACTGTAGAAATCGTTTAATAAGAGATTGTTCGAAATTCCACTCCTGAGATGGTGAACTGGGGGATGAAATTACAATCAATCTTGTCGAAGGAACTGAGGGTTATACCAGGGGTTGAGAATACCGCTACAGTTGTAAGGTACTGGTAGCACACCCCGTCTTGTACTCGTCCACCGCGGCGCTTGGAGTCACAGCACCAAGTTACGACACCTGAAGATGGGCTTATAAGAGCTCGAAACCGGTAGTCTTCTAAATAAAAGAACCTTACAACTGTAACGGTATTCTCAACCGCTGGTAGGGGATGAAATTTTTTTTTTAAATGTGTCGCTATTACGTCAATTTTGAAGCTAGGACTACGGAAATTAGTATTTGATTTCTCGACCAGAAATAAGGAGTATGTGCTTCAACATTTTTGGAAATTCAATCATTAAGGGGGTAAAACAGTGTGTAAATTTTTTTGGAATTAAAGTATTAAAGTTTTTATAAAGTATTTTTAAGATTAAGTCTATGAAAATTGGTATATGATTTCTCGGTTAGACATAAAAAATATGTGTTGCAATGTTTTTGTAAATTCAGCCCCTAAGCTGGTGAAAAATGAATTGAAACTTAATGAAAATATTTCATTATGATTGCGTTTTTAAAGATAAATCAAAGAAAATTTGTATTTGGTCTCTCGGTCAGAAACTAAAAAAAAAATTGTTTCAGAGTTTTAGGAAATTCAAATACTAAGGGGATAAAATAGGAGAGAATTTTTTTAAGGAAATATTTACCTATGGATGAATTTTTGAAATTAAGTCTCTGACAATTTGTATTTGGCTTCTGGTTACAGTTAAAATAGTACGTAGATTGCGTATTTCAGTGTTTTTTGAAAATTCAGTCCTGAACGAAGTGAAACAGGGGATGGAAATTTTTAAAAATAATTCGTTATGTTAAAACATTTTTAAATCTACATCTGTGAAAATCTCTTTTATGACTTCTGAAGAAATATGTGTTATGGGATAAAAGTTTCTATAGAAATAAAAGCAGAGGGCAGGATTAACAAAGACCGTCCAATCCGGCTTCCTGGATCGCTTTTTGGTCAAAAGTACATTCGAACAGACCATGCTTTTATGGCCTTAACTAGCATGGAAAGTTTAGAATATGTTGCAGTTTGTGAGAAACATAAAAATTCGATTAAAGAGAAACAAAAACATCTGTGCAGACCACACAGTCAATGTAAGAGAAACAGTGGTCCTTACGGTGTTAGAAAGTACTTGTAAATCATCTTGACGTTGAAGCTCTTTTGTCTTTGTTTGCTTTAATAATACATATGTTTTTGGACAGTGGAACAGTTGAAGGTGTGCAAACATAGTTGAAGGAAAGCAAGTAATAATCGAATACACTGCTCTCTGCAATGGAACCCTGTTCTCTGCCCTCAAAGAATTATTAGATAACACCAACCCATAGAAGCCTCCTCCCCCCCCTCCCCCCGACCCCCCCCCCCCACACACACACACAAACCTTTCACTTAGTACAAAAACCACATCATGTGGTAAGAGGTACGAATTCATAATTTTATGTGTTCTTCAGAAATCTGTAATTACGATTTAAAAACTAATATCTACATATATATAAACAGCAAAGAACATTCCTTATGTTCAACAGCCATAAAATAAAAAAAAACCACTGATGATGCTGCAACTACAGTGAAACATGTTTGGGACATGTTTTGCTAAAGGCGGACCGCATCCAAAAACTTAAGTACTTGTAAACATTATTCTTTAAATAGGAGTCTTTCTGATTCTGAAAAACAGTGTTTACTAGAAACAAACGAAATTACCGATTTATAGTTTCAATTACTATAGAACGAAGCACCTCATCAATCCACTTAACTCTGAATGATGACAGAACGACGGTAGACGGCAGGCCTTCATGTGAGGTGGAGGAGGTACCGTGGGCTGCTGATGTACGACGTACGCTGCCTGCTGCGGCTGAGACTCAGACAGATGATGCAGGCAGACAGCGCAAGCCGCCTGCCGTTGCCTTCGCTGCCCCAGGCGGTTCCCGTAATTATGCAGCCACTCACGGCCCGCCTGGGCTCGCCTTTAGAGTCCCAGCTCCTTTGTGCTGCTGGCATTTAGCTCTGCTCAGTTGCGGAGGGCTGTTTCTTACCTCAGTCACGAAAGCTACAGTGGGAGCAGGTGCGCGTAGCTCAGTCCGTAAGGTAATTCGCCTGTTTTTCATAAAATAATATCACTGATGCTACACGTCGATGTCGTCTGGGAGATCCCGACGGTAAGTCCAGCCGCCTAATAGGAAACATATACTTTCTTCGCCTACGTTGACCCCTTTCCTTTGCAAAGTGTGTATACTGTGTAAAGAGGTGTTTGTTAAAAAAGGAAATGAGGGGACATTAGGGTTTAAGATGTTGTCGACAACGATGTCATGAAGAACGAAGCATAGCCTCAGACTGGGGAGGGTTGGATAAGGAAATAGGACGCTTCGTTACCAACGGGACCGTCCCCACGGAAGATCGTAATATGGTGCCTACTTTCTATCATCATGCGAACGCCAAAATGGCGTATGTTAACTAATCGCAGAACAGAAAATCAACTAACAGAGCTCAATAGTGGAAAGGCATGACTGGATGAGGTACCCTTTAGTTTCTACAGAGATTATGCGAAAGAACTTACTCCGCTACTAGCAGCAGTTTGTCGCAGGACGCTGCAACAGCGAAAGCTACCAAACGATTGGTACATAACATCAGGAGTTCCATGAGTCTTTTCGCGGATGATACTGTTGTTTACAGAGAAGTCGCGACATAGAAAATTGTAGCGAAATGCCGGGGGACCTTCAGAGCATCGACGCTTGATGGAGGGAGTGGCAATTGACCCTCAACAGAAAGGAATGTTACGTTTTGCGAACAAACAGGCAGAAAGACTCGTTACTGTATGATTTCAATGCAGAACCATCACTGGAAGCAGTTTCTTCCAAAAAATATGTGGGAGTATTAGTACCTCATAAAATTAGTAGCGCCTGTGGCAAATGTCTGACAGATTCATTGGAAGAGTCTTCAGGAAATATAGTTCAAAAATGTTCAAATGTGTGTGAAATCTTATAGGACTTAACTGCTAAGGTCATCAGTCCCTAAGCTTACACACTACTTAACCTAAATTATCCTAAGGACAAACTCACACACCCATGCCCGAGGGAGGACTCGAACCTCCGCCGAGACCAGCCGCATAGTCTATGACTGCAGCGCCCCAGACTGCTCAGCTAACCTCGCGCAGCAGGAAATATAGTCCATCAACAAAGGAAGTAGCTCACGAAACATTCCTCCGACCAGTACTTCAACACTGCTCGTCAGTATATGACCTGTTCCAGAGACACCTTCATAGGACTTGTCGATCTGGTGCATATGTTCGAAATTCTGAGAAAAGTAGGAGTAAGCTATAGAGAAAGACGGGTAATACACATTGTGCATAAGATCCAAGAGGGAACAATAAAACTGAAGACTAAGATCAAAATGTTTGGATTAAGAAGGGTGTAGACAGGGATGTTGTCTTTCGCCCCTACTGTTCAATCCATACATCTAAAAAGGAATGACGGAAAGAAAAGTGGAAAAAGAAGAAAGATTCAAAACTGGGAATAAAGCTCATGGTGAAAGTATATCAATAAGATTTACTGATGACGTCGCCATCCTTACTGAACGTGAAGGAGAATTACATGATCTGTTGAACAGAATGAACAGTCTAATGAGTACAAATATGGATTGAGAGTAAATCGAAGAAAGACGAAAGTAATGAGAAGTATTAGAAATGAGAACTGCAAGAAACTTAACATCAGGGTTAGTGATCACGAAGTACACTAAGTTAAGGAATTCTGCTACCTAGGCAGCAAAATAACCCATGACGGGCGAAGCGAGGAGGACATAAAAAGCAGACTAGCACTGGCAGAAATGGCGTTCCTGTCCTAGAGAAATCTACTAGTACCAAACATATGCCTTAATGTGAGGAAGAAGTTTCTGAGAATGTGCGTTTGGAGCACATGATTTTGTGGTAGTGAAACACAAGCTGTGGGGAGTCGGGAAGAGAAGAGACTCCATGCATTTGAGATGTGATGCTACAAAGGAATGTTGAAAGTTAAGTGGACTGATAAGGTAAGGAATCAGGAGGTCCTATGCAGAATCGGTGATTGAAGGAACTTATGGAAGACACTGGAAAAGAGAAGGGCAGGATGATAAGACTTCTGTTAAGACATCAGGACATAACATCTATGGTACTAGAGGGAGCTGTAGAAGGAAGAAACTCCAGAGGAAGACTGATTAGTATACACTCACCAAATAATTAAATATGTAAGTGGCAACTGCAAAGATTGGCACGGGAGATGAATTCGTGGCAGGGTGCATCAAATCAGCTAGAAGACTGATGACAAGAAGGAGAGCAATAGAGAGAGGGAAAGGGAGAGAGAGGGAAAGAGAGAGAGAGGGAAAGAGAGAGAAAGGGAAAGTGAGAGAGAGAGGGAAAGAGAGAGAGAGGGAAAAAGAGAGAGAGGGAGAGGGATAGAGAGAGAGAGGGAAAGAGAGAGAGAGGGAGAGGGAAAGAGAGAGAGAGGGAGAGGGGGAGAGAGAGAGGGAGAGGGGGAGAGAGGGAGAGGGGGGAGAGAGAGGGGGAGAGGGGGAGAGAGGGGGAGGGGGAAAGAGAGAGGGAGGGGGAGAGAGAGACATATAAGATCAAAAACAAGAAAATAATAATTTAAATAAAAATAAATTTTTAATTCAAAACCTTTTAAATCGAACTAAACTGTACAAAATATCATCTTCTGGCCGCACCCAGATTTGTAAGCGTGTACTGAAATTTGTGCTTTTCAATTTGTAATTGCTATTACAGAAGATTTATCAATCTCTCCCTCTCAGTCTCTCCCCCTTTCAGTCTCTCTCTCTCTCCCTCTCAGTCTCTCCCCCTCTCAGTCTCTCCCCCTCTCAGTCTCTCTCCCTCTCAGTCTCTCCCCCCACTCACCCCTCTCTTCCTCCCCCTCCCTCCCCCCTCCCTCTCTCTCCCCCTCCCTCTCCCCCTCCTTCTCTCTCCCCCTCCCTCTCTCTTTTGTTGAGATTTTATACATAATTTTTTTTCAAGAGTTGAAATAGGAATAATGCACTGAAATTTTGCAGCAGGCATATTATTCTTAATGCATGACTTTGTTACAATTACCATGTAGAATTTTATTACACCGAGCGCAATCTCTTTTTCCCTTCTTGGATGGTTGGAAAAAGGCATCTCCGTGTAGCGCAGGCCATATTGGAAGGAATACACGTTTCTACTAGAGAGATGTTACTGTTAACTTACAAATAAAGAATACTTCCGCAGATGAAAACAGAATTTGTAGCGCAAGTCATTCAGCTGTGCTTCTTCGGGATCTATTGGGACAATCGTTCAAAAACAGAAGTAACAGAACGGAACATCATCATCTGCGATTACCAAGGGCTCGCTCTGAGTGGAGGGCATCCAAATATTGTAGGCGGAATAGAAAGTCCTCTGTTCAACTGATTTACAGACACTGAAGGCAATATTACCTTGCAGTACTCTATGTGCTGAAAATACTACTTCAAAGTACAAAATAATGTTCAGGAACTTTCCGAATTTGTCATCTCTTATGGGCTACATCATTACCTGGATTGTTTCTGTCCAAAATCATTGTAGTTAATGTGTTGCCGTGTCCATTTAGAGGAGTGATCCTTCTCTTTACCTATTGCTCGCATCCTGTTTACAAACGTAATTTTCGCTAAGCGTCATCTACGATATTTGTTACCCCCAAAGCAGTGACATTCCATGATTAGACGGCGACCACTGACGAAACGTTAGTGTGGGTTTTTACGTTATTATCGGCTATGCATTGCATTCATATGAAATGCAAGCGAAAATTTCCATATTCGACAGTTTAATCAGCAGAGACAGCTGAAAGGCTGACAGGGAAATGTGATTAGTTTCATAATGGAAGTGTGAGAAACAACCTGCCACCCCTCCAGCCCCCCTTCTCAATTTTGCTCCCTTCTCGTAGCCTCCGACCTTTCCTCCACATTTCTCAACGCTCTTTATTTATCGTGCGTCAGGTACTGGTCAACAGCGAACTGAGTGTATATGCTGTATGATGGAGAAACTGCTTTTCAAATCTAGGAAACACAAGTAGACGAGCGAGGTATTCTATTTGAGTTTTACATTTCGTCTACGGAATAAGTTTACATAACCGTTCTCAAACTACTCTGAATGTTGATCAGTTAAAGACATCTCAAAAGGAAAAAATCAGTTTGATATTTTCATGTGGTAGCAATATCTGTAGTCGACCAGGCACACTTCGATAAAATGTTTATATATCGATAGGGACTGAGTCGATGATGTTGAGCGACTGAGAGGATTTGAAGGGCCACATATGAAAGCGACTGTTCTGTCCGCAGATCGTCTGTGTATCGGTAAATCGCAGAGGTCGATCGCTGATCGCTCGGATTTGCCATACAATTTGATGAATCACATGCGACGGATGGGTCAATTGTGATAGAATGACTGTCTGACTGGGATTCATTTGTTAGTTACAATTGTGGGGCGTACTTTTGTTTCGTTTCGCTTTTCCCACGTTCATTGAGAAGTTCGAATGAGTAGTCATTCAGGAAGCACGAATACTGTGAACTAATGTTGCCATTTCTCAATAAGCGATTCAGATATTAAGACTCTGACATTTTCAGATTTTGCAGTGATTAGCAGTATGAAGCCCGTGCCGTAGAAGTGACCTTCTTAGAACGTTTCTAGTAATAGCCACGATGTACTGGACTCTATCTGGGGATACTGAGTATTTTTACGAAAAAACCACAAGCATTTTCAAAGTTTTTATGGTGGATATTTTAATTTATATGTTAAGGGCTATTTACAATTTGTACAGAAACCAGATGGCAGTTATAAGAGTCGAGGGGCATGAAAGGGAAGCAGCGGCTGGGAAGGGAGTGAGACAGGGTTGTAGCCTGTCCCCGATGTTATTCAATCTGTATATTGAGCAAGCAATAAAGGAAACAAAAGAAAAATTCGGAGTAGGTATTAAAGTCCATGGAGAAGAAACAAAAACTTTGAGGTTCGCCGATGTCATTGTAATTCTGTCAGAGACAGCAAAGGACTTGGAAGACCAGCTGAACAGAATGGACAGTGTCTTGAAAGGAGGGAATAAGATGAACATCAACAAAAGCAAAACGAGGATAATGGAATGTAGTCGAATTAAGTCGGGTGATGCTGAGGGAATTAGGTTAGGAAATGAGACAGTTAAAGTAGTAAAAGAGTTTTGCTATTTGGGGAGCAAAATAACTGATGATGGTCGAAGTAGAGAGGATATAAAATGTAGACTGACAATGGCAAGGAATGCGTTTCTGAAGAAGAGAAATTTGTGAACATCGAGTATAGATTTAAGTGTCAGGAAGTCGTTTCTGAAAGTATTTGTATTAAGTGTAGCCATGTGTAATCTCCCCCTCACTTATCGACCTTAATGACAGTGAAAAATTAAACCATGTGTACCTAATGGAAATTTGGGAAAAGCAATCGTCACCGAAGTTAATTTGTCGGTAAAGAGGGAGGAAAGGGTTACATCTAAATGAAAGGAAAAATGGTAATGAAACTGGTGGAAATTAATTTTGAAAAGGGGTAAAGTTAATAAAGAAAGTAACTGTGCGGCCGTTACGTTAACAATCAACTAGCGGTAATTAGATATTTGATATTTGGGGGAAATTATGGTCGCTAGTCCTAAGGACAATTACTATAGTAACTGAAAAAGAAAGATTATTACACATATAATTAGCACTAGAAGTGTGGCAACTGAAGGTTGACACGTGTAGTGTGAAAACTGAAAGTTTGTCAGAAGTAATAAATTTCGCAACACTCTGACTTAATTTAGCAAAAGAATTAATAAAACCGGAAAATCGAAGTTAATTTAGTGACACAAGTTAATAGTGAGCTTTCTTTCTGAAGCACATCGAAATTCAGTAAAATACGGTTAGTCTTGGACTACCTCAACAATCATTTCAAAAGCTACTTGAATCTACGCAATTTAGAAATAAGAGATTTAACTTTGAACTTGAATTAAATGATTCTGAACAATTAACAATAGTAAAATTTTGTACGTACCAAGCTGAGCTGCAGTCACAGGTAAGCTAAAATATGGTAACAAAACTCGCACTCTTAATTTGTGCTTGTGTAATCTAAGTATTGTAGCCAGCTATGAATACTTTAACTGAACTTTGAAATTAAAGTAGTGAAATGGAATGATTGTACTTTAATGCTGGCGTCTGAATTTGAACTACACTCGGGTTCATTCCGGAAAAGGAAGGGACCATGCATGGTAATGCAATTGGGACAATGAGCAACAAAGGTTCATGCTAAGTAGCTGTAATTTTGTGATGCAACAATTTTAAAAGTTTGAAACGCTGAGGTCTGCCATACAGTTCTAAAACTTTACGTGCTTCCAGTCTTCCTTGTTGGTTGATTGAAGGTTTCAAGCCGTCAATCGAGGAGGTGGCGACAGTCACTCATTGTCGGCCGTCGCTGTTGCAGAAGCTGGATGTTGGCGCGCCTACTTCTCGACACGGTCACCAGACGAAACGGGCTCTTGATGTGCGCCAGCTAATGCTTCCCGTCCGCGACACCATGTCAGAAACTATCATCGCAAGTCGAGCGCAATTACATGCTGCCAAACCCCGAAAGCGCGGCAACTCGCGGGAGCTTCACACAACACACCTGCTCCACTCGCTACTCCAGCCAGACTCCCTCTGCTCAGCCCGCGATCCACGTGGCTGAGTTAACACTACCAATGATCCTAAACACTTAGGTTCTCCAAACGACCTATCAATGTATTCGTTCGATAGCATAGTTTTCCCTAGGCGAGACCCAGCGTACAAATACAAATAATATTCACAAAACAAACCAACATAAATGCTTAAATATATATACACAAACAGTAAAACAATTACAATATATAAAGAGACAGAAATGTCACATCTTCAGGTGGCAAAATAAGGAAAAAAATTTGCAGTGCAATAGATAGAAATAGGAGGATATGCATTTCCGGCGTTACACATGCCCCACATTGTCTGAGGATGTTCGTGTAACGTAATCAGACTCAGAAAATGTATCAAAAAAGAAACAGCGGAAATGCATATGCTCAAAACAAAATTTAGCATTCGTCTAATTAAACATAAATCAATTTTTCAACCATAATAATTGAGTGGAGACACTCCTAATCTTATTCCACTCTGTCATCTTGCACAAAATAAAACAGGTTGACAACATATTAAAATATATAGAAAACATAGAAAATGGTTTAGCTAATCCAAAATCGTCAAAATTCGTAACACTATCAAGAAATGGAATACTATTTACAAAATTAATCAGAGTACATGGTCATAAAAACAGGTAGATCAAAATACGCAAATTAATTATTAATTACATATTATACATATTTTTATGTAACCTTTTCATACTTATTATTCTCGTCATGAGAGTCCAGTCAACGCTAAACAAGAAAATAAAAAAAGCCATAAATATTGACAGCAGAATTCTTTCACATCAGCTGTCTGGGAAGAAAAACAACTCCACTTTCGGTACTCGCAAGTACAAAGAATGCCGATAGCGGCACAAGAGCCGATAGCGGCACAATAGCCGACAGCAGCTCCGCCTCGCCAGTATTGTTGTGCCCGCCTGTGCGGCATGCTTGATCTCACTCGCCCTTGTAATGGTATTTCCAGAACGTCCGTTTGACTGAATTCTTTCGGAAAAACTCACTCCCGAGTAATCTCAAGGAGTCCCTTAATACTATCACAGTGGATAACTCAACACTGTCCATCATCACACGCATGTACTAGCCTGAAACTTAAAACAGCGTCTAAGTACATCGGCAATGACTAGTAAAACACACATTCATGAAATCTTACAGCTAGTTACAAAATCATATTTACATTCCTTAATCTACTGACTCAGCTGAAAACTTAAACTAGCAGCTTGGTTTTAAAATTGATTAATATTCAGTAACTCTTAAATCATTTAATCAACATTAATTACTTATTAATTACAACCTCTTTAATGACCTCTTGGTCAGGCAAAAGCATCGCAACATGGCACATCCTTAAATCTTACACTCTATATTTACATACTGTACAAATTACCCATTGTGTGGTATTAATCGATCCTAGGTTGGTACAATTTCAAGTCTACAATATTCCATATACCTAATCGTTTTCCAGAGCTTGGATACTCTAAGCAATAAGCATTTGTGTGAGGTATACCAATGACTTTGTATTGTCCATTATAAACAAACTTAAATTTAGAGATTTCATTGTCTATCTCGCTCGATTTCTCATGAGCTTTTACAAGTACTAAGTCTCCGATTGCAAACTTAGCAAAACGCGCTTTAGCGTCATGACGACGTATGCGAGCATCGGCTTTTAGCTTCATTACTTCTCGCAAACGATCTTTTTTCACACCAATACTAATGTCAATCCGTGGAGGGAATTTGATTATCTCTTCCAATTCACTTTCTACACTTTTGTCAATGCCGAGATTCCTCACGTTACGGTAGTTCAAATTCATACCTACGTCAATACCATCCGGCCAGTTAACAATGTATATAGGCTGGTATTGCCTATGCACACCGTCTCCTGCCTCGTCAAAACTAACTACTATTGTTTTATCTTGTGACGTACATGTCAAAGTTTTGCTTTCGCAATTAATGACCACACGGTACTTTAGTAGCCAATCTAACCCGATAAATTACTTCCGTAGTTAAGTCTGGCACGACGACAAACTCTTGTTCAAATCGTGCCCCACAAATCACGAAGTTGACAAAAATCTGTTTTGTGACCGGTTTACTGGCCTTCCCAGTAGCACCGATAATTTTCACTCCTGTTACTGGCATAACTACGATACCAGGTCTGTCTTTCAGTAACTCAAATATTTTCCCAGATACAGCACTCAATTCTGCACCGGTGTTAATCAACACGTTTAGTTGTAGGTCGTGCATATTAACAGACACTACTATCTGGCTACACTTGTCCACGACTGTTTCTTTATTTTCCCACAGTAAATCCTCGTCTATATCCAGGTCATTCCAGAAAAAAACATCCGGCTTTGATCCTAAATCCGGCTTATCTGGCGGCTTTTTCAGTCTCTGTTCACATATAGTTTTAATTTCAACACGTTTGTCCTGAGGCTTAGTCTGTAGCTTCGCCTCCAATACCGAAACCTTTTGCTGTAACTCGTCAACTAGTGAGTGTTGCTTTGCTATCAATTCACTAATTGTCACCTTCGTTGATTCGTCTTTGGTCAGATTGATCTCATCTGCCAATCTACCTGGAGGAATGTGCGCAGTAGTATCTGCAATTACTTCCTCTGGATCTGCACAACCCACACTGCTACCGTCTGATCGTATAACGTCAGCTCTAACCTCATACACGCTGTAATCTACGTGTCCGGCTATCACTAAAATTCTCGTAATCTTTCTCCTCAATACTTTCGCAATTTTTAAACTGGAGTTTTGCGTCGGATGGGTCGGCCACTTCTTACACTATAACTTTCGGTAAAGTCTGCCGATCAGGGCCAGAACTTTCCGTTACTACTTCAACATCCAACTCTTGCGGTGTGTAACACGACGAATCTTGCTCGTGCTCCCCATTAACATCAACTATTTCTGGTAAAGTCTGCCGGTTAGGGCCAGAACTTTCTATCATTTCACAAACACTATCTTCCTGCGGGACGAGACGCGGAAAATCCTGCAAGCGCTCCGCATAAACACTTCTCCCATACAGGCCCCTATAATCTCTTAGTTCGTCGTATAAGCGACCGAACTGCCTTAACCAGACCTCATCCCTCTCTGCATCCTCTCGCTCGATGACGGACGTTTTATCCGACATCTGATCTCTCAACACTTGCGAATCACTCTTAAACTCAATCTCCAGTTCCGCTGTGGGTGTTACAGCTGCCACTTTATAATCGATTTCCGGAACACTACTTAAATTTTTCTCACTGACAGTGAATGTATTTTCTACTGCCGTGTCTACAGCTGATCTACTACTTGTGGGCGCACTCCTTTCTCCTAACACTGGCACACTCTCCCGCCGTTATTATTCCATACGGAATTTTCATAACGATGACACCTGGGTTTTCTTCTGTTATTGGGCCGCCAAAATTTCTCCACGCCCGGTCGGCCGCTCAACGGCGCGGCTAATGGTTTCCCTGTCTCGTCCCAGCAGATACTCTCCCCGGATGCTGCTGAGGCGGCTGATCACACCCTCTGGCGTTATTACTATTCTGCGAAGCCCGTATCACGCTAGTATAATACTGGTTTCCGTCATTCCTGTTATTATTTGCATTGCACCGATTGTCACTACGGCCCAAACCACTATTGTTATTGCTGCCAAGATTGCGGTATGCATTATTCCCAAAGTTATCATTGTTGTGGTTGCTGTGGTACCCGTTGTTGTTACCACGGCCTCTACCACTGTCGCGATTATTGCACCAATTGTCCTCGTCCTCAACTCTTTCCAGGAAATCATTGATTGTCCTGTAATTGCTTCCTTCGTAGCGTTTTGTATCATCTGGAATCTTCTTGTAGAGTTCCCAGACTATTTCGGATTCTGTGCGGCGATCACGCAAATATTCCAACTTGCGGATCCAGCCCTCACATAACTCCTTCATCGAGCCGGGCGAATTCCGCATCGAAAGGCCTCGATACGACAAATTCGCGCCAGCCACTTTGTTGTTTTTGCTCTGACCAGTATTCAGCCAGAAATAAATTTTTAAACTCGTCAAAAGTCAGGTTCGTAATGTTGAGGTTTAAGCGCCAACGCTTGGCATCACCAGCCAACACATCAATAACCGCATTAATTTTTCTCTCATTAGTCCATGATCTGGGTAAAACTCTTTCACAATTTTTAATGAAATCCGTCGCGTGTATACCGCCTTTTTTCAAGGGGTCGAACCGCTCCTCTTTCGTCAACAATTCCGAACTATGTGCACAGATTGGCACATAGCTCGGTTTCTTTTCTAATTCCGACACTCTCGTAATCACTTGGCAAGTGGTTGTCGCAAGCGTTTCCACTTGCCTCTTTTTCTCTTCGCAGGTATTAGCCTGCTTCCTCACTTTGGTATCTACTTCGGATACTAAAGCCTTTAAAGTTTCCATCTGCTGTTGATCCTCATTTTCACTAATTGAATTTGTTCCGTCACCTTATTCCCGATGATCGGAGCAACTGCTTCTCCTACACTTTTCTGCTAATTTCGGAATAAAAACGAGTATTTATGCTCGCAATTTCGGCCTGAACGCCTATCATTTCCTGTTTAAGATTACCGATTTCGGTATTAATCACAACAATATCTTCTTTGATTTTATCAGCTTTTGTGTTAACATTTCCAACATTGTTGTTAACAACATTAATAGCTTTGTTCTGATTGTCTAGCTTCCGTTCAATTTTTTCTGACTGAGCTTCTTGCTTGGCAGACTGAGCTTCTTGCTTGGCAGCCTGAGCTTTAATTTCTGCCGATTGACTCTTGATTTCGTTAATCATAACATTCAATAAATCAGTGAAATTCCCGGAAACTACCGGTTTTACTTCCGTAGCGGCTTCCTCTTTAATTGTCCCCCCGTATTCGTCATCAAGGGGTTCAGATTTGATTTTCACTTCCGATTCCGAAACATTTTCTAAAGTTTGGAATTCCATTTCTGCTCTTTGTTGCGTTTCGGCGGTCGCGTCTTTCATGCTAGCCGCCTGCCCCTGAACAATGGATACCGCGGTGCGCGTTTCCCACTGTTCGACCGATTGTTCCGTATCCAAGTCTACCAAATTTTGGTAATTGTTGCCTTCACTCATTTTAAAAATTTTCAATATAAATAACAAATCTCAAATCTAATCAGGATTCCTCCCAATACTTATCCTCGCTGGCGTAACTACCTGTTCGTAACCAGTACCTTCTTACGAGATTTGCACAATGCAAAATTCGTGTCCAGAACAACCTCAAATCCGAAGATTGTCCTGTCACCAGGTCGCCACGTGTAACCTCCCCCTCACTTATCGACCTTACTGACAGTGAAAAATTAAACCGTGTGTTCCTAATGGAAATTTGGGAAAAGCAATCGTCACCGAAGTTAATCTGTCGGTAAAGAGCGAGGAAAGAGTTACATCTAAATGAAAGGAAAGATGCTAATGAAACTGGTGGAAATTAATTTTGAAATGGGGTAAAGTTAATAAAGAAAGTAAATGTGCGGCCGTTACGTTAACAATTAACTAGTGGTAATTAGATATTTGATATTTGGGGGAAATTATGGTCACCAGTCATATGGACAATTACTATAGTAACTGAAAAAGAAAGGTTATTACACATATAATTAGCACTAGAAGCGTGGCAACTGAAGGTTGACACGTGTAGTGTGAAAACTGAAAGTTTGTCAGAAGTAATTAATTTCGCTACACTCTGACTTAATTTAGCAAAAGAATTAATAAAACCGGAAAATTGAAAGTTAATTTAGTGACTGAAATTAATAGTGAGCTTTGTTTCTGAAGCACATCGAAATTCAGTAAAATACGGTTAGTCTTGGGCTACCTCAACAATCATTTCAAAAGCTACTTGAATCTACGCAATTTAGAAATAAGAGATTTAACTTTGAACTTGAATTAAATGATTCTGAACAATTAACAATAGTAAAATTTTGTACGTACCAAGCTGAGCTGCAGTCACAGGTAAGCTAAAATACGGTAACAAAACTCGCACTCTTAATTTGTGCTTGCGTAATCTAAATATTGTAGCCAGCTATGAATACCTTAACTGAACTTTGAAATTAAAGCAGTGAAATCGAATGATATTACTTTAATGCTGGCGTTTGAATTTCAACGACACTCGGGTTCATTCCGGAAAAGGAAGGGACCCTGCTTGGTAATGCAATTGGGACAATGAGCAACAAACGTTCATGCTAAGTTGCTGTAATTTTGTGATGAAACAATTTTAAAAGCTGAGGTCTGCCATACAGTTCTAAAACTTTACGTGCTTCCAGTCTTCCTTGTTGGTTGATTGAAGGTTTGCAGTCGTTGGTCGAGCAGGTGACGACAGTCACTCATTGTCGGCCGTCGCTGTTGCAGAAGCTGGATGTTGGCGCGCCTTCTTCTCGACACGGTCTCCAGACGAAACGGGCTCTTGATGTGCGCCAGCTAATGCTTCCCGTCCGCGACACCGTGTCAGAAACTATCACAGCAATTCGAGCGCAATTACATGCTGCCAAACACCGAAAGCGCGGCAACTCGCGGGAGCCTCACACAGCACACCTGCTCCACTGCACTACTCCAGCCAGACCCTCTCTGCTCTGCCCGTGCTCCACGTGGCCGAGTTCACACTACCAAAGATCCTAAACGCTTTGGTTCTCCACACGACCTATCGATGTATTCGTTCGATAGCATAGTTTTCCCTAGGCAAGACCCAGCGTAAAAATACAAATAGTATTTACAAAACAAACCAATTATACATCGACATAAATGCATGTATATACAAATAGTAAAACACTTACAATGTACAAAGACACAGAAACGTCATATCTTCAGGTAACAAAATAAGGAAAAAAATTTATAGTACAATAGATGGAAATAGGAAGATATGCATTTCCGGCGTTACACGCTCTCTACTCTATCGTTCCCGACTGGCGTGCCGGCACTTGACTTTTCGCTGTAACAGTATTAGTTTGTGAAAGTACAATAGCGATGTCCACATATACAGTTGGCTGTAGTATCGTGAACACAAGGTATAAGAGGTAATTGCATTGTTGGAGTTGTCATTTGCGCTCGACTCAGAAGATACAGTTGCTGAAGAGTACAAAGAAAACTTTAGTCTCATTTCAAATAGGTATCCACTCACACAATTATAGCCGGTGGTAACTTCAATCTACCCCCGATATGCTGGAAAATAAAACGTTATCCGAAATTGTTCTGAATACTTTCTCAGAAAATTATTTTGAACAATTAGTTCATGATCCCACTCGAAGCGAAAATGATTGAGGAAGCATACTTGACCTCTTAGCAAGAAATAATTCAGGACAAACAGGGGGTATCATGACGAATACAGGGATTAGCGACCACAAGGCAGTTGCTGCTAGGCTGAATACCGTAACACCCACAACCTCAAAAAAGAAACGCAAAGCACACCTATTTAAAAATGCTGATAAAAATGCTCTTAACCCCATTTTAAGAGACAGCCTCCAATCCTTCCGATCTGATCATGTAAGCGTCGAAAAGATGTGGAATGATATCCAAGAGAATAGTATCGACGGCAATTGAGATGTATATAACACATAAATTAATAAGTGAAGGTCCTGATTCCCAATGGTATACAAAAAGAGTCAGATCGCTGTTGCAGAAGAAACTAAACAGCATGCCAAATTTAAAAGAAAACAAAATCCCCAAGATTGGCAAAGTTTTGCAGAAGTTGGAAATATAGCACGTACATCAATTCGAGAAGCTTCTAATAATTTCCATAAAGAAACTCTGTCTCGGAATCTGGCAAAAACCCAAAGGGATACTGCTCGTACATAAAGCAGACCAGTGACTTCACAACGCTGAAGTCACTGATGACAGTGCCATTAAAGCAAACTGCCAAGATGAGAAACATGGAAGTAGATATACTCGTTGTAGCAAAGCAACTTAAATCACTTAATGAAGGTAAGACCTCCGGTCCACATTGTATATCAGTCAGGTTCCTTTCAGAGTATGCTGATACAATAGCTCCACATTTAGCAATTATATGCAACCGATCGCTCAAAGAAAGATCCGTACCTTAAGATTGGAAAATTGCTCAAGTCACACCAATACCCAAAAAGGGAAGTAGGAGTAACCCGCTGATTACAGGCCCGTATCATTAACGTCGATTTGCAGCAGGGTTTTGGAACATATACTGTGTTCGAACATTATGAATTACCTCGAAGAAAATGATTTATTGACACATAGTCAGCACGGATTCAGAAAATATCTTTCTTGTGAAACACAACTAGCTCTTTACAGTCATGAAGTAATGAGTGTTATCGACGGCGGATGTCAAATTGATTCCTTATTTTTAGATTTCCGGAAGGCTTTCGACACCGTTCTTCATAAGCGTCTCCTAATCAGACTGCGTGCCTATGGAATATCGCCTCCGTTGTGCGACTGAATTCGTGATTTCCTGTCAGAAACGTCATAGTTCCTATTATAAACGGAAAGTCATAGATGTTGACTGAAATTATTGGTATATAGGAGCACCACTTAAATAATTTGACAATTTAGATGCTTCCTTTACCAGGATACAGATTAGCTAGCTGTTTTCAAGGAGTTCCTTGCGGGTTGGGGGAGTGGCCATGTACATAAAAAATTGTATTCATTTTGAGCCCATAGACGTATCATGGCACTGCACTGAACAGATATTTGAATGTTGTGCAGGGGCAGTTGAATTTAATGAAACTAAACTTCTAATTTTTATTGTTTATAGGTCCCCTAACTCTGACTTCAGAGCACTTCTGCTCAAGCTAGAGAGGGTCCTTGATTCACTTTATAGGAAGTACCAGAAATTAGTTATGTGTGGTGACTTCAATATTAAATTTGTATATGATGGTACAAAAAAAAAGGATGTTGGTAGATCTCCTAAATTCTTATGATCTGATGCAGGGTTACCACCAGGATTGATGGTCACGAAGTAGATGAAGATAAGGAATTCTTCTACCTAGGCAGCAAAATAAGCAATGACGGACAGAGCAAGGAGCACATCAAAAGCAGACTAGACTGGCAACAAGGGCATTTCTGGCCAAGAGAAGTATATTGGTATCGAACATAGGCCTTAATTTGAGGATGAAATTTATGAGTATGTACGTTTGGAGCACACCATTATACGGCAGTGAAACATGGACTGTAAGAACACCGAAACAGAAGAGAATCGAAGCATTTGAGATGTAGTGCTATAGACGAATGTTGAAAATTAGGTGGACTGGTTATGTAAGGTATGAGGAGGTTCTGCGCAGAATCGAAAGGAAAGGAATACGTGGAAAACACTGACAAGTACAAGGGACATAATGAAAGGACATCTGTTAAGACATAAGGGAATGTCTTCCATGGTACTAGAGGGTGCTGCAGAGGGCAAGAACTGTAGAGGAAGACAGAGATTAGAATACATCCAGCAAATAATTGGGAACGTAGGTTGCAGGTGCTAGTCCGAGATGAAGAGATTGGGACAAGAGAGGTTCTTGGCGGGCTGCATCAAACCACACAGAAGACTGATGACCCCAAAAGAAAAAGGTTAGTTGCTATCCTAAATCTGGTTTTGCTTCAATAAAGCTAGAAAAAGAGACGAAGACTGATTGCGGCCCTATATCATTTTGATAGAAAATATTAGACAACATGCAGGATAGGCACAACTAACAGTAAATTTTCATTGCTTGTTGTCTTCCCTCTTTCCGTACAGCACCTATTTTGAAACCTTACAGGATTTCATGGGTTATATTGTGCCTTACTACTGTCATTCCTACAGACTTTAGAAAAAAATCTGTAAATAAAACTGAGGTTGTTTCACAAAAAAAATAACATCGAAAGAGGACACTTCACGAAAAGTATTGAAGCTCGTTTTAATCTGCTAACTGAATACCCCAAAAAAGTATGGCTGTCAAAAGCTTTCGACTCAGTGATCGTTCATATAGAAACTTTGTGTTCACTGAACTGTATTAATGACTTCAGATTTGTGTGACATAGTTAAGCAATAAACGTAACTTCGCTTCGCTTGTAGCAGGTGTATATAGTTGTAAAGAAAGCAAATATTGGAAGCAAGTGTGGCTTAGCAATGTGATCGCGCAATGGGAAGTTCATTGTACTGTATTTGCTGTTCAGACTGGATCTCCCTTCTACCGAATTATTGGAAACAGAATTCCAGTAATGAAGCTAATCGTTTGACAAAAAAGCGCATTCACTTTCGGTAGCGAGGCTCAGTCCACAACATAAAGCAAGCGGCCCCAGCGCTTTTAACTGCCATTGTGTTGTGTTTAGCTATCGCGGACAATGCCGCTCAAGTTCTCTGTCATTCGATTATACTCTGGAAGTCGGGCGGCAGTAATGGATCCCCTCTGAATCGCCTCTCGGACGCTGCAATACAAAAATAACTGTCCGTCCAACTTACTCTGTGTTTTTTGTTAAAGACATTCTACAGCTTGTTCGGAACTAAATTAGCGCGTGTACGGACTTTCTAACGATTTCAGATTCTATAGAACCAGTAACACGCACATTCAGTTCCTTTAAAAATTGAACTATCATACAAAAATCTGTCCCTAACGTCTGGTTACTTCACAGATGAGTTAGTGTGTTAAACATTTTGCTTCAATCATGTAAAATTTTCACAGCTAAAGACGCCAAATCCTAATTATGTTCCTCTTCCTAGTTTCCAATTATGCACCCACAGATTAATGAAATCCAAAACCAAATATTTAAGGAATAGATCTTTTTCCAAGCATCTCAATGTTTATAACGTCGTAACGTAATTTTGTAGGTATATTCTGTGGTATATGCGTACACTTCCTCCAAAATATGTCACGAATGAAGTTAATAGTAAAGGACTGATAAATTAAAACGTCGTGCCTGATGCTGAAATTTTGTTGCGTGAACAGCGAAAACGTAGTAGATTATAAAGTTTTACAGTGGGAATATCTACATCTACATCTACATCTACATTTATACTTCGCAAGCCACCCAACGGTGTGTGGCGGAGGGCACTTTACGTGCCACTGTCATTACCTCCCTTTCCTGTTCCAGTCGCGTATGGTTCGCGGGAAGAACGACTGTCTGAAATCCTCCGTGCGCGCTCTAATCTCTCTAATTTTACATTCGTGATCTCCTCGGGAGGTATAAGTAGGGGGAAGCAATGTATTCGATACCTCATCCAGAAACGCACCCTCTCGAAACCTGGCGAGCAAGCTACACCGCGATGCAGAGCGCCTCTCTTGCAGAGTCTGCCACTTGAGTTTGTTAAACATCTCCGTAACACTATCACGGTTACCAAATAACCCTGTGACGAAACGCGCCGCTCTTCTTTGGATCTTCTCTATCTCCTCCGTCAACCCGATCTGGTACGGATCCCACACTGATGCGCAATACTCAAGTATAGGTCGAACGAGTGTTTTGTAAGTCACCTCCTTTGCTGATGGACTACATTTTCTTAGGACTCTCCCAATGAATCTCAATCTGGTACCCGCATTACCAACAATTAATTTTATATGATCATTCCACTTCAAATCGTTCCGCACGCATACTCCCAGATATTTTACAGAAGTAACTGCTACCAGTGTTTGTTCTGCTATCATATAATCATACAATAAAGGATCCTTCTTTCTATGTATTCGCAATACATTACATTTGTCTATGTTAAGGGTCAGTTGCCACTCCCTGCACCAAGTGCCTATCCGCTGCAGATCATCCTGCATTTCGCTACAATTTTCTAATGCTGAAACTTCTCTGTATATTACAGCATCATCCGCGAAAAGCCGCATGGAACTTCCGATACTATCTACTAGGTCATTTATATATATTGTGAAAAGCAATGGTCCCATAACACTCCCCTGTGGCACGCCAGAGGTTACTTTACGGTCTGTAGACGTCTCTCCATTGATAACAACATGCTGTGTTCTGTTTGCTAAAAACTCTTCAATCCAGCCACACAGCTGGTCTGATATTCCGTAGGCTCTTACTTTGTTTATCAGGCGACAGTGCGGAACTGTATCGAACGCCTTCCGGAAGTCAAGGAAAATAGCATCTACCTGGGAGCCTGTATCTAATATTTTCTGGGTCTCATGAACAAATAAAGCGAGTTGGGTCTCACACGATCACTGTTTCCGGAATCCATGTTGATTCCTACATAGTAGATTCTGGGTTTCCAAAAACGACATGATAACGTGGTAGTGAAAACGGAGTAAGCTATAAACTGTTTTTTCTTTAATTACTTTCTGAGGAATGTCAGAAAGGAAAAACTTCTAATTTGCTCACCATGAGTTATACTACCTCAATACATATGCACAGTTACTGCCTTCAACACTTGCCTTACTGTGTTTAACCTTTAATGCTCTTTTAGTAAGTAGAATATGACAGCGTATTAAATTTTAGAATCTGAATACCTGAATTTTGTTTCCCCTGGGAGCCGTTACATAGACTACCTACAACTGGGTTCTTTCAACTTCTTTCAGATTTCAGTAATACAGATTACATTAGCTTGCCATTAACACGAGAAGAAAAATTTAAACGAATATACCGACTGAACTGAACGGCTTGTGCAGTCTGGCTGGCATTCAGACGATATGAGTACTGAAGTACGCATCTTGTTAAATTTTATCCCCTTGATCCTGTCCTCTTGATTTGTGGCACTAATTTGTGTTACGACATGATTTTTTTACACGTGTTCTTCGACACTTCTCTCGACCAACCGAAAATTGGCTAAATACACGTTCCAAAACAGATAGTAACAATTTTAAGTTTTATCGTTCAGTGACGAACAGGAGCTCATGGAAATCGACATTAATTGAACGACTTACATTGCACTTTCACAGTCGCCACAAAGTCATGCCTTTTTCGTTTTATAAGTTGCTCTGAGCTTTCTCATTTCTATTTAATAAGCAATCACCTCAGAAATCGCACTAAAACAGCTATAGAAAATAGTTTTCACGCTTAATAACACAACACAGTTTAAGAATTCAACAATTCTAAGGCGAACAATTTAAGAACGGAACTAAGCCTGACAAGTATGAGAAAGTTACAGTGCCATTTTGTGACACAAACATAGGAGACATATGTATCAAAGAAAAACTTACAGGTCCGCAGCTCGTGGTCCTGCGGTCGCGTTCTCGCTTCCCACGCCCGGGTTCCCGGGTTCGATTCCCGGCGGGGTCAGGGATTTTCTCTGCCTCGTGATGACTGGGTGTTGTGTGATGTCCTTAGGTTAGTTAGGTTTCAGTAGTTCTAAGTTCTAGGGGACTGATGACCATAGATGTTAAGTCCCATAGTGCTCAGAGCCATTTGAAAAACTTACAGTCAGAATAGTACTAGTTAGGAATTAATGGATGAACTGGAAATGAAATGTTCAAATATTACACGCGCTCCAGAATATATATTCGTCTATACAACCACAAACAATATAGATTTTGCGTTGAAATCTTCACGTATTTTAAGCTAAAGGAACGAAGATTTGTTTGGGACATATTTTGGAAATTGCATTTTTTGAGCCAGTATAACTGTATCTACCCCTTAAAACACGGTATAATTACTAATAAAGCATGCAGGAACTAACGACTAATCACAAAAACTTCTGCGACTGTTTTTAAAATGATAGCCAACTTCATGATTTGAAACCCAGCTGTGGACGATTTTTTGGTAATTTTTTCCACATGCAAATCTCAATCGCACGATACAGCTCCTAAAACAACTTTGGGGCTCCTATGACATATCCCCCCCCCCCCCCATGAACCATGGACGTTGCCGTTGGTGGGAAGGCTAGCGTGCTCAACGATACAGGTAGCCGTACCGTAGGTGCAACCACAACGGAGGGGTATCTGTTGAGAGACCAGACAAACGTGTGGTTCCTGAAGAGCGGCAGCAGGTTTTTCAGTAGTTTCAGGGACAACAGTCTGGATGATTGACTGATCTGGCCTTGTAACACTAACCAAAATGGCTTTGCTATTCTGGTACTGCGAATGGCTGAAAGCAAGGGGAAACTACAGCCGTAATTTTTCCCGAGGGAATGCAGCTTTACTGTATGATTAAATGATGATGGCGTCCTCTTGGGTAAAATATTCCGGAGGTAAAATAGTCCCCCATTCGGATCTCCGGGCGGGGAATACTCAAGAGGACGTCGTTATCAGGAGAAAGAAAACTGGCGTTCTACGGATCGGAGCGTGGAACGTCAGATCCCTTAATTGGGCAGGTTGGTTAGAAAATTTAAAAAGGGAAATGGATACGTTAAAGTTAGATATAGTGGGAATTAGTGAAGTTCGGTGGCAGGAGGAACAAGACTTTTGGTCAGGTGAATACAGGGTTATAAATACAAAATAAAATAGGGATAATGCAGGAGTAGGTTTAAAATGAATAAAAAATAGTAGTACGGGTAAGCTACTACAAACAGCATAGTGAACGCATTATTGTGGCCAAGATACACACGAAGACATTTCCAGGGGCAGATGTGGACTCTGACCACAATCTATTGGTTATGAACTGTAGATTAAAACTGAAGAAACTACAAAAAGGTGGGAAGTTAAGGAGATGGGAACTGGATAAACTGACTAAACCAGAGGTTGTACAGAGTTTCAGGGAGAGATAAGGGAACAATTGACAGGAATGGGGGAAAGAAATACAGTAGAAGAAGAATGGGTAGCTTTGAGGGATGAAGTAGTGAAGGCAACAGAGGATCAAGTAGGTAAAAAGACGAGGGCTAGTAGAAATCCTTGGGTAACAGAAGAAATATTGAATTTAATTGATGAAAGCAGAAAATATAAAAATGCAGTAAATGAAGCAGGCAAAACGGAATACAAACGTCTCAAAAATGAGATCGACAGGAAGTGCAAAATGGCTAAGCAGGGATGGCTAGAGTACAAATGTAAGAATGTAGAGGCTCATCTCACTAGGGGTAAGATAGATACTGCCTACAGGAAAATTAAAGAGGCCTTTGGAGAAAAGAGAACCACTTGTATGAATATTAAGAGCTGAGATGGAAACCCAGTTCTAAGCAAAGAAGGAAAAGCAGAAAGGTGGAAGGAGTATATAGAGGGTCTATACAAGGGCGATGTACTTGAGGACAATATTATAGAAATGGAAGAGGATGTAAATGAAGATGAAATGGGAGATACGATACTGCGTGAAGAGTTAGACAGAGCACTGAAAGACCTGAGTCGAAACAAGGCCCCGGGAGTAGACAACATTCCATTAGAACTACTGACGGCCTTTGGAGAGCCAGTCCTGACAAAACTCTACTATCTGGTGAGCAAGATGTATGAGACAGGCGAAATACCCTCAGACTTCAAGAAGAATATAATAATTCCAATTCCGAAGAACAGATGTATAAATTACCAAACTATCAGTTGAACAAGCCACGGCTGCAAAATAATAACACGAATTCTTTACAGACGAATGGAAAAACTGATAGAAGCCGACCTCGCGGAAGATCAGTTTGGATTCCGTAGAAATGTTGGAACACGTGAGGCAATAATGACCCTACGACTTATCTTAGAAGAAAGATTCAGGAAAGGAAAACCTACGTTTCTAGCATTTGTAGACTTAGAGAAAGCTTTTGACAATGTTGATTGGAATACTCTCTTTCAAATTCTGAAAGTGGCAGAGGTAAAATACAGGGAGCGAAAGGCTATTTACAATTTGTACAGCAACCACATGGCAGTTATAAGGGCCGAGGGGCATGAAAGGGAAGCAGTGGTTGGGAGGGAGTGAGACAGGGTTGTAGCCTATCCCCGATGTTATTCAATCTGTACATTGAGCAAGCAATAAAGGAAACAAAAGAAAAGTTCGGAGTAGGTATTAAAATCCATGGAGAAGAAATAAAAACTTTGAGGTTCGCCGATGACATTGTAATTCTGTCAGAGGCAGCAAAGGACTTGGAAGAGCAGTTGAACGGAATGGACAGTGTCTTGAAAGGAGGGTCTAAGATGAACATAAACAAAAGCAATACGAGGATAATGGAATGTAGTCGAATTAAGTCTGGTGATTCTGAGGGAATTAGATTAGGAAATGAGATACTTAAAGTAGTAAAGGAGTTCTGCTATTTGGGGAGCAAAACAACTGATGATGGTCGAAGTAGAGAAGATATAAAATGTAGACTTGCAATGGCAAGGCAAGCGTTTCTGAAGGAGAAAAATTTGTTAACATCGAGTATAGATTTAAATGTCAAGAAGTCGTTTCTGAAAGTATTTGTATGGAGTGTAGCCATGTATGGAAGTGAAACGTGGACGATAAATAGTTTAGACAAGAAGAGAATAGAAGCTTTCGAAATGTGGTGCTACAGAAGAATGCTGAAAATTAGATGGGTAGATCACATAACTAATGAAGAGGTATTGAATAGAATTGGGCAGAAGAGGAGCTTGTGGCACAACTTGACTAGAAGAAGGGATCGGTTGATAGGACATGTTCTGAGACATCAAGGGATCACCAATTTAGTATTGGAGGGCAGCGTGGAGGGTAAAAATCGTAGAGGGAGACGAAGAGATGAATACACTAGCAGATTCAGAAGGATGTAGGCTGCAGTAGGTACTGGGAGATGAAGAAGCTTGCACATGATAGTGTAGCATGGAGAGCTGCATCAAACCAGTCTCAGGACTGAAGACCACACAACAAAAACATGACATATTCCCGCCGAAAAAAATTAATTTCCGGGAAAAATGGAAATCATCAGTCTGGTTTGATACAGCTCTCCACGAGTCCCACTCGTGTGAGAGGGTTTTTTTTTCATATAATAACATAATACAATGTAATGGATACCGTTAGAGATGATAAAAGTGCTTAATACTATTGTCACCGACGATGAAGGTCGGTGACGTTGTTGATGCTTATGGGAGAGCCACAGCCTCTCCATGTTGCCCATTTACTATTCATATTGAGCCTAAAGTTCGTTTTTTGTCTGTGTTTGCTTTTAAATATACAATTACGGAAATTTGGTTCAGCCTTGAGCAAAGGAGAATTTGTGCTTGCTGAAAGCAGAACCATATTTCCAACATTAGAAATGACCAATTACTGTTCTGCTGTTTCTAGAAAATTGAACGTACTGCTGACCAGCGTAAAATAAACGTTCTCAACAGATACGACTACAAATTATTAAAGAAGTTATCTACACACGTGCTCCGGCGCTGTGAATACAAAGACAGATTGATCCGTAAACTGCTTCAATAAATGACTGTATCGAACACCACGTTGCAGTTCAAACTCCGATAAATATACTGAGGAAATTTTACAGGTCTCTAGACAAAATACTCTTAGAAGCAACTGGTGTGCTGCTTATTCGCACAGGTCTTCCCTATAAGGCCAAAGCCCTTATGCCGGAGCTTGCTTCATAGTTGATTCATCCCACCAATCACAGCGACTCAGATGCCGTCTGTACTAAATCTCAGTACTTCAAACGCTACAAATGCAATGAACTTCACTGAGGCGACAAAAGTCATGGTATAGCGTTGTGCACATACACAGCTTGTTGCAGTACCTCGTCGACAAGGGATAAAAGGGCAGTGCATTGGTGGATCTGTCACTTCTACTCAGGTGATTCACGTGAAAAGGTTTCCGACGTGGCTATGGCGGCACGACGGCAAGTAACAGGTTTTGAACGTGGAATGGTAGTTGGAGCTAGACGCTTGGGATATTCCAACCCGGAAATAGTTAGGAAACTCAGTATTCCGAGATCCATAGCGTCATGAGTGTACCGAGAATACCAAATTTTAGCCATTACCTTTCACCGCGGACAAGCAGTGGCGATGGCCTTCACTTGACGACCGAGAGTAACGGCGTTTGTGTGGTGGTGGCAGTGCTAACAGACAAGCAACACTGCATGAAATAACCGCAGAAATCAGAACGGGACGTACGACGAACGTACCAGTCAAGACAGTGCCGTGAAATTGGTTTTAATGGGCTATGGCAGCAGACGACCGACACGAGTGCCTCGGCTCGTGACCGTATCGGTTAGACCCTAGACGACTGACAAACTGTGGCCTGGTCAGATAAGTCCAGATTTCAATTGATACCAGCTGATTGTGGGGTTCGAGTGCGTAGCAGACCCTACGAAGCTGTGGAACCAAGTGTCAACAAGGCACAGTGTAAGCTGATGCTGGCTCCATAATAGTGTGGGCTGTGTTCACATGGAATAGACTGCGTCATCTGGACGTTCGGCTACTTGGAGACCAGTTGCAGCTATTCATGGACGTTATGTTCCCTCAACAACGATAGCTTTTTTATGGATGACAAATCGCCGTGTCACCAGGCTGCAGTTGTTCGAGATTAATTTTAAGAACATTCTGGACAGTTCGTGCGAATCATTCGGTCACCCCCATCGTCAGACATGAATCTCATCGAATATTTATGGTACATAGTCGTGATGTTATTTCGTGCGCAAAAGCCTGCACTGGCAACATTTTCGCAATTGTGGACGGCTACAGCGGACTTATAACGACTTGTTGAGTTCATGCCACTTCGAGTTGTTGTAGTACGCCGGTAAAAAGCAGATCCGATACGATATTAGGAGATATCCCATGACTTCTGTCAGCTCATTGTATACCCACCTGTGACCAAACGCGCGTTGTCTGTCAAACCTGAACGATTTAATGACACCTCTCATAATCTCCGAGTAGCAGTTACAGCCACTGTCCACAGTGATGTCCCCGAACATCAACTCCAAGCTCATATTAGTGGCCTAGTCAAGGACATAAAAATAATACGACCGCTTTACTTGAAACTGCAACTGCGAGTCTGTCACTATTATAAATATAGCTTCTTAACGCTCCATATTTCTCACACTTTGCTAACTTGCTCTCTTTCTGCTGTCTTTTGCAATTAAATTTCGTGAATTGGTACGAAATCGCTTGTGATGTGGAGGTAGAGAGGATACAACGATGAGCAACGCATTTCGTCGTAAGCTCATTTACTAAGAGTCACGGAGATGCTAATAAGGAAGTGGCAGATACACAAGAGACGTGTTGCATATCAGAGAGCATTTTGCTGTTAATACTCCGAGAGATAACATCGCAAGAAGAGTAAAGCAACAAGTTGCTTCCTCCTTTCCTCAGCCAATCGAATCAATTTGCAAAGTTTAAATTGTAGCCGGATCTCGTGTTTGTGAAGATAATGGGCTTGTGAAATACGAATAATTCGGTAATTTGAAACGATCGTCTGTCGTGTGCTTTGTTTGCGCGCGCTTTAACAACTTATTGGATCCACACATATACAACAAATACTCACACTCGCGCGCATGAACGCATAGTCACACACGCTTGCCCGTGCGCATATGCATATGTACATTCACCTGTTATCCATGGTCATGAGCCGCCTTTAATGTGGTTCCCAGCTGCTCTTCCACAGACGCGTAACACAGTCCTTGCAGCCTGGCATGTTGTTCACTGATTAGCCCTTGTGCCAGCCCCAGAGCTCTATGGCAACACATCATGTTTCTGTCAGCTTTCAGTAAAGGGCTGTCATCCAACACATAGAAGTTTATTAAACTAGATTAAACTGTATGTTAAAGTTACAGCACCTCTATCGCCGAACAAAATCGCCTTTGCTCGCTGTGGAGAAAGTGGTCTATAAAAAGTTGATTTCTATGTCAGATGTAGTCAGTGTAGCGGACGGTGGGACGCAGGAGGCGGTCCTTCGTTGTGAGAAAAGAGTACCTGGTTTCTACACTCAAGCTCATAAATTAAGGACAACTACAGAACGTGGTGCCACACAACGTGGCACAACACAAAACTGGCGCTAATAGCATAGGCACATAGGGAACACACACGACGCAGATCTGTAAGTCCACGGTATTGGTGATAAGTTGAAAAAACCGTTCCGAAACACATGTGCTACAAAACGCCACTGTTTCCTGCACATGTACCCCGACATCAATATGGGATATGATCACCACGCACATGTACACAGGCTGCACAATGGGTTGGCATACTCTGGATCAGGTGATCGAGCAGCTGCTGGGGTATAGCCTCCCATTCTTGCACCACTGCCTGTTGGTGCTCCTGAAGTGTCTTAGGGGTTTCAATACATGCAGCAATACGTCGACCGAGAGCATCCCAGACGTGCTCGATGGGGTTTAGGTCTGGAGAACAGGCAGGCTACTCCATTCGCCTGCTATCTTCTGTTTCAAAGTATTCCTCCACGACTGCATCTCGGTGGGGCCGTGCGTTATCATCCATCAGGAGGAAGGTGAGACCCACTGCACCCCTGGTGCAAAATGACGTCCCAATACACTGACCTATTACAGTTCCTCTGTCAAAGACATGCAGGGGTGTACGTGCACCAATCATAGTCCCACCCCACACCATCAAACCACGACCTCCATACAAGTCCCTTTCAAGGACGTTAACACACAGTCACCATCAGCACGTCGGAAAACGTCTGCACACTTACTCGCTGCACCGTACTCTGACATGCACCAACACACTTCTGTGTATGTGTACTGCTGCCAGCGCCACCGTGCGACGGCCAAAGGTCAAATGCACCGCATGGTCATGCCCCGAGGTGATTCGAACCAGCAAACCGCCCACCGGAGCGTTGTTTCACCATTTATCAGCAGTATCTGGTTCCTGGTTCATGCCAGATGAAAACACGGCGAGATCACTGTTCAGGCTATACCTGGACTCGTCTGTGAACATAGCCTGCGACCACTGTTCCAGTGGCCATGTACTGCGTTCTTGACGCCAGGCTTTACGGGATCTCCTATGACCAGGGCTCAGTGGAATGCACTTTGCAGGTCTGTGGGCGAATAAACTATGTATGTTCAGTCGTCTGTAGTCTGTGTGTCTGGAGACAATTGTTCCAGTGGCTGCGGTAAGGTCCCGAGCAACGCTACCTGCAGTACTCCGTGGCCGTCTGCGGGCACTGATGGTGAGATGTCAGTCTTCTTGTGGTGTTGTACACTGTGGACGTCCTGTACTGTAGCGCCTGGACACGTTTCCTGTCTCCTGGAATCATTGCCATAATCTTGAGATCGCACTTTGTGGCACATGGAGAGCCCGTGCTATGACCTGCTGTGTTTGACCAGCCTCCAGTCGCACTAGTATTCTACCCCTCATGACGTCATCAATATGCGTTCTTTGAGCCATTTTCAACACACAGTCACCATTAGCACGTCTGAAAATGTCTACACATTTACTCGCTGCACCGTACTCTGACATGCACCAACGCACCTCTGTGTATGTGGACTGCTGCCAGCGTCACCGTGCGACGGCCGCAGGTCAAATGCACCGCATGGTCATACCCCGAGGTGATTCAAACCCGCAAACCGCCCACCGGAGCGTTGTTTCACCATGTATCAGCATTATCCTTAAATTATGAGCATGAGTGAAGACGCGTCTCCCCCTGAGTGTCGCCCAGTCTTATAATTTCTGCTTGAAAATACTGTACCACATATGTGCTTGGATTTTTAAGGTAACATTCATCTTGTTTCACGCATCATTCCATTCACTACCTTCTCACTGGGGACTAAATAGGATTTATAAATACACTCCTGGAAATGGAAAAAAGAACACATTGACACCGGTGTGTCAGACCCACCATACTTGCTCTGGACACTGCGAGAGGGCTGTACAAGCAATGATCACACGCACGGTACAGCGGACACACCAGAAACCGCGGTGTTGGCCGTCGAATGGCGCTAGCTGCGCAGCATTTGTGCACCGCCGCCGTCAGTGTCAGCCAGTTTGCCGTGGCATACGGAGCTCCATCGCAGTCTTTAACACTGGTAGCATGCCGCGACAGCGTGGACGTGAACCGTATGTGCAGTTGACGGACTTTGAGCGAGGGCGTATAGTGGGCATGCGGGAGGCCGGGTGGACGTACCGCCGAATTGCTCAACACGTGGGGCGTGAGGTCTCCACAGTACATCGATGTTGTCGCCAGTGGTCGGCGGAAGGTGCGCGTGCCCGTCGACCTGGGACCGGACCGCAGCGACGCACGGATGCACGCCAAGACCGTAGGATCCTACGCAGTGCCGTAGGGGACCGCACCGCCACTTCCCAGCAAATTAGGGACACTGTTGCTCCTGGGGTATCGTCGAGGACCATTCGCAACCGTCTCCATGAAGCTGGGCTACGGTCCCGCACACCGTTAGGCCGTCTTCCGCTCACGCCCCAACATCGTGCAGCCCGCCTCCAGTGGTGTCGCGACAGACGTGAATGGAGGGACGAATGGAGACGTGTCGTCTTCAGCGATGAGAGTCACTTCTGCCTTGGTGCCAATGATGGTCGTATGCGTGTTTGGCGCCGTGCAGGTGAGCGCCACAATCAGGACTGCATACGACCGAGGCACACAGGGCCAACACCCGGCATCATGGTGTGGGGAGCGATCTCCTACACTGGCCGTACACCACTGGTGATCGTCGAGGGGACACTGAATAGTGCACGGTACATCCAACCGTCATCGAACCCATCGTTCTACCATTCCTAGACCGGCAAGGGAACTTGCTGTTCCAACAGGACAATGCACGTCCGCATGTATCCCGTGCCACCCAACGTGCTCTAGAAGGTGTAAGTCAACTACCCTGGCCAGCAAGATCTCCGGATCTGCCCTCCATTGAGCATGTTTGGGACTGGATGAAGCATCGTCTCACGCGGTCTGCACGTCCAGCACGAACGCTGGTCCAACTGAGGCGCCAGGTGGAAATGGCATGGCAAGCCGTTCCACAGGACTACATCCAGCATCTCTACGATCGTCTCCATGGGAGAATAGCAGCCTGCATTGCTGCGAAAGGTGGATATACACTGTACTAGTGCCGACATTGTGCATGCTCTGTTGCCTGTGTCTATGTGCCTGTGGTTCTGTCAGTGTGATCATGTGATGTATCTGACCCCAGGAATGTGTCAATAAAGTTTCCCCTTACTGGGACAATGAATTCACGGTGTTCTTATTTCAATTTCCAGGAGTGTAGAAGATACCAATAGATGCTTATTTACTTGGTGTGAGAAGATACAACATATGGTCTAAAACTTAACTTTTATCGAACCTGAAAAGAACGTTGAATACCGTGAAAAGAAGTTTCTTGTTCTGTAATGAACAAAGTTTTTTTTTAATCAGGTGGTTCTTATATCACTAGAAAGCAAAACAAAATATAGGTTGGTTCTGACAAACAAGATATCAGCAACCAGTCAGTTTTTATAATGTTATTTATTTACATACAGTAAATAGTTCCGCTATCGGTTTCGAACCGATAGCTTAACCATCAGATGGTTTGTTCACGTTAAGATACATTGTTGTAGTTTACATTAATTTTCTCTTTTTATTCCCCCGTATGATAGAAATTCTGTCTATTTAAACATAATTCTGCCTCATAACGATTTCAAACGATGTAAACAATTTATTAAAATGAATATGTTTGTAAGTTCACAGTCTGCTGAACGAATAGTATTACGATGATGACACTAGGTATCGTGCACAAAATACCAGTCTTGAGATTAAGCAAGGGCTATTCAAATACTGATGGTCATTTTCTGATACATAATAGCGCTTGTTGTTTGAGTTCACGTATACTGACAGGCTTAACCAGATCTCATCCGAAGAAATGAATACCTGAAGACCCGAAAGTCCTGTTTACAATTCTTTTAAAAACCATTGGTAGCACTTAACACGTAAAAATCGTCCGGCCGCCTTAACGCATGCGCAACAGTAAATTTCTAGGGATGCAGATGCCTGTGACTTTTTGAAAATGTTTCGTCACTACAATCTCTTTAACTCTCACTTGCACACACACACACACACACACACACACACACACGCTTGAGATTTTGTCGGACTTTACACAAGGCATTCCTTCAATCGAGTGATGTTTTATGGTGTTCCAACTCTCCTCGGATGGTAATTGTTTTTATGCGCTACAGAATCCTTTTCGCGCCCGTTTGCCACTAAGCTTCGCACTTCACACTTTGCTCGAGGTTTTTCCAAAGCACTTACAGTCTTAAATTGTTGTCAAGACATTATACATACGTTTGTGGTAAGGTCTTATGGGACCAAACTGCTGAAGTCATCGGTCCCTAAGCCCATGCCCGAGGGAGGACTCAAACCTCCTACGTGAGGAGCCGCACGAACCGTGGCAAGGCGCCTGAGACCACGCGGCTACCCCGCGCGGCTTGTCAAGACAGTTTCACGCACTTTTTACGCGAATTATGCTTCGCGTAGCACTCAAAAACGAACACTCGCTGGTTTATCGTGAGCATCTTTTTGTGTTACATTCAACTGGCCACCAAACACCTCTACAAGACTCCCTCACTCAAATGTGCCGAAGATTCTCATGGGCAGGCGATTGACAGCAAGCTATTTCCGCCTCGAAAGGACGGTTTCTAGAATTTTAGTGATGGGCAGTTCCGCGGCAGCCTTATAAATACATACATACGAATATTTTTTGCACCAGTTTAATTTTCCGCTACCACATACTGTCATAATCAGTTACTGCATCCGTAACATACCTTGTAATTCGTTGAACATATCAATGTCTGTCTCCTGGTCACTTTTATTGTCACTATTTTCCAGTCCAAACTGTATCACCAAATTTTCTGTATCTTACTGCATTAAATATTCACGCCTCTAATATTTATTTTCACTATTATTAAAACATGGACTTCATTTATCCCAGACTTCCACTTGTTACTTACTTGTTTATGCAGTTTGAGGTCAATTTCCTTCAAGTTTTCAATGAAAGATTATTATTTACCGATAAAATATTGACTATTTGTGTTCCAGGTCACACATTAGTATTAGATCCCAGTGGAAGGAAAATAACGGTACAATGGGACACCTTATTTTATTCGAATAACAGGAGTAAAAATTTACATTCGACAGACACACATCGAATTATGATTTAAAAAAAAGTTATATCTAGCGAATTAAACCTTTTTCCTTGTGTTATTTTCGAGTGGTCGTAAATCAGTGTGTTTAACTCACATGGTTATATTTATTTCTTTTGTATCCCGCCTGCAAGGCGGCGAATGTGTAAGCTCCTGAAAACTGAAGGGTGGGCCGAATGTAGGAAGCTAGGAGGTGCAGATGAGGTAGAACACTTGGTACTGCAATTAAAAGAGGTTTTACTATATCACCACACAATAATTTGAATACATGCATTGTACTTAACTCTGGCTGAGATGAGCACGTAGGTGCGAAGCTGTACATCAAGTTACAAAGGCAAAATCTGTAGTGGCTAGCCCCCTATGAAATAGAAACAATGTTGCTTGGTCGTCTACTCGGAATCAAAATGGGGAGAATGTGGAGCGGTGCTCGTAGAGCTGCACAGCGCCGGCTAGAGGGCGCTGTCGTTGGTGTCTGTCGTAGTGCCAACCTAAGAACTTGCACCTACGCCGTCGCGTCGTAGCTATCGATGCCACAAATTTCATGAACAATTTCTGTTAGGTCATGGTCATTGCTAGGACAATCGTTTCACTTGTTTACAGATATTAACAACATTCTAAATGAGCATTGTGCGCTGAGATCCTATCACTTCCGGCGGTTTCTTTGTCAGTTTCTAATAATATCCTGAAATTATCTGGTAGTCAATGTGCATTTCACGCGGACAACACCTGGCGTTGCTCGTATCAGCGATCAGTCGCATGCCACGACACGCAGAAACAAATGGAATATGTTAAACCATTTAACTATTAACACCTTGACAGAGTGAGACTTAATGGATACTCCAGTAGTACAACGGCAACGGTTTTAAATTTCTGTTCATGGAAAATCGTCGACTTTTTTACCATTTGCTCTGAAGAGCTCGCGGAACCTAGAAAACTTTTCGATGTCATTATCCATTACCGAGATCCAGAAGATCGAAGTTAAATTACTTATTCTCGTAAAACATGCGCGTAATCTCCGGCCTGAGGCATATATGTAGTTCTAACTGACGTAGTACACACATAACTAGGGTTCTGGGGTCATTACTAGAGTTACCAAACTAAGTTTTAAGCCGCCACTTTTCAACCATAAAATTCTACGACGCGCTCTCCCTGTGCATTGAGCACTATACAGGCTGTCTTCAGCTGCCAATTATTCAATGGCATAAGCACTTTTTTCTTTCGTTCATCTCAGAGTAGCACTTGCACTTGCAACCTACGTCCTCACTTATTTGCTGGATGTATTCCAATCTGTGCCTTCCTCCCTTCCATTCCCCTTATCTGTGTTTTCCACATATTCCCCCCTCCGATTCTGCACAGAACCTCCTCATTCCTTACCTTACCTGTCCACCTAATTTTCAACATTCGTCTGTAGCACCATATCTCAAATACTTCAATTCTCTTCTGTTCGGGTTTTCCCACAGTCCATATTTCTCTACCATACGATGCTGTACTCCAGGCGCACATTCTCAGAAATTTTTTCTTCATATTAAGGCATATGTTTGACACTAGTAGACTTCTCTTGGCCGGGAATGCCCTTTTTGCCAGTGCTAGTCCGCTTTTGATGTCCTCCTTGCTCCATCCGTCATTGGTCATTATGCTGCCTAGGTAATAGAATTCCTTAACTTCATGTATTTCGTGACCATGAATCCTGATGTTAAGTTTCTCGCTGTTCTCATTTCTGCTACTTCTAATTACTTTCGTCTTTCTTCGATGTACTGTCAATCCATATTCTGTGCTCGTTACATTGCTCAAAAATGGTTCAAATGGCTCTGAGCACTATGGGACTTAACATCTGAGGTCATCAGTCCCCTAGAACTTAGAACTACTTAAACCTAACTAACCTAAGGACATCACACACATCCATGCCCGAGACAGGATTCGAACCTGCGACAGTAGCGGTCGCGCGTTTCCAGACTGAAGCGCCTAGAACCGCTCGGCCACCAACGGCCGGCTCGTTACATTGTTCATTCCATTCAGCAGATCATGTAATTCTTCTTCAGTTTCGCTCATGATAGCTATGTCTTCAGCGAATCTTATTATTGATATCCTTTCACCTTGAATTTTAATTCCACTCCTACACCTTTCTTTTATTTCCATTACTGCTTCTTCAAAGTACAGATTGAACAATACCTTACAAATAACTATTTTATTATAGAAATTCTTTGTATCTGCAAATGAAACACCGCATTTTTGTTATACTTTAGGTGTACCCTAAAAAGTTATGCATTTTTATATAAATTAGTGTAAAGTGAATTTGCGTTGGATGGGAGATGATTTTCTGTTAACCTTCTATTATGTGTACCTATTTGCTGTTCATGCGTGTCAAAGAGTATAAATGTTCAAAGTATATAAATAAACGGTGCAAACATTACTGACCAACACAGTGAATTTCTTATAAGCAACACCTCCTGCTGTAATGGGGAAAAGAAGGGAACCAGCTGAAAAATACTCTTGTCGGAGCAGAAAAGAGCGAATGTACTTCTCTCTGACAGAAAACTAGGGAACCAGTTACATCAATGCTCATTCCGCCTTTCATACAAAAAAGTTTGGAATACAAACATTCTCGCTTTCTTGTGCGGAAAGACAGTAGAAGAGACAGCGACGCTGGAAGAGAGAGGAGACAGTGCCAGTGGAAGACAAAGAGAGGAGTCAATGATGGTGTGTGAGAGAGAGAGAAGGAGGCAGTGAAAGAGAAGGGGATGGATGGAGACAGTAGCAGTGGGAGCCAAAATAAAGGGTGATAGTGATGGTCAGTGGCAGTAAAAAAGAAAGAGACATGACTGGAGATAGGAGCAGTGGGAGTGAGAGAGCAGACAGTGAAGATAAAAAAGATGGGTGAGGGAGGCCATATATAGGCTTTTTGGCGAACTTGAATGCAAAAAAATTAATCCTCTTTCTCTAGTCCATATATCCACACGTTAAAGTTTCACAGTCTATGGGTAAAAATCCTAAGCAAACCATTTGCAAGGACTTCTGTAGTGAGGGGATAATGGTGGCTGCAGAGAATGAAAGCAGACTGTAAGTAAGAAGAAGTGAAAGAACAAGAATTGTTGGTGGATGAGAGTTACGACTCCTTTCATAGCCCTTAAATTCTCACAAACACACGCTCTCTTTAACAATAACTTTTCCTCTACACTGTGTCCACAGCACGACCCTCATTTTTAGTGAAAATGAAGTTCGTGTTGAGGTCGCAGTCGGACATGAACGCGCAGAGAAAAGGTCACGAAGTTCAGTCTGACCTGGTTTCCTCATTTTAAGTATTTGTCTTGCTACGGTGTAGGGCGAGGCGTGCAATCAGAATCAGGTTACTGTTGGCTGAAATAGATTTGGCTCAGGCAGCATGTTGAGTGATACATTCGGTAGCCGACCTCGGGGAAGATCAGTTTCGATTCCGTAGAACTGTAGGAACACGTGAGGCAATTCTGACCTTACGACTTATCTTAGCAGGAAGATTAAGGAAAGGCAAACCTACATTTCTAGCATTTGTAGACTTAGAGAATGCTTTTGACAATGTTGACTGGAATACTCGCTTTCAAATTCTAAAGGTGACAGGGATAAAACACAGGGAGCGAAAGGCTATTTACAATTTGTACAGAAACCAGATGGCAGTTATAAGAGTCGAGGGGCATGAAAGGGAGGCAGTGGTTGGGAAGGGAGTGAGACAGGGTTGTAGCCTCTCCCCGATCTTATTCAATCTGTATATTGAGCAGGCAGTGAAGGAAACAAAAGAAAAATTCGGAGTAGGTATTAAAATCCATGGAGAAGAAATAAAAACTTTGAGGTTCGCCGATGACATTGTAATTCTATCAGAGACAGCAAAGGACTTGGAAGAGCAGTTGAACGGAATGGACAGTGTCTTGAAAGGAGGATATAAGATGAACATCAACAAAAGCAAAACGAGGGTAATGGAATGAGGTCGAACTAAGTCAGGTGATGCTGAGGGAATTAGATTAGGAAATGAGACACTTAAAGTAGTAAATGAGTTTTGCTATTTGGACGGCAAAATAACAGATGCTTGTCGAAGTAGAGAGGATATAAAATATAGACTGGCAATGGCAAGGAAAGCGTCTCTGAAGGAGAAAAATTTGTTAACATTGAGTATTGATTTAAGTGTCAGGAAGTCCTTTCTGAAAGTATTTGAATGGAGTGTAGCCATGTATGAAGTGAAACGTGGACGATGAATAGTTTAGACAAGAGGAGAATAGAAGCATTCGAAATGCTGAAGATTAGTTGGGTAGATCAAATAATTAATGAGGAGGTACTGAACAGAATTTTGGGGAGAAGAGAAATTTGTGGCACAACTTGACTAGAAGAAGGGATCGGTTGGTAGGACATATTCTGAGGCATCAAGGGATCAGCAATTTAGTATTGGAGGGCAGCATGGAAGGTAAAACTCGTAGAGGGAAAGCAAGAGACAAATACACTAAACAGATTCAGAAGGGTGTAGGTTGCAGTAGGTACTGGGAGATGAAGAAGCTTGCACAGGATAGAGTAGCATGGAGAGCTGCATCAAACCAGTCTTTGTACTGAAGGCGACAACGACAACGACATTAGCATCTCCTCTCCATTAGGCCCGCACTGCTATTGCCTTCACCCATCTCTTTCTCTTTCACTGCCACTTTCTCCCTCTCACCGACTCTTGTCTCCTTCTTTCCCACTGGCCTGTCTCCTCTCTCTCTCTTCCACTGTCGCTGTCTCTCTGCTTCTCTCTTTTAGCACAAGCAAGCGCGAATATGTTCGCATGCCGAAATTTTTTCTGACTAAGGCGGAATGATTACTGAGGCAGCTGGTTTTCTACTTTTCTGTCATTCTTTTAAAGTGGAGGCTATTGTACTCCGACAGGATCATTTTTCAGATGGTTCCCTTCATTTTCCTGTTACAGCAGGACGCGCTGCTTACATAGAATGAATTTTTGACCATTTATTTACATACTTTGAACATTTATATGCTATGACACATAACAAGTAACCGTAATATAAGGTTAACACAAAATCGTCTCCCATCCAATACAAGTTCACTGTACATTATTTTACAAAAAATTGCACAACTTTTTTAGGCTACATCTAAAGTATACTAAAAATGTGGCGTTTCATTTTCAAGTACAAAGAATCTCCGTGACAAAATAATTTTTTGTTGGGTACATGTGTACTCACCTGTCTAATGCCCAAGATACGGGGTCAGCGCGCCATAAAAACCTCAGAACCTGATGCCAACAGAACCGAAGCCATGTTTTTATTACGTCAGTTAAACCTACATATACACCACAGACTGGATATTACGTGCATATTTTACTTGCATGAGTACGGTAACTTCGATCCTCTGGATAATGATATCGAATAAAGCTTTTAGGTTCCCCGAGAACATCAACTTAAGAGCGTATAGAACGTCGACGATTTTCCTTGAAAAAAAAATTCGTGAATTGTTCATCCCACAAAAATCGTGGGTTTTCGGGCCTTTCTCAGGAACCGACTGTGAATAAACGGTTCTTTTGTAAGCCGCTTAAGGTCTGCCCGAGACCACAGCCTATGCAACACAACCAACCGATTTGCCCACTTTGCCTGGCCTAGAGGAAGTGTGCAACGTTTGAGTTTTCACCCTGTATTGTAGGACAGCTACAGTATGCTCGTTCTTCCGATCGGAATACAAATGATAGCTAAGCCAAGTGCTATCCAAAACAATAACTGACTCTTTATTTCTGTTATCAACAGAAATCGAGATATGACCCAATCAGAAATCGAATTTTTGCGCTCAGCTTTTTGGAGCATATAGGTATCATGCACTGTTGTGCACGGACCGATATATGTTCTATATTCCGACATAACTGTCTTAAAGGAGTGTGACTATAATATAAGTTAAATGTTTATTTGACACTACACAATAGTCAAGCCATAGTCACAGTACATAAAATTTTTCTTTAAAGTTGGTGTTACATTACCGGTTTCAACGAACTACGTCGTCATTTTCAAATATAAAACATCAGTTGAAGAATATATAATGGGAGTTGTGGCCATATATCTGGCTACAATTACGAAAAACAATGAGACCAGACAATCGACGCAATGGTGGCACAACCAAGTCACTACAAGCTATGCCCATGCTTGCCCAACCGTTCATTCCATTTAGAAAATGACGACGTAGTTCGTTGAAACGGTAATGTAACAATTTTTTTTAAAGAAAAATTTTATGTACTGTGACTATGGCTTCACTATTGTAGTGTCAAATAAACGTTTAACGATATATGTTCGTTTACATGAGATTATCCTTCTTTATAATGTACATTTGTATAGTGTGAAAGCCTGAAAGTTACTACTGTCGTTTCGAACATAATTCAGACATGGTGATGGGGCACGTTTACGCAGTTCTGTTGGGGTGTGTTTATGCACTATTTTACATTGCCATCATAACTGATTTCCTAGTCACGGAAACCTTAAAACAACAGTAGTTGGAAACGCAATCTAAAGAAAATTAAGACACAGGAGAATAAAAGGTAGAAAATGCTAAAAATATTATTTGAACCTGATGAATCTCAAGCAGAAAGAATTCTGTGAGAGCAAGGACTGAAATTGCTAAAAGCAAGAACAAGGAAGAATGTGGGTAGGCCTACTTCTGATGTCATTTAATGTTACGCCCAAAGGCAGGTTTTCACATGGTAACTCTCCATGCTTTCCTGTCTTCTGACATCACCTTCATGTCCACATAATTTCCGGTTCCTTTCATGTCGTCGGTGATCTGTTATCTGCTACTTCCTCTCAATCTCCCCTCTCAAACTAGTCCTTCCAAATCATCTGTTAGCAAGCACTCCCGTCTGAACCAATGTGAAATGCAATTCTTCTTTATTTCTCGTATAGCCTTCAGCAGTCTGATGAACAGCATGAAAATTGCCTTTGTATTTACTACTTGAAACGATACAACCAATCAAAAAGAAATCATGAGTGGGGTCCAGTGCTACAGGTGTGAAAAATGAGCTCACGATGATAGTTTTTTGTTTGCATCAATCGCAACGCGGATAATGATGATGAACAGGTCTTTAGTTAACATTCAAACTTATATATATGCCGTATTATGCCAATAAATGGAAGTTCGAAAAATATGTCGTGTGTTATCATACTAATTGATGTAAGTAAGCGTGTAATTCTTTCTACTGCCCATAAAACACAATGAAAATTTTAGTACTCTGTTTTGTTTACTCATTATTGTGTTCTACGACACGTGTCCCCACAGATGCATAAACCTATGGGGCATGTTTAAGTACTCTACTTTAGCCTCTATAAAATTATTTTGCACTCATGGATGTAATGCTGAGTTAGAAGTGTGTATCCAAGCTATAATTTAATAAGCATCTTAACAATTTTAAACGCCACAAATCTAACGGAAATCTCTCCAGCCGCCATTTAAAGACAAGTCAGTGTTCAACGTTGTTACCAAATATCTTGAATCGTTCCTGACCGATTTGCTTCTGATTTTGACTAGATACCAAAAATTTCAGACTGATGTAGGCAACATATCTCTTTAATATACAGTATACTGCGTATAAATAGACATACATTATATAATGGATAAACTTGTTGACAAAAAAATCCCGAAAATGTTTTTACCAATTTACTGAAGGTCGTTTGCATTATTAATTGTACAGGTTTCCTGTTGAAAACGACTGCGAGAAAGAAAATGCTGTGCTGTAAAAATTTTTGTCTTCGTTTTCTTTCTTAAAATCTATTTTAACTGTGTAGCGGGCATTTAAACAGTTAAATACAATTTTATTAAAAAAATTTAAATTTTAAACAAAAATTGTATACACTACTATGTACTGTTTGGTTTTCTTCCTGACAGTCGGTTTTAAAAGAAAGAGGAAAGTTGTTTTTGTGGCTTATGGGCTTCTGATTAAAATATTATTACGGAATCTGTATCGTCCGAAAATTTATAATTCTACCCGTTTGCAGATTAATACTGTCATTTAAGGTACTATCCTCACACATCCGGGAGTGGTCTATAACCCCGCACATCGATGTTCCCAAACGATTTACCCGTTTCTTTTAAGCGACTTTGATTCCAGGTCAAGGTTTTGCAGTTTCTGTCGACTATGCGCCTCTGTTGAGTTTTATCTCCGTGGCAATCAGAGGTCATAAAAATTTCGGACGAGAAAAGCTGAGAATAGAAGAGACGACTTCCTTGCAGTCGGACTCTGAAACTGCAAGGACATAAAAAACTAACGATTGTTGTTGTTGTGGTCTTCAGTACTGAGACTGGTTTGATGCAGCTCTCCATGCTACTCTATCCTGTGCAAGCTTCTTCATCTCCCAGTACCTACTGCAACCTACATCCTTCTGAATCTGCTTAGTGTATTCATCTCTTGGTCTCCCCCTACGATTTTTACCCTCCACGCTGCCCTCCAATACTAAATTGGTGATCCCTTGATGCCTCAGAACATGTCCTACCAACCGATCCCTTCTTCTGGTCAAGTTGTGCCACAAACTTCTCTTCTCCCCAATATTATTCAATACTTCCTCATTAGTTACGTGATCTACCCATCTAATCTTCAGCATTCTTCTGTAGCACCACATTTCAAAAGCTTCTATTCTCTTCTTGTCCAAACTATTTACCGTCCATGTTTCACTTCCATACATGGCTACACTCCATACAAATACTTTCAGAAATGACTTCCTGACACTTAAATCTATACTCGATGTTAACAAATTTCTCTTCTTCAGAAACGCTTTCCTTGCCATTGCCAGTCTACATTTAATATCCTCCCTACTTCGACCATCATCAGTTATTTTGCTCCCCAAATAGCAAAACTCCTTTACTACTTTAAGTGTCTCATTTTCTAATCTAATTCCCTCAGCATCACCAGACTTAATTCGACTACATTCCATTATCCTCGTTTTGCTTTTGTTGATGTTCATCTTATATCCTCCCTTCAAGACACCATACATTCCGTTCAACTGCTCTTCCAAGTCCTTTGCTGTCTCTGACAGAATTACAATGTCATCGGCGAACCTCAAAGTTTTTATTTCTTCTCCATGGATTTTAATACCTACTCCGAATTTTTCTTTTGTTTCCTTTACTGCTTGCTCAATATACAGATTGAATAACATCGGGGAGAGGCTACAACCCTGTCTTACTCCCTTCCCAACCACTGCCTCCCTTTCATGTCCCTCGACTCTTATAACTGCCATCTGGTTTCTGTACAAATTGCACAGAATTTTACCCCTGTCACCTTTAGAATTTGAAGGAGAGTATTCCAGTCAACATTGTCAAAAGCTTTCTCTAAGTCTACAAATGCTAGAAACGTAGGTTTGCCTTTCCTTAATCTTTCTTCTAAGATTAGTCGTAAGGTCAGTATTGCCTCACGTGTTCCAGTATTTCTACGGAATCCAAACTGATCTTCCCCGAGGTCGGCTTCTACTAGTTTTTCCATTCGTCTGTAAAGAATTCGTGTTAGTACTTTGCAGCTGTGGCTTATTAAGCTGATTGTCCGGTAATTTTCACATCTGTCAACACCTGCTTTCTTTGGGATTGGAATTATTATATTCTTCTTGAAGTCTGAGGGTATTTCGCCTGTTTCATACATCTTGCTCACCAGATGGTAGAGTTTTGTCAGGACTGGCTCTCCCAAGGCCGTCAGTAGTTCCAATGGAATGTTGTCTACTCCGGGGGCCTTGTTTCGACTCAGGTCTTTCAGTGCTCTGTCAAACTCTTCACGCAGTATCGTATCTCCCATTCCATCTTCATCTACATCCTCTTCCATTTCCATAATATTGTCCTCAAGTGCATCGCCCTTGTATAGACCCTCTATATACTCCTTCCACCTTTCTGCTTTCCCTTCTTTGCTTAGAACTGGGTTTCCATCTGAGCTCTTGATGTTCATACAAGTGGTTCTCTTATCTCCAACGGTCTCTTTAATTTTCCTGTAGGCAGTACCTATCTTACCTCTAGTGAGATGAGCCTCTACTTCCTTACATTTGTCCTCTAGCCATCCCTGCTTAGCCATTTTGCACTTCCTGTCGATCTCATTTTTGAGACGTTTGTATTCTTTTTTGCCTGCTTCATTTACTGCATTTTTATATTTTTTCCTTTCATCAATTAAATTCAATATTTCTTCTGTTACCCAAGGATTTCTACTAGCCCTCGTCTTTTTACCTACTTGATCCTCTGCTGCCTTCACTACTTCATCCCTCAAAGCTACCCATTCTTCTTCTACTGTATTTCTTTCCCCCATTCCTGTCAATTGTTCCCTTATGCTCTCCCTGAAACTCTGTACAACCTCTGGTTCTTTCAGTTTATTCAGGTCCCATCTCCTTAAATTCCTACCTTTTTCAAGTTTCTTCAGTTTTAATCTACAGGTCATAACCAATAGATTGTGGTCAGAGTCCACATCTGCCCCTGGAAATGTCTTACAATTTAAAACCTGGTTCCTAAATCTCTGTCTTACCATTATATAATCTATCTGATACCTTTTAGTATCTCCAGGATTCTTCCATGTATACAACCTTCTATCATGATTCTTAAACCAAGTGTTAGCTATGATTAAGTTGTGCTCTGTGCAAAATTCTACCAGGCGGCTTCCTCTTTCATTTCTTAGCCCCAATCCATATTCACCTACTACGTTTCCTTCTCTCCCTTTTCCTACACTCGAATTCCAGTCACCCATGACTATTAAATTTTCGTCTCCCTTCACTATCTGAATAATATCTTTTATTTCATCATACATTTCTTCAATTTCTTCGTCATCTGCAGAGCTAGTTGGCATATAAACTTGTACTACTGTAGTAGGTGTGGGCTTCGTATCTATCTTGGCCGCAATAATGCGTTCACTATGCTGTTTGTAGTAGCTTACCCGCATTCCTATATTCCTAACGATAAGCATATAATATAAAAGACACGCCGTTTCTGTGCTCCATATGCGTAAATAGTTGAATTACTGCGGAGAGAGACGGAAGAATACATCATATTGTTGAGTTACGCAGCTGATGTGGGTGTTTTTGTTCAAATAAAACTAACTTATTACCTGAATTTTAAAGAATATTGAGTCACCAATCTCACAGAAAGTTTAAAATCCACCCTCTCGTTGTGTGATATTGTTTATTAGCAGCGATTTGAGGTGTTAAACTGCAAAGGAACTACAAGTAATGTCCGCCATCCACTACAATGTGACTTCCTGTATGATGATGCACACGCAGAAGTGCCTAGCTGCTCTGCAACTACTGCCGTATAGTGTAAACTGTTTTATTTTATGTATATATTATATTACACTTAACATACCAGTTATTTATGATATATGAAGATGGTCCGTACATGATTGAAAATAGTTATTTGCGTAAAAAGTGCCACATTTCACTGCAATAAATGACGTTTCAGTAACTGTCAGATTTCTCTCCATTCGATAGCACGTCAAGCTGTCATCAGTTTTGTGTAAATCTTTACGAGAGTGCTAACGTCCTCATCTCTATATATAAAGGCGATGCCCTGACAAATTCATCAACGCCCAGCTCAAACCGCTAAGGACAGAAACGTGAAATTTGGAGAGGGTGTTGATCTTATACTGTAGGCATCGATTTTTCAAGACTCTATCCCTAAGTTGATTAAAGATATTATGAAAGAATTTTTGAAAATATTGTGCTATTAAGGCAATTTTAAAGCTAGAAGTATGAAAACTGGTATTTGGCTTCTCGGTCACAAACAAAAAAACTCATGCTTCAGAATTTTTGGAAATTCAACCACTAAGGGAGAAAAATAGTGGGCGAATGTTTCTGAAAAAAATCGTTATTAAAGTATTAATAAAGCATTTTTAAAGCTACGTCTATGAAAAGTGATATTTGACTGCTTAATTTGATACAAAAGACACGTGTTTCAGTGAGTCTTGAAATTTAACCCCTCAGAAGGTGGAACAGGGGATGAAATTTTTTATGAAAATATTTCGTTATGAAAGCATTTTTTAATCTATATCTAAGAAAATTTGTATTTTGCATCTCGTTTGGAAATAAAAAAAATCTTTCAGTGGTTTTGGAAATTCAGCCCCTAAGAGGGTAGAATAGGGAATGAAAGTTTTTATGAAGATATTTCATTACGAAAGAGTTTTTGAAAATAAATCTCTGAAAATTTATATTTGGCTTCTCGGTTGGAAATTAAAAAATATTATGTTTCAGTGCTTTCTTTTTTTTTAATTCGACCCTAAGGGGGTGAAATAGTAGATGAAAACTTTTATGAAAATATTTACTATGGTGAAAAAAGATACTTGTTTTTATGAAAGCCTGGCTCGATGTAAGAAGGGACTGATGGCCCTGGTCAGAAAAAGTTAAGTAAATAAATAAATAATTCCGTTAAATTTCCCGTATGGTTTAGCTGAAGTAAAGTAAACGCCTTTCGGATTAATTACACAGAGTGCACGAATAAGCCCCAGAGACAGGCGGTCCCTGTGCTGTACGCGGAAGCTCTAAATGGATCTAATTTTCCGCGCCGGTTAGAACGCAGTGCTTCTCCCCACCGGCGAATCTGAGAACTCTGTTCTGCGGCGTTCGTTACTGCCTTTAAAACGGCTTTTCATCTCAGTAAATCCTTGTAATATTCCCTGTCTTCATCTTGCCAATCCTGCGAATAACGCCCGGCTCAGCACACAGGAGCTGGAAGAGTTTAAATCGCGGCACTGCTCAAAGATGGGACCACGGCGTGGACGAGAACGCCTTCCTCTATGTAGCTCTGCTTTTGATTAAACTTTTGCACTATGACGGAACTGCATAGCGGACATACAATGGCCGTGGTGTACGTTGCAAACCTTGCGGTTCAGGAGTACAAAGTATCTCTCAGACTACGTTTATGTCAAATAGAAAAATCAATTAGACTAAATCTCAGACGACCTACACAGAGCGATCTCGACGTTCATTTGGAATGCAGGCGCCATTGTTCCACTCGGCTTGTATTCATTTAGACCTTTTCTTGTTTTCAAAACTAGTTTTAAGACATTATCGAGAGTTTAACTGTACAAACTGCACACAAATATTACCCTCACGAAGCGAGAACCCAAAGTTGTGAACATAAGAGTTAAGGTAGTTATCTAGAGCAACCAAAGTAGCAGCGTAATCACAAGAATTACATCCGTTCGTTTGGCGCCACAAATAGTGTTCTTGATGGTTTGACAGATAGTCGGTGCATTTAAAAAGGGAAAAGTTGCAAAAATATAGCGATCAAACTGATCAATGAATAACATTTTATTTACCTTTGGTGCTGTTTCACCTTGCAGCCATCATATTTTAAAGTACGAAACTCGGATAATTCAGGGTATTCATAACAGTATCAGCTGAGCTTGCTCAGGTGTTTTTTACAATTAGATTATAAGTATTACAATTAATTTAAGACTTGTAATGCAAATTGCATCTGATATTGATAATAATCAAACTTTATGTTTCGTTTGCTGTGAGACAAAAGAAGAAAAGAAAAGTAGTCTCAAAATTTTTAGACCTTTTTTTGAAACAAAAATAATTAAACTTCTCTAAATATTTTTAATATTCCTGTCACGTAGCAGATAGGGTATTTTCAATGGTTTTAAGTTCGTGTACAGATTCTCGCTTAATTCGTGCCCTGAAAAAACGAACAGTTAACATATCCTGTTTATTGTAAGCCGTAGTAACAAACCACGCTCACCATACGAATGACTGATGTGAAAAATCAAAGTTTAATAGAGCTTTGGAAGCTTGCAGATCAAATAATGCATAGGAGACAGATAACAATAGGTCGAAATGTGTAAAATCGTTGGGTTTTGATTTTAGGAAAGGTAAAGGCACAAGTGAGGGAGATCTGACGTTGCGATCGATACTGGAACCAGAATTTAAGAAAAATTAAGACACGATCGTGGGATCTCACAACCTGGAAAAAGTGTTTGCCAGTGTAAAATGGTGTACACGTTCGAAATTCCGAGAAAGATAGGGGTACGTTGTAGGGAAAGACGGGTAATACACAGTGTGTATAAGAACCTAGAGGAAACGATAAGACGACCAAGAACGGGGTTCTTAGGTTAAAAAGGGTGCAGGTTTGTGCCTCTATCGTACAATCTATACATCTAAATAGAAGTTAATAGGAAATACAGGAAAGGCATTGCTATCTTCATCAAAAATTAAGAAGAACTGAAGTACTTGTTGAATGTACTGAACAGTCTAATGATTACACATTAATAATATGTAAAAGTAAAACTGGTAAAAGAATACTTAATAATACACCATATCTGGGAGCTGCTGCTCCAGTCTCCAAAAATGTTTTAACTTCAATAGTGGAGGTAAGACCCATTAATAATAGACTACTGACAATTTCTCTTAAATGCGCTAATAAAGCATACACTTTAATTAATTTAACTAATACCCACACGACAGTCAATGAGGATAAGAGTAAAAAACCTGAAGAAGTTAATGAATCTCAATTATTCAAAGAAAAAAATATAAGAAAACGGTGGGTGGATTTCCAGCGCATAAATGGACAAACCAAAAAGGCCAAAGACTTGCTAAAACGCGCAAATATTTTAATCTTAAAATTATGCCATCACATAGCAAAAAGAACCCGTCTAAACAAAACAACATGGCGGGCATCCAATACATTCATTGGGAAATTTCAGTCGATCATATAACAATTTCATACAAAGAAATTTGAAATGTCCAAGTTAGGAAAGGGGCTAATATTGACTCTGGCCATTATTTAACGTGAATAAAAGTGAAACTTCAACCTCAAAAACTCTTCAAAACAAAATATTTTATCTTAAAATTTGACACTGTTAAAATGACCCCAACTCAAAAACGAGCCCGACAAAAAACAGTCCAACAAAAGAAAATTTCATTAAAACAGCACAAAATTTAATTTCGCTTCGCAAGAAACTAAACACCTTTGGTGGAACGCGTACTGCAAGACAGCAGTTACTTCTAAGTTTGAGGCATTCAAAAATTTAAATAGTAACAAAACTGAAAATACGTACAACACCTTCGTAACTGTAAGGAAACAAACATCTAAATTAGACCGACAGACGAAGAGGAACTACGAAAATATCCAACTTTTAGAAATCAGAAACGGCTTTCGAAAGAATTCAGCAAACTTTTATAAAACATTCAAAACAAAACCAACCGGTTACCAACCTCAAAGTCTTTGCTTCAAAAATGAAAATGGTAGTTTGACTCTTAACAAACAGGAAAACTGAAAGGTACTTGCTAATTATTTTGAAAAGGTATTAAACTGTCCTGAACCAGCGAATAAATTCCAACCACAGCAAACTAGTAACACCAACCCCAGCTCTAGAGAACCTGGCGAAGTCGAAATAAACAAACAAATAAAGAGAATTAAAATCAATTAAGCCTCCGGAGAAGAGAGTATAATTGCAGAACTACTAAAATCAGCTGGCCCTAACACTATAGAACTGATAACTCAACTAACAGGACATATCTGGCAAACTGAGAAAATATCTGAAGAGTGGCCGGCCGCGGTGGTCTAGCGGTTCTGGCGCTGCAGTCCGGAACCGTGGAACTGCTACGGTCGCAGGTTCGAATCCTGCCTAGGGCATGGGTGTGTGTGATGTCCTTAGGTTAGTTAGGTTTAAGTAGTTCTAAGTTCTAGGGGACTTATGATCTAAGATGTTGAGTCCCATAGTGCTCAGAGCCATTTGAAAAAATTATCTGAAGAGTGGAAAACTGTCCTCATTCATCCGCTTCATAAAAAAGGGGATAGAACCGATGTTAATAATTACCGAGGAATGTCTCTTCTCCAGGTCACATACAAAATTCTCTCGCAATGTTTTGCTTGATCGAACCCGAGAAAAGTTCGAACCTAAAATTGATGAGTACCAAGCAGGCTTTGTGTCAAACAGATCCCATCTGGGACAAATTCTTAATTTAAGACTAATCCTCAGGCACCAAAGGATTTCTAGTAACAATATTGTATACACATTTATGGATTTTAAAAAGGCCAACGACTCAGCTGTTCCTGACTCTCTATTCCAAATTTTAAAGGAACAAGGGCTAGATAATAAAACGCCAACACTGATTAAGGAAATGTTAATAGACACTTGCTCTAATTTCTGAACCATTTGATATAAAGACTGGTGTTAGACAGAGAGATGGACTCTCCCCATTACTGCTCAACTGTGTTCTGGAAAATGAAATTACAGAAAGGCGAGAGCAAAAGTCTAGTCAAAACATAGATCAATCAATCAATCTAGGTAGAAGTAATATTAGAGTAGACTGCCTCGCCTTTGCAGAAGATCTGGCAGTTTTAACTGGGAATATCACCACAGATCGAAAACAATTGAAATTTTTAAAGAAGTTGCGGAAAAAGTAGGACTGCAAATATCATTCGAAAAGACAGAACATATGACTTACAAAAAACAAGCACCGAAGTTTTTGAACACGAAATATGGAAAAATAAAAAGGGTTTCTCAGTTTAAATACTTGAGGAAATCATAAAAGAGAACGGTCTGGGAAAATCTGCAAACGAAGTTCGCTATCAAAAAATGGCAACTGCATTCAGATTAACACAAAATATTTATGATAAAAAATCACTTTCCAAATTCAGTTAATTTAGGCATTACAGTACTGAAATCAAACCTGAATGTCTTTATGGAGCAGAAACTTTAATTTTAAATAGAAAGAGGGATAGTGAAGAAATTCAAAAGAAAGAAATAAGATTATTAGGAAAATATTAGGCCCCAAAATTACTGATGGAGGAACTTATGGGGTGAGAAGTAATAAGGAAATAGAAGAATACACAGACATACATTGTGACATGAGAAGACGAAGACTTAAATTTTATTGGCACATTAGAAGGATGGCACCCACTAGGTTGACAAAGCAAATAATAGTATTCTACGAAAACAGAAGTAAGGCCACAACTGAGTCAATTGAATGGATAGCTGCGATTAAGAAGGAACTTGAAGTAGCCAGTATAACTCAGACGGACGTTAGAGGTAGAAAAACATTCAGACAAAGATTGGAAAGTTGGTCAGAGGGAAATTAGAAAACAGAATGAAACACCATGCTCTGATGAAAGAAAGATACTTAATCTAAAAGGATGAAACAAATTTGGACTCAAAAGAAGGCCAACCATCAAAAGCTACATTGATTGATTGTACCTCGCATGGTCGTATTGGGCCAATACGTGCCGCGCTGGATTAGCCGAGCGGTCGAGGGTGCTGCAGTCGTGGACCGTGCGGCTAGTCGCGGCAGAGGTTCGAGTCCTCCCTCAGGCATGGGTGTGTGTGTTTGTCTTTAGGATAATTTAGGTTAAGTAGTGTGTAAGCTTAGGGACTGATGACCTTAGCAGTTAAGTCCCATATGATTTCACACACATTTGAACATTTTGTAACGTCCCCATAGAAAAATTTCTGAATTACTGTGCTGATAAACCTCTTACATTATTTGCCTTTCAAACAGCTGAGCAAAACTGAACGTACTCAAACATTCACTAAAGTGACCCACAATATTTTTAGCGCAACGCAATCTGACTTTCAAAAATCTCTACAAAAGAATGGCCCTGACTAACATTAACCTATACCTTTCACAAATCACTTACCTCACCAAAAATAGTTAGCAAATGAAAGATTTTGATAGAGACAAACATTGTATTTACCTTAATAGTGTTGAAAAATCATAATATACATAGCAGTTCATGACATCCAGTCTTACAAATTACAAAACTCCGCCATTTCTCTCCCCACATCCACCACTGCTGGCAGCTCACCTCCAACTGCGCAATGCTACGCGCTGTTCACATCCAGCTGCCCAACACTACAATGGCAGACAACAATGCAAACTAGCCACAGACTACACACAGCACAGCCATGATTTCCATACAGAGCGCTATGTAACGTTGCCAATTACTGTCTAAATATGTTCCCTAGGTTCTAGACTGGATAGTTAACTTTAAAACATTGTTGCATGTTAACAGTTTCCCAGTGTGACAAATTGCACTAGTAGCATGAAGTGAAAAATTTTATGCCAACGACTAAGTTAAAAAGCAGATTATCTCTCAATAAACGGTTTTACATGTGAAATGTGGTGCAATCCTTTACTCTTCATAGTATCATGAAGTATACATCGGTAAAGAATACTGGAATTTTTCTCAAGGTTAGCGTGTATGTTATTTTTCTCTGAGCCAGCCGGTGCACATGGCTGCCTGCTGTGCAAGTCATTGTCTGCTATCTCTTTGTTGGCGTGCATCATTATTGGGATTACGAGACCTAACTTCTACAAATTCACCTTGTCGAGAGCGCCCTGCTCTGTTTGAATCTCGCCAGTTCTGATGCAATTCAGGTCTGTCGTTACAATTATATCGTCTGTCGTCATGTCGGTAGATTCCATAGTTTCTTTCTTGTCGGTCACGTGGTGGAGAATTTCTCCCTGAATCGTAACTGCACACTGGACCGTTGCGTCTAAAGTTATTCTGTCTCCCTTGATAATAATTATTTTGGTTCCCAAATTGTCTGTTTTTCTGATTGTCTCTGTGATAGTCACTACCGCAGAGAGGTGATCTTTCCCTGTAATTATTACTACTCTGCCAACGGTTGTCATACAGGTGGTGTCTGTTTTGGTCACGATTTGTGTTGTGAGAATAGCCTTGTCGTGTCCAGTTATTATTTATTTCGTCGCGGAATTGCGACGGATGTGACCTGTAATTGTTGTGTTCCTGTTTTCGCGTTCCGCGATTGTCAGTGTCGATTTCTAATTCTTGTAAGAGTCCCTGGAAAGCTACAGTGTCGTCTTTGCAACGTCCTGCCAAAATAATATGTCGTAAATGTTCAGGTAATTTGATTAAGCAAATGCGGATGAGTTCTGAGGGGCTGTATGGGTTTGACAGGTACTGATTCTTGTGCAACATGTCTTCAAAATATTTCACAAGACTGGAAAATTCAGATTGTTCGAAATGTTTCATCATTATGATGCTATGTTTTACTCAGTCTTGTGTAGCTTGAGACCAATATGCTGAGTGGAAGGCATGGTAAAATTCTCCTTCACTGTGACAATCGTGAATGACCGATCGCATTCTTACAGCTGGTTCATTCTCTAAATAGCCACACATAAATTCTAATCTGTGCTCTAATGACCAGTTGGGAGGAAAACAATGAGAGAATTGATGGAGCCACGCTTGTGGATGAATGTCGTTGCCAGAATTCTTAAATGTTTTAAATTTACGTGTAGTAATGAACAGCTTATAGTCAAAATCATCATGTCGGCGAGTCGCATATCGGTCACTGTTACGTCGTTTCGACGGTTCCATTTCAAAATTCGGTGCACCTTGCCAATTTCTTTCATAATTTCCGAAATGCGCTGTGTTATTATTTTGTGGCTGTTCCGTATTTCTATGTCCCTCTTCCCGTATTGGGGCGCGAGTGTTCTCTGAAATACGTAATTCTTGTATTACCTGTGTCAGCTGATCTTGTACTTCCCGGATTTCTCTTTGGTGTTGCGTATTAATTTGATTCTGATTTTGTTTGAATTTCCTAATTTGTTCGCACTCTTCTGTGTCATTAAAGACTACCGTTTTTGTGTCATTCAGATTATCATCTACCTTCGTAGATAAATTATTTAGCTGATCCGAAAGTTCAACTACTTTCTCTGATAATGAACTAATTTCCTCCATGTGTCTTTCTGAACCAATTTTCAGAGTATCTACTGTGTCCTTTAAGTTTTCCTGAGTTTTTGCAAGTTGCGTAACCAAATCGGTAGATGCAACTGAGTCAATTTTAGCTTGCAAGGTCTCATGATTTTCATGAACAATAGTTTGCAGTTCTTTTATGGCTTCTTCGTGATTCTGTAATGCATTTTCATGCCGCAAAAAAATAGGTTGGAAATGCTCACAAATTTGTGTTTTTACGTCATTACAGACTTTTTGACATTTCGCTTCGATTTTATGTAACTCAGTAGTTAAATCTTCACGTGTTTGTTCAAGCGAGGTGTCTAACTTCCGAAGATTTTGTTCCATTGTGTCTAACTTTTGAAGCTTTTGCTGTGTTTGTCTCTGATTTTGTTCCATTGTGTCTAACTTTTGGAGATTTTGTCCCATTTGTTTCTGATTTTGTTCAAGCGTTATGTCTAACTTTTGTAGCCTTTGTCCCATTTGTTGCATTAACTGTAATAACAGTGCACTGGTGTCTGAAACATGTTCCTCAGTGCTATTCGGCAGTGCATTTGAGCCGGCAATATTCGCATTTTGAAAAGCAGAAAATGTTCTTGATTTATTTGAGAAAACGGTGAGGACGCAAAACCTGAATCTACAGTATTTGCAAGATTGTGTCCTGTCATTTCGGAATCCTGAGGCGAGCTGTTGCCGACCGATCGATTGATAATGCTTCCCTGTTCACTAATTGTTTCACTGCCTACACCATGATTTGCAGCCTGCTCCATTTCCCTATACACAATTACCAAATTACTACTTTGAACATTAGTTAATTCATTACATGGTGGCGCTAACACACTGCTTTCGTCTTCACTGTCATTTCTCAGTTTACTTTGGAGCCTAGTATTACGTTTTTCACACGCCATTATTGTCACAATATTTCACACGACAACACAGAAAAACACAATTTTAAGAGCAAAAATAAGAGAACACATTAACATAGCACTGAAAATAATATCTACTTAATTGCAAGCGCAGCTGCGAAACACTTGGTGCAAATCTACATGCATGCCACAACTTTTTTATTGTACAACAATGAAAGACTGCAACTACAAAGGAGATTCTCTCTACAATTACGCGCTAGCAATAAACAAAATTTACACTAATTACACAAACTACAAGAAAAAATCAGAAGATTCCAGTGAGGTATCCTCGGCTAAGGGTCGACATATGTAACGTCCCCTTAGAAAAATTATACATGACTGTCCTTAAACTGACACACAATATTTTTAGTGCAACGCAATCTGACTTTCAATAATCCCTACAAAAGAATGGCCCTGACTAACATTAACCTATACCTTTCACAAATCACTTACCTCACCAAAAATCTTCGTTACTCGAACTACTGCAATACAGAGAGCGCCACTACTGCCAGCTAAATAAAAGATTCAAACTACTGAAGGCAGTAACTACTGATAGGCATAGGTAGCAAATGAAAGATTTTGATAGAGAACAAACAATGTATTTACCTTAATAGTGTTGAAAAATCATAATATACATAGCAGTTCATGACATCCAGTCTTACAAATTACAAAACTCCGCCATTTCTCTCCCCACATCCACCACTGCTGGCGGCTCACCTCCAACTGCGCAACGCTACGCGCTGTTCACATCCAGCTGCCCAACACTACAATGGCAGACAACAATGCAAACTAGCCACAGACTGCACACAGCACAGCCAGTGATTTTCATACAGAGCGCTACGTAACGTTGCCAATAAGAAAACATATACAGCCTACTTACAATTTTGGGGCCATTCGTTAATAATAATAAAATAGAGTAAATCAAAGAGAAGAGAGAAGTGAAAGTAGCAGAGAAGAGATAAGGGATAAACTTAACATCAAATCTGGCGACCATGAACTAGACGAAGTCATGTAATTCTGCTACCTCTGCTACCAAATATCTCGTAACGGGTCAAATTAGTGATTCGCGGATTACTCCAACCGGCTTCTTTGAGTCCAGTTACACGTCCTCTCTCAAATGTTGACACCTTCATATGTTGTTCACGCATCTACCTGCGAGACGTAGTTATTGTCTAACTGAGTACACGTAATGAAATTCACGAAGACTTAATGCCCTGGTATCGACATGTCCCCTATTTACTGTCCTTGCACTGCAGCGTCACACACTCATCCATCGGCCACCAAAATTGCATTTTCCATTAATAACCCTATGAATTTCAGGTTGTGATCAATTTGCATAACTCCTTCGTGTTGCGTCGTTTTTTCTTTTGCGTCTCTCTCTCTCTCTCTCTCTGCGCGCGCGCGTGTGTGTGTGTGTGTGTGTGTGTGTTGGTTAGAGTGTATTTCTCTGATTCTCTGGTGGTCGCACGGCAGGTTTTCTTTAAGCAACGTAGGCGTCTGGTCGCGGAATCTAAGGCTGATTATGGCAGCATTTTTGGTGATCAGATGGAAGTTTCAGACAGTACAGAATACTGATTTGCTCTTCTTTAGGGCTTATTATTGTATCCCCGCAGTTGTAAGCAGTGGCCTACACGAGGAATGTACTTTGAGAGATCACTATGCATGTAAAATGAGGCTGACTAATTACTGTTTTCATTAAAACAATTTTCAATACCATGATGTACCTAGGACTTTTGAGCGGTCATTTATATTTGAATCTTCGCCTGAGTGCTTCCTCCTAATTTTGTTTATACAAACCTGTAAACCAAGCCTTCTTTCTGATGTTTTGCTTCTTTGGCTAAAGCAATTGCCGAAAACATTTCATTTCAAACTATGCATATTATTTACTCAGTAGGTTCTATTATAATTTAATAAATGTTTCTTTTGAATAAGGTGTACTATAAAAGTTTCAGTAGAACTACAACATAACTCGTGTTAACTTTGCTATTTGTGAGATTAATATTCGATTAAACGTGGTCCCCATTTTATGTATTACCTTCCAAACCGCTCCCTTGTTCCCTACAGGTAATGTTATTTCTGCTCAGCTAACTTATAGAAATACAACCGACAGCCGGAAATACTTATTGCAAACCTCGGTATTCAGAGCATTTGCGGAAAGATAAACACACACACACACACACATACACACACATACAAATACACACAGAGACAGGACACGCACTGCAAACACTAGCGCCACTACACAATCAAAGATGACCAAGTTCAGAAATTAACAACAATGAACATTAATAACCAAAGGTGGAGTAGTATTAATTCTGCCCCTCTCTCGTTTGACTAGGGGGAGCAAGATTGCACGTAGAATTTAAGCAAAAACCTCCATCTGTATTTAGAAGGTCACTGCTAATGTGATCTCAACTAATTTCTTAAAAACACTGCTTCAATAGCCGAAAGGGCATATGATTGTTACATTGAATAGGAAGACCGGGGCCAAGGCAATGTTCTGCAGTAGCGGATTTGCACGGCTGTTGTAAGCTTGTGTGATGGTTATGCTCAATTCACCGGTCCTACGGTACTGATAGACCAATATATGACATGCTAAAACTACCTTACGGACAATTACCTTAGGCAAACCAGTATCATCCTCTGAGTATACTAGAGGCGCTCTAGTCATAGACGATTGGCGAAAAACACATTTTACATCATATTGCCGCAGAGTACGACCAATCCTATTTGAAAGGCTTCTTGTGTATGGCACTGCCATATAATCCATTTCCAGCTATTTTGATAGCGTTATTAAGGAACCAGCTGAGATTTAATTAGCAAGTTGACATAAATAGAGATGGAAATTTTTGATTAAATTGTGCATGGAATCTTGTTCTCTCTGTGCTCAAACACCAGAGGGACAGAGTTAATGCTATCTCACTCATTTGTTATTAATCTTTACTATCGATAACTTCTGACGTTGTTCATCTTTGATTGTGTGCCGGCGCTCTGAGTACCGAGATTTTATATTTCCTTGCGCAGAGCGATCTTGTTAGATTTTCAGAAATAACAGGGTGTGCAACTGTCGAAATATTGGCTGTTGCCAAAGACATCACCCGGCTGGATTCCCGTACCCTATTGGACATTTTTATAGATCGGGAGAAACTGAAAATCCACAAAATTTTTCCTGTTTCAAAGTACAAGGCCAAACATTACGACAATGCGAGGTCAATTTGATGGACTCGTACTTTTCACACGAACAATTATATATCTTTACTATCAAAAACAGTCTTGATCATAATTTATTTATTCCGGTGACCGATTTCGACCACTACTGTGGTCATCTTCAGACCAATGAGTAAGAACCTCCTTCTGGTGGTAAATCACTATTACTGATCACTACTAGTGATTTACCACCAGAAGGAGGTTCTTACTCATTGGTCTGAAGATGACCACAGTAGTGGTCGAAACCGGTCACCGGAATAAATAAATTTTGATCAAGACTATTTTTGATAGTAAATATTTGTAACAACATTGACCACTGTTCACTCCCAGAATGTATTCAAAAGTAATTAATTATGTATCTGATGCAGGTGGGTTGTACCCTCGAAACCTTACTAATTTACAGACCGAAATACAATTCTGTGAATATAGTACATAAGTAAGCTTTGAAACAAAAATATAAGAAAAAGTCTGCAAAACAAATACTACGAGGGTTGGAACTTAAATAGTGGCAACTATTTATTCACAACCGATACTAGAGTTACATGTTTGCACCAGTTACTGTCCTTCAGAGTAGTCACCAGCGTTGTGTAGAACCCGTTGCCAGCGATGTGGAAGGGGTAGTATACCGCTAGCAGAGGCTGTTCTGTTGATGGTGCGAATGAAGCGGTCTACTGCCACCAAATGGTTTCTTCATCTTCGGAGTCAAATCAAAGTCACAGGGACTTAAGTCCGGTGAGTGTGGTGGATGGTACAGTACTTCTCAGTCCCATCGACCGAACAGAGCAGCCACGGCTTGCGCTGTATGCTCCCGCGCATTGTCGTGCAAAATGATGGGTGGGATGTGCACAAAGTGTCGCCGCTTCTTTCGCAAAGCTGGTCGCAGGTGATGCTCCATAAACGAACAGTAATACGAGGCGACACTTTCTGCGCAACCCACCCATCACTTTGCATGACAATGAGCGGGTGTATACAGCGCAAGCTGTCGCTGCTCTATTCGGTCGATGGGACTGAGAAGTACTGTACCATCCACAATACTCCCCCAACTTAAGTCCTTGTGTTTTTGATTTTACTCCTAAGATGAAGGAACCACTTCGTGGCATTCGCTTCAGAACTGTTCCAGAGATTCGACAGGCAGTTCTACACAACGCTGGTGACTACTTTGAAGGACAGTAACAGGTGCAAACATGTAACTCTTTTGTATCGGTTGTGAATAAATAGTTGCCACTATTTGAGTTCCAACCCTCGTATAATACGTTTGTTTGCGTGGCCATCTTCCGCAGCAGCTGTTAACATCTGTTACTATAGGTTATCCGTCTTGGGCTGACTGCAATCTAAGTAAAAATAATTACACCAGACGCGTTTCGCTTTTATTTACAAAGCATCTTTTGTGGTTATTGGTGTTTCTTTAGATAATCTGCTTCTTCCCTTCTCGCTAGCAGTTGTTGGTGTCGACAGGCTTCATTTCACCTCTGCACTTGGCAGTTTTTGGCATTCCGCTGTATTTCCTGCGCTGCAGTATTTACAGTTGACTTTCTTCACTGTTTTTGATTCTTCACTGCCACAATGTTTGTGCCTGGCAGTGAAGAATGAACAACAGTTAAGAAAGTCAGCTGAAAATACTGCAGTTCAGGAAATACAGCACAATGCCAAAAACTGTCGAGTGCAGAGGTGAAATGAAGTCTGTCGACACCACCCAATGGTAGCAAGAAGGGAAGCAGCAGATTATCTAAAGAAACACCAATAACCACAAAAGATGCTTTGTAAATGAAAGTGAAACGCGTCAGGTGTAAGTCTTTTTAATTAGATTGCAGTCAGCCCAGGACGGATAACCTACAGTCACAAAAAAAAATACTATTTGACATATACCAAAAGCTGTTTTATTTAACAGTGACCCTTAACTCTATAGTAGTAAATTCAGGAAATGAACCTTGTTTTGCATATTTTAATCTATATATACAAGTTATTTTCATGAATTGCAACAGATTTATATTCGATTGCGCACTTGCGCGACGAGGTTCCTAACCTGTTTGGATGCACAGAGAGCACAGAGCTGCAGATGTTTCTGACAGCCGTTTTTATCTTTGACCAGACACGAAGCACCAGGAGCGTTCAGTTTGGGAAGCTCTGCGTTCGCTTCACGTACGCCGGCGCAACCGTCAGTGTTTCAGTTTGATTCGCACCTGTTCGCTGAAGCCTCCTTGCTGCCCCGCTTCCAAAGCCTTTCTCTCCTTCCCACAGGACTGCGGCTGTAATAACCATTGTTTGCAGTGAACGCGGGAAGGTATACACACTGCAACCGCATGCGAGCTCTTGTGCAAACAGCGGGAGCAGCGATCCACATAACACCTGCCAATCACGCCACTAGGTGTGAGGTACAACCCCCTACCCTCCCCTTCCTTCATCCCTCTACCACAGCGGATGCCACGCAAATATTTAATCGGGCTGTCCGAAGCGCAGAACTCTCGCCGCGGATTAAACAGATTGTGAGCAGGCAAACAGCAATTACGTCAGTCTAAACCGCCAGGAGTGCGTCACAAAACCTAAGATCCAAAGTTTCAAACACGTTAAAGGCTTCTAAAAAGAACATTTTTGAGATAAACAGCCGATGGTCGAGAATGAATATTCCTGTCCGTACGAGAACTTGACTGAGTTTTGAGGCATGCATTCGTAAACAGTCTGTATCACAGACCTTCATGTCGTTACTTCGAAGAAACCAACGCGTGCAAGCAGTTTGTACTCGATTTGGGACGTCTGAATTAATTATGCAGAGCAGTCCCAGAATGCCTACTTCCTACAGTTTGGATTGATCCCGAATGAAACCTGTTTGAACCTCTTTTTAGCTACAAGTTTTTGTAGATGATTATATACGACTGTTAAGAATTTAAGAAAACCATTTTGAGTGACTATGGTCTCAACCGGTCTTAGTTTTAGCAACCGTCATCGAGAAAAAGCTGCACATCGACAAATCAGAAATAAGTTAAATTCAAGCAGGATACAGGTTATTATGGAGAACGTTTGTACTGGACGTAAATTAGAATTTAATGTATTTTTTCATTCAGCGACATGCAGCAATTCCTCCACGATGATGGTTGCTAAAACTGAAACCGGGTGAGAATAAAGGCGTATAAGTACAGACGGTGGCTCAAAACGCCTTTCCTTTTTTTCCGGTGTGGCCGAGCGGTTCCGGAACCGCGCGACCGCTACGATCGCAGGTTCGAATCCTGCCTCGGGCATGGGTGTGTGTGATGTCCTTAGGTTAGTTAGGTTTAAGTTGTTCTAAGTTCTAGGGGACTGATGACCTCAGATGTTAAGTCCCATAGTGCTCAGAGCCATTTGAAGCGCTTTTTTTTTTCAGCAAAGATTGTCATCATGTTGGCTGCAGCAGTACAAGATCAGCTGCTAAGGCATTACTTGCTGCCACCATGCTTGAATGGTGCGTGTTGCCTAGTGTTCATTCGTGGTGCGTGTCCACATATGAACGTATGTTGAGCATGACGGTTCACTATCCTATTTCGATATTAATGCCAGTGAGCACCTGAATTACACATACCTTCACCAAGGCATTGGAAGTGGTGGGCCTGATCCTTGGTCAGGAAGATGGCTGGATCTCACTTTGGTGGGTGTTTCCTCACGGAGTTATGGCGCTATTGTACGTATTACGTGTATTGTTCCTGGCGGTTGCCATTTCGAACAGTTGTCATGGGCTTATTTGTAGCTTTAAAGTGTAATTTACTTGTGACTATACACAGCCAAATATTTATTTCAAACCTTCATTTGCTTATCTGAAGATACGCACTGTAGTATACTCTACGACTTTCGCTCTACACATTCGACTCCCCATTGATGTTAATGCCAGTGAAAAAAAAAACAGGTAAGTAATCTACGATACTTGTTGGAACCTAGTGCAACAGATAGAACTGGAAGCGCAGAAAATTGTACTGAGAATTACATGAGGGACCATTGTAGCTTATGGGCATTGTTGTTCAACTTGCATTGAGCCGTGCTGCGGCTCGCGTTGGTGCTGTTTGTAGGATTCCGTCCTCTGTTAGAGGCCAGACCTTATCGTTTAGTTGACATGACGGTTGTTTGTCTTCTTCTCGTGCTGACTGGCGCCACTTGGTTTTGTAAGCGTTGCCTGTTCGCTAGTGGCAGCAGCGGCGGTTATCAACATGTAGCAATTGTGGACCTTTCTTTGGGGCGACATCATCATTCTTTCGGGTCGTGTCAGTGTGTGCAGTTAGGTTGGAGATTCAGGAGGAGGCAGGTCCGCACAGTGCGTGAACATGCCGGGACCGCTGGAAGCGCGCATAGATTGCCGGATCGAAGGGCTGTGGTCACGAGGGTGCACGATGTCGTCGTAAACCGGATCCTGCAAGCTTTACATTGAGTGCATTTGGATTCAAGTAGAGAAACCGCCACCACTGTGAGATCTTGCGATTCTCCAGTGACTTGGATTCGTGTTGCTGCTCGTAGTGATGCCGAGGTGAAGAGCAGCGAGTGGAGTGCTTGGGGAAGGCGGATCTGATTAGCTTTCCTGGACTTCTAATTACTATTTATTGCGTTCAGTTTGTTACTATTTGTTAAGTTCAACCAGCGCTATTTTTCCTGCATCATGGTCGCTAACGCCCCAGTTACCTGTCCTGGTGGAGTTAGTGTATGTAGCGGCAGTGTACGTTTCCTCGCCTTATCGCTGCTGTCCAGTGGGGCGTGTAGTTTGACAGCTTTCTTGATTGTAGGTTGATTGGCGATTCTTCTACTCTGGTGGTAGTGATTCCTTCCTCGTTCCGGGCGCTCTAAGCACAGTATTCTGCAGACAGAGTCCAGACCGGCGGTTCCGGCTTTGGAGTATTTTTACATCTTTGCATTTGGTTTTCTGGACGTCAGGTAGCCTCAGCAAGATTATCATTAATCATTTGCTAGACTGCCACTAGTCTGAGTTACCATCTTGTGAAGTGAATGCAGCTCTTGGGTGCCTATCTCATCACTCGCGAAATTATTTTTTGCAGGACCTACTCGGACGTCGATTCCTGGTGCACCGTCTGTGACTGGCCTTTGTGTTATATTATTGTATTTGCTGTTTTATTGTATGTTTCTACATTTTTATATAATTGCCATTCTTGGCGTTATAGCAGGTTTAAATGGTTGTGCTACTAAGTTTACCATAATTTTGTCTCACCCATTTGGTGATCAGTTGCCTGTCTCTTTAAATTAACCTTGCTATTGCATTGCTGTTTTACAGTATGTTTGTTAATTTTTTTTACAATTGTCGTTCTTGGCACTAAAGGCCTTCAGCAGTGACTGTGGTTACTTGCCTTAAAATTCTAATTGGGATTACATTGGCTTGTTTTTAAAACATTATCTGCTGTGTCTGTATTTTATGCTCATTTGGTAAATTGTGACGCACTGAAAGCACTGTTAATTACACAGTTGTTTATTCCCTCATTAATAACGTGTGATATCTTTATTTATTGCTGAGTATGGAATCACCGTTTTAAAATAAATGTGTGTAATTGCAAAAGGGAGCCAATAGTAACTGATTACGGCGCCGTCCACAATCGTAACCGAATCCTGCCTTCCTTGACTACGAGGTTTCATGCATGTTGTAGAAATGAACGATAGACTGTAAATATTATTAAAACTCCTGGGAACTTATATCGATGTCACGTTTGTGGATGAAATAGCGCGTCTTACTGAAAGCAAGAAAGACATATTTACAGAATGCGTGTCCAAGGGTACTACTATTATAGTTTGTGTGTCCTATTCCATTCGGGTACCGAGCGAGAGAAAACGCGGGTCTATAAGCCTCCATGCACACCGTAATCTCTTTTATCTTATTCTAAAGATCCCTATGCGAGATATGTGATGATGAGAGCAGAATTTATCGGATACCGGCCTCTTGTTGTTGCTGTTATACCTAATGTGCCCTGACGACCACTAAAAAAAAGTCTCACTGGCGTTGGCAATATTTTGCCCATGTAATTTTTTTAAGATGGTACCTAGCCCACCAAAGACGACCACTGTATCATACTTGATTAAAATAATGATTGTCTAAGAATATTAAATTCCAGAATCATTAAACTTAAAGCGGTTAAGTGATTATCGTTCAGTGCCACTACGATAAGGATGGCCTGACGCATGATGGAAATTCTTATGTGCATCTATGATTTGGTCTAGCGACGAAGCCAGTTTTTCATTTGGATGGGTTCGTCAATAATCAAAACTGGCGCATTTTGGGGACCCAGAGGCCACTGACATGGGCCTCGATTGGCCGCCATATTCACCGAATCTGAACACATGCGAGGCTATATTAAAGACGAGGTGTACAAATAACCCCAAAAACCGTTGCTGAGCAGTAACCACCAGTCAGGAGGTCATCGACGGCACCTATGTTCCGACACTTCATCGGGTCATGCAGAATTTCGCTGTTTGTCTCCAGCAACCAAATTCATCAACACCCTCTTCAACAGTGAATCCCCAAAGTAAAGGTAAATATATTATATATTATATATGACTAACCCGACTTTGGATAGTGGCAATTTTTCTTTTCGCCGCCAGCTACCAGATTATTATACTTTTATTTCCTTGAGAGGCTTCGCATCCTACACAAGAGAAAATATCTTTCGTTATGCGCTACCCAGAACCAATGAAAAGCTTTTAATTTTTGTTTTGAAATAGATTCGTGTCTGACTGCTATTAATTACTATTGTCACTTGACCATCTTTTAAGTTAGGACTTTTTAAATGTAAAAATTAACAAAAATCAACATAAGGACCAAGTTTAATTCACTGTCTGGCGTGTTGTTCAGTAGCAGAACAGCTCTTAACATCTCATTAAAAGTCTAACCATCATCAAACTAAGCTTCCTACTCAAAAGGAAGAAAACGAAAATCGGAGCAACTCTTACACGCCTTCACAAATTTAATTACACTCAAACACTCTCGTCAGCACCTGAGATTCGAAGCACCCTCTATCGCATACATTACCGCAGCAAAATGAAGTATATTAGTAAATCAATTCGTAGCTTTTTTGTTTCGAATGTTGGTATTCCGGCTACTACGGGTGTATTTGTCGATTTATTTTTGCTTTTGCCTTTACTATTTGAGTTTAAATATTGCCATTTTGTCATTTGGTGATAGTGAGTGGAGCTGTGGACGCTAGAAATTGGAGTACCAAATTTAAGATATATTCTTCTGTCTGAGTTCAATGGAGGAATGATAGCAGCGGAAGCAGCCAGGAACATTTGCCCTCTGTGTGCGGTAATGTTATTGGACGGAAAACGGAAAGAAAATGGTTTTCTCGTCCTAAGGAGGATCGTTTTGACATTAATGACCCTCCACCTTCAGGGAGACCTTTGGGCTTTGCTGAAGATCATTTAAACGCATTAATCCACAGTGGTTCATGTCTGTGTACTCGAGGATTGGCAAATGTGATAAACTGTGATCATTCCATCTTGCCCGACATTTTCATGCAATGGGAAGTTTCCACCATTGTGCGTATGAGTATCTCATGCTGTAAGCCAAAACCACAAAAATCATTTTAAAATTTTAAACATCTTAAGTATCACAAAATTTCAAAAATCAAAACTGTGCATTTCTGCTTGCTCGTCATCATTTGGCTCACTAACATCACAGTCGAGACCTACCGTGTATCTTTACTGATAACGAGAAGTGGTGTCTTTATGATAACATAAGGAAAAGAAAGAAGTAACTGAGCCCGAACGAAGCAGCAACTCTCCGTATAAAGACCTGCACGCATCCACAAAAGATGATGTTATGCATCTGGTAGAACAGCGACGGTGTGGCGTACTGCGAACTGCTTCCCCGAGGTGTAACCATCGCTGCTGACATCTATTGTCAATAACTGGGACGTCTTGCACACGCAGTCCAAGAACAACGGCCAGAAAGACTGCGTGAAGTGATGCTACTCCGCGATAACCACCTCCCGCATTTGCTAGACTGACAAAAAACACTGTACATGATTTGTTTAGGTTGGGAAGACATTCCACACCCAACTTTTCCGCTCTCTATCGAACAACCTTCACAGAACTTCCTTGCCAGATGAAAAAGCGCTCCGAACATGGCTCGACGAGATCATCGCCTCAAAACCAAGTGGTTTCTATAGATGTGGAATCGAAAAGTTAGCCCAGTGCTCGTAGACTGTGGATAATAGTGAAGGGGAATATATTATTGATGACTAAAATATCTGTTATATGTATCTGTTGAGTATATTAAACTCACGGAAAAATAGTACGAACTAATACATCAACCCAGTACAAGCCCACATCATAACTGACCACCGAGGTGGACGTGTTGCATTAGGATTAAGTCTCTTGAATAATCTCATGTCATTAAAAAGGACAAAAGAGCAGTACTCTGTTCCTTTACAATAGTTGTTGCAGCGATGTCCTTTAACTTTAGCGGCCACCTCATATTTAATCTTGAGTCAAACAATGGTGTTGACATCGGACAGCATTTGTAGTCCGCATTTTTGTTATTCTCGCCTCAGGTCTATCATGCGTCGTAATACACATATACAGGGTGATTATAATTAAAGTTAAACTTTAAAACCTCTGTAGAAATAACACCACTGGTCAAAATGACGTCAAATTGCAAAGAAATATTATCGGAGAAGGGGGAAAAACATGCCAGAAGAAAAATAAACAGTTGTTGTTGTTGTTGTGGTCTTCAGTGCTGAGACTGGTTAGATGCAGCTCTCCATGCTACTCTTTCCTGTGCAAGCTGCTTCATCTCCCAGTACGTACTGCAGCCTACATCCTTCTGAATTTGCTTAGTGTATTCATCTCTTGGTCTCCCTCTACGATTTTTACCCTCCACGCTGCCCTCCAATACTAAATTGGTGATCGCTTGATGCGTCAGAACATGACCTACCAACTGATCCCTTCTTCTAGTCAAGTTGTGCCACAAACTCTTCTTCTCCCCAATTCTATCCAATACCTCCTCATTAGTTATGTGATCTACCCATCTAATCTTCAGCATACTTCTGTTGCAAAATTATAATTTAATGGTGGTCGACTACAAATGACAAATAAATCATACAACAAAGCCTAAGGTGTACGTTTGACGTTAAACAAACTGTACTACTCAGTATGCATGGGTGTACAGGTGTGATACTGTTAGTTACGTAAGCCCATCCACCACGGCTAGGTCATATCACATCGGGTGATGAAAATCATTTTTAATTGTACTGAGGCCTAGAACCGCATAAAAAGCATCAATCGAAATCAAATCGGTTTTTTAATTTCCGTGAGACTGGGGCAAAACGTGTTCAATATGCTGTGGTTTTCTGCAACAAGTTGAAATCGAGAAATAGCTTGTCCCACAACTGATCGACGTGTTTCCGAGATCACGTTCAGAACGTGTTGCGCCATGCATGTCTTCAATGCAGGTAAGTTTGCAATCGGAACACTGAACACAACATCTTCCAGATGGCCCCGCAGTCAGAAGTCACACGGATTAAGATCAGGTGATCGGTACGGCCTGGCTGTAGGGAAATGGCGGCTGATAATTCTACCATGTCCGAAACGGCGCTTCAGCAACTGCTTAGCTGGATTTGCGATGTGCGGAGGTGCGCCATTTTGCATAAAATGATCCCATCCACACATCCACGCTGTTGGAGAGCTGGAATGACGTGGTTGCGCATAAGACACTGATAGCGCTTACCAGTGACGGTACAAGTAACAGGACCGGAAGCACCTGTCTCTTGGAAAAAATATGGTTAAATAATAAATGATGCCGTAAACCCGCACCGGACAGTGACCTTCTCAGGATGAAGTGGTACTGATTGATTTGCGTGTGGATTTACCGTTGCCCATATTCGATATTTCTGTGTACTGACGTATCCTGCCAGATGGAAATAGGCTTCGTCTGTCCACAAAATCCTCCTCGCCAATCATTGTTCGCTTACATGGGAGCAAGAAATTCTAAAGCAAAGTTTGTAAAAGTTAACCTAAAGCAAAGGTCTCTCTTGCTGGCAGGTCAACAGGAAGCAACTCGTGCACATGGGTAATTTTGAATGGACAGCAAAGAACGATGTTTCGTAGGATTTTACACACTGTGCTCATGGGTACGTCCAACATTCGGCAATTCTCGTGCACTACACGTTTGCACACCGCCATTGTCTCCTTCTGCATTGTTCGTAGCTCGTGGTTTAGTGGCTTGCGTTGCTGACTCTGGATCGCGGGGTCCCGGGTTCGAATCCCAGCCGCGTTGGAAATTTTCTCTGTCCGGGGACGGGCATCATTTCATCATTATCATCGTCATCATCTTTCGTGATAGCGAATAGATTGGACTGTGTAAAAAATTGGACTGTGAACAAATTGGGACTTTGTACAGACGCTGATGATCGCGCACTTTGGCGCCCCACAAAACAAACATCACCAGCCTTCTGCATTGCTGTGGCGACTGCTTCCACTGACGTCGAATTAATTCGTTTCCTCCCTCCAACAAGTTGCACACCACAGAACCCGTCTTTTCGAATTTCCGATTCATTTTATCCAGACCCAAGACAGTCATCGGACCAACGCCTTTTTTTTAACCCTTCAGTGTCCGGAACTTCTGCAGAGCTACGTGTGCACATTCATCATTCTTGTAATACAGTTTTACAATCAGAACGCGATCCTGCATTGAGACAATAATGGCGAACGTCGCAGACGCCAAAGAGCCGTGTATCCGGCGTGTTTATACCAACTTCAATGGGTCGAGCGCATGATAGGTGCTTTCGTTTACGTATTCTGACACATACAGCACCATCTATTGATTAATTTTTGCATTATTTTTTTCTTCTGCCATACGCTTTCCTCCTTCTACGATAATATTCTGTTGCAATTTGACGTCATTCTGATCAGTGGTGTTCTTTCTACAGCGTTTTGAAAGGTTAATTATAATCACCCTGCATATTTTAAGTGTGTGTGTGTGTGTGTGTGTGTGTGACTGAGTGTTTTCCACATCTCTTCCTACACCACTGGGTGATGTTCAACAAAACTTGGTGCACATATCACTTAAAGTCTGGAGGTAAACTCTGTAAGAGTAAAACCTTCTACCTATCACATGGGTTGGGGTGGGGGTGAAACAACAGTCTAGTCCACGATGTGCGAATATCCGTACTTTATTCATACAGTATTGAAAAATTAGAGCACTTAGTGGCTTGCAACAAACCTTACAGATAGTTTTAAGCCTCAACGAAACTTTTTCGCTGACAACCATGACAAAATGATGAAAGGACAAAGTTTACTGCTTACTACCTTTTCGCTGCCGCATGAAGCATGACTTCGTAATTTATTATTTCTCTGCTACTTACTGTATTCGCAACACATTTCACAGACAGTATCTACTAATTCCACTGAAAGATTGTACAAAAAATATATCACTGAACGACCGTAATTACGGAGATCGACCTCATAAACATTGAGCTGAGTGAAAAGAAACTACAGAGCGAAGTTCACTAGAGATACAGGCGAAATATGTGAACAAATACGGGTGAAATATGTTAAACATACGGAAAATATAACTGAGATGTGTGTATGCGAGCATAGCCACGGGTAGAATGCTCAGCTTAAGCCCCTGGAAGGATTTTAACCAAATTTGGAAAACATGTCAGTTACAGAAAGAAATACTGTTGGGTGAGAACCACCAGCCTCCTATTGGATAGGCGTGATAACGTGGAGAAAAAGCGGCTAAGGAGGAGATTGACAAAGAAAGATGGGGTAGGAGGATATAGGTAAGGAGAGGTGGGGAGATGAACAGAGAGAGGAGGAGGAGAAATGGGCAAAGAGAGTGAAGCAAGGAGATGGACAGAGAGAGAAAGAGGAGGAGATGGAGAGAAACAGGAGCACTATGAGATGGTCACCGAGGGAAAGTAGTATTAGATGGAGAGAGAGTGGGATGTGGTGTAAGTGGACACAGGGAGGAAGTCGAGGAGATGGACAGAGAAAAGAGGATTGAGGAGATGGACTAATAGAAGTTTGGAATAAATACGTACCTGAGCAACGCTGGGTACTCATTAAGTATTATTATAATTGGAATGAATATATATTAGAGTCTACAATTTTGGTTATACGGGCATAGAAAAACACCTTTAATCGACGGCTAGGCATTTTGATGGATGGAAACGCTCAAGTATCCATTGAGACCTGTAGCCCAAGATAGTAGCTCACAAACTATCGCAGAGATTCTCTAAATTTTCCGAACACGGTTTTACGAAAACAGCATCACCTGTTATGACCCTCCCTGCGCGTCTCTGAATTTTATCGTCTATTGAAATGTCTGCTTGATTAGATAGAGCAATTCTCTATAATTGGTCGCACTAGTGTCTTGGATGCAATTTTTTTATAGCATACAGCACTCTCCGAGAACTCTTTCCAACTACTATAAGTCTCCAGTTTCTCTTCCCTAATACAGCTTTTACGTGACTGTTCCATTTTGGTATTATCCCTATATGTCTATAATCTCGGGACGTGTTCGAGTTGTTCATCACTAAACTTGTATCCTCATACTAAATGGGTACCTATCTTTGTTACAGGTGCAATTTTACATTTGTTCGCATTTGTGGAAAGCTGTCATTCACTACACCTAGTGGAAATTTTGCCCAAGCCTTTCTGCAATTTCTTACGATCGTCCAGCAACGATGACTACCTATAACATCAATTACAACATCATCAGTAAACGATTGTATAGTGCTCTTGAATCAGTCTGATAAATTTTGTATTTGTGGGGAGCCACAGCCTTCAGATGCTTAATAAACGTAAACATGGCCGTAGCAGGCTGAAATGCGATGTTTATTTAATCGTGCGATTAGCTAATTTCGACTAAGCCTCATTGTCAAGGACATTTGTAACATTTGCATTTCATCTCATTTTCAAATCACTCTTAATTACAAAAAAGTAGTTGTGGTGTCACCGCCAGACACCACACTTGCTAGGTGGTAGCCTTTAAATCGGCCGCGGTCCGTTAGTATACGTCGGACCCGCGTGTCGCCACTATCAGTGATTGCAGACTGAGCGCCGCCTCACGGCAGGTCTAGAGAGACTTCCTAGCACTCGCCCAGCTGTACAGCCGACTTTGCTAGCGATGGTTCACTGACAAAATACGCTCTCATTTGCCGAGACAATAGCATAGCCTTCAGCTACGTCATTTGCTACGACCTAGCAAGGCGCCATGTTGATATTGTGAATAATGTACAGTCAAGAGCGACGCTCATCATTAATGGATTAAAGTTAAGTATTCCACCAGCTACGTCCGTTTTTCTAATGTCTAATTTCCTTGTCCTGTTCCAGACCTCACGCCAGCTTGCGTGAGCTAAAACGCGTGCCTTTCGGCTTCCTCTAATAACACGGTGTTGGCTCTCCTGCCAACCCACAACAGTAGTCATAGTCCATCATTTTACGAAAGGGTACGATCTTAAAAGGTATCACTGTAGTGTAGATCCTTTCGTAAAATGACGGAATATGGCTACTTTTTACTTGCAATTAAGAGTGATTTGAAAATGACATGAAATACAGATGTTACAAACCTGCTCGATAATGGCGCTAAGTCAAAATTATCTAATCGCTCGATTAAACAAACGTCGCATTTCAGTCTGCTATGGACCATGCTTACTTTTATTAAGTCTGATAAACCGTTTATGCGCATTGACGGCATTAGAAGATCTACTTCGCTTGCCTGTGGCGCAACCGATCTTACTTCCGTTACCGTAGAACATTTTCCCTTCCAGTACAACGTTGTGAGTGCTATTAGACAAGCCTTTCGGAAATACCGGAAGACAGCATCTGTTTACCTGCATCTAATGTTTCTTGAATGAATAAAGCTCGCTGTTGACGAAATCTTCTCGGGATATCACTTGATTGACACCGTCGTCTTGATAACGTTGCAACACGTCTGCTACTCGCATGTTCAGGCGGTATACCCTGAACGGAGGAGTCTACTGTTCAGCCAAATGGTTCAAATGGCTCTGAGCACTATGGGACTCAACTGCTGTGGTCATAAGTCCCCTAGAACTTAGAACTACTTAAACCTAACTAACCTAAGGACAGCACACAACACCCAGCCATCACGAGGCAGAGAAAATCCCTGACCCCGCCGGGAATCGAACCCGGGAAACCGGGTACTGTTCAGCCGTTAAACAGCTTTCACACAAGAGGAATCTGTCACTTCACCTGAAAATGACGTGTAGGAAAAACTTTCAAGCGTTGCTACAAGACGATACTGCAAGTCGACTGACATCCTGAAAAGACTTCACCAATGTATATTCGTCGAGAAAGCCTGCATTCGCACAGAGCAAGAAGTCCTTCACACGTGTGGTTATTTTTCTCCCCTGAATCCGTGCATCCGTGCAGATTTTTCAAGAGAAAGTTGTTTTCCTCTGGGGACGACATGATGTTTAAGCTCGGATTATGCACTCTAGTTGGAGTCACGAATGATGGCGGCTTCATACAAATCTACAGTTTTATTCCGATCTTGACAAAATTTTGCTTTTTTTTTAATTTCAGAACAAGTGGAAGATCACTGTCTACATAAGATTCCTTAATGTGACTTGAAATGTATGTGTATGTAAAATATATAAAAGGGTAACGTAGTTAAAAAAATCTCTAAAAGCTCTTGGCCTGTTTACTTCAAATTCATTAATGAACATATGAATGGACTATATATTTTTAATATACACAATATACACTGGTGTCCAAAATTAAAGCAACAAACCGAAATTTTGCAAGGTTACGTTTATTTTGCCACAGAACAATATAAACAGGTGATGATAAAGTAGAAAAATTGTAAGGAATACAGAACATAAACAACTGCAACATTCGTAACGATAGACAAAAATGTTCTTCGCTTTTTCCACGTTAACAGATTTGCACACACATTCTAACACCTGATTAATGTGCTCAGTATGGAGTGTGACCACCTCCAGCAGCAACACATGTCTGACAACGACTGGGCATGCATTGAACGATGTCATCAATCTCATGTTAAGGCAGTACCCCAAGATCTCGTCATGATATCTTGTCACGATACCTCACAGCAGTTAAGCCTTACCGATTGACCCGCACAATTTCATAAAGAACTGCTAGTCAGCATAATCCTTGGCCACTCTAGTAGGGGTCCCGAAATCGTGTTCCACGTTCCCTCCAGAGGCGAATCCGTCCAGAATCACTCTCCAGACCAAATGTGGGCTCATCTGTGAGAAGAACATTGGCCCACTGCTCGACCGTCCAGGTGGCATGTTGACGACCCCACTCTAGACGTTCCCTTCTGAGAATTCGCGTCAGAGTTACACCTACAGCAAGTCTCCGACAATAAAGGCCGCTCTGCCGAAACCTTCTCTACACCGTTTGTCTCGATACAACATGTCCAGTGGATGCTGCGAGGTCAGATGCCAGTTGCCGTACAGCTCTTCTCGAAACTGTACGGGTCAATCGGTAAGGTTTAACTGCTGTCAGGTATGACGAGATCTTGGGACCTATACGCGGTTGGTGCGAGGTGCTGTGGGCCCAGACTTTGTATTGACGGACAATAATGATCGCCCTCGTAGAGCACAGGTCGCTGAACTTTCCGTGGAAACGGAAGATATTGTACACATGTCGTTGCCTGCTCGCTCTCTCCTTACAGCTACATAACGGTCCTCTCTCAGATATCACACGTGGACGGCCCTGCCCTCGCCCTTGGGATACGGTTTTGGTCTCTACAAACTATCGCCATACCAGAGAAACAACAGAATTATTTACATTAAGCTATCGGGCCCTATCAGTTTCCGACTGTCCTGCTTCCATTCTTCCTATGGCTTTCCACTGCAGAGAATTTGGTAGTCGTCCTCTCTGTGCCATAGTGCACCGTCTATGACTGTGTACACGGCGATTATGGATATGGGACTACCCGACAAATGCTACCCCCTTCGATGGGTGTCCTGACGTCATTGATGGCATGGTTGTCCGTTGACCGGAATGCCATCTTCCATGCGGAACACGATCACATGAATATCTGTTGACTGTTGACTTAGACACAGGACGGGGAAATAGCGGTTCGTTGCTTTAATTTTGGTCACCAGCACATAAATATAAATGTGGAATACTTAAAGGAGAAACGTTGTTACCAAATATCTCGAAAAGTACCGATTTACATGAAAGTTCCTGGACCATTTATTTCAGACATCTAGATTCAGATGAAACAATGACGAAAAAAATGAAGAATTAAACGCCTAACAAACGAAATATATCATGGTAAACTGACTGTGATTGCTATCGCTATGTCACTTCGAAGTGTAGCGCAGCATTCAATAAAAGTTACTTGGCCTGCCCTAATAGTGTGTAGCTTAATTATTAAACGTCCCTCGTGCTAACATAGTGGTTTAGTCGCCTAGCAGTGATGGCATTAGAACAGTTTACAATTCCACAGACGCTGAATACTGTTTGCCATAATACAAATGACATACTGACCTGCCTCAATAATGTTTTAAATTCATATAAGGAGTTCTATTTTCCACTTCGTGTTTTTTTTAAAAAGAGTATGCTCGAGTGTGATGTACAGATCCTCACAGATGTAGTGACAGAAATACTTCTTTTGACTGTAGAGACCGAAACAAGTAGCAGTAATAAAGACTTTCATAGCAGCCGATGGTGTGCAATATGAACCTCGACAGATGCAAGACGATAGATGGAATACGTCGATGGAAGATCTAGTAAAAATGGTATAGGTCAGTGGTCAATCAGCTGAGGCAGACATTAAGGGTACAAATGGCTCTAAGCACCATGGGACTTAACATCTGAGGTCATCAGTCCCCTAAACTTAGAACTACTTAAACCTAACTAACCTAAGGACATCACACACATCCATGCCCGAGGCAGAATTCGAACCTGTTACCGTAGCAGCAGCGCGGTCCCGGACTGAAGCGCCTAGAACTGCTCGGTCACAGGGGCCGGCCGCAGACGTCAATGCTGAAATTAGCGGTAAAAAGCAAAAATTTTATCGGAAGACAAGGAGTGGATTATAAGAAATGTTTCATTTAATGGTATGCTGATATGAGAAATTCATAAGCTGACCGGTTCAAATATTACTCACAACCATAAAAGAACACACTAGTCGCTTTGGAGAGCTTTACGTGCTATAGAGTGTTACCAAGATTATAATCTTTTACCGCCGACGGAATTCGTGGCAGCGGTATGGAATGTGTGTGTCAGTCGGTTGTGTGGAATCGACACAATGGCAGAAAGGAGTTATCTCATGTTTGAACTTGCAGATGACGACCACACTGAGACAAAAGGTACCCGATTTGTTGATCAACACGAACTTTACAGAGTTTGTAAAGAGGAAAGTGTCCCTCTCCGAGCCATGTAAACTGGCATAAAAATAATGGCCGTAAAGAGACCAGAGCGTCAGCCTTGTCAAAGACAATCGGCTTCAAACTCAGGCACCGTTTCCCATCTCCGGTCTTAATCCCACAGAAAATGTCTGGGACTATTTGGAACAGCAGATAAAACTCTGCAATCGACGTCCCTCTCCTCCCCCCCCCCTCCGCCTCCAAATGTTAGCTCTACAGGATCCAATCATATGTGGTAATTCAGGTGGACTTTGCTTATCTTAAGAAACTTCTGGACTGATTTTCTCGCCGAACTGAGGTCATTATCGAACCTGGAGTACACAGTATAGCGTGGTTTCTTTGGGGGTGATTAATTTTTTGTCTAGTGTGTATTTATTCTAAGAGGGAAAAAAATAACACACCACAAAGGAATTATCCGAAGGGTGATTAAAATTCCAGAATAATCGGATGATTTATTCAGGAAAGAGAGCTTCACAAATTGAGCAAGTCAATAACGCGTTGGTCCACCTCTGGCCCTTATGCAAGCAGTCATTCGCCTTAGCAATGGTTTACACAGTTGTTGGATATCTTCCTGAGACACATCGTGACAAATTATGACCAACTAGCTCTTTAGTTCGTCAACATTCCGGGCTTGTTGGAGGGCCCTGCCCATAATGCTCCAAAACGTTCTCAATTTGGGGGAAATCCGGTGACATTGCTGACCAATGTACGGTTTAGCAAACACAAAGAAAAGGAATAGACACTCTCGCTGTGTGCATGTGCGCATTATTTTGCTGAAATGTAAGCCAATGATGGCAACAAAGTGAGGTGTAGAATATCGTCGATATACTGCTATAAGTGTCCCACGGATTACAGTCAAAGGTGTACTGTTATGATAAGAAATGGGATTCCAGGCCATAAGTCCTGATTGTCGGGCCCTAATGTGAGTGACAATCAGACTGGTATTCCACCACTGTCCGAGGTGCTTCCAGATATGTCTTCGTTGGTCGTCGGCGCTCTATTCGAAATGGGACACAATAGATTCTAGGCCGAAGATGTTTCTGGAGGCGTCCGGGACAGCGGTGGGGTACCAACCCGACTGTTGCCTGCCACACGGCACTGCTGCACTAGTGTCAGTCCTAGTTGAGGAAAAGGGAAATTTTATCAAAATTCAATGAAGGCGCGGTTGGGCGATGAAATCTGGGGCCGCTGGCAGAGTGTGCTAACAGTCGACAGCCAGCGGGCCAGGCAAGGTAAACATGGCATGCGCGGAGCTGCGACGGCGCTATTGCACACACGATTTGTTTTAAGTGGAGCAAAAATGATGCAGGAAACTGAAGGGTTGCTTGCGCTGTATGAGGTGGGGCACTAGGCCAGAGCCAAGAGTGGCGATTTGTAAGTGACTGATGTGAAGGAATTTAACCCTGCCATAGTTTCTATCTCTCTCTGATACTACATCAGAAGCGAGGGAGAAACCAATCTAAATAGACGGGAAATTTTAGGGGCCAGTCTGGCAGCAATGTAATAAGTATTCTGCATAAACTTGTACTTTGTTTCTATCTACTTGTTCGGGTTGTATTCCGCATCCGGGGACACAACATCGGGGCAGGACGGAACGGCAGCCTGGAACTTGGAGATCGCACAGTCTACCTAAAGGAGGGCAGAGACGGCGGTCTGCAGTGGGTCCCGGAGGGGCTCGGTTTCAGTCGAGTCTTTTTTTTCTTTTTTTTTTATCATCAGTCTACTGACTGGTTTGATGCGGCCCGCCACGAATTCCTTTCCTGTGCTAACCTCTTCATCTCAGAGTAGCACTTGCAACCTACGTCCTCAATTATTTGATTGACGTATTCCAATCTCTGTCTTCCTCTACAGTTTTAGCCCTCTACAGCTCCCTCTAGTACCATCGAAGTCATTCCCTCATGTCTTAGCAGATGTCCTATCATCCTGTTCCTACTCCTTTTCAGTGTTTTCCACAAATTTCTTTCCTCTCCGATTCTGCGTAGAACCTCTTCATTCCTTACCTTATCACTCCACCTTATTTTCAACATTCGTCTATAGCACCACATCTCAAATGCTTCGATTCTCTTCTGTTCCGGTTTTCCCACAGTCCATGTTTCACTACCATACAATGCTGTACTCCAGACGTACATCCTCAGAAATTTCTTCCTCAAATTAAGGCCGGTATTTGATATTAGTAGACTTCTCTTGGCCAGAAATGCCTTTTTTGCCATAGCGAGTCTGCTTTTGATGTCCTCCTTGCTCCGTCCGTCATTGGTTATTTTACTGCCTAGCAAGCAGAATTCCTTAACTTCATTGACTTCGTGACCATCAATCCTGATGTTAAGTTTCTCGCTGTTCTCATTTCTACTACCTCTCATTACCTTCGTCTTTCTCCTATTTACTCTCAAACCATACTGTGTACTCATTAGACTGTTCATTCCGTTCAGCAGAGCATTTAATTCTTCTTCACTTTCACTCAGGATAGCAATGTCATCAGCGAATCGTATCATTGATATCCTTTCACCTTGTATTTTAATTCCACTCCTGAACCTTTCTTTTATTTCCATCATTGCTTCCTCGAGGTACAGATTGAAGAGTAGGGGCGAAAGGCTACAGCCTTGTCTTACACCCTTCTTAATACGAGCACTTCGTTCTTGATCGTCCACTATTATTATTCCCTCTTGGTTGTTGTACATATTGTATATGACCCGTCTCTCCCTATAGCTTACCCCTACTTTTTTCAGAATCTCAAACAGCTTGCACCATTTTATATTGTCGAACGCTTTTTCCAGGTCGACAAATCCTTTGAAAGTGTCTTGATTTTTCTTTAGCCTTGCTTCCATTATTAGCCGTAACGTCAGAATTGCCCCTCTCGTCCCTTTACTTTTCCTGAAGCCAAACTGATCGTCACCTAGCGCATTCTCAATTTTCTTTTCCATTCTTCTGTATATTATTCTTGTAAGCAGCTTCGATGCGTGAGCTGTTAAGCTGATTGTGCGATAATTCTCGCACGTGTCAGCTCTTGCCGACTTCGGAATTGTGTGGATGATGCTTTTCCGAAAGTCAGATGGTATATCGCCAGACTCATATATTCTACACACCAACGTGAATAGTCGTTTTGTTGCCATTCCCCCAATGATTTTAGGAATTCTGATGGAATGCTATCTGTCCCTTCTGCCTTATTTGACTGTAAGTCCTCCAAAGCTTTTATAAATTCCGATTCTAATACTGGATCCCCTATCTCTTCTAAATCGACTCCTGTTTCTTCTTCTATCACATCAGACAAATCTTCACCCTCATAGAGGCTTTCAATGTATTCTTTCCACCTATCTGCTCTCTCCTCTGCATTTAACAGTGGAATTCTCGTTGGACTCTTAATGTTACCAGCGTTGCTTTTAATGTCACCAAAGGTTGTTCTGACTTTCCTGTATGCTGAGTCTGTCCTTCCGACAATCATATCTTTTTCGATGTCTTCACATTTTTCCTGCAGCCATTTCGTCTTAGCTTCCCTGCACTTCCTATTTATTTCATTCCTCAGCGACTTGTATTTCTGTATTCCTGATTTTCCCGGAACATGTTTGTACTTCCGCCTTTCATCAATCAACTGAAGTATTTCTTCTGTTACCCATGGTTTCTTCGCAGCTACCTTCTTTGTACCTATGTTTTCCTTCCCAACTTCTGTGATGGCCCTTTTTAGAGATGTCCATTCCTCTTCAACTGTACTGCCTACTGCGCTATTCCTTATTGCTGTATCTATAGCGTTAGAGAACTTCAAACGTATCTCGTCATTCCTTAGTACTTCCGTATCCCACTTCTTTGCGTATTGATTATTCCTAATGTCTTGAACTTCAGCCTACTCTTCATCACTACTATACCGTGATCTGAGTCTATATCTGCTCCTGGGTACGCCTTACAATCCAGTATCTGATTTCGGAATCTCTGTCTGACCATGATGTAATCTGATTGAAATCTTCCCGTATCTCCCGGCCTTTTCCAAGTATACCTCCTCCTCTTGTGATTCTTGAACAGGGTATTCGCTATTACTAGCTGAAACTTGTTACAGAACTCAATTAGTCTTTCTCCTCTTTCATTCCTTGTCCCAAGCCCATATTCTCTTGTAACCTCTTCTTCTACTCCTTCCCCTACAACTGCATTCCAGTCGCCCATGACTATTAGATTTTCGTCCACCTTTACGTACTGCATTACCCTTTCAGTATCCTCATACACTTTCTCTATCTGTTCATCTTCAGCTTGCGACGTCGGCATGTATACCTGAACTATCGTTGTCGGTGTTGGTCTGCTGTCGATTCTGATTAGAACAACCCGGTCACTGAACTGTTCACAGTAGCACACCCTCTGCCCTACCTTCCTATTCATAACGAATCCTACACCTGTTATACCATTTTCTGCTGCTGTTGATATTACCCGATACTCGTCTGACCAGAAATCCTTGTCTTCCTTCCACTTCACTTCACTGACCCCTACTATATCTAGATTGAGCCTTTGCATTTCCCTTTTCAGATTTTCTAGTTTCCCTACCACGTTCAAGCTTCTGACATTCCGCGCCCCGTCTCGTAGAACGTTACCCTTTCGTTGATTATTCAATCTTTTTCTCATGGTAACCTCCCCCTTGGCAGTCCCCTCCCGGAGATCCGAATGGGGGACTATTCCGGATTCTTTTGCCAATGGAGAGATCATCATGACACTTCTTCAATTACAGGCCACATGTCCTGTGGATACACGTTACGTGTCTTTAATGCAGTGGTTTCCATTGCCTTCTGCATCCTCGTGTCGTTGATCATTGCTGATTCTTCCGCCTTTAGGGGCAATTTCCCACCCCTAGGACAAGAGAGTGCCCTGAACCTCTATCCGCTCCTCCGCCCTCTTTGACAAGGCCGTTGGCAGAATGAGGCTGACGTCTTATGCCGGAAGTCTTCGGTCGCCAATGCTGATTATTTATAAAAATTTAGGCAGTGGCGGAGATCGAACCCGGGACCGAAGACGTTTTGATTATGAATCAAAGACGCTACCCCTAGACCACGGGTGTGTGAACTTCGCCACATTCGCTTCCCACCTGGCGTACCGGGGTCCGGGCGAGGCATATGCTGCGGGAGGCGCAGCACCGCAGCGACAACGCCAGAGACGGCGGCGGGTGTTGCCATCCATCAAGCACCGCTAGTGGCAAGTTGCGGCACAGTATCCAGGAGGGCGCGGGTTCGAGTCTGGTCCTGTCCTGAGAGCAGTGGCGGCCCGAGGGCCACGGGTGATCAGTGCTCCCACCTTCATCCTATGGTCGGACAGAGGGGGCTAAACGGGGTGGAGGGCAGCGAGGTCCAGGGACTGTAGCAGTCTCCACAATCACGGGTGGTGGAGCGGCGCCAGTCGCAACGCCCCGGCGGGGGGCGACGAGGAGATCGCGGCCGACTTTCATCGGCGGGCGACCTTGATGACGGCAGCAGCGGCGTCGGATACCAGGAGATTGCTAGGCCGGTTGGACTCACGGGACAGCGCGTGGCGGCACGCCGACACTACGCTTCACCCATCGAGTACTGCAAATTAGCTGAATAAACGAATGTTACCGAATACCGCTGTATCACTCTGCACTGCCCCTCGACGCTCTTGAACTTGCTCGGCCTCCTGACAAAATACTGTGGGGTAGGTCCCGGCTTCAGCTCTTCCATCTGGAGTCCCGGGTTCGACCCCCTGACCCCCGCAACAGCACGACAGCCAGGAGTGATGTGATAAAATGGCACACCTACAGCCGTCCTTGCAATATTATTTATTATAGTCCCATTTAACAAATACAATAATCATAAGGACGGTCGTAGGTGTTCCACTTTATTACATAACTGAACGGCGGAAGTCCCTCGAACTTCCAATCAGAAGGATAGACATACAAAAGTCAGGAGTGATGGTCCGAGAGGACATTTATTTTCAAAACAGGACCCTTTTGTTTGTAATCGGCGGCACCCTCACAGCACAGCGGTACAGCAACGATATTCTACGCTCCGTTTTGTTGCCCTTCGTGACATGCCATCCTGGGCATGTATTTCAACAACATAAGCCCGCCGGAACACGGCGAGAATTTTTAACTGCTTATCTTCATGCTTGTTTGGCCAGCAAGGTCGCCAGGTCTCTCCCCAACTGAGAACGTTTTGAGAATTATGGGCAGGGCCCTCCAATCACCTCGGTATTCTGACAACCTAGCTTACCAAATGGATATAATTTGGTACAATATCGCTCAGGACGAAATCCAGTTACACTGTCAATACCAAGCCAAATAACTGCTTGCATAAGGGCCAGAGGTATACCAACGGGTCACTGACATTCTCTTTGTGTTCTTCCTAGTGAACAAACCATCCACTTTTTCCGCTGGTGGCTAAACGGTAATGTAGAGTGGTATAATACACCAAACTGTATTTGAGATATTTATTGTTTTCTAAGTCCGTTCCTAGCAACCTGCTGTACTTTAGAACATCTCCATCGCTCTAGGAGAATTTTGGCGCTTCCTGCTTTCTCTGCTGCTTTCCCGTCACAATGAGTTAACGCTGAGATGTTAACACTCCCTCCCCTGCTTATTGTCTCTTTTTCTCTTATTTCATGTTTGTTTTTGCTGCAAGCAGGTTCCAACATAACATAAAACAAGACAAACAACACGGTTTAAAAGTTCTGTTTCTGGTTTTTGAAATCAAATAGAGTGCTTCATACCTACCGTACTAGTCTTTATCTAAAGGGCACTACATCTATTATTTTTAGGGTTAAATTACGTTTTAGACAAACCGATAAGGGTGATTCCGATAGTGATTCTCCTATTGCCTGAAAGCGACTGGAAAACGGAAATATAAATGCTTGTATCATTCAAACACCATGGGAAACGTTCACAAAATTTCACATACGTGTATGCGAGTATTAGAGAATACTATGAATTGCACATGTGAAATATGACATTAGTGTGCGAAGAATATGTTGTTGCAGGTACAAAAAGCTGATACTTTGGTTGTATTACTTAGGTTTCCAAAAGACAATTATGACAATTTCAATTGCACGCATCCTGGGAAACTATGTGATGCGTTCATTGATTAATCCTGCAAAAAAATCATTCTTTTCAACTTACATTTATCGTTACACCATGATTAAAACAATCATCCTCCAAACTTTATACCAGTACCGTTAATTTCAGATTGTTGCAGGTTACAGATCATACTATAAGCGCTAACGAAAATGTACCTAAACAGAATTAAATAGAGTACAAGTAGAAACTTAGAAGAACTTAATAAATATTGAAAGAGCTGCTAAAAATCAATTATAATTAGGCTTAAATAATCTACGATGTAAATACCGATGACTGCAAAAACTAACACTGCTGTTGTAGACGACGAAATAATAACAGTAATGGAAAAAGATGGTCTGTAACTTTTGTCATTGACGGCTCACCGACAATCGTTACTGGATGGCCAAAACAGAGGTGACGACGTACTGGAAGGTATCAAAATGAAAGTAGAAATTATTATAACAATCATATGCTTAGTTATGAATATTTTGTCTTGAGTCGTCCTCGTTTGGATGTGTAGCATTTCACAGCAGCACTTTTAGGTTAGCTTACATTTGCAGCAAGTAACCTAAAATAATATTATCTTTAGTTATTATAAGAAAATGTATAGCGAGCACTTATTTTAACTTTTTGGATAATTTAGCATGGTGCAGCAGAGTCAGCAACTGTAAAATGTAATTATATTAAATGTCAGCCTCCAGTTGTTACCAAAGTTTCGGCTATAATAATGTAGCCTCCTTCAGAAATGTCATAATATAAAATTAAATTAAAACGTGCCATTGGGGTCATAATACTGTGTCACTTCTACTAATGTTTTGCCAATAGGTCACACCAACAGGCCAGACAGGTGGGCCGCGGGCGCTGAGTCGTAACTCATTATATTGTGACATTTCTGAAGAAGGCTACATTATTATAGCCGAAACCCAGGTAAAGTCTCTTTGCTTATGCAACTGGAGGCTGTCATTTAATATAACAACTTATTTTAACCTCTCATGTCTTTCATCTACGTTCACTGCTATTATATTAGGGTTTTTGGGCTCATAGTCCCTAGCATGCATAACTGATATTGGAGAAACGCGTGCGTGCCCTGCATATACACTATACATCTATACACTGTAACTAATCTAAATAATGAGTTAACCTCAAACTGCTGCTATGTAACACTACATACCTACATTGGGCAACACAATTAGAGGATCACTTTGTCCAAACCCTGCAACTGTGTCCCACTGCGACTCCTAAATTAGCAAATTGGTTTAAAGGTGCTTACAAGCTTCGTACTTAAAGATGCAGAAGCATGGCGCGCTGCGACGTCACCCTCTGGCTCGGCGCATCAAACAGCAATGTGTCAACACATGCGAAAAAAGGCTAGAGCATAGAAGATCACGTGAGGTGTAATGTGGGTTGATGATCTCGCATTGACATCAAGTTTCACGACAATTTTATCCCGCCCAACGCTACCGTGGGCGTGTCGCACGATAGGAAGGTTGTCAAGCGCGCTCTCATCCACACTTTTCCCCTTCCTTTGACGCTTGTGCCATGGAGGTGATAGCCAGCGTTCACATCATTCGGTTTGCTTACAGATGGCTGAGGAGAACATTTCAGACTCACTGCCGTTCAGAACTGAAGCGACAAGGTCTCAGAAGGCGGCATTCTCACACATTTCGCAGTCGAAAATGACACTTTGCAGCGCAGTAAGCAACAGGACGACACTCTTGGCAACCTTTGTTACTGCTTACATCCCCTGGACGGTTCTCCCCTTCTCTAAAGGCATCGTCGGCCTGCGACCCCTTTACAAGTAATCACATCCATTAGGAGTGTGGTGTGACCGCAATTTTTGCTCTGGTATACAGGTTGCAACCACTAGAGGTCGTTCAGAACTATTCGACGAAATTGGAACGTTCTCCGAAGGAACAAGGGGTGTTTATTCTTTTTCAGCCCTCCTGTTTCTAACCTTCCTGTAACGTGAGCACGGGGAAATGGTGGATGGCGTACGACATTGACACTACGTGAATAAAATGGCAAACAGCACCTCTACGACCCCCTCTCCTCCCCCCCCCCCCCCCCCAGTTCGGAAACACCATCGGTGCCACCCGACAACCATTTCTGAGCATCTGTATTAGGGCCGTTGATAAAATATCTATATATTTTCCAAAAAACGTCAATATACATCAGCGATATTCTTTTCAGCGATATATCGATATTGAAATTGTCATATCGGGCGCCTATATCTTTATTTTACATCATTTCTTCCGCAACTGAAAAATTCTTTCGCAACTGAAAAATATTTGAATTTGTTCTTTTGAAATGTTAGTAGAACATAATTTTACTTTCATTGTGTGACGTAGTCTTACTACTTTTTGAGCTTTCATCACGTCCAGTCTTTCTCTTTGTCTGTGTGAAGCAAGCAGCAAGTATACGTGGCGCAAAGAAGTCTGACTCCACTGGCGGAGGAAAGGGGGGGGGGGGGGGGAGGAGGGGGAGGGGGAATGGAATAACAAGATATCCGATGCGAAACAATAGTACACCAGTTGCGTTTTTAACGCAATTTCTTCACATCGGCATTCTTCAGTTGATGAAACTGATGAACAAAAATCCAAATGACAAGATTGGTCTTTGCGTTGTGCAGAGACGTGTGAGGGGAAATGCTGACGTAATCGATGCTTGGCGCTACCGACAGAAACTGCAGCGTTTAACTTCATCACACAATTTTAACACTACTACTACTATTCGCTGGCGTTTGCAAATATGACAAAACGGGAAAGCCAACATGAAGCGTTCTAAACAAATCCGCTATGTGACAAAGCCGAACGACGGACCCGTCTGACATCTTTTATTGTGCCTCTTACCTGCAGTTACCATTTTAACAAACCGGTTATTACCAAGCGTGAACGTGCATCATTTTCCTTTTAATTTTTGCTCTAAGGGGCATAAGCAGACTGCTAGTTTGTTGATGGACATAATATCAAATAATAAATCAATACTTAAACATACAGCTCGATATATAGATACATCGATATTTAGATACATCGATAGTTTTTGATATATCAAATGCATATAAAGTTGTCTTTTTACATATCGATTTATCGGATTCCCGTTGTTTTTAAAAATATCGACAGAGAGGCCATTCAGTGATACCTATGCGCCGGCGGCGTAGGCAACCCTTTCGACACACGTTACCGGTCGCAAGCGGCCATACTACACTCCTGGAAATGGAAAAAAGAACACATTGACACCGGTGTGTCAGACCCACCATACTTGCTCCGGACACTGCGAGAGGGCTGTACAAGCAATGATCACACGCACGGCACAGCGGACACACCAGGAACCGCGGTGTTGGCCGTCGAATGGCACTAGCTGCGCAGCATTTGTGCACCGCCGCCGTCAGTGTCAGCCAGTTTGCCGTGGCATACGGAGCTCCATCGCAGTCTTTAACACTGGTAGCATGCCGTGACAGCGTGGACGTGAACCGTATGTGCAGTTGACGGACTTTGAGCGAGGGCGTATAGTGGGCATGCGGGAGGCCGGGTGGACGTACCGCCGAAGTGCTCAACACGTGGGGCGTGAGGTCTCCACAGTACATCGATGTTGTCGCCAGTGGTCGGCGGAAGGTGCACGTGCCCGTCGACCTGGGACCGGACCGCAGCGACGCACGGATGCACGCCAAGACCGTAGGATCCTACGCAGTGCCGTAGGGGACCGCACCGCCACTTCCCAGCAAATTAGGGACACTGTTGCTCCTGGGGTATCGGCGAGGACCATTCGCAAGCGTCTCCATGAAGCTGGGCTACGGTCCCGCACACCATTAGGCCGTCTTCCGCTCACGCCCCAACATCGTGCAGCCCGCCTCCAGTGGTGTCCCGACAGGCGTGAATGGAGGGACGAATGGAGACGTGTCGTCTTCAGCGATGAGAGTCGCTTCTGCCTTGGTGCCAATGATGGTCGTATGCGTGTTTGGCGCCGTGCAGGTGAGCGCCACAATCAGGACTGCATACGACCGAGGCACACAGGGCCAACACCCGGCATCATGGTGTGGGGAGCGATCTCCTACACTGGCCGTACACCACTGGTGATCGTCGAGGGGACACTGAATAGTGCACGGTACATCCAAACCGTCATCGAACCCATCGTTCTACCATTCCTAGACCGGCAAGGCAACTTGCTGTTCCAACAGGACAATGCACGTCCGCATGTATCCCGTGCCACCCAACGTGCTCTAGAAGGTGTAAGTCAACTACCCTGGCCAGCAAGATCTCCGGATCTGTCCCCCATTGAGCATGTTTGGGACTGGATGAAGCGTCGTCTCACGCGGTCTGCACGTCCAGCACGAACGCTGGTCCAACTGAGGCACCAGGTGGAAATGGCATGGCAAGCCGTTCCACAGGACTACATCCAGCATCTCTACGATCATCTCCATGGGCGAATAGCAGCCTGCATTGCTGCGAAAGGTGGATATACACTGTACTAGTGCCGACATTGTGCATGCTCTGTTGCCTGTGTCTATGTGCCTGTGGTTCTGTCAGTGTGATCATGTGATGTATCTGACCCCAGGAATGTGTCAATAAAGTTTCCCCTTCCTGGGACAATGAATTCACGGTGTTCTTATTTCAATTTCCAGGAGTGTACTTTTCCATAAAGTTGTAGAAGTACGAGTACATAGCAACCCAATAACGTATTATTCAACAGCCGCTTTTGATGGTATACAAAAGTATTCGTCATGGTATATATCTAAGCTGTATACACCTAAGCTGTAGATCACAATCTAAGAAGACATTACAGGCGTGAAATCTGTCCGCAGCTAGCTTTCATCCGTCTTCTCTGTCATTGGAGTATTCAAAAATTCCCACGGAACTTCATCTTTGTAGAAATTTTCATAACGTGTCGTATACGGCAGTCATGAACGTAAGTTTCGGTCGTCAGAATTGCAGCTGTGCCTTGAAAGCATACCACGCCAACATGAGATGTTTTGGTAAGTGGTTTACGTTTGACAATGGATGTTTGCTGCTGGGGTTTTACTTTTGACGTAGCCTAATGCCAAAGAAGCTTTGAGCACTTGATAATGGGATTACATAACCCGGAAACTTGTTGTGATAAAAATATAACAGATTTGACAGCTATTACGTAACATTTTAAGTACCGATTCATAGGCGCAGTGTTTAGCACACTGGACTCGTATTCCGGAGGACGACGGTTCAAACCCGCGTCCCATCATCTTGATTTAGGTTTTCCGTGATTTCCCTAAATATCTTCAGGCAAATAAATGTCCGGATGAGTTCTTTGAAAGAGCACGACCGACTTTCTTCCCCATCCTTCCCTAACCCGATGGGACCAATGCCCTGGCTGTTTAGTCCCCTGCCCCAAATCAACCAACCAACCGATTCATGAGACAGCTGTGGCTGTGTCTTGGAGTAACAAGTAAAATAGATTCGATAATAGAAAACTAGAAACACCCGAAATGAGATTTTCTTAGCTCTGTAACCGATTGTATGCTCCTGGAAAGAAAGAAACAATGAAAAACGGAAGGAAATTTACATGTTCAATAATAACGATAAAATTCAAGCTACTAAACTGTAATGAAATATATGGAAAATAACAGAAATTCTTGTATTTCTTGATTATAATCCCAAATGACTATAAAATGCAGGAACAGCTCTCACCAGATGAGGACAATTTTCCAACGTTACACATAATACGAATTGCGTTGATATTTTTAACATTGTCTTTACCGAATTGAAGTGGAAATAGCTTAAGTTTACCAACTGTTATAACACTAAATAACAACCTACAAGGGGGGTAACTTTTTAATCTGTCCTTAGTAATCCGAAGCAAATTCAAGATATCCTTCTAATATTTGCCACACTAGAGAAAGACCCTCACAATTTAAAACGCAATAAGATCTTTGCAGTCCCAATCCGAGTAAGGCGAAAACACAGAGACAGTTAATCTCGAACTAAGAGCAAGGGGGAGTAATAAAGATGGGTGTGTAATGAATACAGGCCACCCACGAAAGTAGTTTATCACCAGTTTCGTTTTACAATTAAGTCGAAAAGGCAATGTTTCCCAGGATGTTGATGCTAATGGAAAAAGCATACAGAGCTGCCTGAGAATGACATTTTCCAATGCCCATCTTACTATCAGGCAAGAGGTTTATGCCAGTCTGACATAAGTGTACGACACTAACCATGCTTTCTTAAAGATTTAGTTTTTTTTATCTGAAAGCAAGCTGTTTAACGTTGTCTAGCTTGAATACGTGCAACAGTTGTATAAAAACAGATCCAAAATAATAACCAGTTTATTATTGTACTATACATACAAATATCTTTCTTCCAGTTGCTAGTGCTAATCAGAAGATTTACAACAAATGTACGTTCCACACAACTGGCATATAAAAAATTAACATATAACGACGTCAGGGAACTTAATGTTTTACGAGACGTAACCTTTACTTGCGTTCTGGAGGTAAAGGGTGAATGAGGATGGATGACGAAGAGCGAAGCGTGGTGGATATTGATATGAATTGCTGCGGAAATTGAGGCTGCGCTTGGCGACTGGGCCTAAAGAAGAAAAATACGTCAAGGAACTCGGCATCTGCCTGTGCCCCTGTATCTACTGCACTCTGTGTGTCGTGGACAAACAGAGCGAGCTGGGTTTCACGCAGTCCGTGTTGATCCCTGCAGAAGAGATTTTCGGTCTCCAGAAATGTCACAGTACGTGAGCTTTAAAGTTGTTCCAAAATTCTACAATAATCCGACGTCACAGTTATAGGGCTATAGTTTAATGGGTCGATTCGACGATCCTTCTTGAAAACGGAAATGATCTGTGCTTTTTTCCAGTCATTAGTAACGCTTAGTTCCTCTAGAGATTTACAGTACACTGCTGCCAAAAGAGGAGCAAGTTCTCTCGCACACACTGTGTAGACTCGAATTGGTATCCCATCAGGTCCAGTGGCCTTTCCTCTGTTGAGCGATTTAAGTTGCTTTTCTACCCCTTTGTCACTTATTTAGATATTTGTCATACTGTATTTCGTAGGACAATTTGAAAGGGGAACTATAACGTGGCCTTCCTCTCTGCAATAGGTTTGTAAAAAGACGGTTAGTAGTTCGGCGACATCCATCTGATTTAGCACTTCCATCTCTTTGGGGCTACGAAAAATGGACTACGTGGGCAAGATTTTGCTGACTCAAATGAGTGCGGCAAGCCTTGAAAAAGGTGCATAGCAAATAGTGGTGGCTGCGTGGAAAAATGAAACTATTAGCGGAAATCTTGTTCTATTCAACGTTATTCTGCTAGTTTCGGAACGACCCTCATAATACAGTAGGTAGAGGCGTCTTTTTCAAACAGTATGCAATTAAGTTACAGCTCGCACCCTAGTAGAATCTTACCTCTATTATGTTTAAATGATATTGTCTAGTCTACATGTGCGGGCGCTTGGTACTATTTATCATTAAAGCGTGCCTTTCAGATAGTGTCTAAACTCTAAACTCAACGGGTGCTTTTACTTGGCCACTGCAGTGGCCTGCAGTCATATTACGCACCACTGCAGGTGATCCAGCAACGTATTTAGAGCATGATAGCGGCCTGACATCAACTCCGAGTGTGGGACTCTGAGCCAATCTCGTTGCAATCTCTCCGCTGACGAGGTTAGCGGCACGTCGATTAACGGGGTATCGAAATCGCTAGTTAGTCGGAGGTGCCGATTGACTGATGCCAGGATTGTATAGCGGGCGGTACAGAGCCACGAGGAGTAGAGTTGCTATTCTCCAACGCTACTGCTCTCGATTATCAAACATGGTATGAGAGACATTATCTTCTTGCAGAATAAGCACGGATTCTTTTGCAAGTTTATACCTTAAGCTTTCTTTTGCTGTTTCTTCATTCCTCACAGCATAATACAGGGTGATTCAAAAAGAATACCACAACTTTAGGAATTTAAAACTCTGCAACGACAAAAGGCAGAGCTAAGCACGATCTGTCGGTGAATTAAGGGAGCTATAAAGTTTCATTTAGTTGTACATTTGTTCGCTTGAGGCGCTGTTGACTAGGCGTCAGCGTCAGTTGATGCTAAGATGGCGACCGCTCGACAGAAAGCTTTTTGTGTTATTGAGTATGGCAGAAGTGAATCGACGACAGTTGTTCAGCGTGCATTTCGAACGAAGTATGGTGTTAAACCTCCTGATAGGTGGTGTATTAAACGTTGGTATAAACAGTTTACAGAGAATGGGTTTTTGTGCAAAGGGAAAAGTTCTGGACGGCCGAGAACGAGTGATGAAAATGTAGCACGCATCCAGCAAGCATTTGTTCGCAGCCCAGGAAAATCGACTCGCAGAGCTAGCAGAGAGCTGCAAATTCCACAATCAACTGTATGGAGAGTCCTACGAAAAAGGTTAGTTATGAAACCTTATCGTCTGAAATTGGTTCAAGCACTGTCTACAGCTGATAAGATTAAAGGAATCGATTTCTGTGATTTTATCCTTGCTCAAATGGAAACAGATAAATCTTTCGTTTCAAAGATTGTGTTTAGTGATTAAACAACTTTCCACACTAACGGGAAAGTCAACCATCACAATGTCTGTATATGGGGCACTGAGAATCAGCGGGAAACAACTCAGTATGAACGTGACTCGCCTAAGGTGAACGTTTTCTGTGCCATTTCAGCCAATAAAGTTTTTGGTCCCTTTTTCTTCGAAGGTGAGCACTTCATCACTGGCCTCCAAGAAGCCCTGATCTTACCCCCTGCGATTTTTTCTTATGGGGGTATGTTAAGGATATGGTGTTTCGGCCACCTCTCCCAGCCACCATTGATGATTTGAAACGAGAAATAACAGCAGCTATCCAAACTGTTACGCCTGATATGCTACAGAGAGTGTGGAACGAGTTGGAGTATCGGGTTGATATTGCTCGAGTGTCTGGAGGGGGCCATATGGAACATCTCTGAACTTGTTTTTGAGTGAAAAAAAACTTTTTAAATACTCTTTGTAATGATGTATAACAGAAGGTTATATTATGTTTCTTTCATTAAATACACATTTTTAAAGTTGTGGTATTCTTTTTGAATCACCCTGTATATATAGAGGATGTTCCATACAACGGTACGGTCTAGTGTACGGAGAAAATATTTTTCACCGATTGATAGTTAGCAAAACGGTTAGTACTTTGCAGTATGGTATTTATTTGTGATTTTTGTTAGCACCGAGTTACCGAGACAAGTTTTTTCTTGTATGAATGGTTTGTGCATTATCTAATAGCATGCAAGATATGTCTGGCTCTGCGACATAAATGTTAATTACTATGACAGAGATTCGGAAAATGTGATCAACGAGAGGACCAAAACTAACCACAACAGTGTAGCTTCCCCTTCAGTGTGATGTAAACTGGGCCGAGAACGATTAATGTCATTAAAGTATATCACGCAGCTTTGTTGATGAAGTAATGCATTGAAATTTCTGAAGAAAATAAATTTAGAACGATTAGACACAAATCTATACGAAGGTTTTGGGTGCTTTTAACTGCCAAACGGGATCGCTGCTCCTCTATTTATACATAATGCAGCCATTTTGCAGCTTTTAATTGGAATTACTTCGTGACATGTTTCTATGATCACTGTTTCCATGGTTTTTGTGTTTGTGTGGTACAGGCTCTGAACTAAATTAAAAATTAAAGGAAAGCTGAAGAAAGCACAGCTCTTCCAAAGAAAACCTTTGAAGGCAGGTAAAACATACTTCATTCGGACGATTATAGAAACAACTCATTTATTACATTTCTCTGGAATACACTATTCATCACAATGAATACTGCATAATAGCCAGGAAGATACCGGTTGAGCCGGCCCGTGTGGCTGAGCGGTTCTAGGCACTTCAGTCAGGAACCGCGCTGCTGCTACGGTCGCAGGTTCGAATCCTGCCTCGGGCAAGGATGTGTATGATCTCCTTAGGTTAGTTATGTTTAAGTAGTTCTAAGTTCTAAGTAGTTCTAAGTTCTAGGGGACTGATGACCTCAGATGTTAAGTCCCATAGTGCTCAGAACCGTTTGAACCATTTGGAACTTCTATTACGCTTTTTGTAGACAGCTGATACGTGTGCGTTTCATTCAAAATCTCTAAGATATATTGTGGTTAGGATAGAGGATGACTCATCTGCAAATACTCTGCTGAGTATGAAAGAGATGATTTCATTCGGCCCAGGAGTCTTGCTCATTTTTAGTAATTTCAGTAGTTTCTCAAAGCCGCTGGCACTTACATCTGTACCATTCCTCTGTAAAGGTTTTTTTTTCCTGATACCGCTTAAGGGAGGACACCCCAGCTGGTGATGGGTATCTAAACTGATCAAAGTGGTTGAGGCCTGGTGTCTAATTGAAACTTCGTGCAACAAACATCTATCAAGTCTACCGTGATACGATGCGGCTGCAGGCCCGCTGACTTGCTCATGGGCTCAACTGGGAACACAGGATTATTCTTCCGCGGAGCTGCTAGTCGCCGTTTCCTGCACCGCGCTGCTAAATGTGCGCTTGTAAGGTAGGCTAGACAATTTGCAAAGAAGTAGACTCGTTTCCCCCGCTTACCTAATGACTGACAATCTACAGGAAGTCTGACAAGACTGCGGGAGAGAGACCGATGATTTGTAAGGGTGACACTCTTTGCCTGTAGCAAACTCAGCAGGTGACCACGCCGCAGAGACAGAAAGCGGTCTGCTATGGCTCCAACCGTTGCTGCAGACAAGCTCCGGGACGCCGGGAAATCCATTTTGTTACTACACTCGACCGATCACCTCGGCGCCGTGGTGGTTAAAACCCTGAACAGTGAAAGGTGGCTACACTGAGTCACAGCGCCAGAGATTGCGCCAGAGAGTATTATTCAGCCGCCTCCACAGGCAGTAGTTGTTCAGAAGCGGTGGTAGGCGGAGTTCTTGTCGAGAGGCGGTGGTAGAGAGTGCTTGTGGAGATGTTGCAGTAGCGTGTTGTTGTTGAGAAAATCCCATGGAGAGTGCGTGTTCAGATGTTGTCATATTGCTTTGATGGACTAGAGTGTACTTTTCGTCAATATATTTGAAGGTAAAAAATTCCTTTTTTTATTATTTCAATGTCTTAAACAATAATGCCTCTTGGTCACAGGTTCAGTCAACAAGCATCTGGCTCATGTTCTTGTATCAGATTGTATTGTGGTTTCTATGTGCAATTATAGTATTTCAGTTTTATTTAATTAATTCAGTCAAAATGGTATTTAAAATATCTTGTCTTATTGAGGAAGTACCATGCCAGATGTGTACGTTGAATCACACTTCCACACACAGAACAGTTACATTTGTGTTTTGTTGTTTCGTAGGTTTTGTAGTTGCTGGGGACTTAATTAATTAATTGTGTTAACGGAAGTTTTGTTTCATTTCTTGTTGTTATTCTATGCAGTCAGATTGCGTACTAACACTAGTCAGGGCCAACCGTTTACGAGACAGCGTAACCGGACAGACAGTAAAAATTATTTGCATAATAAAATATATAATTAAGCCCCCATGCAACAGCCGCTAATGGTGATCTGTCCCTCTGGTGCGACTCATCAAGTTTCGCCACCTGTCAGTTGTCAGAAAACATGTTTGTGCAGAAGTTACCAATTCCTTCGACTCTTTACTTTGTTGTATCTCGTCTACGTGTTACGTACTATTTGGTAAGGCATCTAAGTCGGCTATCCACGCCACGAACGAATTCCTGAAAAGCTTATGAAGTTATTATAAGAGGGTAATCCCAAAAGGAAGGTCTCCTATTTTTTTATAAGTACATGGACCAGTTTATTTCTACAATGGTTTACATCAGTCTACAGCTTGAACATTTAGCTATTTTTCGACAGAATCACCGCTTCTGTCGATGCATTTTTGAGACGCTGTGGCAGTTTTCGTATGCCCATGTCATACCAGCTCGCCGCCATGCTGTTCAGAAAGTTATGAACCTCTTCTTTCACCTCGTCGTCGGAGCTGAATCGCTTTTCGGGCAAATGTTCTTTTAACCTAGGGAACATATGATAGTCACTGGGAGCCAAGTCAGGACTATGGGGTGGGTGGGTGATTATGTTCGACTGAAACTGTTGCAGGAGAGCAACGGTTTGCCGAGCGATATGTGGGCGAGCGTTGTCATGGAGACTGTGTACGCCCTTGCTCAACACTCCTCTCCTCCGGTTCTGAATTGCCCGTTTGAGTTTTTTCAGTCTCACAGTACCTGTCAGCGTTAATTGTGGTCCCAGCGATTCAGCTCCGACGACGAGGTGAAAGAAGAGGTCCGTATCTTTCTGAACAGCATGGCGGCGAGTTGGTATAACGTGGGTACATTAAAACTGCCACAGCGTCTACAAAAATGCGTCGACAGAAATGGTGATTATGTCGAAAAATATCTAAATGTTCAAGCTGTAAACTCATGTAAACCATTGTAGAAATAAACAGGTCTATGTACTTATAAAAAAATAGGAGACCTTACTTTTGGGATTACCCTCGTTTATGTGGTGTCTGTTCTCTCAGGAATGTTAGAAAGAACAGACACAGCACATATAATTAAGGGGATAACTGCAAATGACCCCTTCAGTGCAAATACACACCACATTCGAACTCTTACGGCCGGCCGGAGTGGCCGAGCGGTTAAAGGCGCTACAGTCTGGTACCGCACGACCGCTACGGTCGCAGGTTCGAATCCTGCCTCGGGCATGGATGTGTGTGATGTCCTTAGGTTAGTTAGGTTTAAGTAGTTCTAAGTTCTAGGGGACTTCTGACCACAGCAGTTGAGTCCCATAGTGCTCAGAGCCATTTTTTGAACTCTAACGGGAATCGGCGAGACCACCAAGTGTTTATGGGTCTAAAGAGAAGGTGCACTACATCAAAAGTATGTGGTATCAGTTGACAATTTGGGTCTCACGGAAGGCGTGCTAGGGTAGTCCGCGTGGTTGTGGAAACACTGAGTCCAGATACGTTGTGTTCAGCTTATCCGCCTAGCAACGAGGAGACCGGGGTTCAAATGCCAGTCTGGCACACATTTTCAATCTGCTCCATTGATATAAATGAAATGCCCACTGGTAGTCAGCTTCTTTAATGCCTTTGTGTCTTCATTAAAAACGCTGTTGAGTGAACTGTAAGTGTATAGCTACCACATGTGTTTGCAGATCATACTAGTGCGTTAGTAATTCACAGCAGTTCGTAAATTCCACTTTTTCAGAATCCGCAGTGGGCCGCAATTTGTGTGTCATCTCATGAAAACTACTATTATTCGATAGAAACAACACATCTGATCTACACTTCAATGATGCGCCTTCCCTGGCAATACATTTTAAAATGGCGTTCATAGTTTTCTTATCCTTCCGTATTTCATCCGAATGTGCCAATGGGGCCGGCGGTGGTGGTGGAGAATGCGTCCCAAACGGTCCCGCCGCTGGCTGTGTGGCCAGCGAACGGATGAGCTTCTACTTCTGTTCCTGTTGCTGTTGTTGCAACCGTCGATGTTGCTGTGACCACTGTTACCGTTGTTTTTGTTGTTGTTGTTGTTGTTGTTGTTGTCACTGCTTCTGCTGCTTCAGCGACTCTTCCTGCTGCTGTCTATGTTGTCTTCATCGTTCCAGAAACTGCGTCCGTGGTGGTCACAATATGCAACACTAACACGAAATCGAACGTATACGTGAGTGCAAGTTATCATCGCCAACTTTTATACAGCTTCCACGAAAAACGTTCGTGATGTGTCAGTCCGTACATCGAAGAAGCAATGATGGAAATAAAAGAAAGGTTCAGGAGTGGAATTAAATTTCAAGGTGAAAGTATACCAATGATGTGATTCGATGATGTCATTGCTATCGTGAGTGAAAGTGAAGAAGAATTACATGACATTCTGAATGGAATCAACACACTAAAGAGTACAGAATATGGATTCAGAATAAATCAAAGAAAGGAGAAAGTAATGAGAAGTAGCGGAAATGACGACAGCGAGAAACTTAACATATGGACTAATGGTCACGAAGTAGATGAAGTTAAGGAATTCTACTGACTAGGCAGCAAAACAACCAATGGTGCACAGAGCAAGGTAATCGAAAGTACATTAGCACTGTCAAAAATGGTATTCCTGACCAAGAGAAGTCTACTAGTATCAAACGTAGGCCTTAATTTGAGGAAGAAATTTCTGGGAATAAAAGTCTAGAGCACAACACTGTGCGGCAGTGAAACATGGACTGTGCGAAAACCGGAACAGAATAGAATCGAAGCGTTTGAGAGTGGTGGTAGAGACGACTGCTGAAAACTAGGTGGACTGATAAGGTAAGGAATGAGGAGGTTCTGTGCAGAATCAGAGAGGAAAGCAATATATGTAAAACACTGACAAGGAGAAGGGACAGAATGATTTGACATTTGTTAAGACATCAGGGAATAACTTCCATGTTGTAGAGGGAGCCCTACAGAGCAAAAAGTGTAGAATAAGACAGAGATTGGAATACATCCAGCAAATAATTGAGGACGTAGATTGCAAGTGCTACTCTGAGATGAAGACGTTGGCACAGGAGAGGAATTCGTGGCAGACCGCATTAAACCAGTCAGAAGACTGATGACTCAAATATACATACAGGGTGGTCCATTGATAGTGACCAGGCCAAATATCTCACGAAATAAGCAACAAACGAAAAAACTGCAAAGAACGAAACTCGTCTAGCTTGAAGGGGGAAACCAGATGGCGCTATGGTTGGCCCGCTAGATGGCGCTGCCATAGGTCAAACGGATAGCAACTGCGTTTTTTTAAATAGGGACCCCCATTTTTATTACATACTCGTGTAGTACGTAAAGAAATATGAATGTTTTAGTTGGACCACTTTTTTCGCTTTGTGATAGATGGTGCTGTAATGGTCACAAACGTATAAGTACGTGGCATCACGTAACATTCCGCTAGTGCGGACGGTATTTGCTTCGTGATACATTACCCGTGTTAAAATCGAATGTTTACCAATTGCGGAAAATGTCGATATCGTATGCTATTGTGATCAAAATGCCAAACGGGCGTGTGCTATGTATGCTGCTCGGTATCCTGGACGACATCATCCAAGTGTCCGGACCGTTCGCCGGATAGTTACGTTATTTAAGGAAACAGGAAGTGTTCAGCCACATGTGAAACGTCAACCACGACCTGCAACAAATGATGATGCCCAAGTAGGTGTTTTAGCTGCTGTCGCGACTAATCCGCACATAAGTAGCAGACAAATTTCGCGAGAATCGAGAATCGGTGTTGAGAATGCTACATCAACGTCGATTGCAGCCGTACCATATTTCTATGCACCAGGAATTGCAAGGCGACGACTTTGAATGTCATGTACAGATCAGCCACTGAGCACAAGAGAAATTACGGGACGATGACAATTTTTTGCACGCGTTCTATTCAGCGACGAAGCGTCATTCACCAACAGCGGTAACGTAAACCGGCAAAATATGCACTATTGGGCAACGGAAAATCCACGTTGGCTGCCGGCCGAAGTGGCCGAGCGGTTCTAGGCGCTACAGTCTGGAACCGCGCGACCGCTGCGGTCGCAGGTTCGAATCCTGCATCGGGCATGGATGTGTGTGATGTCCTTAGGTTAGTTAGGTTTAGGTAGTTCTAAGTTCTAGGCGACTGATGATCACAGCAGTTAAGTCCCATAGTGCTCAGAGCCATTTTGAACCACGATGGCTGTGACAAGTGGGATATCAGCGACCTTGGCTGGTTAGTGTATGGTGTGGCATTATTGGAGGAAGGATAATTGGCCCCATTTTATCGATGGCAATCTAAATGGTGCAATGTACGCTGATTTCCTACGTAATGTTCTACCGATGTTACTACAAGATGTTTCACTGCATGACAGAATGGCGATGTACTTCCAACATGATGGATGTCCGGCACATAGCTCGCGTGCGGTTGAAGCGGTATTGAATAGTATATTTCATGACAGGTGGAGTGGCCCGCATGTTCACTGGATCTGACGCCCCCGGATTTCTTTCTGTGGGGAAAGTTGAAGGATATTTGCTATCGTGATCCACCGACAACGCCTGACAACGCGTCAGCGCATTGCCAATGCATGTGCGAACATTACGGAAGGCGAACTACTCGCAGTTGAGAGGAATGCCGTTACACGTATTGCCAAATGCATTGATGTAGACGTACACCATTTTGAGCATTTATTGCATTAATGTGGTATTTACAGGTAAACACGCTGTAACAGCATGCTTTCTCAGAAATGATATGTTCACAAAGGTACATGTATCACATTGGAACAACCGAAATAAAATGTTCAAACATACCTACATTCTGAATTTTAATTTAAAAAACCTACCTGTTACCAACTGTTCGTCTAAAATTGTGAGCCATATGTTTGTGACTATTACAGCGCCATCTATCACAAAGCGAAAAAAGTGGTCCAACTAAAACATTCATATTTCTTTACGTACTAGGCGAATATGTAATAAAAAATGGGGGCCAACCATAGCGCCATCTGGTTTCTTCCCCCTTCAAGCTAGACGTTTCGTTCTTTGTAGTTTAGTTTTTTCGTTTGACGCTTATATATATATGCGCAGTACCGCGACGTGTGGCTCCATCGAAAAGCGTCGGGTGTCAACATAATCGGCGAGCAGTGTGTCCCAAAGCAAGGTAACGGACAGACAAATACGGAAACTGGAAGAAACCCACAGCGCGAAGTATTTAACACCAGTGCAAAGATGTGACAAGCAAGATGTGAGCTCGCGCTAGCATCGGACTGATTGCGGAGTACCAGCAGTCGAACAAGGAAAGTGGCGATTCCAGAAGCACCTTCCAACGTGTGGGCCCTCGCGCCACTTACAGTGGAGTCGCAGATCACTCCGACCTTCGACCGTGAACAATTCCTCATCTGGTATACATGAGTCTAGCGGGGACACCAAAACAAATTTACGATTAAATCTGCTAACTAAATTGCTTAACTATAAAGTCACGAAATTACAACAAACATTCCCGACACAGATAAAGGTACAATAATAATATAATGTATGGTAAGTTCCTGCCTGTTGGGTTCATTGACACAGTCAGTTCTTGCGTGATGCGTCTTTTTTTAAATTGTGGTAATTGTTTAACTAATAAATTATCCTATTACGAAAAATGCAATTAAACCATTGAAACACAAAATATCACATGAGCTACTCAAAAACAATCCTACGCTTTCTACATTTTGTTGATTGTCAATGTTATTATATATAAATTACGCCCCAAATTTTTATACTAATTAGGTTTAAGCTTTGGCCTCTTCAGACAGTGTGTGGATTTACATAGCACAGGTGCTGAAGTCAACTGAAAGAGCTCCAGTGTATTTCAGCTGACCCCTTCACTTTCGAAATAGCGATTTATTTTTTACATTCGAACTGAGCCACTGTGGACTAGTATTTAACAGTCAATGGCACTTTCCAATTTTAGTTCTCGTTCGTCTGCCAGTTTTGACCTCGTGCCCGTGTCGACCCCATACCTTAGTGCTTTCCTCCTGTCTTCTCACAGAAGCTACCTTCGTCTTTTGTGTTCTTCTCCTAACTTAAAACCCGTTATTAATTTTCACACTTTGTAAGAACATGTAGCGTCCAAAGCACATGCATCACTAACAGTGTTTATATAGCAAGAATCATCTTTAAAACAGCTTCAGAACGGCATGTTTTCTTTTTTTTTTCTTTTTTTTTTTTAATCTGACCCTCCTCTCATAGACTGTCAAAATATATTATTAGAACATTTGTCATTTTTGCTGCCTCAGCCACAGTCTCTATTATGACTTACCTGGCCAGCTTTCAACGTTGAGATTTCCATCTGGTCGCAATCACGTCACCTCAATCTCCATGCGAACATATCAGACTCCGCCCAGAGGAGAAAGAAATCAGTCAATCCATCTTTCATATAATTTTGTTGTTTTATCAGATTCTGCAGGTTGTCTTTTTTCTGCCTGTGTCTTCTCACATTTTTCCATTCCAGGGAGGAAGATCATGTTGCATACCAAAGTTATGTTTTATTTTCATTTCCATTACATCTGATATTCAGCAAACCATGTACCTATAATCATCTGTCCTAACCATGAATGACTGCTAGACTGAATGAATGTGCGAACGCGTGAGTCTTGGTGAATTCAGATGGACTTTCTTGCTTCAGCTTTGCACCTGAGAAAGACCGCCGAATGTAACTTTCAAAGCTGCCCATGCGGGCCATTATCTGCGCAGGTTTTTCGTAACGGCCACCTTCGCCATTGATTACTTCAGACCTACGCACGAGGGACACCTTTATTCAAATTTTGACCGTTGACGATGGTAAATTTGGAGAACGAGGAAACAGGCGTCGTCTGTCCCGTCTTCTGATTGGAAGAGGCGTCACTGAAAAAGTCGTTTATTGGTCAGTTTTCCCTCTGCAAGGGTTTTTCCTTCGGTATATGTGTACGAAGGCGAGGCAGGTTGATTTTGTACAGAGTTGGTCAAGCGTAGAAGAACCAGAGAGTGGGTCTTTGATGTGTATGATGACCGCCCCTTTGAGAACTTGGACAGCTATTTTGGATGGGAGGAAGCTCGGATGTTTCGAGTAAAGAATTTCCTGTTATTTTAAAGTCATTTCTTAGAAGCCTTATTTGAGGATTCACTTCATGCCTTCTGTTTCCAATTGAGTTTTGTGTCTCTCCTCAAAGCGAGGCATAAGCCAGTTTTGTCGTTTCGTTGCTAGAAAATGGTGCATTTTACCTGCGGTTACTCAGTGAATGTTCAAGTCTTTGCACATGAACTTATAGTCGTACATGTTGTGTTCCTGACTCAGCCTAATTCCCACTGAATGATGATGATTAATACAATCTGCTCGTACAGAAGCATAGTCTCAAGGTATTATGCGTGTTCCATGTTTAATGCAGTTAAGGAGTATTCTGCCCTTTGTAAATAAATGTCCTTTAAGCAGCAATTAATTTCATTAGACTTTCCCTCAATGGTTTTACCAGCACGTACTACCTAAGAGAAAGTTATTAGGAATATTTGGTAGAGTTCAACCGCATATCGGTCGGTCTAAGGTCCGGCTGTTAAATTTCCATAGCTCACTTTCTTTGTGATAGCACACAAGGCTACATTCGATTAATATTTCTGGGGCTCCAGGCTACGTGGCACACAAGGGCAGACAGAGAATGTTAGTTTTGTATTCGTTCAATAGGAAGCTTGCGACCACAAAAAGTTACTGTTAAATAACGAAAGATCGTCATACCAAAGAATCAACTAATATTTGTTAGGACTTTCGGACAGTCAAGAAGCAGTGAGTGTCTTTTACGCAGCTCAGACTTCCATATCTACATGACTACTCTGCAATTCACAATTAAGTTCCTGGCAGAGGGTTCATCAAACCACCTTCAAGCTATTTCCCTAGCGTTCCACTCTCGAACAGTGTGCGGGAAAAACGAACACTTAAATCTTTCTGTGCAGCTCTGACCTCCCTTATTTTATTATAAGGATCATTTCTTCCTATGCAGTTGGGCGACAACAAAATGTTTTCTCATATGGAAGAGAAATTTGCTGAAATTTCATGAGAAGATCCTGGTGCAACGAAAGCTGCCTTTGTTTTAATGACTGCCATCCCAATTCGCGTGTCGTATCTGTGGCGCTCTCTACCCTGTTTCACGATAATACGAAACGAGCTGACCTTCTTTGAACTTTTTCTATCTCCTCTGTCAATCCTTTTTGATGCGGATGTCACACTGCAGAGCCATATTCCAGAAGACGGACAAATTTAGTGTAGGCAGTCTCTTCAGTAGACCTGTCGTTTTCTAAGTGTTCTGCCAAAAAACTGCAGCCTTTAATTTGCTTTCCCCGCAACGTTGTCGATGTGGTCGTCCATTTTATTCATGATTGTAGTCGCTAAGTATTTAATTGAATTCAGAGCCTTTAGATTTGTGTGATTTATTAGGTAGCTGAAATATAGCGGCTTCCGTTTGAGTATTACATGAATAACTCCACGTTTTTCATTATTTAACGCCAATCGCCCCTTTTCGCAACATCCACATATCTTGTCTGAATCATTTTGCAATTGGTTTTGATCATCTGATGATTTTTTTGGGTCATCAGTCTTCTGACTGGTTTGATGCGGCCCGCCACGAATTCCTCTCCTGTGCTAACCTCTTCATCTCAGAGTAGCACTTGCAACCTTCGTCCTCTATTATTTGCTGGATGTATTCCAACCTCTGTCTTCCCCTACAGTTTTTGCCTTCTATAGCTCCCTCTAGTACCATGAAAGTCATTCCCTAATGTCTAAACATATCATCTTGTCCCTTCTCCTTATCAGTGTTTTCCACATATTCCTTTCCTCTCCGATTCTGCACAGAGCCTCCTCATTTCTTATGTCGTAGGAGCCCCTTATTGTTAAAGGGCCCGCAGAACCGACACGCAAGACGGGTTGCTAATTCCGTTTCGGCAGCGCGAAGAGAAACATCGTCAGCGGACAGAAACAGTAACAGACTTTCCAAATATATACGGAACTGCTTCGCCAGACATGTGACAGTGTTCCACCAGTCGGAAATCATATGACTGCTGTAGCACCCGCCGACCTGGCTTTCTAAGCACGCCTAGACCGTCATACCGGCTTGTTCTGGAGTGTTTTTAATACTTTGGCCGACTTTTAACCTGTGCATGTGCATTCAGTGTCTTCTTTGTGTTTTTAGAGTCACCAACTGTGTTTTTTAACTTTATGACGACTTTTTTAATTGTCTGCCCATGAACGTCTCCATTTCCATTTCAGTGTATTTTTACCTCCATTATCTCCCCTTACTCTGTTTTATGTTCCCCTTTTTTATTGCCTTATACGTGTAACATTTTATTCTTGTCTTAGTTGTCATGTCACTCGGCTGGAGAGCGGCGGCTTGTGCCGCTGACAGCCCTCCCCTGCCCATATGGGACAGGGGAATGAAATCACAATAAAGGAAAAAAAGGGTCATACCGGCAGTGTTTGACAACCGCTAGGAATAGCTCCGGCCAGTACTCACGCCAGCCCTACGCTTGTATTCACTCGCCGTAGACTTGTAGTAATACGTTGTATTTTGAAACTTCCTGGCAGATTAAAACTGTGTGCCCGACCGAGACTCGAACTCGGGACCTTTGCCTTTCGCGGGCAGGTGCTCTGTGAGTACCGGGCGTGAGTCGTGCTTCGGTAGCTCAGATGGTAGAGCACTTGCCCGCGTAAGGCAAAGGTCCCGAGTTCGAGTCTCCGTCGGGCACACAGTTTTAATCTGCCAGGAAGTTTCATATCAGCGCACACTCCGCTGCAGAGTGAAAATCTCATTCTAGAAACGTTGTATTTTGTAGAGTAATTTTGGTCAGTATTTTCTTCCATTTTCTTGCTTCCTTATCTGTTTTGCTACCACAGAGCTGTGGGTGTTTTTTCTGCGTTTGAAACTTAGTGTATATCAAGAAGGCGTTTTTTCTGAAATTGTAATAAAGAGTGTTCAAATTGACTGTTAGTTCTTTTCTGCCAACCGCAGAACACTACGCTTTACCTTATCAGTCCACCTAATTTTCAACATTCGTCTGTAGCACTACATCTCAAATACTTAGATTCTCTTTTCTGTCCGTGACTTTACGAGGCGATAAATGGCAGCATCGTCTGCAAATACCTAAGAGAGCTGCTCACATTGTCTCCTAGATCGTTTATATAGACAAGGAACAGCAGAGGACCTATAATACTTCCCTGGGGAATACCAGATATCACTTTTGTACTGCTCGATGACATTCCGTCAATTACTACGATACTCCGTAGACATGCAATTTGATTAGGAATCGCTTGTGGGGAACGGTGTCAAAAGCCTTCGGAAATTCGAAAATTTTGATCAGTTTGACATCCTCTGTCGATAACACTCATTACTGCACGTGACTAAAGAGCTAGTTGAGTTTGACAAGAACGATATTGTTTGAATCCATGTTAGCTATTTGACGGAGTGCCATGGCATCGCATCCACACTCTCTGACAGTGCTGTTCTGACGTCTAATGTCTCAGCACGGCACGTCGCTACTTATACGGAAATGAATTGCTTTACGCTACTAAGTATGTGTCTAATTCAAACCCACATGTGTGTCGTATATTAAAATATCTCATCGATAAGGAGCACGCGGTGGTGATCGGCAGCCGTATCATCCTCTTCTAAGCGGCTACTTTTGGAAGCACATGGAAAGGCTTTGGGTAAACACGTCGCTTTCCTAGCCTTGAAGCCGGTACTTCTCATTACACTATACTCCTGATTCGTATCATAAGGCTGAGTACATTGTGTTCCATTTGTTCCACCCTTCGCAATAACGACAATCGAGCCTGGATCCTCCACCTTATAGAAATACTGACCGCTGAGCCACCTAGGCGGACAAACTGTCATACACACAGTAGTTATTAACGGGAGTCGACTGCGCAAACACAGCAGTCGCTCAAACACTCAACGTGTAATGTCGGTGCATGCAATTGCAAGATCCGCAGGAATTAATGAAAATGTTTAAGTCCTGAGCATGGAATGGAGATATGCTGGAGAGATTTCACCACTGAGGCCTAATTTTCCTGCACAGCATCAACAACTGCACTCACATGAAACATCGCAGCACAGACTATTATAAATGTCGTCCACCGTAATTGCCTTATATAGTGCTTACGGGATTCGCAACGGCTCAATAACAGGGGACCAAATCTCCAGGAAAACCCAATTAAAAGGAACATTGCATTACTGCTGTTACAATTATGGAAGCGCAGAACTACTATCCGGCAGGAACGACACGCCAAATTACTTTCGCTCAACGCCCCTTATAATTAATCTTCATCTTCCACCACGGACTCATTTTCTCTCTCTCTCTCTCTCTTTCTCTCTCTCTCTCTCTCTGTCTCTCTAACACAGTACCTTACCTTTGGTTGCATACACGTGCGCGCTCCGCAAGCCACCTTATGGTATAGAGTGGAGTGTACCGTGTATTACTGCTACCCACTTTCTTTCTTGTTCAACCCTACAAAAAACTGACTACCTACATGCCTTCGTATGAGCCGTAACTTCTCTTGTCTTCCCCGTCTTTACGCTAAATGTACATTGGAGGCAGCGAAATTCTTCTACAGTCAGTTGTGGACGCCTCGTCTCTAAATTTTCTCCATAGCGTTAAGTGAAAAGAACTTCGTCATCACTGCAGGGATTCCCATTTGAATTCATTAGCATCTCCGTAACACTCGTGTGTTGACCGAACCTACCGATAACAAATTTAGCATCACGCTTTTGAATTGCTTCGATGTCATCCTTCGAACTGATGGCGATCCCTAACACTCCAACGGTACTCAAGAATGGATCGCACAAGTGAATTTGCGGGCTCCCTTGTACGTGTGCTACACTTTCCTAAAACTCAACCAATAAATCGAAGTCGACCATTTGCCTTCTCTACTACCATCCTTAAGTGCTCATTCCATTTCATTTCGCGTCGTGACGGTACTTCTGTATATTTAATCGAGATGGCTTTGTCAAGCTGCACGTCACCAATACTGTAATCGAGCATTATAGGACTGTTTTTCCAAATCATCTGCATTAATTTACATTTTTCTACATTTAGAGCAAACTGCCACTCATCAGACCAAATAGAAATTCTGTACAAGTCATCCTGTATCCTCCTTCAGTCACTCAACGGTGATACTTTCACAGGACGAGTGGAGATGCTGAACAGCTCTTCTCCGTAAACTGTTGTTGTTGTGGTCTTCAGTCCAGAGACTGGTTTGATGCAGTTCTCCATGCTACTCTGTCGCGTGCAAGCTTCTTCATCTCCCAGTACCTACTGCAACCTACATCCTTCTGTATGTCACCATTCAAACGACCAATGGCGCTGCTATTCTGGATTTGCCCTTCCATGATTTCCTTGTCCTACCCCATTCTGTGTTTAGGGATTTCAGTTACATCTCAACAAATAAATTCTAAGTAATAATCATTGAGATATACAACGGCAAAAAAATAAGGTTTATTGACGACCAGTGACGAATCTTCCAAACAAACTATTTTGTAGCATCTGTGTGACTAACCTTTATGAACTGCATTACATCTACAAATATACTTTGCATGAAGAGTGTGTGATAGAGGGTTATAATGCCAGGTACCGGGGTTGAGAGGTGGACGTGTTACCCAAATTCATTAAAGAAATGCGTATTAGTTAGGCTAACACACTCAACCCCCCCCCCAATTATTTAACTACCACAGTTCGTATCACGCAACATACTATTTATGGAGGAAATTGTAATATAGCCCAGTTCGTGGTCAGTTTAAGAGTTGCACATTCGACATAATTCTCTTCGTGGTGATTTATAAGCTGATCACTCGTACCTGGCAAATAACACAAAGATTTTGGCTTCACATAGTGATTTACTGCGAGAATTCCTAAAGTATCACAAGATACAAATATTGAATGGAATATAAATAAGAACAATGTAGTTTGGGTAACGATATGTTGGCTGAATTCGCATACAGGAGTGGGATCAACGATCTCATTATAGAGCCCTACAAACAGTGGAAGTATGCCCTAACACATTACTCCTGACTATTACGAACAATATTGATCGGGTATAAGAGCCCTTGATACAGATAACACATGCAAGCCGTGGCTGTGTATGGCGACTAGGTGACAGCATAAGCCGGGAGGAGTGAATTTAATTAGAGAAGTCCCGACAGCGCCAGTGCTGTAACACAGGCCGCACACCCACAGCTCGGAGCACAGGGATGTTGCTGCAGTTCCTCTCATTGGCGGTCCGCGCCGCTGCATAAAGACCAGACCGAAATAGTGCGAGCACGAAATGACAAACAATACCGACTGTTCCCAGACTGAGATTTGCACTCTGCAGCGGAGTGTGTGCTGATATGAAACTTCCTGGCAGATTAAAACTGTTTGCCGGGCCGAGACTCGAACTAGGGACCTTTGACTTTCGCGGGCAATTGCTCTACCAACTGAGCTACCCAAGCACGTCTCACGCCCCGTCCTCGCAGCTTTACTACTGCCAGTACCTCGTCTCCTACCTTCCAAACTTTACAGAAGCTCTTCTGCGAACCTCGCAGAACTAGCACTCCTGAAAGAAAGGATATTGCGGAGACATGTCTTAGCCACAGCCTAGATGTTTCCATAATGAGATTTTCACTCTGCAGTGGAGTGTGCGCTAATATGAAACTTCCTGACAGATTAAAACCATGTGCCGGACCGAGACTCGGACTCGGGACCTTTGCCTTTCTCGGGCAATTGCTCTACCAACTGAGCTACCCAAGCACGACTCACACCCCGTCTTCACAGCTTTACTTCTGCCAGTACCTCGTCTCCTACCTTCCAAACTTTACAGAAGCTCTCCTGCGAACCTCGCAGAACTAGCACTCCTGAAAGACAGGATATTGCGGAGACATGTCTTAGCCACAGCCTAGGAGATGTTTCCATAATGAGATTTTCACGCTGCAGCGGAGAGTGCGCTGATATGAAACTTCCTGACAGATTAAAACTGTGTGCCGGACCGAGACTCGGACTCGGGACCTTTGCCTTTCGCGGGCAAGTGCTCTACCCCTGAGCTACCCAAGCACGACTCACGCCCCGTCCTCATTCTGGATACATCCCCTAGACTGTGACTAAGCCATGTCGCCGCAATATCCTTTCTTTCAGGAGTGCTAGTTCTGCAGTGTTCGCAGGAGAACTTCTGTAAAGTTTGTAAGGTAGGAGACGAGATACTGGCAGAAGTAAAGCAGAGAGGACGGGGCGTGAGTCGTGCTTGGGTAGATCAGGGGTAGAGCACTTGCCCGCGAAAGGCAAAGTTCCCGAGTTCGTGTCTCGGTCTGACAGACAGTTTTAATCTGCCAGGAAGTTTTTAATACCGACTGTTGTCACCAAGTGGTAACAGAGAGGCTCTGCCTAGTAATACTTCTGACTCTTGCGATTACGATCACTGTAGCTGACCAGAAGTGAGGAACTCCAACGCTCACCCTGGCTGTCCAGGAGCGGAACACGACCGTCTCTCCGCCCGTCCTCAGTTTGCCTTCACACCAAAAGATTAGTGCCTTGTTCGCCCTCAAGACCAATTTTCGTCCATCGCGGCCCGTCCCGCCAAATTTACAATGCGCTCTGTTGCGTCAGCACTCGTCATGCCGATCCATCAATCACATGGGGTTTATGCGTGGGAAAGCATTGGCCTGAAACTGTCTCTAGCCACTGGACGGCAGAGGTCAGTATGGGCGCCGTACTATCTAAAGAAAATCAAAGCTCTCATTTCAGATTTAATTACTCCAATGACCTTAACTGGCTGTCACCACTCGGGAACTTGACGAGCATAAGCTTAACCAAGGCAAAACGTGGGTGGAGACAAGCCACGAGAGCTTGGCGCCTTTCAGTTTCTATTATTATTAGCCACTTTTCGCAACCATCTGCATGCCTTTCTGCTCGTCCTTATCGCTCTTCTCCTATTGTAATGATCCTAACGCTAGATACGCCATGGAGTTACAAGAACTACTGGGAAGTCTCTCTCGCACAGAGATTGGCGGAAAGAGTGGCTTTCTTAATAAAATTCCCGTTTAAGTTCCACGAACATCTGTGTTACATTGTCTTGTGTGCTACATCCACCTGTTTTGACCCAAGTTGTGTAACTATGACACTATTCGACATCTTCTGTAGAGATTAATTAATGACGCCAAGCATTGGAACAGAATCCTGGCATTTTTCGCTTTAATGTCCTCTTTGCAGTCTTTCACAGATATATCGCCCTTCCCTAGAGTTTTCCAAACAAGTTTAAGTCTTCCTGAAGCCCTCCCTACTAAGTATCATGTCACATCCATTCACATTAGTACTCCCAGGTACTGAAACAATGGACAGGTCTCAGAAAATGTAACAGAATAATAATGAATTCTTTGTCTTTCTTGTGGTCGTCTTAACCATTTATCGACATTTAAAGAAAGCTGTTATTCTGTCAGGAATACTGTTTGTCATTCTGCATTTTTGTACGATAATCCGATGTACGACAGCATCGTCAGCAAATAATATCAGAGTTTAGGCGATCCTAGATTCTAAATCGCTTATGTACATAATCTAAAAATGGCCATGAGCACTTAGGGACTTAACATCTGAGGTCATCAGTTCCCTAGAACTTAGAACTACTTAAACGTAGCTAACCTAAGGACATCACATACATCCATGCCCAAGGCAGGATTCGAACCTGCGACCGTAGCAGTCGCGCGGTTCCAGCCTGAAGGGCCTAGAAATGCTCGGCCACACCTGCCGGCTGCACATAATCTAATCAAAGGTATCCGGACGTATATTAGTGGACACTGGCGAGGGGCGTGTCCACCCTTAACCTTTATGTCGGTTTCAATTCTGCTGGGGACGCTTTCAGTGAGCTGTCTGAACGTCTGTGGGGGAACGGCAGACAGTTTTTCCTCAAGAGCTGAAACCTGAGAACAAACTGATGTTGGATACTGGAGCCTGGAGCAAATTCGACATTATCTCACTAGGTTCAGTTCGGGACTATGGACAGACCGGTTCATTTCAGGGAAGTTGTCATCCAGAAAACTTCTTTATAACAGGGTGCATTGTCATGCTATTTAATCACAGTTTCTGAACTGTTCCTCTAGTATTCGCAATACGCAATGCTTCTTTTTCTTAAGTGCAATAATGAGACCGCAACCTATTCACGAAAAACACCTCCATACTTTAAAACCACCTCATCCGGTCTTCGCTGCCGGCACTACACATAAGGGCAGGCATGCACCAAACCCAGGCCCTTCTACCGATTTGCCATAGAGTATGGCGTATTCATCAGTCCAGTCACCACTGTTCAGTGGCATCGCATAGTAATGACAACAGAAATGTGCTGTTTATCAGGAGTAGCTTGACTATTGTTCCCTGTTCTTTTTAGCTCCCTACGCACAATCACTTTATTAGCTGGACTGCAAGTACATCTACATCTACATCTATACTCCGCGAGCCACCTTACGGTGTGTGGCGGAGGGTACTTATTGTACCACTATCTGATCCCCCCTTCCCTGTTCCATTCACGAATTGTGCGTGGGAAGAACGACTGCTTGTAAGTCTCCGTATTTGCTCTAATTTCTCGGATCTTTTCGTTGTGATCATTACGCGAGATATATGTGGGCGGTAGTAATATGTTGCCCATCTCTTCCCGGAATGTGCTCTCTCGTAATTTCGATAATAAACCTCTCCGTATTGCGTAACGCCTTTCTTGAAGTGTCCGCCACTGGAGCTTGTTCAGCATCTCCGTAACGCTCTCGCGCTGACTAAATGTCCCCATGACGAATCGCGCTGCTTTTCGCTGGATCATGTCTATCTCTTCTATTAATCCAACCTGGTAAGGGTCCCATACTGATGAGCAATACTCAAGAATCGGACGAACAAGCGTTTTGTAAGCTACTTCTTTCGTCGATGAGTCACATTTTCTTAGAATTCTTCCTATGAATCTCATCCTGGCGCCTGCTTTTCCCACTATTTGTTTTATGTGATCATTCCACTTCAGATCGCTCCGGATAGTAACTCCTAAGTATTTTACGGTCGTTACCGCTTCCAATGATTTACCACCTATGGCATAATCGTACTGGAATGGATTTCTGCCCCTATGTATGCGCATTATATTACATTTATCTACGTTTAGGGAAAGCTGCCAGCTGTCGCACCATGCATTAATCCTCTGCAGGTCTTCCTGGAGTACGTACGAGACTTCTGATGTTGCTACTTTCTTGTAGACAACCGTGTCATCTGCAAATAGCCTCACGGAGCTACCGATGTTGTCAACTAAGTCATTTATGTATATTGTAAACAATAAAGGTCCTATCACGCTTCCTTGCGGTACTCCCGAAATTACCTCTACATCTGCAGATTTTGAACCGTTAAGAATGACATGTTGTGTTCTTTCTTCTAGGAAATCCTGAATCCAATCCCAAACCTGGTCCGATATTCCGTAAGCTCGTATTTTTTTCACTAAACGTAAGTGCGGAACCGTATCAAATGCCTTCCTGAAGTCCAGGAATACGGCATCAATCTGCTCGCCAGTGTCTACGGCACTGTGAATTTCTTGGGCAAATAGGGCGAGCTGAGTTTCACATGATCTCTGTTTGCGGAATCCATGTTGGTTATGATGAAGGAGATTTGTATTATCTAAGAACGTCATAATACGAGAACACAAAACATGTTCCATTATTCTACAACAGATTGACGTAAGCGAAATAGGCCTATAATTATTCGCATCTGATTTATGACCCTTCTTGAAAATGGGAACGACCTGCGCTTTCTTCCAGTCGCTAGGTACTTTACGTTCTTCCAGCGATCTACGATAAATTGCTGATAGAAAGGGGGCAAGTTCTTTAGCATAATCACTGTAGAATCTTAAGGGTATCTCGTCTGGTCCGGATGCTTTTCCGCTACTAAGTGATAGCAGTTGTTTTTCAATTCCGATATCGTTTATTTCAATATTTTCCATTTTGGCGTCCGTGCGACGGCTGAAGTCAGGGACCGTGTTACGATTTTCCGCAGTGAAACAGTTTCGGAACACTGAATTCAGTATTTCTGCCTTTCTTCGGTCGTCCTCTGTTTCGGTGCCATCGTGGTCAACGAGTGACTGAATAGGGGATTTAGATCCGCTTACCGATTTTACATATGACCAAAACTTTTTAGGGTTCTTGTTTAGATTGTTTGCCAATGTTTTATGTTCGAATTCGTTGAATGCTTCTCTCATTGCTCTCTTTACGCTCTTTTTCGCTTCGTTCAGCTTTTCCTTATCAGCTATGATTCGACTACTCTTAAACCTATGATGAAGCTTTCTTTGTTTCCGTAGTACCTTTCGTACATGATTGTTATACCACGGTGGATCTTTCCCCTCGCTTTGGACCTTAGTCGGTACGAACTTATCTAAGGCGTACTGGACGATGTTTCTGAATTTTTTCCATTTTTGTTCCACATCCTCTTCCTCAGAAATGAACGTTTGATGGTGGTCACTCAGATATTCTGCGATTTGTGCCCTATCACTCTTGTTAAGCAAATATATTTTCCTTCCTTTCTTGGCATTTCTTATTACACTTGTAGTCATTGATGCGACCACTGACTTATGATCACTGATACCCTCTTCTACATTCACGGAGTCGAAAAGTTCCGGTCTATTTGTTGCTATGAGGTCTAAAACGTTAGCTTCACGAGTTGGTTCTCTAACTATCTGCTCGAAGTAATTCTCGGACAAGGCAGTCAGGATAATGTCACAAGAGTCTCTGTCCCTGGCTCCAGTTCTGATTGTGTGACTATCCCATTCTATACCTGGTAGATTGAAGTCTCCCCCTATTACAATAGTATGATCACGAAACTTCTTCACGACGTTCTGCAGGTTCTCTCTGAGGCGCTCAACTACTACGGTTGCTGATGCAGGTGGTCTATAGAAGCATCCGACTATCATATCTGACCCACCTTTGATACTTAGCTTAACCCAGATTATTTCACATTCGCATTCGCTAATAACTTCACTGGATATTATTGAATTCTTTACTGCTATAAATACTCCTCCACCATTGGCGTTTATCCTATCCTTGCGGTATATATTCCATTCTGTGTCTAGGATTTCGTTACTGTTCACTTCCGGTTTTAACCAACTTTCCGTTCCTAATACTATATGCGCACTATTTCCTTCAATAAGAGATACTAATTCAGGAACCTTGCCCTGGATACTCCTGCAGTTTACCAATATTACGTTAACTTTTCCTGTTTTTGGTCTCTGAGGACGGACGTTCTTTATCAACGATGATAATGTCCTCTCTGGTAAGCCGTCAGGTATTTTATCGTTTCGCCCAAGTGGGGGTCCCTCTAACCTAAAAAACCCCCGTGTGCACGCCACACGTACTCTGCTACCCTAGTAGCTGCTTCCGGAGTGTAGTGCACGCCTGACCTGTCTAGGGGGGCCCTACAGTTCTCCACCCAATAACGGAGGTCGATGAATTTGCAACCATTATAGTCGCAGAGTCGTCTGAGCCTCTGGTTTAGACCCTCCACACGGCTCCAAACCAGAGGACCGCGATCGACTCTGGGCACTATGCTGCAGATATTAAGCTCAGCTTGCACTCCGCGTGCGATGCTGGTTGTCTTCACCAAATCAGCCAGCCGCCGGAAGGAACTAAGGATGGCCTCAGAACCCAAGCGGCAGGCGTCATTCGTTCCGACATGTGCTACTATCTGCAGCCGGTCACACCCAGTGCGTTCAATAGCTGCCGGAAGGGCCTCCTCCACATTACGGACGAGACCCCCCGGCAAGCACACCGAGTGCACACTGGCATTCTTCCCCGACCTACCCGCTATTTTCCTGAGGGGCTCCATAACCCGCCTAACGTTGGAGCTCCCTATAACTAATAGGCCCGCCCTCTGTGACTGTCGGGACCTTGCCGGAGAATCGGCCACTGGCCCAACAGGCGAGGCATCCTGTGGTGGCTCGGAAACGATGTCATCACCACTAGGAAGCACCCCGTACCTGTTGGAAAGGGGTAAGGCAGCCGCCACGCGGCCAGATCCCACCTTCGCCTTTCGGCCAGGCACGCGCGAGCCCACCACTGTCCACCATTCACCCTGGAGTGATGGCTGACCGGTAAGATGCTCACTGCCGGAAGACGCAGCGACATCAGGGGTTCCATGTGATTCCAAGGCCACCGAAGTAGGCATAGGTCTCACCACAGTTGCCCCAACGCCACTACGAGCCGACGCCTGCGCCTCGAGCTCGATGAGCCTAACAGACAAAGCCTCCACCTGCCCCCGAAGATTGGCCAATTCTCCTTGCGTCCGCTCACAACAACCACAGTCCCTACACATGACTATGTTTACCCTACCCTATACGGTGACAAATTCCCAAGATAATCTTCTGATGAGCTACTCTGATAATCAAGAAACACTCACTGAAATACGAGACGCGAAAACTACGCTAGGTTTTCCCAGAAAAACTATTTAAAAGCTAAGCGCAGCAAATAAGTACAAAAACGCTTTATACAAACAGTACTCGCTGCTGCTGGTGCTCTCGCTCTGGCTGTCACAAGACAACTGCTGATTCAAGTGACTAGTGGCTAACGGCCGCGAAACAAACAAAAGACGGTTTTAGGGCGCTTTCTGTTCTAAACGATCAAGAAAACACTAAGAAATCTAACACGAAAACTACGTAAAGTTTTATCAAGAACTGTTAGTTACTATGCAGAGCAGATAAACACAAATAGAATCCCTTCCTTAGTGGAAGGTCGTAAACAAAATGCAAAATAAACGCTTTATACAAACAGTACTCGCTGCTGCTGGTGCTCTCGCTCTGGCTGTCACAAGACACAGACACTCTGGATCTCATGAGAGACTCCTTCCGCTTATTTCATACGATTTTCTGACAACCCCTCATCAATACCCGACAATCCCTGTTCATCAGCAAATGAAGTTCGCCTGGTATGGTTTAGCTGTGGTTGTTTCTTCGCGTTTCCAGTTCACCATCAGATCACCAACTGTCGACCTGGGCAGCTTCACAGGGATTGAAATGTCCCTGATGTATCTGTTACTCAGGTGATAGCCAATGACTAGTTCACGTCCCCACCTCCTTTTATACGCTGAGGTAGCATGGGTCAAGAGATACCTTCTAATATCGTGTCTGACTTCCTTGTTCTCGGTGTAGTGCAGCAACTCGACGTGGCATGTCTAGTGTGGTCTTCAACCCAATCGCGAGCAGTTGTGGTCCAGTGACATGGCGCATTGTCATCCATAAAAATTCCATCATTATTGGGGAACATGAAGTTCGTGAATGGCTGCAAATAGTCTCAGTTGGACCAAAGGAACCAGCCCATTCCATGTGTATACAGCCCACACCATTATGGAGCCACCACCAGTCTGCACAGTGTTTTGTTGACAACTTGGGTCCACGGCTTTGTGACGACTGCGCCAAACCCGAACCCCCCCATTAGCTCTTAACAACTGATATCGGGACTCGTCTGACGAACTTCCAGTCGTCTAGGGTCCAACCGAGATGGTCACGAGCCCAGGAGAGGCGCTGCAGGCGATGTCGTGCGAGGCCCTCACGTCGGTCGTCTGCTGCCATAGCTCATTAACGCCGAAGTTTGCCGCACTGTCATAATGGATCCGTTCATCGTATGTCCTACATTGATTTATGGGGTTATTTCACGCAGAGTTGCGTGCTTGACAGCTATATGCCAACGCCGCTGCTTTAGGTCTACTATTTTCGAAATGGAATGCCTCATGCGTCTAATTTCAGCTGCCATTCCGCGTTGAAGTCTGTTAACTCCCGTCATGCGGCAATGATCACATGAGACACCTTTTCATATGAATCACCTGAATACAAATGACACCTCAGCCAATGCATTGCGCTTTCACACCATGTGTATGACGTAATACCGTCATCTGTGTGTTTGTACATCGCTGTCCCATGTCATTTGTCACCTCAGTGTAATGGTAGGTCTTCCTCTCGTGATATCTAATTATCGCCGGCCGGTGTGGCCAAGCGATTCTAGGCGCTTCAGTCTGGAACCGCGCAATCGCTACGGTCGCAGGTTCGAATTCTGCCTCGGGCATGGATGTGTGTGATGTCCTTAGGTTAGTTAGGTTTAAATAGTTCTCAGTTCTAGGGGACTGATGACTTCAGATGTTAAGTCCCATAGTGCTCAGAGCCATTTGAACCATTTGAACCATCTAATTATCAGTTCGGTATTTCGTAAGGATAATTGGATAGTTTTGATTAGACAGCGTATACTGAGAATATTAGCAGTTTTATTGCCCTTCCTGGAAGCACACGCGATTACGTTTTCGTTTTAGTCGAGGATTCAGCAGCCGATGTAACACAGTGGATCCTCTTAGACAAAATTTCTTCAAGCCTGGAAACAATGTCTTATATGATTGTATCTTTGTTATCAACTGATAGTGTAGTATAATGTCTAACGCCACCTTTAGTGTATGAAGACCGAGTGTATTTGTTCATCTGCAACTACTAATAGCAAGACATCTTGTGTAGCCAAAGTGATCCTCTAGAATGAGATTTTCACTCTGTAATGGAATGTGCGGTGATATAAAGGTAGGAACTGAGGTGCTGGTGAGAAGGAAGCTGTGTGAACAGGTCATGAATCGTGTTTGGATAGCTCAGTAGGTAGAGCACTTGCCCGAGTCATGAGTTCGAGTCTCGACCCCATTCAGTTTTAATCGGCGAGGAAGTTTCAAAACGATCTTTATTGCAAACGAATCGTTTCTCCTGTCTCATGCCGATCGTTAGAAGCTTATGTTCCTCCAGGAACTTTGTAATATTCTAGATGATAAAGATAACACGCATAAGTTAGTGCTATTCATCAGCACTTATGTGAATTCGTTTGTTTTACTCCTTTTGCAAGCATTAATCATGTGGACCGCTTTTCAGTCAAGCTGGAATGTTCAACAACGAGAGATTCGCGAAAAATGTCTCATTTCTGCAGGAAAGGTGCATCATTCGGTTTGAGCAAACATGTTTTTCAGAAGTGAGTGAGTGTACTTAAATATCATCATTTTTAGAGTTTACGCGATGGCTAAACAGTGGGACACTAAAATGATCGTCTGTTTTTTTATAAGTAGACTTAGAAAGTTCGCTATCGTGCACTGCCTACAGTTTCAAATCCTGACTTATCCCGACGGATTGGACGAAAGATTTCGATCCGTTAACTTTTACATATGATCAACATTTCCTGGGACTTTCTCATCTTTCACCGCCGTCCAAGCACTTTGTTAGAGGCTTTACGCATAACTCCTCTTACAGATGCCGCTACGTTTCTTCTTTAGTTCCTAACATTCTCATTCGATAATTTTTATACACATCATTGGAAGAACAGCGATGTAAATTACATATTTTTGAAAAATCATAACAGTCTTTACAGCATGTTATTGTGGCCTTCGTTCGAAGACTGGTTTGATACAGCTCTCCATGCTAGTCTATCCTGTACAAGCCTCATCATCTCCGAATAACGACTATAACCTACATCCTTCTGACTCTGCTTAGTGTATTCATCTCTTAGTCTCCCTCTACGATTTTTTACCCCCCACACTTCCCTCCAATAACAAACTAGGATCTTTTGATGTCTCAGAATGTGTCCTATCAACCGATCCCTTCTTCTAATCAGGTTGCGCCACAAATTTCTTCTCTCTCCAGTATTGTTCAGTAGCTCCTCATTAGTTATCTGATCTACCAGCCTAATCTTCAGAATTCTTTTGTAGCACCGAATTTCAAAAGCCTCTGTCAATAAAATTCTTCTGGGTTTGAGGCCGCATTGTCAATTATAAAATTCCGACGTTTCGGTGACTTTGCAAGACGCCTTCCTCAGGGTGTATTGCTAACTGCTGAATGAGCGCTATTTTGGTTACTTATATACTATAGAGGAGTGCTGTCATTGGATATGCACTCCTCCATAGTATATAAGTAACCAAACTTGCGCTCATTCAGCAGGTAGCAATACACTCTGAGGAAGGCGTCTTGCAATTGTCGCCGAAACGTTGGAATTTGACAATGCGGCCTCAAACCCAGTAGAATTTTATTCACTATGACAACGGTTGAGGAAGCCTACGTCTACATTCAAGAGCCTCTGTTCTTTTCTTCTACAAACTGTTTATCGTCCATGTTTCACTTCCACACACGACTACACTCCATATAAATACTTCCAGAAAAGACTTCCTAACACTTAAATTCACATCGATGTTAATAAATTTCTCTTCTTCAGAAACGCATTTCTTGCCACTGCCAGTCTACATTTTATATCCTCTCCTTCGGCCATCATATTTATTTTGCTGCCCAAATACAAAACTCATCTATTGCTTTAATTGTCTTTGTTTCCCAATCTAATTCTCTCAATATCACACGATTTAATTCGACTACATTCAATTATCCTTGGCTTGCTTTTGTTGATATTCATATTATATCCGCCTTTCGAGACACCTTCCATTCCGTTTAACTGCTTTTCCAAGTCCTTTACTGTCTCTGACAGAATTTCAATGTCATCGGCAAACCTCAAAGTTTTTATTTCTTCTCCCTGAACTTTAATTCCTACTCAAAATTTTTCTTTGGATTCGTTTACTGCTTGTTCAATGAACAGATTGAGTAACATCGGCGATAGGCTACAATCCTGTCTTTCCCATCTCAGTCACTGCCAGCCTCTCATGCTCCTCTAATCTTATAATTGCCGTCCGGTCTCTGTACACGTTGTAAATAGCCTTTGGCTCTCTGTGTTTTACCCTTGTTACATTCCAAATAACGAAGAGAGTATTTCGGTCACCATTGTCAAAAGCTTTCTCTAAGTCTACTAATGCTATAAACGTTAAGTTAGTCTTTCCTTAACCGATCTTCCGAGAGAAGTCGTAGGGTCAGTATTGCCTCGCGTCTTCCTACATTTCGCCGGACTCCAAAGTGATCTTTCTCGAGGTCGGTTTCTAACAATTTTTCCGTTCGTCCGTAAAGAATTCGTACTAGCATTTTGCAACCTTGACTTGTTGAACAGGTCGTCGGCTCCTGCTTTCTTTAGAATTGAAATTGTTATAGTTTTCTCGACGTCTGAGAGTATTTCGTCAGTCTCGAATATCTTGCACAACAGATGGAAGAGTTTCGTCACGGCTGGTTCTGACGAAATGCCGTCTCCTCACGGGGATCTTAATTCGACTTAGATCTTTGAGTGCTGTGTCATATTCTTCTCGCAGTGTCATGTCTTCAGTGTCATCTACATTTACGTCCTCTCCCATTTCTAAAATATTACCTTCAGACACATCTCCGTTGTACAGACCCTCTATAAACTTCGCCAACCTTTCAGCTTTCCCTTCTTTGGATAGTATTGGTTTACCGTCTGAGCTCTTGATATTTATACAGCTGTTTTTATTTGCTCAAAATGTTTCCTATAGGACGTATCTATCTTTCCCCTAGTGACATATGCTTTTAAATCATTACATTTCTCCTCTGGTTATTTCTGCTTAGCCATGTTGCACTTCCTATCCATCTCATTTATCGTATAAAAACATTTGTTAAAATGACGACCGGTTTCGGACAATCTGAGGCCGTCTTGAATTGTGTCAGGCGGGGATGGCGAAAGAAGCAGATACCATATACTGAGGTACGAACGTCAACTGCCCTTTAAATCAAGAAGGGACTTTCCCGTCTTTTGTTACTCTACTTTTATTATGTATTTATCAGGAGCTCAGGGGATGATGTGCTTTAATTTTAACTAAAATACCTTTTCAGATGTGGAATTTTTTCCTCAGTTCTTCTTTTAAGAAGGTTGTTGGTGCCTGTGTATATTTTTTTCTTCTACTTTTTTTTTCTTGTGTCTTTAACCCGCATCGGTGCAGGGTCGGCGTTGTTATTAATGGATTTGGTGTTGTCATTTAAGGGGTGGCTGGATGCCGTTCCTATCACTACACCATTGCCCCCAGGGGTGCTCTAATTTTAACTAAATTACCTTTTCAGATGTGGAATTTTTTCCTCAGTTCTTCTTTTAAGAAGGTTGTTGGTGCCTGTGTATATTTTTTTTTCTTCTGCTTTTTTTTTCTTGTGCCTTTAACCCGCATCGGTGCAGGGTCGGCGTTGTTATTAATGGATTTGGTGTTGTCAGTTAAGGGGTGGCTGGGTGCCCTTCCTATCACTACACCATTGCCCCCAGGGGTGGGACATGTGTAAACCATGGCGTTAAGAATGTGAAAGAGAGCGAAAATTTTCTAAATGTTTGCCAATCGTATACCTGATGCAGGCCTCGGAGAACAGCCCTGTGGTCACCTAGTGGGATGTGAGTAACCACCTAAAACCCCCATCCAGGCTGGCTCGACCATCGTCGCTAATCCGCCGGTCGCATCTGATCCGGGGGCGGAAAACCTGCCCGTCTTGGAAGCGGCGCTTAAACACGCAAGGCTATCCGGGCGGGCCTTGGGTACAATTTCTACTAACCACAAATATCCTCCTTACGTACTCTTTCTTTTGGCGAGCATTGTTGCTAGAATAGTATACCAATCGTTAATACCCATGGTGTTGATGACTTTTCGAAAAGATTCGGTATATAACTGGGACGTCTAAAGTATTGCTTCAGCATGTGAGCTGAAGCAGTAGTTCGTCTGAAAACGCGTTCAGTATTACTTCTCAAGATTCTTTATCATAACCACCTTTAATGTATTCGATGTTCTCTGGTCGAGAGTAAATAAAATAAAGTCACCCCTATCACTAAATGACAGACTGGATAGTTGCGTGCAACCAGATTCTTGCTGTACTTGAATTACCCTGCGATCGGTGGGTGCGAATCATGCAATCGGTGTAACCATCTGATTACTTACAGAAGTCCACGTAAACCAGTTAATGCTGTTCACATGAGTTAGCAGTTGTCTTCATTTTGTATCCTGTTAGACAGCTTGTGTCATCAAATACTGCATCTCCTGGGGAGTCTACTTTCCAATGAACCCTGTAGTTATTTTGAACAACCAGTTTCAGCGCTAGATTAAGGTGTCTTCAGCCTCCCTAATCGACATGTAGGAAGAATCGCACCTATCGTCCAGTCAAAACTGGGTCCAGCATTCAGCGAATGGTATCCGTAGATTTATTTTTAACACATCAGTTCCTTCGAAAATCATATTTTTTCCAACGAAAATTCCCCAGATTTCACTTTCAGTGTCTATCATCATATTAAACCTAGAAATTCCAACATATTTCCCCTAAGGTGCTTTATCAAGGGGGGAGGGGGGCAGGTTGGTACTTTATGCCTACCCAAAAAGAAAAAGAATAATAAAAACGTAATTCGATAATTGTTGTTGAATTATATTAACAAACTACTTATTAAAGGAGTATGTATGTTTAAGTAGGGCCCAGAACCTGAAAAACCTTTTATCATACGCTTACCAATACCAACACGCTTCCAATAACGTGTGATACGACTTTATGACCACAACAAAAAATTTAAAAATGCAGATTCCGTTCATTGTTGTTCACTTTTACTCTCAACATACTTTTCAAAGAGATACTGGTGTAACTTACACCCTGGACCTGGACATATTCAACACGGCATTCAACGAGGAAAATTATATCTGCTATTGAGACTTAAATTTTTGGGTTAAGTTTAACAGAAAAATTTTAAACATGTATGGAATCTGGTAGAAGAATTCTTCAAAAACAAGAAAAATTTATTCATAATTTTAAGATAAAAATAAACTGACTAGATCACAATATTTTCAAAAGGTGGGCACTAAGTAACCACCCCTCACCCTTAGTATTGGATGGGTTAAGGGAATTACTTTCTTCAAAAGAGATAACTGCTGGTATTTTGATGTCATCACTGTCAAAATCTGATCTCGGCCTCACTTTGACGAGAATTTTTTATGACATACTTAGAGATATAGATATTTCATCTGCTCTAAAACACCCAAATGTGCATTCCACAGGTAATGTGTTCCCTTCGTGGCGGCTTGCAGAATACACTGCACACATGTTTATGGCAACATCGAGAAACATGCGGTTGTGCACCTCACAGCACAGACAAAGCCTGACCGCTCCCTCTAACAAGACCAGAAGAGCATACGAGTCATCGGTTCGATGCTGAAAACCGAAGACTGTTCGGAGACTCTACCATTCAGGCTGATTGTCTTCCAAGTTCATCAACAATAAGGGCACAGACGACTAATGTCGTTGGCGCCAAAGTGACGGACAATCTGCAACCGAGAACAATTCGTGTATCCTAGTGCTCGCTAGTAGTCTCTTCCTAACGGAGACTGGTCTCGTGATGTACATTAAGTGAACAGTTGTTTCCCTCCCATCCTACGACGTTTATTTCTCTGAGAGGGGCCGTCACTACCTAAAACTACAATGAGATGATAGAAGTCGTGGGATGGTAGTATCGCATACGCGAAGTATTAAACGGCAGTGCACTGGTGGAGCTTCCATTTATAGTCATGATCCATGTGAAAAGGTTCAGACGTCATTGTGGACTCACGACGGGAATTAAGACGTTGAACGCGGAATTGTTAAAGTTAGACGCACGGGACATACCATTTCGGAAATCGTTAGGGAATCGAATACCAGAGATCCACAGTGTCAAGAGTGTCTCGAGAATAACAAATTTCAGGCATTACCTCTGACCACGGACAACGCAGTGGCCGACGGGTTCACTTAATAACAGAGAGCAGAGGCGTTTGCGTAGAGTTATCAGTGCTAACAGACAAGCAACACTGTGGGAAATAACCACAGAAATCACAGACATACGACGAACGATCCATTAAGACAGTGCGGCGGAAACAGGCGTTAATGGGCTATGTCAGCAGACGGTCGATGCGAGTGCCTGACACGACATCGCCTGCAGCGCCTCTCCTGGGCTCGTGGCCATATCGTCTGGACCCTAGACGACTGGAAATTCGTGGCTGGTCAGATGAGTCCAGATTTCAGTTGGTAAGAGCTGTGGTAGGGTTCGAGTGTGGACCCTGGTTGTCAATAAGACACTGTGAAAGCTGGTGGTGGCTCCATAATGGTGAGGGCTGTGCTTATATGGAATGAACTGGGTCCTCTGGCCCAACCGAACAGATCATTGACTGAAAACTGTTATATCCAGTCACTTGGAAACCATATGCAACCATTTCTGGACTTCTTGTTCCCAAATAATGATGGAATTCCAGAATGAGATTTTCACTCTGCAGCGGAGTGTGCGCTGATATGAAACTTCCTGGCAGATTAAAACTGTGTGCCCGACCGAGACTCGAACTCGAGTCCCGAGTTCGAGTCTCGGTCGGGCACACAGTTTTAATCTGCCAGGAAGTTTCATATCAGCGCACACTCCGCTGCAGAGTGAAAATCTCATTCTGGAAACATCCCCCAGGCTGTGGCTAAGCCACGTCTCCGCTATATCCTTTCTTTCAGGAGTGCTAGTTCTGCAAGGTTCGCAGGAGAGCTTCTGTAAAGTTTGGAAGGTAGGAGACGAGGTACTGGCAGAAGTAAAGCTGTGAGTACCGGACGTGAGTCGTGCTTCGGTAGCTCAGATGGTAGAGCACGTGCCCGCGAAAGGCAAAGGTCCCGAGTTCGAGTCTCGGTCGGGCACACAGTTTTAATCTGCCAGGAAGTTTCAATGATGGAATTCTTATGGATGGCAGTGCGTTATCTCGCGGGGCCACAACTGTTCGCGATTGGTTTGAAGAACATACTAGACTATTCGAGCGAATGATTTGGCCACCCAGATCGACATGAATCCCACGAACGCTTATGGGACTTACCCGAGAGGTCAGTTCGTGCACAAAATCAGCATCGGTAACCCTTTCGTGATTATGGACGGCGAAAGAGGCAGCATAGCTCAGTATTTCGGCAGAGAACTTCCAACGACTAGTTGAGTCCATGCCACGTCGAGTTCCTGCGCTACGCTGGGAAAAATGAGGTCCGACACGAAGTCAGGAGGTATCCCAAGGCTTTTGGCACCTCAGTGCATATTCGACATTTTGTAACTTGCCAAGTATGACTCGTGGTGGCTATTAATGTGACGAAAAAATATGACCGCACTGACATCAGGCAAACAACACACTGGAGCTATCGTCACCATATTTGTGTGTAAATTGTAATAAATTGCAGTGCAGTGACAGACATTTTCCCAAATCACCCCTGATTATCTATCTTCAGTCCGTAATTAAGTCTAACTAGGACTCATAGTGCCGTAGACAGTAGGTTCAAATGGTTCAAATGGCTCTGAGCACTATGGGACTTAACATCTGAGGTCATCAGTCAAAAAATGATTCAAATGGCTCTGAGCACTATGGGACTTAACATCTGAGGTCATCAGTCCTCTAGAACTTAGAACTACTTAAACCTAACTAACCTAAGGACATCACACACATCCATGTCCGAGGCAGGATTCGAACCTGCGACCGTAGCGGTCGCGCGGTTCCAAACTAGAGCACCTAGACCGCACGGCCACACCGGCCGGCGAGGTCATCAGTCCCCTAGAACTACTTAAACTTAACTAACCTAAGGACATCACACACATCCATGCCCGGGGCAGGATTCGAACCTGCGACCGTAGCGGTCGCGCGGTTCCAGACTGGAGCGCCTAGAACCGCTCGGCCACACAGGCTGGCCGTAGACAGTAGAAAATTTAGTATTAAGGTAAGTCTGTTGTCTCTGTAGCACATATTATATTCACCAATTTTGAAGCATGGATTCATCTTCACGGCTTTAGGTTGTTATGGAACGATCCTCGTTAGCATGTCAACGCGCTAGAAAAATGTATCTAGAAATCTGCAGTTTTCTATTGCAAGCGACATCGTAATGGAGTAACGTGCACATGTTGTTTATCTCCTGTGTATTAACACACACAGAAAAACGCAATCATCGCACCATCGGTGTTCTCTTATTTTTAGACAGTGTGAAAGAGTTGTTACAGACTGAGTGGTAACGAGTGTTGGTCCCACGGGACAGACAATGTAATCACACCGAGCGCGCAGTCGTATTACGAGTTAATGAACTGCCGCGGATGTGCGGCCAGATCTCTGCGGCTAACCGATGGACAACAGGAGGGTGGTTCTGTACAGACGGACTGCAAAAAAAGCGGTAACTGAATTGTACTGGCAAACGGAGAGACAGCGGTGCCCGAGTAAAAACGCGCTTGTGTAGCTGTGTGCACCTCTGGTGCTAAGGAACACTTTGCGGCATTACCGAAAGTCGAAAATTCTCTCACTCATAGTTGTAACATAGCAGAGTATAATATTTTTGACGACAAAAGAGATTGATAGGCGTACAGGAGTAAGCTAGTGGCAGGAATGGCAATGCGATTTTGTTTCTCCCTTAGTTTCTACAAATATTAGCGCTTCTAAACAATAGCGTATACCATGTGACAGAGAAAAGGTATGAAACATAGGAATGACATGAACTTGTGGCATCATACTGAAGAGCGCACAAACCACCGAGCAGCAGGTGTTAATAATAATAAAATTTTAATTATCAATGCCAAAAAATAAAAATTGGATTGTTAATGTTTTGTTTGTCTACACTCCTGGCGCGTACTGAAATCTTAGCAAAGCGTTAAAACAAAATGCAGCCCATTGCTAAAGTCGTCGTGTTGTAGTTGGCTTTCTTCATTTAAAGATTTTTCGCTAATGATGCAGTTACCTATAATGGAGTACTGTCTGAAAGAATCTGCACACACATTTAGTCAGATCTCGATAACATTTCAAAGTGGTGCAAAGACTGGCAACTTAAGCTAAATGTTCAGGAAAGTAAAATTGTGTACTTTACAAAATCATCCTATGGCATAATAACAGCGAATCGCAGATGAGACCTGTAAATTGATAAAAATACCTGAATGTAACGATCTGTATGGATATGAAATGGAATTATCACGTAGGCACAGTTGTGGGTAATGCAGGAAGCATACTTGGGAAAATACTAGGGAAATGCAGTTTCTACAAAGGAGATTGTTTGCAAATTTCTTGTGTGACCCATCCTACAATATTACTCCACTGGTTGGTACCCGTTATACACTCTTGGAAATGGAAAAAAGAACACATTGACACCGGTGTGTCAGACCCACCATACTTGCTCCGGACACTGCGAGAGGGCTGTACAAGCAATGATCGCACGCACTGCACAGCGGACACACCAGGAACCGCGGTGTTGGCCGTCGAATGGCGCTAGCTGCGCAGCATTTGTGCACCGCCGCCGTCAGTGTCAGCCAGTTTGCCGTGGCATACGGAGCTTCATCGCAGTCTGTAACACTGGTAGCATGCCGCGACAGCGTGGACGTGAACCGTATGTGCAGTTGACGGACTTTGAGCGAGGGCGTATAGTGGGCATGCGAGAGGCCGGGTGGACGTACCGCCGAATTGCTCAACACGTGGGGCGTGAGGTCTCCACAGTACATCGATGTTGTCGCCAGTGGTCGGCGGAAGGTGCACTTGCCCGTCGACCTGGGACCGGACCGCAGCGACGCACGGATGCACGCCACAAGGGAGTGTTATGGGACCATTGCTTTTCACAATATATATAAATGACCTAGTAGATAGTGTCGGAAGTTCCATGCGGCTTTTCGCGGATGATGCTGTAGTATACAGAGAAGTTGCAGCATTAGAAAATTGTAGCGAAATGCAGGAAGATCTGCAGCGGATAGGCACTTGGTGCAGGGAGTGGCAACTGACCCTTAACATAGACAAATGTAATGTATTGCGAATACATAGAAAGAAGGATCCTTTATTGTATGATTATATGATAGCGGAACAAACACTGGTAGCAGTTACTTCTGTAAAATATCTGGGAGTATGCGTGCGGAACGATTTGAAGTGGAATGATCATATAAAATTAATTGTTGGTAAGGCGGGTACCAGGTTGAGATTCATTGGGAGAGTCCTTAGAAAATGTAGTCCATCAACAAAGGAGGTGGCTTACAAAACACTCGTTCGACCTATACTTGAGTATTGCTCATCAGTGTGGGATCCGTACCAGATCGGGTTGACGGAGTAGATAGAGAAGATCCAAAGAAGAGCGGCGCGTTTCGTCACAGGGTTATTTGGTAACCGTGATAGCGTTACGGAGATGTTTAACAAACTCAAGTGGCAGACTCTGCAAGAGAGGCGCTCTGCATCGCGGTGTAGCTTGCTCGCCAGGTTTCGAGAGGGTGCGTTTCTGGATGAGGTATCGAATATATTGCTTCCCCCTACTTATGCCTCCCGAGGAGATCACGAATGTAAAATTAGAGAGATTAGAGCGCGCTCAGAGGCTTTCAGACAGTCGTTCTTCCCGCGAACCATACGCGACTGGAACAGGAAAGGGAGATAATGACAGTGGCACGTAAAGTGCCCTCCGCCACACACCGTTGGGTGGCTTGCGGAGTATAAATGTAGAATGTAGATGTAGATGAAGACCGTAGGATCCTACGCAGTGCCGTAGGGGACCGCACCGCCACTTCCCAGCAAATTAGGGACACTGTTGCTCCTGGGATATCGGGGAGGACCATTCGCAACCGTCTCCATGAAGCTGGGCTACGGTCCCGCACACCGTTAGGCCGTCTTCCGCTCACGCCCCAACATCGTGCAGCCCGCCTCCAGTGGTGTCGCGACAGGCGTGAATGGAGGGACGAATGGAGACGTGTCGTCTTCAGCGATGAGAGTCGCTTCTGCCTTGGTGCCAATGATGGTCGTATGCGTGTTTGGCGCCGTGCAGGTGAGCGCCACAATCAGGACTGCATACGACCGAGGCACACAGGGCCAACACCCGGCATGGGTGTGGGGAGCGATCTCCTACACTGGCCGTACACCACTGGTGATCGTCGAGGGGACACTGAATAGTGCACGGTACATCCAAACCGTCATCGAACACATCGTTCTACCATTCCTAGACCGGCAAGGGAACTTGCTGTTCCAACAGGACAATGCACGTCCGCATGTATCCCGTGCCACCCAACGTGCTCTAGAAGGTGTAAGTCAACTACCCTGGCCAGCAAGATCTCCGGATCTGTCCCCCATTGAGCATGTTTGGGACTGGATGAAGCGTCGTCTCACGCGGTCTGCACGTCCAGCACGAACGCTGGTCCAACTGAGGCGCCAGGTGGAAATGGCATGGCAAGCCGTTCCACAGGACTACATCCAGCATCTCTACGATCGTCTCCATGGGAGAATAGCAGCCTGCATTGCTGCGAAAGGTGGATATACACTGTACTAGTGCCGACATTGTGCATTCTGTGTTGCCTGTGTCTATGTGCCTGTGGTTCTGTCAGTGTGATCATGTGATGTATCTGACCCCAGGAATGTGTCAATAAAGTTTCCCCTTCCTGGGACAATGAATTCACGGTGTTCTTATTTCAATTTCCAGGAGTGTATTTGCGAGGAGCAGGCTTGTGCCGGTAGGGGTTTCAAGCTCTCCATTCTCTCTCTCATCGTCATTTACACCTATCTTTTTATCACTTGCAAGCTACGTCCTATATTTTTTGTTGTATGTATTACAATCTCTGTCTTACTCTACAACTATTGCCTGATTTCTTAACATATCCTGACATCGTGTCCCTTCCTCTTGTCAGTTTTTTTCATATTATATTCCTTTTCTCCCCCTCATGAATCATGGACCTTTTCGTTGGTGGGGAGGCTTGCCTGCATCAGACATACATATAGCCGTGCCGTAGGTGTAACCACAACGAAGAGGTATCTGTTGAGAGGCCAGACAAACGTGTGGTTCCTGAAGAGGGGCAGCAGCCTTTTCAGCAGTTGCACGGGCAACAGTCTGGACGATCAACTGATCTGGCCTTGTAACGTTAAACAAAACTGACTTGCTGATCTGGTACTGCGAACGGCTTAAAGCAAGGGGGAACTACAGCCGTAATTTTTCCCGACAGTATTCAGCTTTACTGTATGGTTAAATGATGATGGCGTCCTCTTGAGTAAAATATCCTGGAGGTAAAAAAGTCCCCTATTCGGATCTCTGGGCGGGAACTACTCAGGAGGACGTCGTTATCAGGATAAACAAAACGCGTTCCACGGATTGCGCGTGGAATGTCAGATCCCTTAATCAGGCAGGTTGGTTACAAGATTTAAAAAGGGAAAGGGATAGGTTGAAGTTAGATATACTGGGAATTAGTGAAGTTCGTTGGCAGCAGGAACAAGACTTCTGGTCAGGTGAATAGAGGGTTGTAAATACAAAATCAAATAGGGTTAATGCAGGAGTAGGTTTAATAATGAACAGGAAAATAGGAATGTGGGTAAGCTGCTACAAAAAGCATAGTGAACGCATTATTGTAGCCAAGGTAGACACGAAGCCCACGAAGCCACAGCAGTACAAGTTTATATGCCAACTAGCTCCGCAGATGGCGAAGAGATAAAGAAACGTATGATGAGATAAAAGAAATCGTTCAGATAGTGAGGGGAGACGAAAATTTAATAGTCATGGAGGGACTGGAATTCTATAGTAGGAAAAGGAAGAGAAGGAAAAGTAGTAGGTGAATATGGAAAAGGGGTAAGGAGTGAAAGAGGAAGCCACCTGGTAGAATTTTGCACAGAGCATAACATAATAATAGTTAACACTTCGTTTAAGAATCATGAAAGAAGGTTGTATATGTGAAAGAGACCTGGAGACACTGGAAGGTTTCACATAGATTATTTAATGGTAAGACAGAGATTTAGGAACCAGTTTTTAAATTATAAGACATTTCCAGGGGTAGATGTGGACTCTGACCACAATTTATTGGTTATGAACTGTAGACTAAAACTGAAGAAGCTGCAAAAAGCAAGGAATTTAAGGAGATGGGACCTAGATAAACTGAAAGAACCAAAGGTTATAGAAGGTTTCATAGAGACCATAGGGAACGATTGACCAGAACGTGGGAAAGAAATGCAGTAGAAGAAGAAAGATGAAATAGCAAAGGTAGCAGAGGATCAAGTAGGTAAAGAGACGAGGTCTAGTATAAATCCTTGGGTAACAGAAGAAATATTGATTTTAATTAATGAAAGGATAAAATGTAAAAATTCAGTAAATGAAACAGGCAAAAAGGAAAGCAAACGTCTCAAAAATGAGATCGGCAGGAAGTGTAAAATGGCTGAGCAGGGATGGCTAAAGGACAAATGTAAGGATGTAGAGGCATATATTACTGGGGGTAAGATAGATACTGCCTACTGGAAAAATAAAGAGACCTTTGAAGGAAAGAGAACCACTTGTATGAACATCAGGAGCTCAGACGAAACTCTAGTTCCAAGCAAAGAAGGGAAAGCAGAAAGGTTGAAGGAGTACATAGACGCTCTATACAATAGTGATGTACCGGGTGATCAAAAAGTCAGTATAAATTTGAAAAATGAATAAATCACGGAATGATGTAGATAGAGAGGTACAAATTGACACACATGCTTGGAATGACATGGGGTTTTATTAGAACCAAAAAAATACAAAAGTTCAAAACATGTCTGACAGATGGCGCGTCATCTGTTAGAATAGCAATAATTAGCATAACAAAGTAATACAAAGCAAAAATGATGTTCTTTACAGGAAATGCTCAATATGTCCACCATCATTCCTCAACAATAGCTGTAGTCGAGGAATAATGTTGTGAACAGCACTGTAAAGCATGTCCGGAGTTATGGTGAGGCATTGGCATCGGATGTTGTCTTTCAGCATCTCTAGAGATGTCGGTCGATCACGATACACTTGCGACTTCAGGTAACCCCAAAGCCAGTAATCGCTCGGACTGAGGTCTGGGGTCCTGGGAGGCCAAACATGACGAAAGTGGTGGGTGAGCACAAGATCATCACCAAAAGATGCACGCAAGTCATCTTTCACGCGTCTATCAATATGGTTTTTTTGTTCTAATAAAACCCCATGTCATTCCAAGCATGTATGTCAATTTTTACCTCTCTATCTACATTATTCCGTGGTTTATTAAGTTTTCAAATTTATACTGACTTTTTGATCACCCGGTACTTGAGGGCAATATAATGGAAATGGAAGAGGACGTAGATGAAGATGAAAGGGGAAATATGATACTGCGTGACGAGTTTGACAGAGTACTGAAGGATCTGAGCCGAAACAAGGCCCAAGGAGTAGACAACATTCCATTAGAACTACTGATAGCTTCGGGAGAGCCAGCCCTAGCAAAACCTTACCATCTGGTGAGCAAGATGTATGAGACACGCGAAATATCCTCAGACTTCAAAAAGAATATAGTAATTCCAATCCCAAAGAAAGCAGGTGTTGAGAGGTGTGAAAATTACTGAACTATCAGTTTAATAAATCATCACTCCAAAATACTAACACGAATTCTTTACAGACGAATGGAAAATCTGGTGGAAGCCAATCTCGGGGAAGATCAGTTTGGATTCTGTAGAAATGTTTGAACACGTGAGGCAATACTGACCCTACGACTTATCTTAGAAGATAAAGGAAAGGCAAACCTACGTTTCTAGCATTTTTAGACTTAGAGAAAGCTTTTGATAATGTTGACTGGAACACTCTCTATCACACTTTTGAAGGTGGCAGGGGTAAAATACAGGGAACGGAAGGCTATTTACAATTTATACAGAAACCAGATGGCAGTTATAAGAGTCGATGGGCGTAAAGGGAAGCAGTGGTTGGGAAGGGAGTGAGACAGGTTGTAGCCTATCCCCGATGTTAACCAATCTGAATAGTGAGCAAGCAGTAAAGTTCAAATGGTTCAAATGGCTCTGTGCACTATGTGACTTAACATCTGAGGTCATCAGCCCCCTAGAACTGAGAACTCCTTAAACCTAACTAACCAAAGGACATCACACACATCCAGGCCCGAGGCAGGATTCGAACCTGCGACCGTAGCATTCGCGCGGTTCCGAACACTGCCTGAGGATGTCCCAGCTAACAATGCTATAAGAATTCAGCTATTTGCATTATTTTATGTAATTGTTCCACAGATTATATGTTTATTTAAGACATCTAAAACAAAAATTATTTGAGGTGAAATCTATTTTGAAGGTTGTATGGGAGGTCTTTTTACTTCCGCAGTGCGTGCATCGAGGAAGACTGCGTCGTTTGTGTCTTTGTAATCCGAGGAATTCCTCCAACAGCGTTGGAGCGCAGTCATCAGATTCAGTTGTGTTCGCTGACAACAAAGAACGAATTTCCGCCTCTGCTGACAGGCGTAACTCGGTCAGCAGCTGAGCTCACCCCTCCCCATCCAACCTGCCACAGCATTTTTCCATCCCATTACAAAGCATTCATCACAAAGAGACAGAATGCTTTCGTAGTAGCTTTGCAGCAGTGCTCCTAACGAGTGAGGCGAGGAAAGCTGTTCCAGTAATTATTTCCGCGGAAGCTGACGTTTCAGTGTGAACTTCCAAATACATTTCCCGGTTTTGGAGGCTGTCTGTTTCAGTTTTTCTTTTTTGCTTTTTGCTCCTAAGCAATTCTTTGTTTTTTATTTTAGCTCTTCACCATTGTGGCGATGTGTGACATAAACATCAAAGCGATAAGCTTCAATTATAGAGTCATCGGAAAAGTGTGTTCGAATTACACAGCCCTAATGCATAATGAGATGTGACTCGGAGGCTGACTTATACATATATTAAAATACGACCTCTCAGTTATGATTTACAGTCTTCATTCTTTTAAAGTTTTAATCACTTGCACTTGCACTTAACAAAAAGTGTTAGCTTCATCTAAATTCCTCAAGAAGATGTGATTTTTATACTTTCTTCCGATTTTAACTTTTTGCACTTTACAAATTATCGTTTGACTTAATGGAAGAGAAGAACTTTATCTTGTATGAAAAAGTGAAATTTTTATTGCAGTTTGAGACAAAGTTGTAAGTCTAACACGAAGGAGGATTTAAATTCTTCAGGATACTTTGCATTCCATTTACTCTACCAAGAAGTACTCCTTTTTTTATTAATTCGTTTCTAAAGGATCCCAAATAGTTGAAAGGAAAAGTACTAGTAGAACATGCTAAAACTACAGTACCGGTATAGTGGAGAAGCTTGCCGACAATGGAAGAACTGGAGAGTAAAAGTACGGATTGAGAGCGGTGGTATGAAGGCCCGATTAGAAGAAAAGGTAGACAGGTACAAAAGGTAAACAATAAAACACGAAAACAGGTTCAGTGGAAAAGTGGCATACTGCCAGTCCAAACGTTCAGCACCTGATCCCCAAGCGATCGTCTCATTTTTTCCGTCACTTATCCCCTCTTTCACATCTGGCGATGATTTTTTTCATGTGAATAATTCAAAGTTGCACCTTGGCTGGGTATCCATACAGTTATCCTGGTAGTTTATATCATATATTTAAAGAAGACAAGTACATACCATGTTCATTAGATCCATACCTGGCAAAGAAGCCCTGCCTTTATTACTACATAAAGAAATCACAAGTGTACGGAAATGATTGCTTTTAAGTTGGGTCAAGTCCATAACTGTCACTAAAGCGATCGTCTCATTTTTTCCGTCACTTATCCCCTCTTTCACAGTACATGCCGAACGGTTTTTCAGCGGTGCTCTCACAGCAGGTGCACCCGACTGCAAAACACGGCTCTTGTCGGCATGAGTGACGTCTGCCACCTGGGTTCATCTCTGTTCCTATGGGAATCTGGCTGCTTTGGTGAAGACAGTTCTCATAACTCTGCTTTAGAGCCAAATGGAAGGCTTCAACCAGAGACTCCGACGATTCTGTGACGATCTTGGATGCGAATTTTTCGACCTCTGATATCGGGTGGACGATTGTAGAACCCCTCTCTCAAAGGTCAGGGTCGCACTATACGCAGTAAGCGGCTATCAGTGCAGCGGATTACGTGTGGCGTGATCATGGGGGTTTTTTAGGATAGAGAAGTGGAAGTATACTATCGTCATTAATTAAAAAGCGTAGCGTACGTCATGGCAGATAGAAACATGAAAATTTTACCATTGTATTAGGTAACTGCAAGAAAGTCTATAGAAAGGACGCAGAACTAGTCTTGCTTATAACGGGTAACAAGCCCACGTAGCACTAGAGACAAAAAGCTAACTAAAATCAGATGGTAATAGCAGTGAAATACTAATTTTCGACTGGAATGTACACCGCAAACTTAAGTTGAACGCCCATGGAAAAGGCATGCTTATAGCCGTAAAAAACATCCAGTGAAGTTAATATACACTCCTGGAAATGGAAAAAAGAACACATTGACACCGGTGTGTCAGACCCACCATACTTGCTCCGGACACTGCGAGAGGGCTGTACAAGCAATGATCACACGCACGGCACAGCGGACACACCAGGAACCGCGGTGTTGGCCGTCGAATGGCGCTAGTTGCGCAGCATTTGTGCACCGCCGCCGTGGCATACGGAGCTCCACCGCAGTCTTTAACACTGGTAGCATGCCGCGACAGCGTGGACGTGAACCGTATGTGCAGTTGACGGACTTTGAGCGAGGGCGTATAGTGGGCATGCGGGAGGCCGGCTGGACGTACCGCCGAATTGCTCAACACGTGATGCGTGAGGTCTCCACAGTACATCGATGTTGTCGCCAGTGGTCGGCGGAAGGTGCACGTGCCCGTCGACCTGGGACCGGACCGCAGCGACGCACGGATGCACGCCAAGATCGTAGGATCCTACGCAGTGCCGTAGGGGACCGCACCGCCATTTCCCAGCAAATTATGGACACTGTTGCTCCTGGGGTATCGGCGAGGACCATTCGCAACCGGCTCCATGAAGCTGGGCTACGGTCCCGCACACCGTTAGGCCGTCTTCCGCTCACGCCCCAACATCGTGCAGCCCGCCTCCAGTGGTGTCGCGACAGGCGTGAATGGAGGGACGAATGGAGACGTGTCGTCTTGAGCGATGAGAGTCGCTTCTGCCTTGGTGCCAATGATGGTCGTATGCGTGTTTGGCGCCGTGCAGGTGAGCGCCACAGTCAGGACTGCATACGACCGAGGCACACAGGGCCAACACCCGGCATCATGGTGTGGGGAGCGATCTCCTACACTGGCCGTACACCATTGGTGATCGTCGAGGGGACATTGAATAGTGCACGGTACATCCAAACCGTCATAGAACCCATCGTTCTACCATTCCTAGACCGGCAAGGGAACTTGCTGTTCCAACAGGACAATGCACGTCCGCATGTATCCCGTGCCACCCAACGTGCTCTAGAAGGTGTAAGTCAACTACCCTGGCCAGCAAGATCTCCGGATCTGTCCCCCATTGAGCATGTTTGGGACTGGATGAAGCGTCGTCTCACGCGGTCTGCACGTCCAGCACGAACGCTGGTCCAACTGAGGCGCCAGGTGGAAATGGCATGGCAAGCCGTTCCACAGGACTACATCCAGCATCTCTACGATCGTCTCCATGGGAGAATAGCAGCCTGCATTGCTGCGAAAGGTGGATATACACTGTACTAGTGCCGACATTGTGCATGCTCTGTTGCCTGTGTCTATGTGCCTGTGGTTCTGTCAGTGTGATCATGTGATGTATCTGACCCCAGGAATGTGTCAATAAAGTTTCCCCTTCCTGGGACAATGAATTCACGGTGTTCTTATTTCAATTTCCAGGAGTGTAGATTTCGAAAGCGAAATAATTTGGGTGGGTCAAACACGGTCATCGTATGCTTATAAAGACTCCCTGCCTCAGGAGCGGGAGAAGTTTAGGTTCCATGCTGTGGGCGCGGTGGGGAGCAAGTTGTCGTACGCTGTTCTCACAACGTAATCAGATTGCCGTGTTCTGCGTGCCACAGCATGGGAAAGAAGACAACGCAGAAGAAACTTGTTGCCACGAGAGGGTCGTCGGTCATGCGACTCACTGAATCTGCCGACCAGGCAAAGAAGAATCGTAAAGACGAGTCGCAGCCTGTCCCCCCTCTGTGGAGGTGGGTGGAAAGCGCTGTTGGACTTAACGACGAGCTGCGCTAAGAACGAGGTGGCCTTCGAATCTGTCGATTCAGACCCACTGATCTGCGTTCCGGCAGCGAACATGGCGGACCACAAGGCGATCTAGAGCTCTGTGGCTGCCCGTATCGGTCGGTGGCGCTTGAGAAGATGCCTTCCCTCGGTAGTATGTAGACAACCAAGGCACTGCTAAGGTGGCTGCCTTGGTGATGCGACTAGGCAGCAGTCGGAGCAGGGCTGCTGCGTGCCGGTTTCCGTAACGCGGCAGCAAGACTGCACGACCGGACAACCAAGAAGAGACCGCAGCTCTAGGGCGTGACCGTGCAAACTGCCGACGGCGAGGGCGACATCTTCGCGTCGCGGAAGCTGCAGGGCGTCCCTGTTACGGCAAAAACTCTCCCGTCCGGCATGGACCCTCAGCCCCAGTGCTCCACATTGGAGGGCCACGTCGCCAAGTATTGCCGCAACACGGCGCGGTGCCTCAAGTGCTCTGGCGAGCACGATAGTCGCGACTACGGCCGCGACAGACAAGTTCTGCCGACTCGCGCCTGGTGTGCTGGTGCGGCTGCCCGGCTTGTTCAGCCACAGCCGTGTCGAAGGCAGCGAGGCGGCTGCGGCCGCACCGTTGCAGAGGAGAAGACGACGACGGCGATGACGACTGGCACAGACCAGCCAGCCAGGCTCAGCTGAGAGACGGCGAAGAAGCAGCCAGCCACGCGAACGACGGCCGGGACGTAGTTCGCGCCCCTGAGAAGAATAGAGGCGTCGGCTTCCCCACAGACGTGGACGACGCCATAGGGGCTCTAAGAGCCGTTACGGCAGCAGATACCGCCGCCTTCCCAGCCGTTCTGGCTACAGAGAAGGAGAAGGCATTGATGATGATGTTTAGTTTGGGGAGCGCTAAACTGCGCGGTTATCAGCGCCCGTACAAACTCCCAACCTTAGCTCAGTCCAATCTCGCCACATTCACGAATGATGATGAAATGATGTGGACAACACAAACACCCAGTGATCTCGAGGCAGGTGAAAATCCCTGACCCCACCGGGAATCGAACTCGAGACCCCGTGCTCGGGAAGCGATAACGCGACCGCGAGACCAGGAGCTGCAGACAGAGGGCAACAACAGGAGCAGCCATTTCCATTAAATGGCGTGGCTTCTCCAAGTACTGAGTTCAGGTACGTCTGCAACTTCTTCTTCTGTGAGCAGTGGTGTTGGGTGATATTCAGCCAGTTCCTAGGTCTTTGATTCATCGGTCTGGCTTTCTTCCTCGTGACGTGTCTCTGTCTCTTGAACTCCATTCCAGCACCGCCTTGGTCCATTGGGCATAATTTTTTCTAGCAACATGGCCGGCCCCTTGCTATTTCGTAGTGACTCTTCTCACTAGGATACCTTTAACGTCGGTAGTTAATCTGATGCCTTCTGCCCCTCTACTTCCCTTTCAATTTTCACAACAGATCTCTCCATTTCTAACCGAGCAGTTCTAGATTTTCTTTTATAAGGCTTTAATAGGGCACGATATTGAATTAATAGTGGGCGGAGCTCCACCTTGCTAACCCTAATTGTTCCTGATCCAGTCTTTAATTTGTGCAACTCGTCCCGTTACGTCGACGAAGCCCTGTTCTTATACACTGAGGTGACAAAAGTCGTAGTAACCTAACACCTTGTCGGACCTCAGTTTGCCCGGCACAGTGCAGCAACTCGGTGAGGCACGAACTCAACAAGTCATTGGAAGTCCACTGCAGAAATATTGAGCCGTGCTGCCCCTACTGCCGTCCATAATCGTGAAAGTCTTATCAGTGGTGCACTTTTTGCACGAACTGTCGTCTCGATTATGTCTCATAAATATTCTGTGGGATTCATGTCGATCTGGGTAGCCAAATCACTCGTTCGAACTGTTCAGATTGTTTTTCAAACCAACTGTGGCCTGGTGAAATGGCGCCTTCTCACCAGTAAAAATTCCATCGTTGTTTGGGAACATGTCCATTAATGGCTGCAGATGGTCTCCAAGTAGCCGAACATACCAGTTTCCAGTCAATGATCGGTTGAGTTAGACCAGAGAACCCATCCCATTCCGTGTAAACACAGCCGACTCCATTATGGAGGCATCACTAGCTTGCACAATGTCTTTTTGACAAATTTGGTCCATAGCTTCGAGAGTTCTGCGCCACACTTGATCCCTACCATCGGCTCTTACCAACTGAAATCGACTCTCGTCTCACCAGACCAGGGCTTTCTAGCGACCTATTGTCCAACCGATGCGGTCACGAGGACAGGAGAGGCGCTGCAGGCGCTGTCGCGCTGTTAGCAAAGGCAGTCGGTCGTCTGCCGCCATAGCCCGTAAACGCCAAATTTCGCCTCTCCGTCTTAACGTATACGTTCGTAGAATGTCCCACGACGTAAGTCTCACAGTGGTTTCTGCGGTTACTCCATGCACTGTTGTTTGTCTGTTAGCACTGACAGCTCTAGGCAGACGCCGCTGCTCTGGTTCAATAAGTGTCGGTGGTGAGAGCTAATGACTAAATTTGTTTTTCTCTGCACACTCTTGACACTGTGGAACTCGAAATATTGAATTCCTCAACGATTTCTAGAATAGTGCGTCCCATGTAGCTAGCTCCAACTACCATTCTGCGTTCAAAGTCTTTTAATTCTCGTCGTGAAGCCATAATCAAGCCAGAAATCTTTTCAAATGAATTAACCGAGTACAAATGACAGCAAAGTCTGCAGATGTTCATACACTACTGGCCATTAAAATTGCTACGCCAAGAAGAAATGCAGATGATAGACGGGTATTCATTGGACAAATATATTATACTAGAATTGACATGTGATTACAATCTCACGCAATTTGGGTGCATAGATCCTGAGAAATCAGTACCCAGAACAACCACCTCTGGCCGTAATAACGGCCTTGATACGCCTGGGCATTGAGTCAAACAGAGGTTGGATGGCGTGTACAGGTACAGCTGTCCATGCAGCTTCAACACTATACTACAGTTCATCAAGAGTAGTGACTGGCATATTGTGACGAGCCAGTTGCTCGGCCACCATTGACCAGATGTTTTCAATTTGTGAGAGATCTGAGAATGTGCTAGCCAGGACAGCAGTCGAACATTTTCTGTATCCAGAAAGGCTGCTACAGGACCTGCAACATGCGGTCGTGCATTATCCTTCTGAAATGTAGGGTTTCGCAGGGATCGAATGAAGGGTACAGCCACGGGTCGTAACACATCTGAAATGTAACGTCCACTGTTCAAAGTGCCGTCAATACGAACAAGAAGAGACCGAGACGTGTAACCAATGGCACCCCATACCATCACGCCGGGTGATACGACAGTATGGCGATGACGAATACACGCATTCAATGTGCGTACACCATCGCAGGCGCTCCTGCCTGTGATGCGGCGTCAAGGGTAACCGCAGCCATGGTCTCCGAGCTGATAGTCCATGCTGCTGCAAACGTCGTCGAACTGTTCCTGCAGATGGTTGTTGTCTTGCACACGACCTCATCTGCTGACTCAGGGATCGAGACGTGACTGCACGATCCGTTACAGCCATGCGGGTAAGATGACTGTCATCTCGACTGCTAGTGATACGAGGCCGTTGGGATCGAGCACGGCGTTCCGTGTTACCCTCCTGAACTCACCGATTCCATATTCTGCTAACAGTCATTGGATCTCGACCAACGCGACCAGCAATGTCGCGAGACGATAAACCGCAATCGCGATAGGCTACAATCGGACCTTTATCAAAGTCGGAAACGTAATGGTACGCATTTCTTCTCCTTACACTAGGCATCACAACAACGTTTCACCAGGCAACGCCGGTCAACTGCTGTTTGCGTATGAGAAATCGTTTGCAAACTTTCCTCATGCCAGCATGTTGTAGGTGTCGCCACCAGCGCCAACCTTGTGTGAATGCTCTGAAAAGCTAATGATTTGCATATCACAGCATCTTCTTCCTGTCGGTTAAATTTCGCGTCTGTAGCACGTCATCTTCGTGGTGTAGCAATTTTAATGGCCAGTAGTGTAATACATAGCGGTGACTGTCCGGCAACTATTGGTGTACATATCGAAACCAATTGGAACGGATCTCAACTTCGTATCTTTCTGAATGCTATAGTAAAATAATAATGTATATACGTGTTTATTATTCTGCGTGACACAATTTTTGTAAACATAATATTTTTTTGTAAACCTGTTTTTCTGAACTGCTTAAATATACAAACAGTAAATGAAATTCTTCTTTGCGTATGAAAATAGCGCTTATGCCTCACATTTGGTTACATTTCATCACACAGAACAGAAAGTTTCACGCTGGTGTAAGTCAGCAAGCGGTTAACGTCGGTAGCATTCCCCATCCCAAGGAAAGATACATGACCACAAAGCGTGAGAACGAAAGTGCGAGTAGGGGCGACGTGTAGAAATGGCGTGATTCACACTGCAAGGCTTAGGGTAATCGTATAACGTTGTTCCTTAGTATTAACTATTTACATGTTTATATACACTTCAACTAGACTGGCGCCATTTTCCACAGTGACGGCTTCCTGAAGATCATTTCAGAAACCCAGAAATCAAGCTCAAATATTAATTAGAATTTTGTGTAATGTTGTCAGTCATTGGAAGATTAACGCCGGACGGAACACGAGAGGTGCTTACGCCTACGCTATCCAGAAAAATCAGCCGTGGCAGAACACGCCTTAGAAAATGGGCACCGAATTCTATTCGACGAAACATCTGTCGTTATGAGGACGAAGGAATTTTGGAATAACGTCATAAAAGAAGCTATTCAAATATAAACCTCTGAAAACACCATCAAAAAGGACGGCGGTTTGCAACGCATCACAGCTTGTGACACGGACATCGCGAGGTTGAAACGGGCGCGTCGGACGCGAGATGGTAACATTACCATATATGGCGAGGAAGAGAGCACTAGAGACGTTACAGCCAGCAGTGCGGCTATATAACTACGCGGACTCGGCATCACAGCAGTCAGTCTTACCACTTGACAATGGCTGAGGAGAGCTTGGTCGAAAGGTCGTGGGATTTTAACCACCTGACGCGGCTGAGAGCCCGAGAAAATTTTATTAAAATTTTATTAATTGGAAGACTAAACTGATCGATCAGAAGCATATCCCATGAAGGCAGGCGTGGAACACTGAAGCGAGCGCACATGCAGTCTTCGACTAGTATTCAAGCGGTCTAGAACTAATTTTCACACCGAGACTATGTATTTGCTGATAGTGAATGTTCTGTATTATTCGACTTGCGTCAAAGTATTAATCAGCCCCGAAAAACGTTTATACTCCATATCCTGGATTTACGATCTCATACGGGAATGCAAGTTGCGTGGAGATGTTTGTGAACTTGAAATGGTGCTCGACAGGCGAAGACTGTTATCCACGAATTTACATTTACGTCTACATACATACTCCGCAATCCACCATACGGTGCGTGGCGGAGGGTACCTCGTACCACAACTAGCATCTTCTCTCCCTGTTCCACTCCCAAACAGAACGAGGGAAAAATGACTGCCTATATTCTTCTGTACGAGCCCTAATCTCTCTTATCTTATCTTTGTGGTCTTTCCGCGAAATATAAGTTGGCGGCAGTAAAATTGTACTGCAGTCAGCCTCAAATGCTGGTTCTCTAAGTTTCCTCAGTAGCGATTCACAAAAAGAACGCCTCCTTTCCTCCAGAGACTCCCACTCGAGTTCCTGAAGCATTTCCGTAACACTCGCGTGATGATCAAACCTACCAGTAACAAATCTAGCAGCCCGCCTCTGAATTGCTTCTATGTCCTCCCTCAATCCGACCTGATAGTGATCCCAAACGCTCGAGCAGTACTCAAGAATAGGTCGTATTAGTGTTTTATAAGCGGTCTCCTTTGCAGATGAATCACATCTTCCCAAAATTCTACCAATGAACCGAAGACGACTATCCGCCTTCTCCACAACTGCCATTACATGCTTGTCCGACTTCATATCGCTCTGCCATGTTACGCCCAAATATTTAATAGACATGACTGTGTCAAGCGCTACACTACTAATGGAGTATTCAAACATTACGGGGCTCTTTTTCCTATTCATCTGCATTAATTTACATTTATCTATATTTAGAGTAGGCTGCCATTCTTTACACCAATCACAAATCCTGTCCAAGTCTTGTATCCTCCTACAGTCACTCAACGACGACACCTTCCCGTACACCACAGCATCATCAGCAAACAGCCGCACATTGCTATCCACCCTATCCAAAAGATCATTTATGTAGATAGAAAACAACAGCGGACCTACCACACTTCCCTGGGGCACTCCAGATGATACCCTCACCTCCGATGAACACTCACCATCGAGGACAACGTACTGGGTTCTATTACTTAAGAAGTCTTCGAGCCACTCACATACTTGGGAATCAATCTCATATGCTCATATGCACGTACCTTAGTTAGGAGTCTGCAGTGGGGCACCGAGTCAAACGCTTTCCGGAAGTAAAGGAATATGGCATCCGTCTGATACCCTTCATGCATGGTTCGCAAGATATCATGTGAAAAAAGGGCGAGTCGCGTTTCGCAGGAGCGATGGTTTCTAAAGCCGTGCTGATGCAAGGAAATTCATTATATTCGAACTGAGAATATGTTCGAGAATCCTGCAACAAACCGATGTTAAGGATATCGGTCTGTAATGTTGAGGATCCGTCCTTCTACCCTTCTTATATATAGGCGTCACCTGCGCTTTTTTCCAGTCGCTCGGGACTTCACGTTGGGCAAGAGATTCGCGATAAATGCAAGCTAAGTAAGGAGCCAATGCAGTAGAGTACTCTCAGTAAAACCGAACTGGAATCCCATCAGGATGTAACGCCGGAAATGCACATCCTCCGTTTTCCATCTATTGTACTATAAAATTTTTTCCTTATTTTGTTACCTGAAGATATGACATTTCGATGCCTTTATATATTGTAAATGTTTTTGTATATATATATATATATATATATATATATATATATATATATATATATATATATGTATGTATGTATATGTATATGTATATATATGCATTTATGTCGATGTATAATTGGTTTGTTTTGTAAATATTATTTGTATTTTTTCGCTGGGTCTTGCCTAGGGAAAACTATTCTATCGAACGATTACATCGATAGGTCGTGTAGAGAACCAAAGTGTTTAGGATCTTTGGTGGTGTTAACTGGCCGGCCGAAGTGGCCGTGCGGCTGTAGGCGCTGCAGTCTGGAACCGCGTGACCGCTACGGTCGCAGGTTCGAATCCTGTCTCGGGCATGGATGTGTGTGATGTCCTTAGGTTAGTTAGGTTTAACTAGTTCTAAGTTCTAGGGGACTAATGACCTCAGAAATTGAGTCCAGTAGTGCTCAGAGCCATTTGAACCATTTTTTGGTGTTAACTCTGCCGCATGGAGCGCGGGCAGAGGGGGAGTCTGGCTGGGGTGGGGCGGTGGAGCAGGTGTGTTGTGTGACACTCCGGCGAGTTGCCGCGCTTTCGGGGTTTGGCAGCATGTAATTGCGCTCGACTTGCTATGATAGTTTCTGACACGGTGTCGCGGACGGGAAGCATTAGCTGGCGCACATCAAGAGCCCGTTTCGCCTGGTGACCGTGTCAAGAAGAAGGCACGCCAACATCCAGCTTCTGCAACAGCAACAGCCGACAATGAGTAACTGTCGCCACCTCCCCGATCGACGACTGCAAACCTCCAATCAACCAACAAGGAAGACTAAAAGCACGTAAAGTTTTAGAACTGTATGGCAGACCTCAGCTTTTCAAACTGTTGCATCACAAAAATACAGCAACTTAGCATGAACCATTGTTGCTCATTGTCCCAATTGCATTACCAAGCAGGGTCCCTTCCTTTTCTGGAATGAACCCGAGTGTCGTTGAAATTCATACGCCAGCATTAAAGTAATATCATTCCATTTCACTGCTTTAATTTCAAAGTTCAGTTAAAGTATTCATAGCTGACTACAATATTTAGAATACACAAGCACAAATTAAGAGTACGAGTTTTGTTACCATATTTTAGCTTACCTGTGACTGCAGCTCAGCTTTGTACGTACTAAATTTTACTATTGTTAATTGTTCAGAATCATTTAATTCAAGTTAAATCTCTTATTTCTAAATTGCGTAGATCCAAGGAGCTTTTGAAATGATGGTTGAAGTAGCCCAAGACTAACCTTCCTTTATTGAATTTCGTGCTTCAGAAACAAAGTCCACTATTAATTTCAGTCACTAAATTAACTTTCAATTTTCCGGTTTTATTAATTCTTTTGCTAAATTAAGTCAGAGTGTAGCAAAATTTATTACTTCTGACAAACATTCAGTTTTCACACAGCACGTGTCAACCTTCAGTTGCCACGCTTTTAGTGCTAATTATATGTGCATTAATCTTTCATCTTCAGTTATTATAGTACTTGTCCATAGGACTGGCCACCGTAATTTTCCCCAAATCTCAAATATCTAATTAACGCCAATTAATTGTTAACGTAACGACCGCACATTTACTTTCTTTATTAATTTTACCCCTTTCTCAAAATTAATTTCCACCAAATTTCATTTGCATTTTTCCTTTCATTTAGGTGTAACCCTTTCCTCCCTCTTTACCGACAAATTAACTTCGGTGACGATTGCTTTCTCCAAATTTCCATTAGGTGCACGCGGTTTAATTTTTCACTGAAATTAAGGTCGATAAGTGAGGGGGAGGTTACAGGGCCCTGGCGATTTATTTATTTTCAACTCATTCAGCTGCTTCACAACCCCAGGGATGTCTATCACTATGTCCTCCATAAGGGAATCTGTACGAGCCTCAAACGGCGGTATGTTTGTACGATCCTTCTGCGTGAAAGATTTCTCAAATGCTAAATTTAAAATTTCAGCTTTCGTTTTGCTGTCTTCCGTTGCCAGGCCAGACTGATCAGTGAGTGACTGGATGGAAGCCTTCGACCCGCTTACCGATTTTACGTAAGACCAGAATTTCCTTGGGTTTTCAGCAAGATCTTTTGCTAAGGTATGATGGTGGTAGTGGTTTTATGCTTCGCGCATCGCTCTTTTTACAGCAGCACGAATCTCTACTAACTTTTGCCTGTCCTCATTCTCCCGATCTTTCTTGTACTGCGAGTGCACCTGTCTTTGCTTCCTGAGCATTCTCCGAATTGCGCTGTTAAACCACGGTGGGTCTTTTCCGTCCGTAACCCACTTTTTCGGCACATACTTCTCCAATGCGTGATTTACAATGTGTTTAAAATTTGCCCATAATTCTTCCACGTCCATCGTACCGGAAGTAAATGAAGTCGATTGATTTACTAAGTGGGATGCTAACAACTGGTTATCTGCTCCTTCTAGTAAGAATACTCTCCTAGCCTTCTTGACCGACTTTTTAATTTCCGTAACCATAGTCGTAATGACAACATCCTGTCTCAACACTGACACCGTCGATGAGGTCTGGTCTGTTCGTGGCTACCAGATCTAAAATATTTCCATTACGCGTTGGCTGTCGATTTATCTGCTCAAGACAGTTGTCGGATAATGTGTTCAAAGGTAATTCACACGACGGCTTGTCTGTACCAACTGTAATGAATCCATAGACATCCCAGTCTATACGAATGATTCTAGAACTGTCACGGTGGAACCTGGTGGCCGGTAATAACACCCAACAATTAACTTTATTTCTCCTAGCCCTGTTAAACGTGTCCAGATAACTTCACAATCACACTTTACTTCGACCTCAGTAGACACAATATTTTTGTCAACTGCAATGAAAACACCACCTCTTACGGTGTCTAATCTGTCTTTCCGATAGACGTTCCAACCCTCACTAAATATTTCAGAACTTCCTATCTCAGGGTTCAGCCAGGTCTCAGTCCCGAGAATAATTTGCGCGCCACACGCTTCCTGGAGGACAGTAAATTCAGGAACTTTATTCTGAACACTGTGAAAATTTACTGCTAATATTTTGATAGCTGAAGTGTCTTTGCACTGAGTTTAGTTTCAAGTATTGGCACTATATTGGCTCTAAAAACTGGTGTTTCATTATTTTTAATAAAATAAGGGGCATCTTTTGGGTCGAGACTTTCATTTTAGTGACCTTGACACATTCCCACCTGGCATTCGATTATTCACAGTTGATTATGCGTATGTCAAAAACTGAGACCGATGGGAAAGAAAGCCAACTGGCACTTCGAGACAGTATTACAGGTATTACAAATCACGAGGAAAGCAAACCTCCTCCTGTTGACTAGGGAAACGGCAAGAAGTTTGCTGGACCCTCTCGTTATGAGTTGATCAACGTAGACCTCCACGTTCACAGAGAACAACTCACACTGTTAGCATGTTCGAGGCAGTGATGCGTCATGAGAGGAACATTCCACATATCGTCCTAATTCGTTATTTACGCTGGTGTTCAAAATTAAAGTAACAAACCGAAATTTTGCAAGGTCGCGTTTATTCTGCCACGAAACAGTGTAAACAGGTGACTGTAAAGTAGAAACAATGTAAAGAATATAGAACGTAAATAGCTGCTATATGTATAACAGTAGATAAAAATGTTCTTCGTTTTCCAAATTAACGGATTTGCATACACACATTTCAGCAACTGGTTAATGTGCTCAGTAAGGGGTGTAACCACCTCTGACAGTAATACAGGCCCGACAATGACGAGCCATGCTGTGAATGATGCAATCAAACTCAAGTTGAGGCAATAACGCCCAGTCTTCCTGCAGAGTTGCTCGCCAGCCTTGGAGAGTGGTTGGTGGATGCTTCTGTGATGCAACATATCTCCCTAGTGCATCCCAGACGTACTCCGTACGCCATGCGTGCAACATTCTCCGAGAAAACATTAAGCACTTGTTCTCTATGACGACAAAATAAAACACCTACAGCCGTCCTCATGCTTTTATTTTATTTTGTTGCAACCAGTTTCATCGCTTCAATGCGTCATCTTCAGGCTGGTGATACGGTACGGGTTGATATGTTCCCTATGTATGTGTATACGCAGATAATGTGTAAGAACTCCAACCATCAACTGACAACAATGTCAGTTGGCAGTTGATGGTTGGAGTACTGACACATTATCTGCTTATCCAGTAATGCTGGCAACTGATGTGGGAATCATATCAGTTCGTACCGCATCAACAGCCTGGGTATGACGCACTGAAGCGTTGAAACTGGTTGCAACAAAATAAAATAAAATCATAAGGACGGCTGTAGGTGGCAGGCCGGTTTGGCCGATAGGTTCTAGGCGCTTCAGTCTGGAACCGCGTGACCGCTACGGTAGCTGGTTCGAATCATGCCTCGGGCATGAGATGTGTGTGATGTCCTTGGGTTAGTTAGGTTTAAGTAGTTCTAAGTTATAGGGGGCTGATGACCTCAGGTGTTATGTCCCATAGTGCTCAGAGCCAGTTGAACGGCTATAGGTGTTTTATTTTGTCACAATAGTAAACGGCCGTCGTCCCAGAGACCTCCAGCCAAAAGGATGGACGTACAAAAACGTTCTCTATAAGGGCGAGCTCTATCGTCCATCAGTACAAAGTCTGTGTTCACACCACCTCGCAACAACCGGACATGAGCTCCCAAGATCTCATCACGATACATGACAACAATTAAACCTTGCCGATTCACCAGTATAATTTCATGAAGGAGTGTTTCCATGCAACTTCTGTCGACAACATTAGGAATGCTCCTAGATATCGGTCTCTTTGCGCAATGCTTGGATCCCGAAATCGTGTTCCACGTTCCCTCCAGATGCGAAATCTTCGATAATCACTCCCCAGACCAAATCTGGACTCGTCTGTGAGAAGAACATTGGCCCACTGTTCGACCGTCCAGGTGGTAAGTTGGCGACTCAACTCTAGGCGTTGCCTTCTTGTGAAGACGCTTCAGAGGTACACATACAGCAGGTCTCCGACAATAAAGGCCATTCTGCCAAGGACTTCTGTACACCGTTTGCCTCGATAACGTCCAGTGGATGTTGCAAAGTCATATGCTAGTTGCCGTGCAGTACTACGGTAGTATCGTCTTGCCCTTACAACCAAATAACACTCCTCTCTCTGTGATATCACATATGGTCGGCCCTGCCCTGGTCTTCGGGATATTGTTCCGGGCTCTACGAAATTATCACCACATCCGAGAAACAATAGATCGATCCACATTAAGCCATCGGGCACATTGGTTTGCGACTGTCCTGCTCCCATTATTCTTATGGCCCTCCATCGCGGAGAGTCTGGTAGTAGTTTTCCTTGTGCCATAACGCCCCGTCTGTGACTGTATACACAAGACTACACGGCATACATTACCCCGTTTGATAGGTGCCTTGACGTCATCGTTGGCTTGGTTGTCCATTGACCGGAATGCCACCTTCCGTGCAGAACACGACTGTGTGGACATCAGTTGAAACGTTGGATGATTATACCGTGAATTAGACATAAGACGGACAGTTTTAATTTTGGACACCAGTGTAGTTAAGCAGGGGTGACAACTATTACATCTGACATGCCTTTCTAGGGAAAACAACCAATAAACTGAATGATTTGTGTGTCAGGAAATATTTTAAGCAGTGAACATAAAGTATGAAATTTTCATTCTGTTAATAAACTGAATTGTTGTAGCAGCAAACATTGTCAGCAGCGAATTATACTTGTGAATTTGGTAATCAGCCATTAAAAAGTGTGTAACTGGCATGTCAACAAATATTTGAACAATGAATATTGCGTTTGAACTTACTTTGAAGATATCCAGTAAACAGTGAATGACTGGTACGAAATATTCTAAATAACGAATATGATTTACGTATGAACTTTGTAAACTGTCATTGAGAAATGGTAGGAGCTGCTTTGAATAATTAATGTTGTTCGGGGCAAAGTTTATTATGTTGAACATTGACCATCAGGAGGAAATTTTGATTCTGAACTGTTACTGAGGGTTATATTCTTATGAACAACAACACTGAATGATCTTACGTGTGACGTGTGTCAACATTAATTTTAGACACTGGACATTATTAACGGACATCGATTGCGGACTGTTGTGGAACACTGAGGGTTACCAGAAACTGTTTGAGTGGCTGGATGTTAATTGCTACAGAATTAATATGGTGAAAGCATGCAAATTGTTAGTGGAGCTGGCCAAGTGAAGAAGGCTCGCTCTTCGGGCAAATTAAACGTTGATTATTAATATTACAAATTATTCATCTTGGCGCCAAATGCAACATGGGATTTCCTGCTATCTATCGATGCTCCAGGCCAATGCGGAATACTCTCGAAACTTCCCCACACTACATATCCTTATGGCATGTCCACCTGTTAATTGTAGTGTGGGTAACCTTTCTTTCCTTCCGGCTCAGGTAGCTACAGCATCCTAAATAAATAATGACCCGGAAAGTTCCACGCAACCAGGTGCGTGTGCTGAATCGTGGCATCGCACCCTAAAAGTCTTTCATTGAGTACGGTAGACAGGAGAAATTAACAAAATAAAATACAAAAGATTGCCTCCGCTTGTAACTTCTTAACATACACTTTTTAAAGACATTGCTTCCCCCTAAAGTCGATAATTTTTGTTTTCTTTTGTGCATTACATTGTCGTAGTACTTATGTATCATTTTTTTCAACTATTCTTTATTTGTTAATACGTCGCATTGTTTCTTCATTCATTTTGCTACTGTTTTATATTATATATTGTAGGAATATTACTGTTCTGGTTTTATATGCTTTGTAAATCTTTGGTTAGGCTAGGAGAAGTACTGTGTCTGAGAGAGAGCGAACGACTATCAATAGAGAGGTGTGAGTTGTTGTGGTATCGTGGCCGGTTCGCGGGTGGAGAAACGTTGCTAAGTTCGCCGTGAAAGATGGTGATACGCGGAGGAACAATTAATTACAGTGCGTAAGCTGTGTTAATGGGAGATCGTGCATTATTAAGTGAACAGTAAAACCTGAAAAGTATATCGACAGTTTGCGGTGACGATTTTACATACTGTGTGAGCTTGTGACCATTAGCCGTGACCAGACACCATTGTCGTGTGGAGACACTAACTACTACAATTGCGTGAAAGTGGAACAAACCAAAATGTTAAGTAAAAGAACAGTGCTGTGATTTGGTCAAGAAACATTTATTATATCGTCCAAACTGTCTTAAAGACGACGACGTAAATTGAACTGATGTTTAACGGACTGTTATAGTGATAAACGCATGTGACTGTTTTCCTGTGGCAACACGGTGAAAGAACTGTGTGAAGTATTGGCATTAACCGGCTATACATCGTAAATACTAAAGACATTGCATAATTCCGACCTACCCGCACCGCGTGATTAATAAACTTTTAATAATAAAACGTCGCGCGCGTAACGACAACGCACACACTGGAACTATTATTACCGCGCCAGCGCTGCCAGCTGATTCGACTACAATGGAGACGTGGACCACCGCCGTAACTGTAATATTAATGAAACAGGAGGATCCATAGTTATCTTCACGCCACGAACCAGGATTAACTTCACACATCGCCCGCGCTGACCACCGCTGACGTCATCGCACTGCCTGCAGCAACAGTTAAGACATTAAAAGAAAATTATTACGCTCTCTCTCGTTTCAAAATTAAAGACAATTGCAGTTAAATCATCTATTTTAAAAATACTGTCACAATATCAAGGTTCAATTTTGTTTAGTTCCAATAAATATTCTTTCCATTATTTCGTCTTGTTGAGTGTTGAGAACCCGCCAAATTAAAGTTAAATTAATAATTTTCTTTCAAAATTCTTCTCAGACATTTTGCTGCTCATCATAATTTTATTTTAATGTTTGTGTGTAACTGCTTTTGGAGGGAGTACATATTTTATTTTTTGTGCAGTAAAATTAGCTACCATAAAATTACGTATATTACCAGCTGATGCTGTTCGTCATTACTGCTTGAAAACTGACCAATAGTATTTTTGCACTTATTTTCTCATTGGCTGTCAGCTTCAAAACAAAATTACGTATTTCGTGGGCATCTATCTGATGCGCAAAGTCTATGTAGGCCCGTATTTCGTGGGTCTCTAGCAGATGCGCGAAGTCTATGTAGGCCCCTAAAACAATTTTTTTTTTTTTTTTACTTTTCCAGGTTGACTGGAGTTATATTGACTTTAATTGTTCATTTAGCCCCCGTTAAAGTGATTTATCGCATCTATATAATAATTGTACTGAATTACCTAATTTATTTTCTTATTACGTAAACATTGGCATACCATATTTAGATTGAAATTGACGTCTTATTGGCCCCACATAAGATTCTGCACGTTCTGACAAAGACTATGCCAAATTTGTTTTCGTCCATGATTAACAGGGGTAGTCAGATTCCTTGTATAGGTCATGTTTTATTATTTAAAAGTTTTTTTTTTTCAGAAGTAGAGAGCCAGTTTCTTTTAAAACTTACATAGCTGGATAAGTACTCAGGTTGGAGAAAAGCAAGCCGTAAAAAATATACAAAGCCTCGCTTCTTAAATCTGTGCATCACCTGTGACCTGATTAATAATCAAAACGTCCCGGGCCTGGATTCGAACCCAGCCACTACTTAAATTCTGAACAACAGTTATCGGCAATGCCAACCAGAGACTTCCGACATAGGAAACCACACTCGTTTAGCCAACGACCCTACCAAAGAAGGCGGAGGGATGGACAAAGGTTCAGGGCACTCAAGTTATTAAGGTGGGAAACTGCCCCTAAATGGCAGAAGATCCTCCAATGACCCGTGGCATGAGGATGCAGAAGGCAGTGGTAATCACTTCATGAAAGACACAAAATGCATATGCACACGACATATGACATGCAACTGAAAAAGTGTCGTAATGCTTTATCCATTGGCAAAAGATTCCCCATTAGAATCCCACTTCGATCTCTGGAAGGGACTATCAAGGTGGAGATGACAATGAGTAAAAGGTGGAATAAACAGCGAAAGGGTAATGTTCTATGCGATGGTGCGTGGAATCTCAAAAGCACAAGCCGTTACAGTTTTTTATTTTTCCATTTCCTTGAATCCATTGCTTTTTTGGTGCTAAAATTTGGAATGGCTCGGCAAGTTTCTCATTTAAGAGCGAGACAAAAGAGACCATTAAGTTTTTATGGGGATTCGTTTCTAGCATTTGCCATATGTTACGAAGCTTAACACAACAGCTGGCACACTAGAATTAGCATTTGGCTCCGCTAGACCCGCACTGCAACAACAGAACCATTGCGTTATATCACAAAAATTCGAAGAGCCCACTGCGCGTCCTACCTTGAATTCGTATTTTTATTGTACTGTGGTATGAGTACGTGTCAATTCAGACGCCCATACACGGTCATAAATTATACGGAAATAATGCACATTGTCCTTTGACAGCTATGGTAATAAGACAGTGAAAGAGATGACGTAATAGCGCCGACGAGAGGTAATTTTGCCGATGCACATTAATGAGTTGCGACGCTAATGAGCTACATGCCATTTGCATTTAAATTAAACAGCTTTTATCATCCATTATTTTTCCTCTGCGCAAGGAACTGAGAGAAGAACACAACGTCACTTGTGTTTGGAAAACCAGTTTCATTTGCTTTTTGTGAAGAAATAAATAGCTTTTTTTTAATTTTGGGATAGCTATGATGTCTAGAGACAGATTTCTTTAGTACGAGAACTTATATAACTCATGAAACTATTGGTTTATGCATTTCATTATTCACGTTTTGATCAAAATACATCGTCGTTCAGTTCTTTCTGTTTTGTTATACCACACAGTTTTGGTATCAAGTATCAAATGCATGGACAGACAATACTACGAGAAACTGTATCGTCATAGTGCAAAAAAACAAAGTAAGAAAACGAAATACGCATTTCCATTGAGGTCTGTTCAGAGCGATTGTATTATTGCAATATAATAAACTGCAGATCATAATTTTGGTGAATGATGAAACACCTGTTATCAAGACGTAGGGAGTACTGTACTGGGGCGGAAAAACATCTTAAGTCAACAAACGAAATGTATACATTAAAGGTTTTGCGCTAAGAGCAATTCAGACAGTGGTTGTCGCACTGAGTAGCATTGCTATCTCGGAAGGCAGAAAGTACGGCTTCGAAAATCATCTTCTGTATGATTGCCGTTAAATATTCCCGTACCATCCTGACGGAAAAAAATTGCAACATGAAAAAAGTTGATAGGCGTGTTTCTACATCTGAAAGATGATGTCTATTCAAATTCGAGCCAGTCGCAGAAGATGAGGAGCAAATGTTGCTTCTTTCAGCACTACTATGCATTAGAAGGAAAAGACGTTATTGGGTGCACACAATTAATAAAAAAAGAGAACTTGGTGAATACCACCGTCTCTTTAGGGAACTGCGGTCACATGAAGACAGATATTTTTTTGATATATTTCCGCATTTCAAGACAAAGTTTCGGGGAACTACATGACCTACTGCAACAGAACATTGACAAGATCACCACGAACTGGAGATGACCATTTGAAACTAGGGAAATATTAGTCGTTTCTTTGACGCAAGTTAATCAAAAATATACTCGCTCCTACGTTCTATGAACAGTAACCTATTTCAGTATGTCAGGAGACATTGCAAACATAATAATAAGTAATATAGATTACAAACAATAGCTATTAATTACAAATAGTATTACCGAATGAGAATGGGACTCGTAATTGTCATGGAAGTGACGTACATTTTCAAACGAATCATTGGTTGATAAGCCAATGGAATTCATACTGTGGTAAACTGGAGACGTATCTACTGAGCCAAATGCCATATTATTATTTGTTGAGAAATAGGAAGAATTATCAGACTGCAATGGAGAGCGTAGTGTGGATATTCCGGTGAGTGACTGCTGTAGCAAGCTCTCTAATTTCCATTCTTGCTAAGAGTGTATCTAGCTCTACCTTCAGCATTGCTTGTGTTGTTGGCTAGAATTTTCTGAACGTGTCAGCGTAACTGAGAAACAAGGGATCTATGCCACCAAACTCGCGTTTAGCAGGCTTGCTTTGCAAAAAAGCGTTGAATTTGACAACTGCAGAGTTTTGGGATGAATCATCGGTGGCTATAGATCAAGCTTTCTTTTTTTTCCCTATGAGTCGAGCACTTCCAAAGAGTGTGGAGCTGTTTGCGTTTCACATGGCTCACCTTCCCTTTCAGGTTCAAGAATTTCGTTATCGTGTGACCTGGATCTTCAATGCTATATTGCTGATCGTGGAACGGGATCGAAGCGTACCAATCAAAAATTACATATGTTCACTCCACGGCTACTTGTGATATTTTTTGGCGTGTCCTGTTACACCTTTTAAGCTTTTCTTGTGTCTCAAATAACTGTACCGTAAAATTTCCACTCGGATTTGACTTCATCAACTGAAACGAATTTAAATGTAAATTACATGATCGTTAATATTAAACCATTGCATGGCTCAGGAACAAGTAACAACGAAAAATTATAATAATGAAATAAAAAATCGACTGGATGGAGATTAATTCTCAGATTTTACTATCTATAGAGGTTTTTGTCAACAATGCTAGTTAAATGGTGATATTTCCATAGAGACTTTCATCCACTAACACATACTTCTTTATTTGTAACTGAGAAGTCAAAAACCAGTTTTCACATATTTGCCTTTAAAAATGTTTTAATATCACGTATACACTGAAGCGACAAAGAAATTGGTATAGGCATGCGTATTCAAATAAAGAGATACGTAAACAGGCAGAATACGGTACTGCAGACGGCAACGCCTATCTACAACAAGGGTCTGGCGCGGTTGTTAGATCGGTTACTGCTGCTACAGTGGCACGCCATCAAGATTTAAGTGAGTTTGAACGTGGTGTTACAGTCTGCAGATTTCAATGGTGGGCCATCAACAAGTGTCAGCGTGCGAACCATTCAACGAAACATCATCGATATGGGCTTTCGAAGCCGAAGGCCCACACGTGTACCCTTGATGACTGTACAACACAAAGCTTCACACCCGCCTGGGCCCGTCAACACGGACATTGGACCGTTGATGACTGGAAACGTGTTGCCTGGTCGGACGAGACTCGTTTAAATTGTATCAGCAAATGGAAAACCTCATGAAACCGCTTGTCAGTGGGGAAATGTTCAAGCTGCTGAAGGCTCTGTAACGGTGTGCAGCGTGTGCAGTTGGAGTGACATGGGACCCCTGATACGTCTAGATACGACTCTGACAGGTGACGCGTACGTAAGCATCCTCTGTGATCACCTGCATCCATTCGTGTCCATTGTGCATTCCGACCGATTCGGGCAATTCCAACAAGACAATACGACACCCTACACGTCCATAATTGCTACAGAGTGGCTCCAGGAACACTATTCTGAGTTTAAACACTTCCGCTGGCTACCAAAATCCCCAGACATGAACGTTATTGAGCATATCTTAGATGCCTTGCAACGTTCTGCTCAGAAGAGATCTCCACCTCCTCGTACTCTTAGGGGTTTATGGGCAACCCTGCAGGATTCATGGTGTCGGCTCCCTCCAGCACTACTTCAGACATTAATCGAGACATCCAACGTCGTGTTGCGCCACTTCTCCATGTTGGCGGGTGCCCTACACGATATAAGGCAGGTGTATCAGTTTATTTAGCTCTTCAGCGTATTTTCATGTTGACGTGAGAAATAATGTGTATGATATCTACCAACGTATGTAGCTACGTTTTTCAAGCATTTCTTCCTTTTTCCTTTATTTGCATAATAGATTGTAAATTTCAGTATCGTTGCAGGTATTTGGGTACAGGAGACAGTTTTCAGACTACCGCTTTTTCTTTCCGCTTGGGGCGTCCAACAGCTTCCAGGATAGTGAGTGAAGTTCGGCGAGAAGTATGGAAAGTTTTACAGCCACTCTGTTTGCCCCCTGCCACGACACAAATTTGGAAAAAAGCTGAGGAAGGCTTTTCAGCAATATGTGGATTTCCGAACTGTGGTGGAAGCATGTATGGGAAACACATCAAATTAAAATGTCCCAGGAGTAGTGGATCTGACTACTGTTATTACAAAAGCCATTTTTCACTCGTTCTCTTATCGTTTTACATCCAAAGCCACTACCTTGTACACATATTCCCGTTCCTCACGTTATCGTTGGTGACGAAGGCTTTGCGCTTCAAACGTACCTAATGAGACCGCATCCGAAAGCCGGAATGATCTTCGATTCCAGAAAAAATGTTTCAAGGCACAATTATCTCGAGCACGTCGTGTCGTTGAAAGCGCGTTCGGTATATTGGCTATGAAATGGCGTGTATTCCAGAGAACCATAGGTAGGGATGAGTCAACCGCAGATTGCATAATTAAAGCAGCTTACTGTTTGCTTAACTTCATTATAATGAAGACTGACAGTCAATGTTCAGTTAACGATCAAAGTAAAGAAGTCACACGGCCTATGCAAGAGCTGTTGCCAACACATGGTACCAGTCGGATATCAACCCATGCTGCAGTTACAGTCCGCGGACGTAACTTCAATAGACATTGCAATACTTGTGTGGGGTACGTAATAATAAATAATAGCCACTTAATAAAATAATTTTTTGAAATAGAAACATATTCGTACTTACTAGTAACTTTTGGCTCTTCTGCAATCATGGCCCATGTTCCTGCTTTTTTCACCACATTTGTGTAGAACTGTGAAACTTCTTTGTTTAAATGAGTGTGGCTGTACTTAAATTGCTGAATGACTGAGACCCACAATATCCTACCGCAACGCAATCTGACTGCTCAAAAAAGATAACCTGACTTCAGATAATTAATTCAACTAATGGCCCTGACTAAAAAGAAATCCTAGCAATAACCTATACATTTCACTAAGCACTTGCATCACAAAAATACAGCAATACAGCGAGCGTCAGTACTGCCAGCTAAATAAAAGATTGTAACTACTAAAGCCACTAACTACTAATAGGCATGTGGTTAGCGAAGGAAAGATTTTATTGTAATCCAAATAATGTATTTTTTACCTTAATAACGTGACATCCAGTTGAGACAGGAATATAAATCGTAATTGACATCTATTACAAAGGTATATAATCATGAATAATACTCTATCTCCAAGTCGAACATGTACAGATCGTTAGCCTACGCCAACACTTCAAACCTCTACCCTCCATCAATGCTAATTTCTCACATCTAACATCCATCACTGCTGGCCGTTCACCTCCAACTGCCCAACAGTACTTCCATCACTGCTGGCGACTAACTTCCAACTGCCCAACAGTATTGGCGATTAACTTACAACGAGTCCAACCAGCCACAGAGTCTCTTACAAAGAAAGCGCAGTCAGAGGTCCAATGCAAAGCGCTACACAGCGCTACCAACACAGAAGCAGTCCACTTACAACTGGTGTGACGTGTCGTGCAAATATGTCTATTTTCTCACGTTTCCTATCTGTCGTTTACACAACATTCTTAGTTAGTCCCGTTCAACATAGTTGTATCCATAAGACGTAGTAAAAAGTTACTAGTTAGGGCCGATTTATGCTGCCGATTCTGACTGTCGATTCTGATACGAATCATCCTGTTACTGGATTGTGTACTGTAGTGCACTGTACCTTTCAATTCGTAACAATTCCTACTCCCGTTACAGTATTTTCTTCTGCAATCGATAATCTTGTGAGCTATATTTAAACTGAGCCTCTTCAGATTTCCTACCTTTCCCGCACCTACATCTACATCAACATTTATACTCCGCGAGCCACCCAACGGTTTGTGGCGGAGGGACCCCTGACATTCCAAGCTCCGACTCGTGAAACGGTTATCGAGTTTTTATCTCACGCAGTCTCCTGCCAGAAATTCGAATGCGGAACTACTCAGGAATCTTTTTCACAATGGGGAGGTTATGACGGTTTCACAATTGCAAGCCACAAGAAGAAAAGACAGGATGGTAGGAAAAGCGTTAACAAAAAAAAATGGCTCTTAGTACTATGGGATTTAACTTCTGAGGTCATCGGTCCCCTAGAACTTAGAACTACTTAAACCTAACTAACCTGAGGACACCACACACATCCATGCCCGAGGCAGGATTCGAACCTGCGACCGTGGCGGTCGCGCGGTTCCAGACTATAGCGCCTAGAACCGCTCGGCCACTCCGGCCGGTAAAGTGTTAACATATCAAGGAACAACTTCCATGGCACTAGAGGGAGCTCTAAAGGAAGACACCAACTGAATACATCCAACATCCAGCAAATAATTAAGGACATATGAGCAAGAACTACTCTGAGATGAACAGATTGGCACAAGAGGGGAATTCGTGGCTGGTCGCATCGAACCACTCAGGAGAATGATGACTTAAAAGAAAAACAGGAATTTCATGTGTTACCCCGCGCTGTCTTCAGGAAATGCCTTTAACATCGGCGTATGCCAGTCGGATTTCCAACTTCATTTCAACATAATATTTTATGACTGTTTACGATTTATACCGGGTTCCACTGTCCGAGTCACGGTCCGGCACACAGTCTAAGTATGCCAGGAAGTTTGAAAACAACTGACGCACTGACGCATAGCGGAAACTTCATTCTGGAAACGCTCCGCCTTTCTACGTCGCCTTGCCTCCTCTGAAGGTGAGCAGTGGGATGCTGCCAGACAGGTCAAGGACGCAGGCAGAAGGTAGGGCGACCTTCTAGCCTGCCTGCTGGGCCCTGCAGCGGCGCTGAGAATGTGGAGGGAGCAGAGGGAGGAGTACAAGGCGACGTCAAGTGCCGGCAGCAAGTGGCGAGCGCACTCGAAGCTGCTGAGAGCCCGGGGGGCGGGGCTGCGCGGGACACGGTGCACGCGACGCCCTGCACTGCAGAGGCGGCTCCAGCCTCACTCTGACTCAGTAGGCAAGGCTATCACTCGCACCAGACAAAGGCTGGACGTGTGGCGCGTAGAACAGCGGGGACACCGCCGCTGTTGGTGCTGGTGTCAATACCTTGCTAATGAATACGCAAAAGCTTCGGCAGTTTGCTGGCAACATTTTGTTCGTTCTGCCTGTAGAGAACCATCATTTACAATAGATAAATCACGTAAATATCTTCAACATTTCGCGGACCTGTCAGCAAATGTGTAAATATTAATTTTAAATTTAATAATTAACAGCCTCAGTTGCACCGTTTACCTACAATTTACCTCGGTTTCAGTCGGGATAACCCAACCTTCTTCAGAATAACAGTAACTATCGTCGTCAAGCTAAAACTACAAATCAAAAAATCATCGTCAGACTATAAAACTTATTTGGAACTGCCTCGGCCCCACTTCGCGACCGCGACGCGGCAGCCACTAGTGCTGTAGTGCTGGAGTTCCAGTACAACACTAGTGGCTGCCGCATCGCGGCCGCGAAGTGGGGCCGAGGCAGTTCCAAATAAGTTTTATAGTCTGACGATGATTTTTTGATTTGTAGTTTTAGCTTGACGACGATAGTTACTGTTATTCTGAAGAAGGTTGGGTTATCCCGACTGAAACCTTGGTAAATTCTAGGTAAACGGTGCAACTGACGCTGTTAATTATTAAAATTACAATTGAATCAGTAAAACTATCTGCCTCAGTTGCTGGGCGGTCAGCATCGCTGAATGCCAACCGAAGAAACCCGGGTTCGATTCTCGGCCGGGTCGGAGATTTTCTCCGCTAGGGCTCTGCGTTGTTGTCCTCGTCGTCATTTCATCATCACCGACACGCAAGTCGCCTAAATGACGTCACATAAAAAGACTTGTGCCCGGTGGTTAGCCGCCACACGACAGAGGCAGAGAGAGAGATAGAGACCTAAAACTTGCACCCTTCATATTCTCTGAACTGTTATAAATATCAAAACAAGAGATTTCTGGAAAGCATTTGACACAGTATCACACTGCGGACGTTAACAATGGTCCAGGCGTAAATTATAACTTCTCATATGCGAGTCGTTCGGAAACTTTTAAGAAATACAAAACAGTACATTGTCTTAGAAGGTGAGTGTTTTTTGAAGACAAATGCAGTGTCAGGAGTGCTCCAGAGAGGTATTGTTCTCTATATGTATAATCGATCTGACGCTTAGGGTTGTAACGCCGGAAATGCATATCCTCCTATTTCCATCTATTGTACTATAATTTTTTTCCTTGTTTTGTTACCTCAAGATATGACATTTCTGTCTCTTTATATATTGTAATTGTTTTACTGTTTGTATATATATATTTATGCATTTATGTCGATGTATAATTGGTTGTTTTGTAAATATTATTTGTATTTTTACGCTGGGTCTTGCCTAGGGAAAACTATGCTATCGAACGAATACGTCGATAGGTCGTATGGAGAACCAGAGTGTTTAGGATCTTTGGTAGTGTTAACTCTGCCGCGTGGAGCGCGGGCAGAGCAGAGAGGGTCTGGCTGGAGTAGTGCAGAGTGGAGCAGGTGTGTTGTGTGACGCTCCCGCGAGTTGCCGCGCTTTCGGGGTTGGGCAGCATGTAATTGCGCTCGACTTGCTATGATAGTTACTGACATGGTGTCGCGGACGGGAAGCAATAGCTGGCGCACATCAAGAACCCGTTTCGTCTGGTGACCGTGTCGAGAAGAAGGCGCGCCAACATCCAGCTTCTGCAACAGCGACGGCCGACAATGAGTGACGGTCGCCACCTCCTCGATCGACGGCTTCAAACCTTCAATCAACCAACAAGGAAGACTGGAAGCACGTAAAGTTTTAGAACTGTATGGCAGACCTCAGCTTTTCAAACTGTACCATTTTCGTAACTATAATTACAGCAACTTAGCATGAACATTTGTTGCTCATTGTCCCAATTTCATTACCAACCAGGGTCCCTTCCTTTTCCGGAATGAACCCGAGTGTCGTTAAAATTCAAACGCCAGCATTAAAGTAATATTATAGCATTTCACTGCTTTAATTTCAAAGTTCAGTTAAAGTATTCATAGCTGGCTACAATATTTAGATTACACAAGCACGAATTAAGAGTGCGAGTTTTGTTACCGTATTTTAGCTTTCCTGTGACTGCAGCTCAGCTTGGTATGTACTAAATTTTACTATTGTTAATTGTTCAGAATCATTTAATTCAAGTTCAAAGTTAAATCTCTTCTTTCTAAATTGCGTAGATTCAAGTAGCTTTTGAAATGATTGTTGAGGTAGTCCAAGACTAACCAAATTTTACTGAATTTCGATGTGCTTCAGAAAGAAAGCTCACTATTAACTTCAGTCACTAAATTAACTTTCGATTTTCCGGTTTTATTAATTCTTTTGCTAAATTAAGTCAAAGTGTAGCGAAATTTATTACTTTTGACAAACTTTCAGTTTTCACACTACACGTGTCAACCTTCAGTTGCCACGTTTCTGGAGCTAATTATATGTGTAATAACCTTTCTTTTTCAGTTACTATAGTAATTGTCCTTAGGACTGGCGACCGTAATTTCCCCCAAATCTCAAATACCTAATAACCACTAGTTAATTGTTAACGTAACGGCCGCTCATTTATTTTCTTTATTAACTTTACCCCTTTTCAAAATTAATTTCCATCAGTTTCATTTGAATTTTTCCTTTCATTTAGATGTAACCCTTTCCTGCCTCTTTACCGACAGATTAACTTCGGTGACGATTGCTTTTCCCAAATTTCCATTAGGTACACGCGGTTTAATTTTTCACTGTCATTAAGGTCGATAACTGAGGGGGAGGTTACAGGGTGAGTAGAAATCTGCGACTGTTTGCTGATGACGCTGTACTGTACTTGAGAGTGCCGTCTTTAACTGACTGTAAGATAGAGGATGATCTGGACAGAATTTCATTTTGGTGTGTTGAATGGCAGCTTACTGTAAATGTGGAAAAATGCTATAAAGTTCGAATACAGTATTAGCGATGTGTTGCTTGAAACTGTCACGCTGATTAAATATCTTTGCTTAACGTTGCAAAGCGACACGAAGTGAAACGAGCACATAAGATGGGTTGTAGTGAAGTGAATGGTCAACTTCGATTTTTTGGGACAGTTCTAGGAAAATGCAAAAAAAAAATATATGTGTGAAATCTTATGGGACTTAACAGCTAAGGTCATTAGTCCCTAAGCTTACACACCACTTAACCTAAATTATCCTAAGGACAAACACACACACCCATGCCCGAGGGAGGACTCGAACGTCCGCCGGGATCAGCTGGAAAATGTAGCTTCACGATTTCTTAAGTACTGCTCGAGTATCTAATATCCCCAACAGGAATGAAGACAGCGAAGCAATTATGCGGTATTCTGTTAGATTTGTTACCGGTAGATTCCATCAACACGTCAGAATTACGGAAATGCTATACGAACTCAAATGGAAATCCCTGGAGGAAATTAGACGATCTTTCCGCAAAACAAAGTTGAGAGAGTTCGGATAATTGGCATTTGAGACACACTGCAGAACGAGAATACTACCACCAACGTACATCTCGCAGATTGACCGCGAAGGCAAGATAAGAGAAATTAGAACCGTACAGAAGCATGCGAACAGTTGTACAAACATCAAAAATGTTTTGCATCACCCCAGTTCCCAGGACTCGTGAAGATGGACGTTGACTGGATATTCCCTTTGACTGTTCAGAGATGTCACTAAACCCGCTCAAAAATATAAACAACTATGCATGAGCAGCGCCTATTAGACGGAGACGTCCAACAGCCGATCAGTTCCAGTCATTCTACCAGGAAGGAGGTACACGACTCGTGTTCTCTATAGTTAAACCGTGCCTAGACGGTCAACACCGCAGTTCGATGGCGTACGCATTGTTACTTCGTGCCAGGAAGGCCTCTCAACGAGGAAAATGTCCAGGCGTCTCGGAGTGAACCAAAGCGATGTTTTTCGGACCTGTAGGAGACACAGACTCAGGAACTGTCGATGACATGTCTCGCTCAGGCTGCCCAAAGGCTACTACTGTATTGGATGACCGCTACCTACGGATTATGGCTCGGAGGAACGCCACCATGTTGAAAAATGCTTTTCGTGCAGCCACAGGGCGTCGTTTTACGACTCAAACTGTGCGCAATAGGCTACATGATGCGCAACTTCACTCCTGACGTCCATGGCGAAGTCCATCTTTGCAACCACGACACCATGCAGCGCGGAACACATGGGCCTAACAACAAGCGGAATGGACCGCTGGCATCACGTTCTCTTCACCGATGAATGCCACATATGCCTTCAATCAAACAATCGTCGGAGACATGTTTGGAGGCAACCCGGTCAGGCTGAACGCCTTAGACACACTATCCAGCGAGTGCAGCAAGGTGGAGGTTTCCTGCTGTTTTGGGGTGACATTATGTGGGGCCGACGTACGCCGCTGGTGGTCATAGAAGTCGCCGTATTGGCTGTATGATACGTGAATGCCATCCTCTGACCAATAGAGCAACTATATCGGTAGCATATTGGCGAGGCATTCGCGCCCTCATCGTGCAGATCTTGTGAATGACTTCCTTCAGGATAACGACATCGCTCTACTAGAGTGTCCAGCATGTTCTGAAGACATGAACCGTATCGAACATGCCTGGGATAGATTGAAAAGGGTTGTTTGTGGACTCCGTGACGCACCAACCACTCTGAGGGATCTACGCCGAATCGCCGTTGAGGGTGGGACAATCTGGACCAACAGTGCCTTGACTTGTGGATAGTATGCCACTACGAATACAGGCAGGCCGGCCGCTGTAGCCGAGCGGTACTAGGCGCTTCAGTCCGGAACCGCGCTGCTGCTACGGTCGCAGGTTCGAATCCTGCCTCGGGCATGGATGTGTCTGATGTACTTAGGTTAGTTAGGTTTTAGTAGTTCTAAGTCTAGGAAACTGATGACCTCAGATGTTAAGTCGCGTAGAGGTTAGAGCCATTTGAACCATTTGAATATAGGCATGCATCATTGCAAGAGGACGTGCTACTGGATGTTAGAGGTACCGGGGTGTACAGCAATCTGGACCGCCACCTCTGAAGGTCTCGCTGTGTGGTGGTACAACATGCAATGTGTGGTTTTCGTGAGCAATAAAAAGGGCGAAAATGATGTTTATGTTGATCTCTATTCCAATTTTCTGTACAGGTTCCGACACTCTCGGAACCAAAGCGATGCAAAACTTTTTTTGATGTGTGTATTCCCTTCCCCCCCCCCCCTTAATTTGCGAGTAAAACGGGAAAGGGAATGACTAGCAATGGTAAAAGGTATCCTCCTCCGTGCACGATATTGTGCCTTGCAGAGTTCATATGTGGATGTAGAAGGTTTCCGCCATAAGATCGTACGCAGAGGGAGACGAAATTTTTACTGTATATTTAATCAACACAACTTTAGTATCAACCGAGATATTGAAACATACATGTTTCTTCTTTTAAATGAAACGATACACATTTTTAACGAATTTCCGAATCTCTTGAAAAGAAACTCGTTTCTCATGTTGGCGGTGAAGCTTTTCACAAGAAATTCCGAGAGATGAACAAAATTTTAGAGGTAAAGCAGACTGAATCGGCTGTTGCGGTGTAAACACTGGCACATGGAGCTCTCGTGCTAGGCTCTGTTGTTGGATCAAGCCTTTCGATCTCTTACTTGTTTTCACAAAAGTTTTGTCACTTAAACAAGAGTACATATATTTAAACAGTTTTCCTAACTCTCATCTGATGCGCTAGAAGTTAGCATATATAGGGGATTGGAAAAAAGTATTGAAGTATCAAAAGCATAGCAAATCGTACCTAGCACCGCACATGAAAACCGTTGACATTCAAAATAGCTTCCATTCATCTCGGAACGGTTATATAACGTATACACACTGTGTTCCAGTTCTATTAGGACTGCTTGTGTGAAATTCAATACTGCAATACTATATCGTGGCGAGTTGCAGCGTTACGATCCTTGAAGTTTCAACAACAGCCGTGTAGAATGTCAAAGTGCTAGCGTCGCTGCAGCAGGCATCTGGCCCATGAACGTGACAGCAAGTATCTGACAGTCGCCGAAAAAAGACGGTGGAGCAGCGAGGCAACGTCAAGTTTTCTGAGTCACCCATCGTTTGTGCCCGAGGATTTGCCGAATTCGGCCCGAATACCGAGGGGCAGGTTGCTGTTCCCTCCTCCACGACACCTTCAAAGCCCACAAAGCGAAGATAGTGGGCGAGTTTTTGGCCAGCAAATGGATCACAGTGCTGTACCATCGGCCGGATTCAATGGATCTGGCCCCAGCCGACTTCTAATTGTTCCCCAAATTAAAGTTGACAGTGAAAGGATACCGTTACGACGCAATTAAAAAGAGATCGAAGAAAATTATACTGTAGTGCTGAATAGAGTTCCAAAAAGAACTACAGTAAGGTAGGAGACGAGATATTGGCAGAAGTAAAGCTGTGAGTAGCGGCCGTGAGTTGTGCTTCGGTAGCTCAGATGATACTAGTCTGCGTTCGGCAGGGCAGCAGTGCGCACCGCGCTCGGCCGTCCACACCGCTGCGCGCGCGGAGTGTTTTGTTTACTTCGTCGTCACCGCGCTTCTCAGTCGAACAAGCTCTAATGGCCAACTCTTATATCGGCATACACCTATAGATCATTAGCAGCGTCGTTTATGTTAAGATGACTTCCGGCGCTGCCTGCAATGAGATTATTCAAAGGACACGACATGGACTAAAATTTCGGCACTCCGACGGAAACGTCGGGCCTGTGGATGTAGACCATGCAGGACTTGGCCTTCGGACGACCCGTGTATTCGAACTGCCTTTCGAGGTGACTTAAAATGAAGTCATCGCGGCGCTAAGCCCGTTCGGAAAAGTCCAGAGCCACGTAGCCGAGACATGGGCACAGTTTACGACGTATCCGGTGCTTAATGGTGTGCGACAAGTCCGAATCGATCTCAAACGGCACGTTCCATCGTACATTTCTTCGGCGGCTGCCGTGCGGTGGTCATTTACGACGGACAACCTCGAACCTGTTCCGGTTGTGGCAAAGAAGGCCACGTCCGTAATGAATGCCTGCAACGCCGCATCACACAACTAAGGCACGACGACACGAACACCGACAGAACCACAACCGCCCTTCCAGTACCGAGCGAGGTGGCGCAGTGGTTAGCACACTGGACTCGCATTCGGGAGGACGACGGTTCAATCCCGTCTCCGGCCATCCTGATTTAGGTTTTCCGTGATTTCCCTAAATCGCTTGAGGCAAATGCCGGGATGGTTCCTTTGAAAGGGCACGGCCGATTTCCTTCCCTATCCTTCCCTCACCCGAGCTTGCGCTCCGTCTCTAATGACCTCGTTGTCGACAGGACGTTAAACACTAATATCCTCCCCCCCCCCCTTCCAGTCACCTATGCGGCGACACTGCACGCCCAGCCCTCACAAGACGCCGTTCATGAGCGTCTCTCTGGTCCGATACACCCGGAGGCGTCCCAGCACCTTGACACCGGCGACGCCGCCCGTGAACATGTCCAACAGCCGGACACGCCCACGCTAGAAGATCACAAGGATACCAACGAGACTGTTCTGGAGAATGACGACCGCATCATAACACCTGCGGCTTTTGTACCGGGACGACGTGAATCTCTTCCTTCCTCAGACACCGAAACTCATTGCCGAAAGCAGAAGTCGCCCAAACGACGAAAAAAACGCCGCAAGACATCAGAATCGACCATTGAGCCCCCTCCGCAGGACGAAGAGATGGCACATCACTCTGACGGAGAGGACGATAACACTTTCTCCTCTGCCACGGAGACGCGTCATCCACAAGACGGTGAACCGTCCAACAGAGATCGTGCGCAAGTCCCGCGACCACAAGCCATGGAACACAGCACGCCTGTTGTCACCGACGCAATTGAGCCGACTCGGCCAGCGCTGCCACCTCTCGCCGATGTCAAACCTGTCGGACATTTTTCATGGGCGGATGACACTGATTTCCCACTTCCATCTGATGCGGAAATGAGATCTGTTCCGCCGTTAGACCAACACTAAAATGGGGGAAGTTTCTACGGCGACTCCTGCGACTTCTATGGACTTCACGCATCCACCACGACAATCTTCACCAGCTACGAACCTATCGGCAGCACGGATCTCCCATCAGGCATACCGAATAGCTACTATCAATACTAATAATATCGGCTCCCACGTTAAACTTCAACTGCTCCGTGACACGCTAAGAGCAGCGGGCATCGACATTGCCCTGTTACAAGAACTGAGGACAGCAACTTGGACAGGGTGTTATGGGTACGAGACGTACGCCGCCCCTGCAGCTATGGAATACACAGGCGCAGCCATCCTCCTACGAGAAGGGATTGCAGTTTCCGATGTCGCATACCTCCCAACGGCGTGAGGGGTGGCCATAACAGTTGAAGGACTCAACATCATAAATCTCTAAGCCCCATCGGGCACTGATAAACGGAGGGATCGCTCCCAGTTCTACGCAGAAGATATCACGCCTTTATTCCTCGGCCGATACGATCATCTCATCGTCGGTGGAGATTTCAACTGTGTTCTCGAGCGCACAGACCAATACCCCCATTTCACCACATGTCCGGAACTTCGCTTCCTCGTCCGCCGCCTTCGTCTCCTCGATACTTGGCGAGTGGTACACGGCGACCGCCCGGGGTATACACACATCACGAGCCACTCCGCCAGCCGACTTGATAGAATATACATCTCTGACGCTCTGAAATCAGTTCTCCTCGACGCGGAACGTTGGCCGTCTGCCTTTTCGGATCATGACATCTACATCCGTACCATGAACCTACGTCGCCAATCTATATGGCGCAGTGCAGGACCTTGGAAACTCAATGTCACGCTACTGCGGGACCCTGAATATCGACAACAGGTCACCGACACGTGGCACACCTGTGTTCAACGCATTATGCGTTACGAGACCACACTGCAGTGGTGGTTGCCGTGCGCCAAACCGGCCATCCGACGCACATTGATACACTATGGCAGAGCCGAAGCCAGGTGGAATCACCACACAACTGATTTCTACTGTAGCGCTCTTAGTGAACTGATGGATCATCCTCCATCCCCGGATCGTCTAAAAGAATCTCAACGCATCAAGGCAAAAATTTTAACCTTGACTAGATGCCGTCTAGAGGGAGCCATTGTACGAGCCCGCAGCCCAGATAGGATTAACGGTGAAGAACCTTCTATGCATCATATTGTTCAAAATGTTCGTCGACGCAGACAGGCTTTAATGTCAACTTTAGACCTACCTGATGGACGACGGCTGACATCGCAAGCTACCATTGCGGATGCATTCACAACGCACTATAGACTTTTCTATCAAGAAGTACCTGCCGGTGCAGAGGCCATTGCTGAGGCTGCCCAGGAGACACTTGGTACTCTAAACGCAGCAGCTGCAGCCCTCCTGACTTCTGAAGTGACCACCGACGACATGAAAGGCGCTGTGGCCAAAGGGTCTCTGAATCGATCTCCCGGCCCGGATGGTTTACCTCTCGAATTTTACAGAACCTTCCAATATTTGATGTTGCCACGATGGAGGGTCATGTACTGGGAACTTTTGTCCGGCGCGGCGAACCCGCCACCAATGTTCATGGAAGGGTTACTTGTACCAGTCCCGAAACCCGCAGGAGGAACACGACTCGACAGCTATCGGCCGATCACGTTACTCAATTCCGACTTTAAGATTTTCACACGCCTTCTAGCAGTGCGACTCAGACATGTCTTACGAGGCATTGTTTCCCAGGAACAAACATCCTTAGGCGGCGATCGTAATATACAGACAGCCCTCAGTGAATATCGAGATGTGATCGCTGTGGCAACACACTCGCGACTGCCAGGCGCTTTAATCTCCATCGACTTCAAACAAGCGTTTGACCGCGTCAATCATGCACTCCTCAACGCACTGATGGTCCGAATGGCAATTCCCCCGACGTTCACGCAAGTAATTATGCGGCTCCTTCGTGGAGCAACGTCCAGACTTCTCGTCAACGGCCGACTTACAGAACCTATTCGGATTGAACGCTCAGTACGGCAGGGTTGCCCTTTGTAGACGGTGCTTTATGCCATTGCGATGGAACCACTCATTTGCGGATTACGGCGACGTTTGACAGGTATTCCACTCCGAGATCATATGTTCCGCTGCAGACCTTACGCGGACGACTTGGCCCTCGTCGTACGTTCAGCGGCCGACGTACAAGCTGCGATGCAGTGGATTACCCGTTACAGTGCAGGGGCAGGGAGCGCTATCAACGTGGCAAAATCATGCGCCATGAAGATCGGCCGCGGCCTTCCCGCAGACAGCGTAGTCCCATTTCAACTGGTGGACACCCTTCGTTGTCTCGGATTGGTGTACACGCGAGACATTCGCCGCACCTCGGCGATCAATTTTCGGGAGCTACTGCAACGCATCCGGGCCAACATACAAAATCACTTACTACGCCCGCTGAATATGTGCCAGAGAGTCACCTTCGTCAATACCCATCTGGCAGCCCGGATACCCCATATAGCGCAGATTCTGCCCATCACTGCGACAATGGCGGCCAGATTACAGGCGGCCTTTGGCCATTTTATTTGTTCTGGACACATCTACAAAGTCCAGTATGAAGCTCTCACCTTACCGAAGCGGGACGGTGGCCTCGATCTGGTTAATGTGAGAGCCAGGACTACGGCACTTTTCACCAATAATATGCTCCGGTTATGGAAAAGACAAAATGCTAGTTTTACTGGAATGTTGACCACTGAGCTCGCACCTGTTTCGAGACGCCCACCGACGTCTCTGGCACACATCCCACCTCCGATGTCACATATCGGCCGTTTCTTTTTGGAGTATAGCTACATATGCAACGAGCTCCCCAGGACCCGGAAGACGACCACCCGCGACTCCTATTGCCTTCTCCGAAAGTCTCCACCCCGCAACCCCGTCGAAACAGGTCATCCCCAGGTTTCATGGCCTACAGTTTGGAAAGCGATCCACCAACCATATCACACCACTGACACCACCTCTATGTGGTACCTTCTCGTCAACGGCAAGTATACTACAAGACAGAAACTGCATCGCATCGCACTGGTGGACTCGCCCCTGTGCCTCAAGTGCAATGTCGAAGATACAGATATACATCGTTTTGAGTGTGCGCCAGCAGCAGCTGTCTGGACCCTCGCACAGAAGATTGTGGCTTTCTACCTCCGAGTACCACCACATCACGTTTCTCCTACCACGATGATATATCCCGACTCGACCTGCTTTCCATCGGCTAAGTGGCACGCCATCACATGGATCAGTGGCATGGCTGTCCACTACCTCTTCCGGGACGACATCGTCGATCCGGCGGGCTTTTGGACACGCCTCCAAGTACATCAACACACCCTTCGCCGACATCGACACTATCGGGCCACTTTCGCGAACTATTTACAGAGTATTTTCACCAACCCGCCTCAAAGCTGGAATCTCAACGAACTGTGCCAGCCAAGACTGGACGATCCCACGTTCCCCTTTAACGGTCAATGATAAAATGCATTTTGTTTTGACGGTGCGCCAAAGTGGAGCATGGCGCGGAAAGTATTCCTATTTTATTCACTTCTCTTTTCTCCTCCTCTTCTAAGTTTCTTTTTTCCTTATACATGTAACAAAAAATAAATAAATAAATAAATAAATAAAAAGAAGGCCCTTGCGGAAATATAGCTACCTTTTATGTTTTACGTTTTCAAAGGATATTGTGTTATTTTATGAAGAATGTCGTCTTTTATTTTTCTTTGTTTTCTCCTTACCTGCAACTTAAGAAGAAAAAAATAAAAAAGTAAAAAAAATAATTTAAAAAAAAAACAAAAAAAGGATGGTAGAGCACTTGCCCGCGAAAGGCAAAGGTCCCGAGTTCGAGCCTCGGTCGGGCACACAGTTTTAATCTGCCAGGAAGTTTCATATCAGCGCGCACTCCACTGCAGAGTGAAAATCTCATTCTGCTAACTACAGTAACTGATTGTAAACGCTTTTAAAACGATTTCAGCTGTCAGGCTACCTTTCATTAGGTAATTGGGTACACTGACTGTTACGTAATTTATAAATGATAGAGCGCAGCAATCAGTCATCCTTTTTTTTTTTCGCAGATTTCGGCTATAGGCTAGCCATTATCAATGCACAATTTTTCTTTTAATCGCGATGCATGTTAGTTCCTTGTTGTTCAGGCGTAATAAAACATATCATTTATAAAATATAAAATAGATTTCAGCTATGTATTGATTCAGAGATAGACTAATTTGAATAAATACAGTGGTTTTGTGAACCTGATCCCAGACTTTTATTTCTCATAGCCACAGTCCTAACGGAACTGGGACACACATTGTAAGGGTCCTACATGGTTTTCGAGGGAATCGAATATCACTACCCTTGCGAAGTAGTGTCCAGTTAAGGTAACGATGATGTTGAGTGGATAGCGACGATACGCCCTTTTTAAAAAGGTACTGAGATCTGGTACCGGCGGTGGCCAGGGGAGATGAGACAATTCATCCTTGTGCTCACAAAACTTCTCCTGGACGATGCTATCTTTGTGTCTGGAACACAGCATCACCATTGAGAGATAAATACTGTACCGTGGAATAGACCTGATCGGCCAAAAAGCTCACATAATCCTTGACAACTTTCCAGAATAACCACGGGGACCATGAAATATCACGATGTGGCTGCCCAAATCATCATCGAACTCACGCCACGTTCCAGTTCTTGGACATAAACTCTGCCAGAAGTTGGAAACATAGTGAAACAAGACTCATCCAACCAATGACATTCTTCCATTGCTCCATACTCAAGGTTTTATGGCTTTGGCACGATGTTTCTCTGTTACGGGAATTTGCATCTCTAATGAGTTGTTTCGGCATTCCAGCTCACCCTGAAATTCCCTATTTCCGGAGCTCCCTTCGTGCTGTTTTGGCGACTTTTGCAGCTGTCGCTCTCTTAATTTTCGTCATAATCCCCAACAGTAACCGTCCATCACGCTCACTCAACACACTTTCGCCCTTCGTTCTGACCTAGCAGATTATGTTTCCCCGCATTGCCTGTATGCGGTATAATTCAGCGATACGATGCCTCTTGAACCACCAAACACTTCGCCTACATTTGTTACGGAAGCACACATCATACGATTACTAACAATTTGCTCACGTCCGAATGCACTGAGCTCCAACATGATGCACTCACAACTGCACAGAGCACTGTTCTGATGACGACTGACACTTGGAACGTATTGAGGACATTGCACAGGTGCAGCCTGTTGTCGAATGCAGCAGAGAAACCTACAGGCGTGGCTAGCATCTGCATTTACGTTCAGATATGCATTTCACGAGCTGCTTCCATCTTTATGTCCATCCCTGTAATTCCACTCACAAAATTTCTTAGCTGGCCCTGTAGCCCGTCTTTGTCATATAAAGTAGGGCCAAAAGGAGTTTCGTGTAATCTTCAGTGTAGGCCAAACTTCTTGCACCGTATATCGGCGATATTGTCCCATGTGGCAGTGCTTCCACAGTAACAGCCCATTCAGTTTTAGCTCATTTCTCATGTATTTCATAGCCAACAGAAGAACTGTTATATCACTGCACTCATCAATACAAGAAATTTCGAATGCAGAAAAAAAGTTTAGTTGGTATGTTTTAAAGAATCTCATAAGCTGCTATAGTTACTTATACAATAGTTACATGCAGCATGCCCCTCTGCGTGCTATCATACGCCGATAACATCGATTCGATAAACTGAACGATTCACGAAATAATACGGGTGAAGTCACAGGTGATTCACAGTGTAGACGACAAACGTAACGTCAGTAGCAGCCAAAGGATATACACTCCTGGAAATGGAAAAAAGAACACATTGACACCGGTGTGTCAGACCCACCATACTTGCTCCGGACACTGCGAGAGGGCTGTACAAGCAATGATCACACGCACGGCACAGCGGACACACCAGCAACCGCGGTGTTGGCCGTCGAATGGCGCTAGCTGCGCAGCATTTGTGCACCGCCGCCGTCAGTGTCAGCCAGTTTGCCGTGGCATACGGAGCTCCATCGCAGTCTTTAACACTGGTAGCATGCCGCGACAGCGTGGACGTGAACCGTATGTGCAGTTGACGGACTTTGAGCGAGGGCGTATAGTGGGCATGCGGGAGGCCGGGTGGACGTACCGCCGAATTGCTCAACACATGGGGCGTGAGGTCTCCACAGTACATCGATGTTGTCGCCAGTGGTCGGCGGATGGGGCACGTGCCCGTCGACCTGGGACCGGACCGCAGCGACGCACGGATGCACGCCAAGATCGTAGGATCCTACGCAGTGCCGTAGGGGACCGCACCGCCACTTCCCAGCAAATTAGGGACACTGTTGCTCCTGGGGTATCGGCGAGGACCATTCGCAACCGTCTCCATGAAGCTGGGCTACGGTCCCGCACACCGTTAGGCCGTCTTCCGCTCACGCCCCAACATCATGCAGCCCGCCTACAGTGGTGTCGCGACAGGCGTGAATGGAGGGACGAATGGAGACGTGTCGTCTTCAGCGATGAGAGTCGCTTCTGCCTTGGTGCCAATGATGGTCGTATGAGTGTTTGGCGCCGTGCAGGTGAGCGCCACAATCAGGACTGCATACGACCGAGGCACACAGGGCCAACACCCGGCATCATGGTGTGGGGAGCGATCTCCTACACTGGCCGTACACCACTGGTGATCGTCGAGGGGACACTGAATAGTGCACAGTACATCCAAACCGTCATCGAACCCATCGTTCTACCATTCCTAGACCGGCAAGGGAACTTGCTGTTCCAACAGGACAATGCACGTCCGCATGTATCCCGTGCCACCCAACGTGCTCTAGAAGGTGTAAGTCAACTACCCTGGCCAGCAAGATCTCCGGATCTGTCCCCCATTGAGCATGTTTGGGACTGGATGAAGCGTCGTCTCACGCGGTCTGCACGTCCAGCACGAACGCTGGTCCAACTGAGGCGCCAGGTGGAAATGGCGTGGCAAGCCGTTCGACAGGACTACATCCAGCATCTCTACGATCGTCCATGGGAGAATAGCAGCCTGCATTACTGTGAAAGGTGGATATACGCTGTACTAGTGCCGACATTGTGCATGCTCTGTTGCCTGTGTCTATGTGCCTGTGGTTCTGTCAGTGTGATCATGTGATGTATCTGACCCCAGGAATGTGACAATAAAGTTTCCCCTTCCTGGGACAATGAATTCACGGTGTTCTTATTTCAATTTCCAGGAGTGTATCATAGGGCTGCTCCTTTTCCCCACGTTAGCTGCTCAGAACGTTATCACACAGTGCAAGCTTTTACGAATGATGTTTGTATTGGGGATGACACTGATTTTACGCTTATTAGCTAGTGGTTTAAGGCATTTCGCCCCACGAACTTTCCGACCCCCTCTGTAGGAATCATCCTCAGAGGCTACAAGGCCATCGTTAGTTAATTTTAAAAAGTAAACTTGTTAAGCTAACTGAGCTGCTTGTGTATATGGTATCTGTTCTTAAGGACATGATCCAGCAGTCACTATGAATTAAGGCACAAAGGAATTACAGTCCTTGGCTGAGAGCGAGCGTTGATTGTAATCAATGGGGAAAGTTGAAAATTTGTGCCGGATCGGGATTCAAACCGGGTCTCCTGCTTACTAGGTAGATGCTTTGACCACTTTTATTTATCTCGTTTTGTTCATTATAGTTCGTTGCATTTGCTCGGGACGGACTTCCCAAGACACCCATTCAAGTTGATCTTTGATTCATTCACTCAGACTTTTTTTTTAATTTTTTTTTATTTTTTTTTACAGTGGGCAGCTAGTCCTCTGACCAATAAGCCACCCGGCGCAGTGGTCATTGCAACTGCACGGATTACCCTAGCACGCCTCCCGGCAGACGCAAATTCTCAACTTATCCACACATTGCTGATGTAGTGCCCCTTACCCGCTATCGTCATTACTGGCGACATTTTGCCGCTTCTCACAAGCGTTCGAGCCTGGGGTGCAAATATACGAGTATATAAAATTAAGGCGAGAGGGCCAGTGATCTCTTCAGTGCTGTTAGACAGAAAGCTCGAACTCTTATGGGAATCGGCAAAATGCCTCGTATAATGAGGATAGTGACGGTCTCCTAAACTAACATACGGCCAGCAGAGCGATGTGCTGACCACATGCCCCTCCACATTCGCATACGTGACGCTGAGGATGGTTCGGCGGGCGGTCGGTATCGTTGGGCCTACATGGCCTGTTCGGGCGGGGTTTAGTTTTTAATGAGGATAGTGAGCGAGAGGCACTGCATTTGTAATTGTGGATAAGTCGAGACTTCACGTCTGCTAGAGTAGTCTGTGCAGTTGCCGTGGCCACTGTGTCCAGATGCCTCAGCGGTCATAGCGTCTGCCTAGTAAGTAGGAGACCCGGGTTTGATTTCTGGTCCATCACAAATTTTTCAACTTTCTCCACTGATTTCAATCAACGCCCGCATGCAGCCAAAGTCTGTAATTCCTTTGTGTATTATTTATCAATAGCGCCATAGTCGAGTTGTGATGTCATCCGACCGCTGCCTTTTCTGTTAAAGTTATTTTGTTGTTTTTCAATTTCTATCACCTCTCTGTAGATCGTAGGATAGTGATAGTAGGACTTAGTCAAACTTTAGTATCGGAGAATTTTATGATTCCTGATCAAAGTACATAGTCTGATACTACAGATTTACCCGTGCTGCTGTGTTGCTCACAGGGTAATTGCTCGTCAGTTCTTGAACCCGAGTACTGGGGCTTAATTGGATACTTTCTATGTATGCCTGACCGCACGTCCAAGGGATTTTGTATACACCAGCAACGTCAAGAGTACAGGTTGCCGGCAGGGGTGGCCGTGCGGTTCTAGGCGCTCCAGTACGGAGCCACGCTGCTGCTACGGTCGCCGGTTCGAATCCTGCCTCGGGCATGGGAGTGTGTGATGTCCTTAGGTTAGTTAGGTTTAAGTAGTTCTAAGTTCTAGGGGACTGATGACCACAGCAGTTGAGTCCCATAGTGCTCAGAGCCATTTGAACCATTTGAAGTACAGGTTCTTTGCAGTATTCAAGAACTTACATTCACGTATTCACGCTGAGCCGTGGCGGCTGGCGGTAGAGTGTTCTACTTGCATCGCTGATATCGACATTCGGCTGTCTTGCTGTCTTTGACTGCTCCTCCCGGCGGTTTTCCGGGTGAACGTGTGACGGGAGAGTCTCTGGTCGGCGCTCAACGAGCCAACTTGTGTTGAAAACAAGCCGGCGTCCCTAACCGTGGTGCATGGGCCTCGCCGTGCTCGCCGCCCTTGTCTTTCGTCGCGCCGGATGTACGGTGCCGATCATTGGGCGCCTTGACGTGCAAAATTGTGGTGGGTTCGTCGGCTCACGCTGAACAGTTTCACAGATCGTAATTTGCAAGTTCCAAGTTACGTATGACTTTTATTCTGTGTTTAACTAAGAAGATTGTTGAAACTTATTGTGGCACGGATAGCTGCCGGAGATTGTTCTGAACTTGGTTCCACAGTGGCTATTTTAAGGAGGCTGTTGTTCCTCATTCCTTTTTTGATCATCCGTGGAGTGTGTGTTTTAAGTGGTTTTCATGCAAATTTTAATTTGTGTTATGGCATATTGTACGCTTTGGTACTGGCTGCGGTTCTGTACGTGCCCTGCAGCCGTAGAGCTAATGGTTTAATCATTTGACACGGCGGAATTTGGTATGTTTATTCAATGTTGAAAGTGCCTTAAGGCAACTGGAACTGATCTCTAAGTTTCCTGCTGATTTACTGGGAGAAGGGTAATGTTAGAGTATTGCTCCTTAAGAATTAGGGGGCGTGCTTATTATACATTCCAGTGTGGCTGTGACTTGACCTTGTTTTCATTGCAATCTATTTGTGCTGCAGGCCATTTGTTAAGACTGCTCGTTTCCTGGCGTCGGTGCGGTTATGGATTTTTGTCAGAACTGCTCACTGTGAGGTGTGTCGGACTATATATAAATACACTCCTGGAAATTGAAATAAGAACACCGTGAATTCATTGTCCCAGGAAGGGGAAACTTTATTGACACATTCCTGGGGTCAGATACATCACATGATCACACTGACAGAACCACAGGCACATAGACACAGGCAACAGAGCATGCACAATGTCGGCACTAGTACAGTGTATATCCACCTTTTGCAGCAATGCAGGCTGCTATTCTCCCATGGAGACGATCGTAGAGATGCTGGATGTAGTCCTGTGGAACGGCTTGCCATGCCATTTCCACCTGGCGCCTCAGTTGGACCAGCGTTCCTGCTGGACGTGCAGACCGCGTGAGACGACGCTTCATCCAATCCCAAACATGCTCAATGGGGGACAGATCCGGAGATCTTGCTGGCCAGGGTAGTTGACTTACACCTTCTAGAGCACGTTGGGTGGCACGGGATACATGCGGACGTGCATTGTCCTGTTGGAACAGCAAGTTCCCTTGCCGGTCTAGGAATGGTAGAACGATGGGTTCGATGACGGTTTGGATGTACCGTGCACTATTCAGTATCCCCTCGACGATCACCAGTGGTGTACGGCCAGTGTAGTAGATCGCTCCCCACACCATGATGCCGGGTGTTGGCCCTGTGTGCCTCGGTCGTATGCAGTCCTGATTGTGGCGCTCACCTGCACGGCGCCAAACACGCATACGACCATCATTGGCACCAAGGCAGAAGCGACTCTCATCGCTGAAGACGACACGTCTCCATTCGTCCCTCCATTCACGCCTGTCGCGACACCACTGGCGGCGGGCTGCACGATGTTGGGGCGTGAGCGGAAGACGGCCTAACGGTGTGCGGGACCGTAGCCCAGCTTCATGGAGACGGTTGCGAATGGTCCTCGCCGATACCCCAGCAGCAACAGTGTCCCTAATTTGCTGGGAAGTGGCGGTGCGGTCCCCTACGGCACTGCGTAGGATCCTACGGTCTTGGCGTGCATCTGTGCGTCGCTGCGGTCCGGTCCCAGGTCGACGGGCACGTGCACCTTCCGCCGACCACTGGCGACAACATCGATGTACTGTGGAGACCTCACGCCCCATGTGTTGAGCAATTCGGCGGTACGTCCACCCGGCCTCCCGCATGCCCACTATACGCCCTCGCTCAAAGTCCGTCAACTGCACATACGGTTCACGTCCACGCTGTCGCGGCATGCTACCAGTGTTAAAGACTGCGATGGAGCTCCGTATGCCACGGCAAACTGGCTGACACTGACGGCGGCGGTGCACAAATGCTGCGCAGCTAGCGCCATTCGACGGCCAACACCGCGGTTCCTGGTGTGTCCGCTGTGCCGTGCGTGTGATCATTGCTTGTACAGCCCTCTCGCAGTGTCCGGAGCAAGTATGGTGGGTCTGACACACCGGTGTCAATGTGTTCTTTTTTCCATTTCCAGGAGTGTATATACCGCCTGCTAGTGAGCCTGTGCACAAGCCGTGGGGAGTGAACGCTCGTGTTGCCTGCCGGCCGTAGCGTTATTGATTCCAAATATTGCTGTGGGCCTTAATGCTGTTCTCTAAAGTTAAGTGAGGCCACTTTGTTAATATTAGCGTTTCTGTAAGTTATTTTACTGGTTGAGTTATTACTAGCCATTCTTATTTAACACTTATGTTAATCATTTGTGTATCTTTAATGAATGTCCAACTTGCTATTTTTCCTGTGTGCCAGTTTTGCGACCTTGGTTCGCACACTTTGCATTTTTAGTATAAGCATGTTTCACCGTGGACCTTTATGTGGGCAGTTCAGTTTTATTAAGCTTTAACATCTTTGTTTTTTAATGAAGTTGTGGTATTATGTGGCTGTGTAACTTTGGGTTGGAAGTGTAAAGAGTTACTAGTCTTTTGATATATGGTTAAACAAGAACGATTGTTTATGATTGATTATTCACCGTGCCTACACTCTATGATTTTGGTTGCGGATGCAAAATATGATTCTAATTCGTGTTTATGTAATTCAATTAAAGTGAAAATTTGTATATTGCATCAGTAGGAGGGCAAATGTCCGAAATGAACTTTATAATAAAGTCCGTTTTGAGTCAAATTAAAATTGTAAAACAATCACAAGCTAGTCCATCACCAGTGATCACGGGCTTTCCATTCCCTTTAAATAACTGTGATGAGATTGTAATTTTGATTTTCTAAAGCACGTAGTAGTACCACGGTTCACACGTATTTCTCTTCTCGGTTTAAACACTGCGTCAAGACGGTATTTCCTAGTAGTCTGCTGATGTGATTTATGAATGTCTTACAGCATTTAAGTAGAGAGACAGAACATATCCAATCTGCTGAGAAATTAGTGTCATTCTACATGAAACCGATAAAACACAGCATATGAAGAGCAGGAAGCACTTCCGTCAAAAATAATTAAAATGATGGTTTGTGGACCAAAGTACAATATCATGAACGAATGTGTGAATTCCTAAGGGACCAACTTTCGAGGTCATCGGTCCCTAGACTTACACACTGCTTAAACTAACGTATGCTAAGAACAGCACACACACAATTGCCCGAGGGAGGACTCGAACCTCCGGCGGGAGGGGCAGCGCTATCTGTGACACAGCGCCTCAAACCACGCGACCACTCTGAGCGAACGTTCATGAACGAGATATGTTTATTCAAAATAAACAATATCGACAGAGGAGCAAAAAAAGTGTTCCTATACATGTAACAGTAAGAAAATAAGAACGAAATGAGTGAAAACAAACAAACAGAAATATTCTATGAATACAAAATAGCTTACGTTATTCGAAATAGATTAGTAGTTATAAAAACAAGGATACCTTGTTGGATGAAAATCCACACTGCACATTGTATTCTTAGGTAAAGTACCCTGCCAATTAATATACATATAATATACAGATCCGGAAGAAGGTCAACGTTGATTGTCACCTGTTCGAAGAAACATAGCAAACTAACAGCTGGGTGCACTAACTTAAGCCAAACGAGAAACGGCCAAATAAACCGGCAGATGGCATCCGTGTATACAATTACAAAAATTCAATGATAGTAAGAAATTACAACAATAACATTTAAAACCACTGAATTTAAAAACGTAATAATAAAATGAAACACTTAAACTAACTTAAACTATGAAACTTTCTGGCAGCTTAAAACTGTGTGCCGGACCGAGACTCGAATTCGGGACATTTGCCTTTCGCGGGCATGTGCTCCACCAACTGAGCTACCCAAGCACAACTCACGCCCCGTCCTCACAGCTTTACTTCTGCCAGTACCTCGTCTCCTACTTTCCAAACTTCACAGAAGCTCCCCTGCGAACCACGCAGAACTAGCACTCCTGAAAGAAAGGATAATGCGGAGACATGGCTTAGCACAGCCTGGGGGATGTTTCCAGAATGAGAATTTCATTCTGCAGCGGAGTGTGCGCTGGTATGAAAATTCCTGGCAGATTAAAACTGTGTGCCGTGCCGAGACTCGAACTCGGGACCTTTGCCTTTCGCGGGCAAGTCCTCTACCATCCTGGGTCGCAGGAGAGCTTCTGTGAAGTTTGTAAAGTAAGAGACGAGGTACTGGCGGAATTAAAGCTGTGAGGACGGGGCGTGAGTCGTGCTTGGGTAGCTCAGATGGTACTGCACTTGCCCGCGAAAGGCAAAGGTCCCGATTTCGAGTCTCGGTCCGGCATACAGTTTTAATCTGCCAGGAAGTTTCATGTCAGCGCACACTCCGCTGCAGAGTGAAATTCTCATTCTGGTAACTTAAATTAACTTATGCTAAGAAAACACACACACCCATACCCGATGGAGGACTCGAACATCCGACGGGAGGGGACAAATGGAAAAAATTCAAAGGCATCGTTCAGTATGACCTAGACGGCATCGTTCAGTATGGCCTAGAGAAGTAAGTTCCGAGTAAGGTTTTAAGGGATGGGAAAGATCCACCATGGTTAAATAGCCGTGGATTAATACCCATGTTTGAAAAGCGCTAGTTAAACAAAGAGCACTTCATCTCACATTTAAGATAAGTAAAAACCTAGCTGACAAACAAAAGCTGAACGAAGCGAAAATTAGCGTAAGGAGAACAATGAGAGAAGCGTTCAATGATTTTTAAAGTAAGACGTTGTCAACCGACCTGAGTAAAAACCCTAAGAGATTTCGGTCGTATGTAAAATCAGTAAGTGGGTCAAAATCATCTATTCATTCTCTCACCCACCACACCGACACCGAAACGGAAGATAAGAGAGAGAAGGCCGAAATACTGAATTCGGTCTTCCGAAGTTGTTTCGCAGCGGAAGATCGTAACACTGTCCCTACTTTCATTCGTAGTAGGAACATCGACATGACAGTTAGTGAGATAATCGATCGCGGAACTGAAAAGCAGCTACAGTCGCTTAGTAGTGGAAAGGATTCAGGACCACATGAGATACCTATAAGATTCTATAAAGATTATGCAAAAGAACTTGCTCCCCTTCTAGCAGTAATTTACTGTAGATCGCTTGAGCAACGAAAGGTACCTAACAACTGGAAAAAGTGCAGGTCATTCCCGTTTTTAAGAAAGGCCGTAAGACAGATCCACACAATTGTAGACCTATATCGATTATGTCAATCTGTTGTAGAATTATGGAACATGTTTTATGCTCAAGAATTATGACGATTTTGGAAAATGAACATCTCCTCTATAAAAATCATCATGGATTCCGAAAACAAAGATCCATCGAAACTCAGCTTGCTCACAACGGCGCTCAGGTTGATGTAGTGATCCATGATTACAGTAATGCATTTAACACCGTTCGCCGGCCGCGGTGGTCTAGCGGTTCTGGCGCTGCAGTCCGGAACCGCGGGACTGCTACGGTCGCAGGTTCGAATCCTGCCTCGGGCGTGGGTGTGTGTGATGTCCTTAGGTTAGTTAGGTTTAAGTAGTTCTAAGTTCTAGGGGACTTGGGGATGACCTAAGATGTTGAGTCCCATAGTGCTCAGAGCCATTTTTTTAACACCGTTCCGCATTGCCGCTTAATGAAAAAAAAAAAAAAGACGAGCTTACGGAGTATCGGAGCAGACCTGCGATTGGATTCATGACTTTCTTGCAGATAGAACTCAATGTTACTTAGGAAGTCGGGATGAGGGGTACACTTAGTATGGAAGGTCAAGGCCACTACTATGTCCCTCCTTAACATAACAACTAGCAGATCAATATTTAATAATTTATTCAAAACAAGCTTTTATAAAACAAATTAGAGGCAATCAACACGTGGCCGTTCTTAAGACAATATCAAGTGCACAATTACCTCAACTTACTGGAGATTTCAATACTTACAAAAACAAATTACAATCTGAAGGTGATTTTAAAGATGTCACATAAAATGTTCCCCTTTTTCTTAAAGGCAATAATCAATAATATGAAAGTGATTTACAAGGCACACCAGTTCGTTACGAACCCAAATAACACAAGGAGCACAACAAGTTAATTAATGCAATTGATTTCCAAGCAATTAAAAATCCCCTTTTTTTACATAAATATATAATAAAAAAATTAAAAAAACATTCCGTCTACAGGTCACAAGTGACCTTCGGGACCATCCTACACTCCCGGTCGCTATGATGGTATTCTTGATCGAAGCCGCTACTATTCGGTCGAGTAGCTCCTCAGTTGGCATCACGAGGCTGAGTGCACCCCGAAAAATGGCAACAGCGCATGGCAGCCTGGATGGTCACCCATCCAAGTGCCGGCCACGCCCGACAGCGCTTAACTTCCGTGATCTCACGGGAACCGGTGTATCCACTGTGGCAAGGCCGTTGCCCACATACATATATAATAGGTTCAATAACTACCAAACGGGGAGTGACGTCAGGCTGCCCTGGGCAAAAGGTGACTTAACTTAAAATGTCGGAAACAGCAGACCAGCCGTCCAAAACAACACCTAAACGCCGGGGCCCAACCGGGAGACACTTCCCATTAGACGACACGACACAGATTCTGTGCACCGAAGCAGAATGTGACGCCGCTCCCACACACCCCAACTTGCAGAAAACTGGAACAAAAACAGACCGCAGATAACACGGCAAACACCAAGCAAACATCACTTAATATAAGTTAAGAACCAATAAATAATAATATAATTTTAAAAAACCAATAAATGCTTTCAATAAAACTACTTAAATTTTGCAGCAATATCAGTCCTGCAAACATTTAAACTAAGACTTGTACACAAATGCAATGTTATAAAACAGTATCAGATTTTAAGGCCGACAATGTGTACAAAGATGAAATGGAATAAATTTCAAGATAATATTACGTTATTCAAATGCACAACACCCCAAACTAGGTTTGGTGCACTTTAATTTCCTTGCATAGGTCTGCAATGTAACTGCCAATTGTGTAAGCTTGGTATGCAGAAAATTACAACTAGACTATGACCTAATATCTTCAATACCTTACAGTTACTAGATCTTTTGGGGACGCTGATTTCCTTAAAGCAAGTAGTGACTGCTGGTCTCCATGCGATCACACACCTTGCCGGCTGCTCTTACTTTAACAACACATACATTAAGGCAACCAATCAACCAACAAGTGTCAGTCGCTACAAGGCAAATGGTTCCACGAAACGAAGGCACCAAAACGACTTACACCCACGATGGAGAGCGTTGTTAGAGATGGTCTCGAGGAAATGGTCTCTCCGAGAAAACAGGCACCAAAGCAATGCGACGAGCAGCGCCGGGAGTTGACATCAGGCAGGTGCACCACAAACTCGCGACCGTCCTGCAAGGCAGACCGGCCGCGCCGCTGCTGGGCGAGCCCGTGCGTTTTGCTCCTTCGTCCACTCAGGCACGTCCTAGCGCCTCGTAGCCAGTGCGACGACCACGACCGCAAATCTCGCCGCCAGATCACAGCAGGGGCAAAGATCGTAGTACCGCCGGGTGGTCGATAGTCGTGCCAAAGAGCTGGTGTGCCAGAAAAGGCGCACCACGGTTCACTCAACACGTCGCTCGTAACGGAACTAATTCGATAGATGTAACAGCAATATCCGGAGTACCAAAGGGAAGTGTGATAGGGCCTTTGCTGTCTACTATATACAGGGTGAGTCACCTAACGTTACCGATGGATATATTTCGTAAACCACATCAAATACTGACGAACCGATTCCACAGACCGAACGCGAGGAGAGGGGCTAGTGTAATTGTTTAATACAAACCATACAAAAATTCACGGAAGTATGTTTTTTAACACAAACCTACGTTTTTTTTTAAATGGAATCACGTTAGTTTTGTTAGCACATCTGAACATATAAACAAATACGTAATCAGTTCCGTTTGTTGCATTGTAAAATGTTAATTACATCCGGAGATATTGTAACCTAAAGTTGACGCTTGAGTTCCACTCCTCCGCTGTTCGATCGTGTGTATCGGAGAGCACCGAATTACATAGGGATCCAAAGGGAACGGTAATGGACCTTAGGTACAGAACAGACTGGAACAGCACATTACGTCCACATGCTAACACCTTTTTATTGGTCTTTTTCACTGACGCACATGTACATTACCATGAGGGGTGAGGTACACGTACACACGTGGTTTCCGTTTTCAATTACGGAGTGGAATAGAGTGTGTCCCGACATGTCAGGCCGATAGATGTTCAATGTGGTGGCCATCATTTGCTGCACACAATTGCAATCTCTGGCGTAATGAATGTCGTACACCCCGCAGTACATCTGGTGTAATGTCGCCGCAGGCTGCCACAATACGTTGTTTCACGTCCTCTGGGGTTGTAGGCACATCACGGTACACATTCTCCTTTAATGTACCCCACAGAAAGAAGTCCAGAGGTGTAAGATCAGGAGAACGGGCTGGCCAATTTATGCGTCCTCCACGTCCTATGAAACGCCCGTCGAACATCCTGTCAAGGGTCAGCCAAGTGTTCATTGCGGAATGTGCAGGTGCACCGTCATGCTGATACCACATACGTCGACGCGTTACCAGTGGGACATTTTTTAGCAACGTTGGCAGATCATTCTGTAGAAACGCGATGTATGTTGCAGCTGTTTGGGCCCCTGAAATGAAGTGAGGACCAATGAGGTGGTCGCCAATGATTCCGCACCATACATTTACAGTCCACGGTCGCTGTCGCTCTACCTGTCTGAACCAGCGAGGATTGTCCACGGACCAGTAATGCATGTTCCGTAGATTCACTGCCCCGTGGTTTGTGAAACCCGCTTCATCGATAAACAGGTAGAACTGCAACGGATTCTCAGTTAATGCCCATTGACAGAATTGCACTCGATGATTAAAGTCATCACCATATAATTGCTGATGTAGCGACACATGAAACGGGTGAAAGCGGTGACGATGCAGTATGCGCATGACACTACTTTGACTCAGTCCACCGTCTCTCGCAATGTCCCGTGTACTCATGTGTGGGTTCATGGCAACAGCAGCTAACACACCAACTGCACCCGCTTCTCCAGTGACGGGCCTGTTACGGACCCGTTTGCGTGCTACTACCATACCCGTTGCACACAGTTGGCTGTAGATGTTTTGCAATGTGCGGCACGTTGGATGCTCTCTGTCCGGGTACCGTTCTGCATACACCCTGCAGGCTTCAGCTGCATTTCGTCGACACTCGCCATAGATGAGTATCATCTCCGCCTTTTCAGAGTTCGAAGGTCACAGTTCCTACAACACTACACTATCACAGGCGTCTGGTAACACGGTGTACTACAGTTGGTCTGCGTGCGGAGACGAATGCAGAATAACAATAGCAGCAAGCGCTACATGCGGACACTGCGACAGCTAGACCAAACCACAACAGTGCACTACAGCCACACTCACAAACACGGTCGTCATCGTAAACATGACCCTGCAGAAGCTGCTCGCCGACCGTGGCCCGTGTTTATTACAATAAGCAACTGAACTTCGGAGGTTTCAAGCGTCAACTTTAGGTTACAATATCTCCGGATGTAATTAACATTTTACAATGCAACAAACGGCACTGATTACGTATTTGTTTATATGTTCAGATGTGCTAACAAAACTAACGGGGTTCCATTTAAAAAAACGTAGGCTTGTGTTAAAAAACATACTTTCGTGCATTTGTGTATGGTTTGTATTAAACAATTACACTAGCCCCTCTCCTCACGTTCGGTCTGTGGAATCGGTTCGTCAGTATTTGATGTGGTTTACGAAATATATCCCCCCATGAACCATGGACCTTGCCGTTGGTGGGGAGGCTTGCGTGCCTCAGCGATACAGATGGCCGTACCGTAGGTGCAACCACAACGGAGGGGTATCTGTTGAGAGGCCAGACAAACATGTAGTTCCTGAAGAGGGGCAGCAGCCTTTTCAGTAGTTGCAAGGGCAACAGTCTGGATGATTGACTGATCTGGCCTTGTAGCATTAACCAAAACGGCCTTGCTGTGCTGGTACTGCGAACGGCTGAAAGCAAGGGGAAACTACAGCCGTAATTTTTCCCGAGGACATGCAGTTCTACTGTATGATTAAATGATGATGGCATCCTCTTGGGTAAAATATTCCGGAGGTAAAATAGTCCCCCATTCGGATCTACGGGCGGGGACTACTCAGGAGGACGTCGTTATCAGGAGAAAGAAAACTGGCGTTCTACGGATCGGAGCGTGGAATGTCAGATCCCTTAATCGGGCAGGTAGGTTAGAAAATTTAAAAAGGGAAATGGATAGGTTAAAGTTAGATATAGTGGGAATTAGTGAAGTTCGGTGGCAGGAGGAACAAGACTTTTGGTCAGGTGATTACAGGGTTATAAATACAAAATCAAATAGGGGTAATGCAGGAGTAGGTTTAATAATGAATAAAAAAATAGGAGTGCGGGTTAGCTACTACAAACAGCATAGTGAACGCATTATTGTGGCCAAGATAGACACAAAGCCCATGCCTACTACAGTAGTACAAGTTTATATGCCAACTACCTCTGCAGATGATGAAGAAATAGATGAAGTGTATGACGAGATAAAAGAAATTATTCAGGTAGTGAAGGGAGACGAAAATTTAATAGTCATGGGTGACTGGAATTCGTCAGTAGGAAAAGGGAGAGAAGGAAACATAGTAGGTGAATATGGATTCGGGGGAAGGAATGAAAGAGGAAGCCGCCTTGTAGAATTTTGCGCAGAGCATAACTTAATCAAAGCCAACACTTGGTTCAAGAATCATAAAAGAAGGTTGTATACCTGGAAGAATCCTGGAGATACTAAAAGGTATCAGATAGATTATATAATGGTAAGACAGAGATTTAGGAACCAGGTTTTAAATTGTAAGACTTTTCCTGGGGCAGATGTGGATTCTGACCACAATCTATTGGTTATGAACTGCAGATTGAAACTGAAGAAACTGCAAAAAGGTGGGAATTTAAGGAGATGGGACCTGGATAAACTGAAAGAACCAGAGGTTCTAGAGAGTTTCAGGGAGAGCATAAGGGAACAATTGACAGGAATGGGGGAAAGAAATACAGTAGAAGAAGAATGGGTAGCTCTGAGGGATGAAGTAGTGAAGGCAGCAGAGGATCAAGTAGGTAAAAAGACGAGGGCTAATAGAAATCCTTGGGTAACAGAAGAAATATTGAATTTAATTGATGAAAGGAGAAAATATAAAAATGCAGTAAATGAAGCAGGCAAAAAGGAATACAAACGTCTCAAAAATGATATCGACAGGAAGTGCAAAATGGCTAAGCAGGGATGGATAGAGGACAAATGTAAGGATGTAGAGGCTTGTCTCACTAGGGGTAAGATAGATACTGCCTACAGGAAAATTAAAGAGACCTTTGGAGAGAAGAGAACCACTTGTATGAATATCAAGAGCTCAGATGGCAACCCAGTTCTAAGCAAAGAAGGGAAGGCAGAAAGGTGGAAGGAGTATATAGAGGGTTTGTACAAGGGCGATGTACTTGAGGACAATATTATGGAAATGGAAGAGGATGTAGATGAAGACGAAATGGGAGATAAGATACTGCGTGAAGAGTTTGACAGAGCACTCAAAGACCTGAGTCGAAACAAGGCCCCGGGAATAGACAACATTCCATTTGAACTACTGATGGCCTCGGGAGAGCCAGTCATGACAAAACTCTACCATCTGGTGAGCACGATGTATGAGACAGGCGAAATACCATCAGACTTCAAGAAGAATATAATAATTCCAATCCCAAAGAAAGCAGGTGTTGACAGATGTCAAAATTACCGAACTATCAGTTTAATAAGTCACAGCTGCAAAATACTAACGCGAATTCTTTACAGACGAATGGAAAAACTGGTAGAAGCCGACCTCGGGGAAGATCAGTTTGGATTCCGTAGAAATGTTGGAACACGTGAGGCAATACTGACCTTACGACTTATCTTAGAAGAAAGATTAAAGAAAGGCAAACCTACGTTTCTAGCATTTGTAGACTTAGAGAAAGCTTTTGACAATGTTAACTGGAATACTCTCTTTCAAATTCTGAAGGTGGCAGGGGTAAAATACAGGGAGCGAAAGGCTATTTACAGTTTGTACAGAAACCAGATGGCAGTTATAAGAGTCGAGGGGCATGAAAGGGAAGCAGTGGTTGGGAAAGGAGTAAGACAGGGTTGTAGCCTCTCCCCGATGTTATTCAATCTGTATATTGAGCAAGCAGTAAAGGAAACAAAAGAAAAATTCGGAATAGGTATTAAAATTCATGGAGAAGAAGTAAAAACTTTGAGGTTCGCCGATGACATTGTAATTATGTCAGAGACAGCAAAGGACTTGGAAGAGCAGTTGAACGGAATGGACAGTGTCTTGAAAGGAGGATATAAGATGAACATCAACAAAAGCAAAACGAGGATAATGGAATGTAGTCAAATTAAGTCGGGTGATGCTGAGGGAATTAGATTAGGAAATGAGATACTTAAAGTAGTAAAGGAGTTTTGCTATTTAGGGAGTAAAATAACCGATGATGGTCGAAGTAGAGAGGATATAAAATGTAGACTGGCAATGTCAAGGAAAGCGTTTCTCAAGAAGAGGACTTTGTTAACATCGAGTATAGATTTAAGTGTCAGGAAGTCGTTTCTGAAAGTATTTGTATGGAGTGTAGCCATGTATGGAAGTGAAACATGGACGATAACTAGTTTGGACAAGAAGAGAATAGAAGCTTTCGAAATGTGGTGCTACAGAAGAATGCTGAAGATAAGGTGGGTAGATCACGTAACTAATGAGGAGGTATTGAATAGGATTGGGGAGAAGAGAAGTTTGTGGCACAACTTGACTAGAAGAAGGGATCGGTTGGTAGGACATGTTTTGAGGCATCAAGGGATCACAAATTTAGCATTGGAGGGCAGTGTGGAGGGTAAAAATCGTAGAGGGAGACCAAGAGATGAATACACTAAGCAGATTCAGAAGGATGTAGGTTGCAGTAGATACTGGGAGATGAAGAAGCTTGCACAGGATAGAGTAGCATGGAGAGCTGCATCAAACCAGACGCAGGACTGAAGACCACAACAACAACAACATCCAGCGGTAACGTTAGGCGACTCACCCTGTATATAAATGATCTAGTAGAAAGAGTCGGATGCTCCTTAAGGCTATTCGCAGATGATGCAGTTGTCTGTACCAAAGTAGCAACGCCGGAAGATAGTAATAATTTCCAGAATGACATGCAGAGAATTGAAGAATGATGCAGGCTCTGGCAGTTGACCCTGAACATAAATAAATGTGACATATTGCGCAGACGTAGGAAAAGAAATCCACTACAGTACAGCTACATTTTGATGACAAACAGCTGGAGACAGCGTCTGCCGTAAAATATCTAGGCGTTACTATCCAGAGCTACCTTAAGTGGAATGACCCTATACAACAGATAGTGGGAAAAGCAGACACCAGACTCAGATTCATCGGAAGAATCTTAAGGAAATGTAACATCCACGAAAGAAGAGGCTTCCAAGGCGCTTGTTAGTCGGATTCTTGAGTATTGTTCATCTATCTGTGATCCCTATCAGGTAGGACTGATAGGGGGGATAGAGATGATCCAACGAAGAGCGGCGCGTTTCGTCACGGGATACTTTATCTGGCCAGAGAGCGTTACGGGATGCTAAACAAATTCCACTGGCAGACGTTACAAGAGAGGCGTTGTGCATCACGGAGAGATCTACTATTGAAATTTTGGGACATCACTTTTCAGGAGGAATCGGACAAGATATTATTTCCCCCACATACAACTCGCGTACTGACCACGAGGAGAAAATTCGAGAAATTAGAGCCAACACAGAGGTTTACCCACAATCATTCTTCCCCGCACTATTCTGGGGTGGAACAGAGCTGGAGGGATCAGATAGCGGTACCGAAAGTACCCTCCGCCACACACCATTAGGTGGCTTGCGGAGTATGATGTAGATGTAGATAAACATAGCTAAGTAGAAGACTAGACAGACGTACAATGTAAGGAATGTGTAAAGCAGAATATTAAGATCCAAAATTTAGTAGGAAAGATAACAATGTATTCAGATACACAGTAGAAACACAGTATAGGCACAGTGAAGCGCCAAAGAAACTGATACAGGCATGCTTATTCAAATACAGAGATATGTAAACCAGCAGAATACGGCGCTGCGGTCGGCATCGTCTATATAAGGCAACAAGTGTCTGTCGCAGTTGTTAGATTGGTTACTGCTCCTAGAATGGCAGATTATCAAGATTTAAGTGAGTCTGAACATAGTGTTATGGTCGGCGCACGAGCGATGGGACACAGCATCTCCGAGGCAGCGATGAAGTGGGGACTTCCCCCTACGTCCATTTCACGAGTGGACCGCGAATATCAGGAATCTGATAAAACATCAAATCTCGGACATCACTGAGGCCGGAAAAAGCTCTTGCAAGCACAAGACTAACTACGACTGAGGATAATCGTTCAGTGTGACAGAAGTGCAAATCTTTTGCAAACTGCGGCAGATTTCAATGCTGGGCCATCAACAAGTGTCAGCGTGCGAACCATTCAACGAAACATCATCGATATGGGCATCATCGACATGGACTTTCGGCGCCGAAGGCCCACTCGTGTGCCTTTGATGACTGCACGACACAAAGCTTAACGCCTCACCTGGCCCCGTCAACATCGACATTGGACTGTTGACGACTGAAAACATGTTGCCTGGTCGGACGAGTCTCGTTTCAAATTGTATCTGGGATGCCTTGCAATGTGCTGTTCAGAAGAGATCTCCACCCCCTCATACTCTTACGGTTTATGGACATTCCTGCAGGATTCATGGTGGTAGTTCCCTCCAGCACTACTTCAGACATTAGTCGAGTCCTTGCCTCGTCGGTTGCGGCACTTCTCCGTTCTCAAGGGGCCCTACACGATATTAGGCAGGTGTACCAGTTTCCTTGGCTCTTCAACGTACAAAGTACACTCCTGGAAATTGAAATAAGAACACCGTGAATTCATTGTCCCAGGAAGGGGAAACTTTATTGACACATTCCTGGGGTCAGATACATCACATGATCACACTGACAGAACCACAGGCATATAGACACAGGCAACAGAGCATGCACAATGTCGGCACTAGTACAGTGTATATCCACCTTTCGCAGCAATGCAGGCTGCTATTCTCCCATGGAGACGATCGTAGAGATGCTGGATGTAGTCCTGTGGAACGGCTTGCCATGCCATTTCCACCTGGCGCCTCAGTTGGACCAGCGTTCGTGCTGGACGTGCAGACAGCGTGAGACGACGCTTCATCCAGTCCCAAACATGCTCAATGGGGGACAGATTCGGAGATCTTGCTGGCCAGGGTAGTTGACTTACACCTTCTAGAGCACGTTGGGTGGCACGGGATACATGCGGACGTGCATTGTCCTGTTGGAACAGCAAGTTCCCTTGCCGGTCTAGGAATGGTAGAACGATGGGTTCGATGACGGTTTGGATGTACCGTGCACTATTCAGTGTCCCCTCGACGATCACCAGTGGTGTACGGCCAGTGTAGGAGATCGCTCCCCACACCATGATGCCGGGTGTTGGCCCTGTGTGCCTCGGTCGTATGCAGTCCTGATTGTGGCGCTCACCTGCACGGCGCCAAACACGCATACGACCATCATTGGCACCAAGGCAGAAGCGACTCTCATCGCTGAAGACGACACGTCTCCATTCGTCCCTCCATTCACGCCTGTCGCGACACCACTGGAGGCGGGCTGCACGATGTTGGGGCGTGAGCGGAAGACGGCCTAACGGTGTGCGGGACCGTAGCCCAGCTTCATGGAGACGGTTGCTAATGGTCCTCGCCGATACCCCAGGAGCAACAGAGTCCCTAATTTGCTGGGATGTGGCGGTGCGGTCCCCTACGGCACTGCGTAGGATCCTACGGTCTTGGCGTGCATCCGTGCGTCGCTGCGGTCCGGTCCCAGGTCGACGGGCACGTGCACCTTCCGCCGACCACTGGCGACAACATCGATGTACTGTGGAGACCTCACGCCCCACGTGTTGAGCAATTCGGCGGTACGTCCACCCGGCCTCCCGCATGCCCACTATACGCCCTCGCTCAAAGTCCGTCAACTGCACATACGGTTCACGTCCACGCTGTCGCGGCGTGCTACCAGTGTTAAAGACTGCGATGGAGCTCCGTATGCCACGGCAAACTGGCTGATACTGACGGCGGCGGTGCACAAATGCTGCGCAGCTAGCGCCATTCGACGGCCAACACCGCGGTTCCTGGTGTGTCCGCTGTGCCGTGCGTGTGTTCATTGCTTGTACAGCCCTCTCGCAGTGTCCGGAGCAAGTATGGTGGGTCTGACACACCGGTGTCAATGTGTTCTTTTTTCCATTTCCAGGAGTGTATATCACGAGGTTAACACTAAAGTAGCTAGCGTAGTGTGTGGCACGATCTACTAGTACGTTAGCGGAGCGCTGGACGACATACACTGAAGAGCCAAAACATGATGAGCACCTGTTTAACAACTTGTTTGTCCGTCTTTGGAATGAAATGCACTATGCGATCAAAAGTATCCTGACACCCCCAAAAAAATACGTTTTTCATATTAGGTGCATTGTGCTGCCACCTGCTGCCAGGTACTCCATATCAGCGACCTAAGTATTCATTAGACGTCGTGAGAAAGCAGAATGGGGTGCTCCGCGGAACTCACGGACTTCGAACGTGGTCAGGTGATTGGGTGTCACTTGCATCATATGTCTGTACACGAGATTTCCACACTCCTAAACATCCCTAATTCCACTGTTTCCGATGTGATAGTGAAATGGGAACATGAAGGGACACGTAGAGCACAAAGGCGTACAGGCCGACCTCGTCTGTTGACTGACGGAGACCGCCGACAGTTGAAGAGGGTCGTAATGTGTAATAGGCAGACACCTACCCCGACCGTCACACAGGAATTCCAAACTGCATCACGATCCACTGCAAGACCTATGACAGTTAGGCGGGAGGTGAGAAAATTTGGATTTCGTCGTCGAGCGGCTACTCATAAGCCTCACATCACGCCGGTAAATGCCAAACGATGCCTTGCTTGGTGTAAGGAGAATAAACATTGGATGATTTAACAGTGGAAAAACGTTGTGTGGAGTGACGAATCATGGTACACAATGTGGCGATCCGTTGGCAGGGTGTGGGTATGGCGAATGTCCGGTGAACGTCATCTGCCAGTGTGTGTAGTGCCAACAGTAAAATTCGGAGGCGGTAGTGTTATGGTGTGGTCGTGTTTTTCATGGAGGGGGCTTGCACCACTTGTTTTGCGTCGCACTATCACAGCACAGGCCTACATTGATGTTTTAAGCACCTTCTTGCTTCCCATTGTTGAAGAGCAATTCGGGGATGGCGATTGCATCTTTCAACACGATCGAGCACCTGTTCATAATACACGGCTTATGGCAGAGTGATTACGCGAAAATAACATCCCAGTAATCGACTGGCCTGCACAGAGTCCCGACCTGAATCCAACAGAACACTTCTGGGATGTTTGGAACGCCGACGTCATGCCAAGCCTCACCGACCGACATCGATACCTCTCCTCACTGCAGTACACTGTGAAGACTGGGCTCCCATTCCAGAAGAAACCTTCCAGCACCTGATTGAATGTATGCCTGCGAGAATGGAAGCTGTCATCGAGACTAAGGGTGGACCAACACCATATTGTTTTCCAGCTTTACCGATGGAGGGCGTCATGAACTTGTAAGTCATTTTCAGCAAGGTGTCTGAATACTTTAGATCGCATAGTCCGTGTACCTGGGATTCGACAGTTTGTTGGTAAGTTTGTGGAGGTATGTGGCATTAATGTCCACGCACAGGTCATGTAATTCAAGTAAATAAGAGGCTGCTGTTTTGCGTACGCGGTGTAGGTGCCCGATAGCGACCCAGATGGGTCCCATAGGATTTACATCCGGCGAATTTGGTCACCGAGTCATCAACGTGAGTTCACTATAATGCTCCTCAAACCACTGTAACACGGTTCTGGGTTAGAGACAAGGACAATCATACTGCTGAAAGACGATATCGTCCTAGGGAAGACATCCGACCTAAAGGAATGCAGGTGGTTTGCAGCTGTCAGCGTGTCTTCGGTTATTACCACAGGTCCCATACAAGCTCAAGAGAATGTATCCCACCAGCCTGCGTCCGTGGCACGCTGCACGTATGGAGCCGCCGCTCACCTCGATGATGACGTATGTGGAGACGACCAGCGACCTGCTGTAGCAAAAATGTGTTCCACCCAAAGAGCCAATGGTTTCTATTGATCGACGGTTGAATGGTCTCGGGCGCACTGCAATCGTAATTGACGATGTCGTTGGGGTCAACCCATGAATACGTAGGGGTGTCCTGCTGCGGAGCTCCATGTTCAACAATGTATGCGTTTAGGTGTTGTGCTCCGAAACACTTGTGCGTGCACCAGCATTCTGCTCTTTCAGCAGAGATGCAGCATGTCACCATCTATCCTACTTTACGGATCAGACAAGCCTCCGAACGTCGCGTTCTGTGATGGGTCGTGGAAGTCCAACCATTTAGCGCCTAGCAGTAGTTCCATTGTTCTTCTACCTCTTTCCATAGATGCTCATGACAGTAGCACGAGAATGTTCGACCAGCTTCACCTTTTTCGTGATACTCGTTCACAGACTGCGTAATAAAAATCTGTCCTTTGTCAAAGTGGCTTATCTCAATGGATTTCCCCGTTTTTCAGCCCATATATTCGCTGGGGTGCTCCCCGTCCGCGGATGCTCCACTTACATTCTTTTGTTACCGCATTACGTGCCCGCAACGTCACCAAGCGGCATCCAACGTTGCAATGGGCAGTGGTCATAATGTTTTGGCTTACCAGTGCAAGCAGAAAATATGACAGAACACGCCCAACGTGCGTCACTCAAAACGAATGATAAATGATCACAAAAATACCAAAGAAATATCCTTGATTTAATTCTAGTTGCTCAATTAATATACCATACGGGATTATTTTATTGTAACTGTAAATTTCTGATTCTTCTAAGCAACCAAGGATTCTTCCTTTAGGAGCCCTATGCAAAACCTCCGTACACCGCTCAGTACTACCCAGGGCACCACTCTCTGATGCACCAAAATCTATCTTGTTCTGAGCATACGTACGAGTATGTTCTCTAATTAGGGTGTCAGAAGCCGGTCCGTTGGCCGATACAGCATTTGTCACAATCAACACTTTTGTTTTACCGGGTGATCAAAAAGTCAGTAGCGGTGAGAAACGCTAAGCTCAGGCATGCCCGTACATTAGCTGACAATAGATGTAGACCAGCTATCCTGTGGAAAAATCTCCGTAGTCTCGGTTTAGGCAAAATAAAAGTTGCAGAAAATCCCATGGTCCCAGCTGAAGAACTAAACCGATTCTTCACATTACCTGCAACCACAATTGAACCGCAAAAAAAAAACAGAGAATCATTGATTACTTCATGGGGATGAACGACTGTAGCAAAGAAAAATTCTATCTACGGCACGTCACTTGCAATACCGTCAAGAAAGCCATAATGCGTATTAGATCAGCATCTACTGGACATGGTGGCATCACTATCCAGATGGTAAAACTTATTATTGATCAACTACTGCCCTCTATAACAGACATTTTCAACGACTCATTAATCACAAGTGTTTTCCCTGAGGCCTGGAAACTGGGACAAATTAAGCCACTGCCTAAAAAGGACATCGCCACAGCACCCTCTGACTACCGCCCCATCTACCTTCTTCCTGCACTATCAAAGGCCTTAGAATATATAGTCCATGACCAGCTCACCAACTACCTAACTACTAACAACCTATTAGACGAATACCAATCAGGTTTCCGTAAACATCGAAGCACAACATCCGCACTAATAAAGGTGATAGATGACCTGAAACTTGCCATGGACAGACAAGAAGCGACTATCATTTGCTTCTTAGATTTCAGCAAAGCATTTGATACTGTCGACTTCGACATCTTACTAGCCAAACTTAGCCGTCTAAATTTCGCACCAAGTGCAGTGCAATGGTTTCGCTCATACATGACATCTCGTCAGCAACGCGTCCTGTCCGGGAATATAAAATCACAATGGCGGCAGGTAGTGTCAGGCGTTCCCCAAGACTCAGTACTAGGTCCCATACTCTTCTCTCTGTATGTCAATGATGTGTCATCGGTTCTGACTTATTGCAAATATCATATGTATGCTGATGACCTTCAGTTGTATCTATGTGCGGAACCAAACAATCTGAAGAAAGCTATTGAAAACTTCAATACTGATCTCGATGCACTATCAAAATGGGCACAGGACATAGGACTAAAACTAAACCCATCTAAAACCCAAGCGGTACTTGTTGGTCACTCTAAGCTAATTAGCCCAAAACATCGGGAATCCGTACCATCTCTTATCCTAAATGGAACAAATATTAACTTCTCTCCCTCAGCAAAGAGTTTGGGAGTAATAATAGATGAAAATCTAAATTGGACAGAGCACGTAACTGCAGTGTGCAAAAAAAGCATCAGCATCCCTCCATGTCCTACAAAAATATAAAAAACTCTTCTCTTTCGATCTGAAAAAGAAATTAGTACAAACGCTTGTATTCCCAATCATTGATTACAGCGATATTATCCTACAAGGCCTCTCTCAGGAAAACTCGCGACGTCTGGAACTGGTCATGAACGCCTGTGTCCGACATATCTGTGACATTCGACTTTTTGATCACATTTCACCAGCATATGCAAAATTGTCCTGGCTGCGTGCAGACAAACGCAGAGATTTCCATACACTCTGTCTCATCTACTGCCTTATAAATGTACACTGTCCCTCATATCTCTCCTCGTCCTTAACGCTTATGTCTGAACAACATGATAGAAACACACGTTCCCATCATAATAAAATCCTCTCTGTTCCACTGCATCGCTCAGTCGCCTTCTCCAAGTCCTTTACAGTAGCGGGAACCCGACTCTGGAATAACCTCCCTCGGTATGTTAGAGAACTTAAAAACATATCCAGCTTCAAAAAACAGTTAATGACGTATCTACTTAAGCAACAGTAATGATTTCCTTTGTACACGAATGCACTTCACCTCATTACTTCCCTCTTTCCCCCTTCTTAAGTCTCCCTCCCCCAAAACTCGCTATACTAGTAAACATCTACTTTACACACCAAGATATTAGTGTACATCTGCACAAATCTTCATTACTATTGTCAATTTTTCTCATGTTTATCATTATTATTTAATTTTTTTTACTGTAACTATTATTACTTTTATCATAATTTGTATGTATAGCACCTGTCGTAAAAATACTGCCAGTACTTACTTTATTAGGTCTTAGTCATTATTCTTTATTCATATTGTGACTAGAGTAATCTAATTTTCTTATTTAAAGTATTGTCATGATGTAACTCTGATGTGTGAAATGCTGCATGTGTGAAACACTGGTCCGATGTAAGAGAGGGCCTGATGGCCCTAATCTGATCAGGTTAAATAAATAAATAAAATAAATAAATAATAAATTTGAAATCTTAATAAACCACGGAATAATGTAGATAGAGAGGTAAAAATTGACACACATGCTTGGAATGACATGGGGTTTTATTAAAACCAAAAAGAAAATTGCTAGACGCGTGAAAGATCCCCACACCTCAATCCGTGCGGTTATTGGCTTTGGGGTTACCTGAAGTCGCAAGTGTATCGTGATCGACCGACATCTCTAGGGATGCTGAAAGACAACATCCGACGCCAATGCCTCACCATAACTCCGGACATGCTTTACAGTGCTGTTCACAACATTATTCCTCGACTACAGCTATTGTTGAGGAATGATGGTGGACATATTGAGAATTTTCTGTAAAGAACATCATCCTTGCTTTGTCTTACTTTGTTATGCTAATTATTGCTATTCTGATCAGATGAAGCGCCATCTGTAGGACATTTTGTGAACTTTTGTATTTTTTTGGTTCTAATAAAACCCCATGTCATTCCAAGCATGTGTGTCAATTTGTACCTCTCTAGCTACATTATTCTGTGATTTATTCAGTTTTCAAATTTATACTGACTTTTTGATCACGCGGTATATTCGCTTGATGTACTGAGTTTAGTTTTTACGATGTCGTAGTCGCCTTGTAAGTTGTCTGTCATTTGGAATCCGAACCTGACATTCATTTTACAGAAACATTGCTCAATTTTGTGTGCTACGCAGCTGAATTAGGGCATAGCTACAAACCTACATTTTCGGTTGTAACTGGGAGGCAGAACATTACTAGCTGTGAATAAATGTTTTTATCTGTGAAGTTTTTGTAGATATTGGTGTCCTCAGTTTTCCTGTGTCCATTAGCTACTGCGATCTCTCTTAAGATACTAATCTCTTTTCCAGTTTCGTATTGCGGTATAGGAAAACGTTGTGTGGTGGTGGTGTTTTTGCTGTGGTCTCAGTCCAACAATTGATATGATGCAGCTCTCCATGGTACTCTATCCTGTGCAAGCCTCTTCATCTCCGAGTAACTACTGCAACCTACATACTTCTGAACCTGCTTGCTATATTCATCTCTTGGCCTCTCTCTACGGTTTTAACCCCCCCCCCCCCTCCCAACGCTTCTCTCCAGTTCTGAATTGGTGATCCCTTGATGCCTCAGAATGTGAGAATGTGTCCTACCAACATATCCCTTCTTCTAGTCAGGTTGTGCCACAAATATCTCTTCTCCTCAATTCTATTTAGTAGCTCCTCATTACTTACGTGATCTATCCATCCAATCTTGAGCAATCTTCTGTAGGACTACATTTCAACGGCTTCTATGCTCTTCTTGTCTAAACTGTTTATTGTCCTTGCTTCACTCCCATACATGGCTACACTTCATACAAATACTTTCGGACAGGACTTCCTGACATTTAAATCTATATTCGGCGTTAACAAATGTATCTTCTTCAGAAACGATTTTCTTGCCATTACCAGTCTGCATTTTATATCCTCCCTACTTGACCATCATCAGTTATTTTGCTTCCCAAATAGCAAAACTCAACCACTACTTGAAGTGTCTCGTTTCCTAATCTAATTCCCTCAGCGTTATCTGATTTAATTATACTACATTCCATTATCCTCGTTTTGCTTTTATTGAGGTTCATCTTATATCCTCTTTTCAAGACAAGAGGGTGATGTATCATGGAGTAAAAGAAAGCTTTCTTGTAGCGTTGTGGTTGAAATGGGTTTGCGTTAATAACGACGTCAGTGCACGTCGGTTTACGACATTTCCCAAAGGTATGTCATATTTCCTAGAGATGATCAACTCTAAGAAATTAATAGAACAGTTCTATTCAAGCTCTAGGGTAAAATTAGTTATCGAGTGCATACTACTTAATAGGGAAGCAAATCAAAAAGATCTTGTCACTTTCAGCAATTATGTGTTTCTTTATACTTTTCAGATCTGAAGCTGGTTGATTTTCTCAACTGAAAGTACTTTCCTAATTAATGTTAAATAATTGCTATCGTAGTGCCACGACCCAGTCTTTGGTCAGAAAAGTATAAGTCTTTAACAAAAGTAAGAGGAAGTAACATGGTATCGCTAGAGCATTGCGTTAACAACCAAGGGTGGCGACATGTGGGTCACAATAACAGACACACCAGTCGATTGTACAGTGAAGATAGCTGAGCTCACCGATAAACGGTGCCGCGCAGAGGTAACCATGTAGAAATCAGGGAGCTGTAACCACACTGTGGTTTCCTATTATGGAAAAGTGAGGAGGTGCTGTTTTATAGTGAAACCATTGAGCAGTGAAGGCATATAAGTAAGCCTAGATTTAAGCAGGGATCACTTGACATTCCCAGAAACCAGCGGTACCACCACAACGCCACGCCAACAACGGACAGCAGGACGACTGGACTCCCCGCATCTCGTGGTCGTGCGGTAGCGTTCTCGCTTCCCACGCCCGGGTTCCCGGGTTCGATTCCCGGCGGGGTCAGGGATTTTCTCTGCCTCGTGATGACTGGGTGTTGTGTGCTGTCCTTGGGTTAGTTAGGTTTAAGTAGTTCTAAGTTCTAGGGGATTGGTGACCATAGATGTTAAGTCCCATAGTGTTCTGGGCCATTTGAACCACTTGACAGGACTCCGCCAGCAGCAGCCACGCGTTTGAGAGTAGGCTGCGCCTGCCGCGTGCACTAACAAGGGAACCTCCCCATCGCATCCCCCTCAGATTTACTTATAAGTTGGCACAGTGGATAGGCCTTGAAAAACTGAGCACAGATCAATCGAGAAAACAGGAAGAAGTTGTGTGGAACTATGAAAAAAATAAGCAAAATATACAAACTAGTCCATGCGCAAGATAGGCAACATCAATGATAGTATGAGCTCAAGGGGGCCGTGGTCCCGTAGTTAGCGTGAGCAGCTGCGCAACGAGAGGTCCTTGGTTCAAGTCTTCCCTCGAGTGAAAAGTTTATTTTCGCAAAGTTATGATCTGTCCGTTCACTGACGTATCTGTTCACTGTAATTAGTTTAATGTCTGTGTTTTGCGACTGCACCGCAAAACGGTGCGATTAGTAGACGAAAGGACGTGCCTCTCCAATGAGAACCGAAAACATTTGATCACAAGGTCATAGGTCAACCGATTCCTCCACTGGAAAACACGTCTCATATATTCTATACGACACTAGTGACGGCATGTGCGTCACATGACAGGAATATGTTGTCGACCCAGCTAACTTGCACACCTGGCGAATGGGTAAAAAGATTCTTCTACCTTGCCCGATTTAGATTTTCTTGTGGATGTGATAATCACTCCCTAAAAAGTGATGAAAACATAAGAGTTTGTCACATAAACTGCAACAAACGAATGCAACAGTTTCACAGTCGCACAGTTTTCCCTGTACTCTGTCAAAACATATGTTTTTACCTTTTTCAAATTTTTCCGTGTGTAGACCGTCAAATCCTGCATATGTCCAAGCAAATCTGAACATGTCCTGTAATTTTGGAGAGCGAAGTTGATAACGTGTGAGTGCCTGAACTTTGATAATTGTCTGAAAATAAAAATTAAACTTTTCACTCAAGGGAAGACTTGAACCAAGGATCTCTCGTTGCGCAGCTGCTCACGCTAACTACGGGACCACGGCCCCCCTGAGCTCATACTATCATTGATGTTGCCTATCTTGTGCATGGACTACTCAGTTTGTATATTTTGCTTATTTTTTTCATAGTTCCACACAACTTCTTCCTGTTTTCTCGATTGATCCTGTGTTCAGTTTTTCAAGGCCTATCCACTGTGCCAACTTATAACTAAATCTGAGGGGGGTGCGATGGGGAGGTTCCCTTGTAAGTTCCTTCACGGGACTTCGTGTCACCGCCCTGCCGACCCGCCGGCTGTGCCTGCCACCTCCGACGCTGAGTTCCTAGCGGGACCCGGCGCCGCAGCGCCAGCCACCGGCTGACTCCTGTCTGAGGGCAGCAAGTTCTACCTCGCACGCAGGAGACTCCACACGCCACCATTGCAGCGCAACACGGTGCACGGCCAATGTCAACTACAGAGGGTGCCGGCCTCAGCAACACGACAAGCCGTCGCAGCAGCACCATGAGGAATCCAGCGGCTGTTCATGAGCCTCACTTACATCGGTGAATAGAGGTATCTGCCTCACTACACGATGTATCGAAATCAATTAAAGCTCTATGTAACTTTTAGCAGTGTTTGTCCTGGACCCACGGCCTATCATCACCACCTAAATTGTAGGAAATTAACTTTTTAAATTATCTTTACAGTGCTGTTATAAATAAATAAACAGGGTGAGTCACCTAACGTTACCGCTGGATATATTTTGTAAACCACAACAAATACTGACGAACCGATTCCACAGACCGAACGTGAGGAGAGGGGCTAGTGTAATTGTTTAATACAAACCATACAAAAATGCAAGGAAGTATGTTTTGTAACACAAACCTACGTTTTTTTAAATGAAACCCGGTTAGTTTTGTTAGCATATCTGAACGTGTAAACAAATACGTAATCAGTGCCGTTTGTTGCATTGTAAAATGTTAATTACATCCGGAGATATTGTAACCTAAAGTTGACGCTTGAGTACCACTCCTCCACTGTTCGATCATGTGTATCGGACAGCACTGCAACATACATCGCGTCTCTACAGAATGATCTGCCAACGTTGCTCGAAAATGTCCCACTGGAAATGCGTCGACGTATGTGGTATCAGCATGATGGTGAACCTGCACATTCCGCAATTAACACTAGGCTGACCCTTGACAGAATGTTCGACGGGCGTTTCATAGGACGTCGAGGATGCATAAATTGGCCAGCCCCTTCTCCTGATCTTACACCTCTGGACTTCTTTCTGTGGGGTACGTTAAAGGAGAATGTGTAGCATGATGTGCCTTCAACCCCAGAGGATATGAAACAACGTATTGTGGCAGCCTGCGGCGACATTACACCAGATGTACTGCGGCGTGTACGACATTCATTACGCCAGAGATTGCAATTGTGTGCAGCAAATGATGGCCACCACATTGAACATCTATTGGCCTGACTTGTCGGGACACACTCTATTCCACTCCGTAATTGAAAACGGAAACCACGTGTGTACGTGTACCTCACCCCTCATGGTAATGTACATGTGCGTCAGTGAAAAAGACCAATAAAAAGGTGTTAGCATGTGGACGTAATGTGCTGTTCCAGTCTGTTCTGTACCTAAGGTCCATCACCGTTCCCTTTGGATCCCTACGTAATTCGGTGCTCTCCGATACACACGATCGAACAGCGGAGGAGTGGTACTCAAGCGTCAACTTTATGTTACAATATCTCCGGATGTAATTAACATTTTACAATGCAACAAACGGCACTAATTACGTATTTGTTTATATGTTCAGATGTGCTAACAAAACTAACGGGGTTCCATTTAAAAACACGTAGGTTTGTGTTAAAAAACATACTTCCATGAATTTTTGTATGGTTTGTATTAAACAATTACACTAGCCCCTCTCCTCACGTTCGGTCTGTGGAATCGGTTCGTCAGTATTTGATGTGGTTTACGAAATATATTCAGCGGTAATGTTAGGTGACTCACCCTGTATATGCTGCCGGAAAAAAATAGTACACCTGGAAAGACGACGTCGATTTTGATCAGATGACGGCATGTGCCTCCCGGGTGATAGTAGAATGTGCTGATAAAGATTTCAGTGTCGTCCACCAACAGACGGCGTAGTGTCATAGCTACCAGAAGTTATCTGTGTCTACACTTTAATACGGAATGGTGCAAATGTGTGGAACAAGCATGCAGCCATGCCATGGAGACAATCTCGTGCTTTCTACAGCCAACTGAGCGAGTTTGAAAATGGTCAAATTTTGGCCCTCGGATTGGCGGGATGCTCCTTTCGGAGAACTGCCTCACAACTTGGATGTGCTGCTTCAGTTGTTCAACGATGCTAGTATCAGTTGTCACGCGAATATTCACACAGCAGTAGACGAGTTTCTGGACGTCCACGCAGCACTAATGCCCATCAGGATCGTTGTATTGTAACGGCAGCAGTGAAAGTTCGCACACTACTGCAGTTCGTACAGCTGCCACAGCACAGATAAGAGGACTTGTGAACCCAGACATGTCAACACTAACTGTTGCAACCGGTTGTTAGCTGTGGGGCTACGGGCGCGCACACCTCTAGCCCATTTTCCAGTCATACCGTGACATGGACGTGCACTGCTCGACTAGTGCCGTCAGAACATCAGCTGGAAGGTGGAATTGCACACCGTGGTCTTCAGCGATGAAAGCAGATTCAGTCCGCACACACGTCATGGTCGTTTGCACATATGACATAGACCAGGTGAGCGCTGTCTCGTAAAATGCATTCGTCCACGATAAACTGGCCCCATCGCAGGCCTCATGGTCTGGGGTACAATAAGCCACAACTTGTTCGCCTTTGTTGTTTCTGGAGAGGTACGTGCAGAATGTTGTGACATCTGTTCTTTTACAGTTCTTGCAACAGGATAATGCTCTCCCACACACTACCCGTGAAACTCAATGTGCTCTGCAAGACGTGCATCAACTTTCCTGGCTAGCATGTTCTCCAGACTTGTCTCCAATCGAGCACGTGTGGGATACGACGGGACCAGTAGTGACTCATGCGACTCGTCTGTCAACAACTCTTACAGACCTCTGTGAACAGGTCGAGCAGGCGTGGCATAATGTATCCCAGGACAATATTCACCATCTCTACGATCGACTGGATGCCACAGTCAGCGCCTGAATTTCCGTCCGCGGAGGCTACACCCTGTACTAATATGAATGTTCCAGCATGGGTGGATACCTGGCACCTAAGAACCGTTTGTGCCATTTATCTGTAAATGATATCATGTACTCCACATGCACTGTTGCAACAATAAATCTTGAATGAATTTGAAAATTCTAAAAGGGTGTACTTTTTTTTCAGTGGTGTATTATTTAAGACCTCTTCGCTCCATCGTAACAATATCAAGTGACAGTTTCAAGACAATACCTTGCTGCTCCAAGTTGTGCATCGCAGCTTGCTCGAATCTCCTTGACAGGGCGTCCGCTAGGTTCTCGAGACGATGCTGCTCAAACCTGACCCTCACGGTATCATCCCGTCTGTGCTAAAAGTTTCCTGTAAGTGTACACCGCAAATTTCAAGTGACCCCTACCAAACTTAATCGGGATCATGTCTTCAGATACTGTAGGCCATTCTACTCGGGTAGTACCCTTATTTTTGATGAACGTTGTGTTGAGTTGAATGTATAGTCCACGTGCTTTTGTGGTGAACACAAAAGAAAATTCAAACATACGCCGTGAGGGCGACATATATGCACTATAACCAATAGAATACCACCCATAAACTCAAACAAGTACTGAAAAATTGACCATCGAGTTACTGAACACAATCCTGCCCCATACTACCCAATACTTCAAAACAACCAGTACCTCCCAGCCAACTTATAAAGAGCAAACATTTCGCCTCCTACCTCCTACCGAGCGAGGTGGCGCAGCTGTTAGCACACTGGACTCGCATTCGGAAGGACGACGGTTCAAATGTGTCGCCGGCCATCCTGGTTTAGGTTTTCCGTGATTTCCCTAATCCGACATTGTACTCCGTCTCTATTGACCTCGTTGCCGACGGGACGATAAACATTAATCTCCTCCTCCTCCTTCCTCCTAAACTCATTAACCATCCCCAAAAATCCCAACGTTGGCCCCATATGTCCTCGCATGCATAAAGACATCCAGTGCTCCTCTCTGTTTCACGAAAATAATGTATATAAACGAATCACAACACACAATATAAAAACAACAAATAACCGCAACATACCCGTTAGTATGAACTTTCACCTTAAAAAATTCCCTTTCTTCATCATAGAAACCCCAGTAGACCTACATGATACCAATCTTTATACCGGTTTTCTTGTCCTGAGGCACAAAAACTTCCTATTCCTAAAGCCCAACAAACCACCCCTACCTCTTGCTACATACTCATTAGCCTCACTTCAGTCCAAAGTCCATATGCATTCACGTTGACAAATACCTACTATTCACACGATCAACTCCTTCCCCAAATGCAACTCCTACACAAGAAAACAGTAATATATTACTCTACAGGAAGGTGAGTGGGTTGTGGGTGTAATGGATAAGGTGTATGCACAGTGTGTGTGACGTATATATATATATATATATATATATATATATATATATATATATATATATATATATACGGTGCCTACAGTGTCACGTCTTTCAGTGTCACATAAATATTTATTTTTAAAGGGGATCACTTAACACTATTTCCATGGGTTCGCCCTCCAATTTCTCCCTCATATCACAAAATTGTCGTCTGATGTAGTGCAAACTGGAAAAATAAATTCCTTTTAAAGCACACTTTCGTATATAATTTATATTCAAAACCTTTCACCTGTGTCACAGAACAAATCCTACATCGAGAATACTTTACACAAGTTTAAGGGAAGAAATGCTTCCAATAATTATTACAGTATTTAAAGAACATCAAAATATGAACAGGCTTGAAATGAACAAACAGTACATGAGACTATGTTAATCAATTCAACTGCAAAAAGCTAAGGAGCATATGATTAGCAAAATGAGAAATATGCAGTAGTGAAATGCCAAAATGAGCACTTCTCAATTGGGAGTAAATCAAAACAATCAGAATGGCTGAAAGAGAGCACAATAACATGAGCCATAAACGAATAAGAGCTAAGCAACAAAGAAAATAAGAGAATAGGCAAAAATGAGATGCCAACAAAATGAGAGCTGGCCGAACTCCGTCGGCACTTATATACGGTTGCGCTCGTGGCGGCACCTCGCGGCCCGTACGCAACACGCGCGCCTGCGACCGCAATGCACTCTTAGCGCTCGCGGCGGCGTCTGGCGGCCCGTACGCAAGTTGTGCGATTGCTGTCGCAGGTCGACCCTTAATCTATGACGTTACATGTGGTGAAAAGAATGTCTGCATTTCTTATATCTTATGGTTTACACTGGGACCCTCCAGGAACGATGTACTATAGTTATACATATTCCAGTCACATGGACAACAGGAATGAGTAATCACAACTTAGGTTTCCGAAGGGAACATTAATATTTCAGGAGCAAATGCAGAGTACACATCTCCTGCGGTACTCCGCAAGGATACCGCCCTTCGATTATGCCATTCCAACACTAATCGAAGCGCTAGGTTTTCAGGTGCCAGCCAGCCAGCCAGCCCGCCAGCCGAGCAGCAGCGGTCCAGCGGTCCAGGGGTCCAGCCGAGCAGCAGCAGCAGCAGCAGCAGCGGTCCCGGCCAGCAGCAGCGGTCCAGCCGGCAGCAGCCAGCCAGCCCAGCAGCAGCAGCAGCAGCGGTCCAGCCAGCCAGCCCTCCAGCAGCATCAGCAGCAGCGGCCCCGTCCGTGGCAGCAGCAGAAGCTGCGGCATTCCTGCCACCCGTCGTCGCCGTCAGCGCCAGCGCCAGCAGCGTGGGACTCTGGTCTTCGTCCGTCTTGGTCTTCATCCGTCTTCGTCTTCATCCGTCTTCGTCTTCATCCGTCTTCGTCTTCGTCTGTCGCCAGATTTTGTCCTTTCTTTTTCGTACTGTGTGTTTCTGTTTCTCCCTGTCGTCATGTCAGCCCCCACGACCACTACCACCACTACCACCACAGCCATAGTTTATACTTCCCCCTCCGCCGCCACCACCACCATAACATGGTGTGCCCAGTCACAACCCCCTCTTTCCATCGCGCCTCATCTCACTCTCCCTTCACTCTCGCTCTTTGTCGCCCCCTATCCAGCTTCTTCCTCCCGCTCCTCTCGATCTGATCCTTTCCTCCCACTCCCCCAGCCGGTCACTGCAGCTCCAGTTAGGGTGGTGGCCCGTCGGGTCGGGCCACTGCCCATGCCCAACTCTCTCCATCGCCTTCGCCATCACCGCCACCACCGTCGCCGTCGCCGTCGCCTTCACCGTCACCATCTCCGGCGCCAACTGCTGCGTCCACGCCGGGACCTGCCCCTTCCCGCCACCTCCCTATAGCTCCCGTCCCTCATATCACCACCCACCTTTCTGCCGCCGTTAAACGCCCTAGTGGCACCTCTACCTCCTGCGCTCCAAAAAAGTCCCCGCCCCGTTCTCCTCCCCCCCCCCCCAGGATCCCATGGATGTCTCCCCACCTGGCCCTGCTCCCTCTGCCTCCTCCTCCTCCTCCTCCCCCCCTCTTTATACAAATACCTCCTCTCCCGCCCTGATCCTTCCCTTCTCGAGGCCCGGAATCTCTCCCTCCTCCTCCGCCAACACTTCCTTGGTGTCCCCACCTCTCTCCTCACTCCCAGACGGGATTCCGTTCTCATCTCCTCCCCCAGCCCAACCCTCCATACTAACATCCCTTCCCGCCTCCCCATCACCCATTTTGGCCCCAACGCCTCCCTCACCCCAGCTCCTTCTCCATCTCTTACCCACCAACCCCAACCCCTGCGTCGCCCACCGACCCTCACCGCCGTGATCACTCGGCTCAGTCCGTCGATGATGGAGGAGGAGGTGTTGGCGGAGCTCAAGGTGCATCCCATGCTGGAGGTGCGGGCGGTCCGCCACATTTTCAACTCGGCCGGCCCCACCCGCCTTATGCAGGTTTTCTCCGAGGACGCCCCCTCCATTGACCGTCTCCTGAAGGACGGTGCCCTCCTCTTCAACCAGCGCTATAAGGTCGACCCCTCCCGTTCCCCTCCTCAATCCCTGCGCTGCCAGAGGTGTCTGCGCTATAATGCACACCCAACAGCTGAGTGCCAAGAGGCTCCCACCTGCCCGCATTGTAGGCAAGCACACTTCCTCCGGCAGTGCCCTAACCTTCAATCCCGTCCCTCCTGCAATACCTGCAATCTCCCCCATCCCACCTACCCCCAAAAGTGTAAAGCCCGACCCCCACTGACCACTCCTGAACTCACCATCCCTGTCCGTCCTCTGGATGCCCCCATCCCTCCTGGCAATTCCCTTCGTTCCTCCCCCCCCCCCCCCCGCTGAGGACATCATCAGGTTCCTCACCATTGTCCTACAAAACGTCCACCCTTTCCAGCGCCGTCACACCCTCCAACAGATCTCCCTCGCTGCCCGTTCCATTTTCCACTTAAAAATTTATGCCACCTACTCCATCAACCAGGCCCACCTTCTCCCGTCTTGACACCCTTGTCTAATTCCCTGTCATGGAGTGACAGCACCGTATAATTTTCAACAACATCTGCTCCCTTCCCGCCAACAAGAACCTCTTCCTGCACACCCTTGCCACCCACCGCGTGGATGCCTTCCTCCTCAATGAAACCTTCCTCCAACCCCACCACACCGTACACACTTCGCCCTACCTACTTCACCACTCCGATAACCCCCACCCGATTGTGTGTGGCGGAGTTGCCACTGGTCACCACCACCGAATCCCCGTTCGGCTCCAACCTCTCCTTCCCGACCCTGCCGAACACCTGATCCTTAGTCTCTTCTTCCCCGGACTTACCGTCACCTGCGCCACCATCTATGTCCGTCCTAACGCCCCTATTCCCTTCGACTTCCTCTCCCACATCGACTGTACCTTCTCCTCCTACGTGATCGCCGCCGACCTGAACATCCATAGTCGTTCCGCCGCTCAGTTACAGCGGTGGCATCGGTTCCTCTCCTCCCTTCAAGGTGACCTCAATCCCATCCCCCAGCACACCCGTCCTGAATCCAACTCCACTCCCAATGTTATCCTTTCCTCCCCCAACCTCCTTGGCCACATAACGGTGGATGTCCTGGAGCCTATTGGTAGCGATCATCTCTCTGTCCTCCTCACCATTTCAGACGGTCGTCGCACCTGCCCCGACCCTCGTAATGACCCTCCCCCTAAGTACGTTCATGACTATTCCTGTGCCAACTGGAATGCTTACCGGAATACACTCTCCACCCAGGTCGATAGCCACCCCTTCACCTACCACCATCCTGACAATGTAACCCATGCCACCTCCTTTCTCCAGCAGACCTCGTCTGAGGCCGTGGAGGCCCACGTCCCTACTGTCGCCATCCACCCCCACCGTCCTACCTTACCCCCACAGACCGTCCTCCTCCTCCGTGAATCCCGCCGTCTCTACCGTGCCTTCCTCCACACGTGTGACCCGGACACACTACGATGCCACCGGCAACTCCAGCGACACATTCGTAATTTGCTCGAGTCTAAGAAACGCCGGGACTGGCGACAGACATGCACCCGTTTAAATGCTACCCTACCTATCAACTCGTCCAAGTTCTGGTCAGCCTTCCGTCGCCTTACCGGAACTAAACCCTCCCCCTACTATCCTCTTCTCCGTGATGATCTCCTCTTCCCTGACACCCTTAGTAAGGCCAATCACTTTGCATCCTACCTCTCCGAAGTGTTTTCCATCCCCGATGATCCCCAGTTCGATTACTCCCTCTTCTCAGATGTCCGTGATCGAACTGACACCTCTGTCCCTCCCCTCGCACCTGGTTTCCACTACTTGGACAACATTGCACACGCGGAACTCAATGCCCCTATCACTACACAGGATCTCATTGCTACACTCCGCACTAAACGCAACACCGCTCCTGGTCACGATCGTGTCACCTACCATCACCTTCGTGAAGCTCCTGTCTCTTTCCTCTCCACTCTGGCCAGGCTATACAATGTCGTCCTGTCCACTGGTTACTACCCCGACCTGCGGAAAACCTCCCGTATCCCGATGTTCCTTAAACCTGACAAACCGCCGTCCGCCGTCTCCTCCTCCCATCCCATCAGCTTTACCTCGGTCTTCAGCAAGGTCCTGGAATCTATCCTCACCCGACGCATCCACCAGTATCTCCGCCAGCATCGCCTCCTTCCCGTTACCCAGTGTGGCTTTCGGCCGTCCTTCTCTTCCGACGACCTCACTCATCTCCTTTCCGACCAGCTTAATTCCCGTCGCTCCGCAATCTTCCTGTCCCTGGACCTCAAATGTGCTTATGACCGCATATGGCATTCCGATCTCCTCTTCAAGCTCCAAACCTTCGCCCTTCCTATTAACTACGTCTGTCTGATCGGCTCCTTTCTCTCCCACCGTCCTTCCTACGTCACCATCCATAACACAGATTCCTACAACTATTTCCCCTCCGCCGGTGTGCCCCAAGGCTCCGTCCTCTCCCCCCTTCTGTACCTTTTGTACATGGCGGACATGCCGCCGCCGTCACCCCCCATCCACCTTCTCCAGTTTGCCAATGACACCGCCTTCCTTGCCCTTGCCCCCAACCTGCAGCGCTCCCAACACCTTCTCCAATCCCATCTTGACTGGTTCACCGCTTGGTGCAACCAGTGGTTGTTCAAGGCCAACCCCTCCTAAACCCAGGCGATCATTGTAGGCAAAACCACCCCTTCCTACTGCCTCCTTGATTTCTATCTCACCGTCTATGGCCGTCCTATCACCCTCATTCCCACCCTTAAGTACCTTGGCGTCACCCTCGACTGTCGCCTCTCCTGGACTCCCCATCCAAGCCAAGGCATGCTCCTGACTCCGTCTCCTCAAGATCCTTTCCGGCTGTGCGTGGGGTCTGGACCCCTCCACCATCCTCCACACCTATAAATCTCTCATCCGCCCTATCCTTTGTTACGCCCATCTGTCCTGGATCTCCGACCCCCTACCTTTTATAAATCCCTCCAAATCCTTGAACGCCATGCTCTCCACCTCGCCTATCGCTTCTGTCTCCCCTCCCCCATGCGGATCCTGTACGATCTCATCCCCTTCCCCTACCTCCTCCTTTTCCTTGAAAGGATACGGATCCTGTACACCTCCCGCAAACTCGATCCTCCTCACCCGCTTGTCTCACCCATCCTCTGCCACCCCCGCCCGCTGCCGCACCTGTATTCCCACGTCCCACCCGGTCTCCATCTCTCCACCCTCCTTACCCTCTCCCAAGGTGGCTTCCGCCAGCTCCCTCTCCCTGATGATGCCCTCATCCCCTCCATCTACCCCTCCTACCAACTTTGATCTTCCCTCCCCCTTCCTGTGTTTAGCTCCTTTGGGCACCCTCCCACCCTTCTCTCCCTCATCCCTCCCTCCTCGCTTTCTCCCCACTCCTCCCCCGGGCTTCCCCTCCCCTGTCCCTCTCCTCCTCCCCCCATCTCCTCAGCCATTAGCATCTTTGTTCTCCCCTCTCCCCCACTTCCCCCTTCTTCCCCTCTTGGCAGGTCCCTGGACTCGCACACGCTAAGTGGACATCCGCACGCCAGAGATCATCGCCATCAGTGTCTCGTGTGTGCTGTCGTGTTTAGTGTTCAGTGTTCACCGTCACACTCCATCGGTCACCTGTGCCATCGCCATCTTCAGAGTTCGTGCGTCGTGACAACAGTTTGTAGTGTGGATTATCGTCGAGTGTGAACGGCTCCGTGTTAGTCTTCCTGTGTCTCCTGTTTTATTACCCACCGTTATGTAACTTATGTGTACTCTTCCTATTGTTTTCTCATTGTCTATTCTATGGCTGAAGAGCAGCGTAGACTGCTGCTGACAGCCTGCCTGTTGTACAGGTTTTAAAATAACAATAAAGAAAAAAAATGCAGAGTAATACAGGCGGAAGCTACAAGAGAAAGAGAGAGAGAGCGCGCTCGCCCGAGACCTTCTAAAGCTTTATGTGCTAAAGCAGAGCTAAATTACAATGGAGGAGCAAACAGCATAATACAGTCACGTGGCATGTCTTCCACTACCATTGATTGATAATTCAAGCAGTGCTGCACTACGCTGCGCCTTAGTGTGGGATCAGTACGGTCCTTGGACTTTGGTGCAACTATTCAGCACCCATATAGTGTTTCATGTAACAGCCTAAAGCGTCTTGAACGTAAGATGTTAAGGTGAAACTAGAAGATAACATAATTAGATGGGACTGCATTGTCTCTAATAACTAGTGGTGTACAGTGTGACAATTAATGAACTATATGAAACGAATTCGTCTTAACTTCTGAACAGTTTGCGTTGGGACGTTCACACTACACGATTGGCAGAGAGGCATGATGGCAATTAGTACGCGCATGCTTGGTTTGGTTTAGCGACGAATCCCACTTTCAAGCAAACAAGCAAAATTGACGCTCTTGGGGGACTGAGAATCCGCATTTCACGATCTAAAAGTCTCTTCATCCTCAACGGGTGAATGTGTGGTGTGCAGTGTCCAGTCACGGAATAATCGGTGCGATGTTCCTTAAATGGTACAGTGTCTACCGGAAGATATGTGAAGATTTTGGAAGACGATTTCATTCCCATTATCCGAAGTGACCCTGATTTCGACAAGATATAATTCATGCAAGACGGAGCTCGACACCATCGAAGCAGGAGAGTGTTTGATGTCCTGGAGAAGCATTTCGGGGACCGCATTCTGGCTCTTGGGTACCCAGAGGCCACTGGCGTGGGCCTCGATTGGCCGCCATATTCTCAGGATCTGAACACATGCGACTCCTTTTTTGTGGGACTATATTAAAGACATTGCGTACAACAATAACCTCAAAATCATTGCTGAGCTGAATACAGCCATTCAGTAGGTCACTGACAGTTTCGATGTCCCGACACGTCCGCGGGTCAAGCAGAATTTCGCTATTCGTCCGCGCCACATCATCGCCAATGACGGCAGGCATATCGAACATGTCACAACCTAAATCCGAATATCTGTAGTGACGTTTGCATGTTGAACAAAGTGTGTGCACGGCGTAGTTTGTAACTAATTTAAGTTTTTTTCATATAGTTCAATACATCTACATCTGTGTCCACATGGATACTCTGCAAATCACATTTAAGTGCCTGGCAGAGGGATCATCGAAACACCTTCACAATTCTTTATTATTCCAATCTCGTACAGTGCGCGGGAAGAACGAACACCTTTATCTTTCCGTACCAGCTCTGATTTCCCTCAGTTTATCGTGGTGATCGTTTCTACCTATTTAGGTCGGTGTCAACAAAATATTTTCGCATTCGGAGGAGAAAGTTGGTAGTTGGAATTTCGTGAGAAGATTCCATCGCAAAGAAAATCGCATTTCTTTTAATGATGTCCAACCCAAATCCTGTATCATTTCAGTGACACTCTCTCCCATATTTCGCGATGGTAAAAAACGTTCTGCCTTCTTTGAACTTTTTCGATGTACTCCGTCAGTCCTATCTGATAAGGATCCCACACAGCGCAGCAGTATTCTAAAAGAGGACAGACAAGCGTAGTGTAGGCCCTCTCCTTAGCAGATATCTTCATTTTCTATGTGTCCTGGCAATAAAACGCAGTTTTTGGTTAGCCTTCACCACAATATTTTCTATGTGTTCCTTCCAATTTAAGATGTTCGTAATTGTAATTCCTAGGTATTTAGTTGAATTTACGGCCTTTGTATTTGACCGATTTATCGTCTACCCGAAGTTTAACGAATTCCTTTTAACACTCATGTGGATGCCTCGCACTTTTCGTTGTTTAGGGTCAACTGCCAATTTTCGCACCATTCAGATATCTTTTCTTATTCGTTTTGCAATTTGATTTGATCTTTTGATGACTTTATTAGTCGATAAACGCCAGTGTCATGTGCAAACAACCTAAGACGGCTGCTCAGATTGTCTCCCAAATCCTTTTTATAGATAAGGAACAGCAAAGGGCCTATAACACTATCTTGGGGAACGCCAGAAATCACGTCTGTTTTACTCGATGACTTTCCAATAATTACTACGAACTGTGACCTTTTTGACAGGAAATCACAAATCCAGTCACATAACTGAGACGATATTCCATAAGCATGCAATTTCGCTACGAGCCGCTTGTGTGGTACAGTGTCAAAAGCCTTCCGGAAATCCAGAAATATGGAATCATTCTGAAATCCCTTATCAATAGCACTGAACATTTCATGCAAATAAAGATCTAGTTGTGTTTCACAAGAACGATGTTTTCTAAACCCATGTTGCCTGTGTGACAATATACCGTTTTCTTCGAGGTAATTCATAACCTTCGAACACAATATATGTTCCAAAATCCTGCTGCATATCGACGTTAATGATATGTGCCTGTAATTACGTGAATTACTCCTACTACCTTTCTTGAATATTGGTGTGACCTGTGCAACTTTCCAGTCTATGGGTACGAATCTTTCGTCGAGCCAACGGTTGTATATGATTGTTAAGTATGGAGCTAATGCATCAGCATACTCTGAAAGGAACCTAATTGGTATACAGTCTGGACCAGAAGACTTGCTTCTATTAATTGATTTAAGTTGCTTCACTACTCCGAAGATATTTACTTCTGCGTTACTCATATTGGCAGCTGTACTTGATTCGAATTCTGGAATGTTTAATTCGTCTTCTTCTGTGAAGGCATTTCGGAACGCTGTGTTAAGTAATTCTGCTTTGGCAGTACTGTCTTCGATAGTATCTCCATTGCGCTATCGCGCAGAGAAAGCATTGATTGATTCTTCCTGCTAACATACTTCACATACGACCAGAATCTCTTTGAATTTTCCACCAGGTTTCCAGACAAAGTTTCGTTGTGAAAACTATTATAAGCAACTCGCATTGAAGGCCGCGCTAAATTTCGAACTTCTGTAAAAGATCGCCATTCTTGGAGATTTTGCTTCTGTTTAAATTTGGCGACTTTTTTTCGTTGTTTCTGAAACAGTCTTCTGACCCGTTTTGTGTACCAAGGAGGATCAGCTCCGCCGTTTGTTAATTTATTTGGTATAAATCAATTGGTGCTGATACTATTTCTTTGAATTCAAGCCACATCTGGTCTACACTTATATTATTAATTTGGAACGAGTGGAGATTGTCTCTCAGGAAGGCGTCAAGTGAATTTTTATCTGCTTTTTTGAATAGGTATATTTTTCGTTTATTTTTGGAGGATTTGGGGGTTACAATATTCAATCTCGCTACGACGACCCTGTGTTCACTAATACCTATATTCGTTTTGATGCTCGTTATTAACTCAGGATTATTTGTTGCTAAGAGGTGAAGTGTGTTTCCACAACCGTTTACTATTCGCGTGGGCTCATGAACTAACTGCTCGAAATAATTTTCAGAGAATGCGTTTAGCACAATTTCAGATGATGTTTTATGTGCACCTCCGAATTATACACGTATTTTCGCCAAATATCGAGGGTAAATTAAAGTCACCGCCAACTGTAATCGTATGGGTCGGGTACGTGTTTGAAATCAAACTCAAGTTTCCTTTGAACCTTTCAGCAGCTGTATCATCTGAATCGAGAGGTCGGTAAAAGGATCCAACTATTATTTTATTCCGGTTGCCAACAATGACCTCTGCCCATACTAACTCACAGGAACTATCTATTTCAATCTCGCGACAAGATAAACTACTGCTAACAGCAACCAACACGCCACCGCCAACCGTGTTTAGCCTATTCTTTCGGAACACCATTAGGTTCTTCGCAAAACTTTCGGCTGAGTTTATCTCCGGCGTTAGTCAGCTTTCAGTGCCTATAACGATTTGAGCATCAGTGCTTTCTATTATCACTTGGAGTCCTCGTACTTTCCCACTTACGACGATTTACAACTGTCATACTTTTGGTTCCTGTATCTACGTTGCCGGCCGGTGTGGCCGTGCGGTTCTAGGCGCGTCAGTCTGGAACCGCGTGACCGCTAAGGTCACAGGTTCGAATCCTGCCTCGGGCATGGATGTGTGTGATGTCCTTAGGTTAGTTAGGTTTAAGTAGTTCTAAGTTCTAGGGGACTGATGACCACAGATGTTAAGTCCCATAGTTCTCAGAGCCATTTCAACCATTTGTATCTACGTCCTTCCTTTGTTCGGCCTGCACCCTTTGTGACTGAAGCCCTTCTTGTGTTTTTCCGAGACCCTCTAACCTACAAAACCGCCCAGTCCACGCCACACACCCGTGTAGCCGCCTCCTGCGTATAGTGGACACCTGACCTATTCAGCGGAACCCGAAACCCAACCACCTTTTGACGCAAGTCGAGGAATCTGCAGCCTGCACTGTCGCAGAACCGTCTGAGCCTCTGATTCAGACCCTCCACTCGGTTCTGTACCAGAGGTCCGCAATCGGTCCTGTCGACTATGTTTCAAATGGTCAGCTCTGCTTCCGCCTTGCAAGCAAGACTGGCACCCTTTTCCACATCTGTTAGCAGCTCGAAACCATAGAGAATCTCTTCTGATCCAAAATGACATACATCATTGGTACCAACGTGAGCAACCACCTGCAGTTAGCTGCACCCTGTGCTCTTCATGGCATCTGGGAGGACCCACTCCACACCTGTAATGACTCCACTCGGTATGCACACCGAGTGCACATTTGTTTTCTTTCCCTTCTCGTCAGCCATGTCCCTAAGGAGCCTCCAACGTTGGAGCTCCCAACAATCGATAATCCCACCCTCTGTGATTGTCCGGATCTTGCAGGCTGAGAGGTTTCCTCTGAAACAGGACAGGCGACAGCATCTGGCTCAGCAACAGCACCTGGAACCTGTTTGCCAGACAAACTGGGGAGGCCTTACGTGCGGCCGCCTGGAAAGTCTTTCGCGGCCCTCTTGGCCCCGGGGCGATCTCCCACTCGACCATAGCTGAGGGGTCAGCCTCAGTGCGAGCAGTAACTGGGTCGGCCACGAGTGAGGACTCGAACGTGCTGGACGTCCGTTGGATCCCCAAAGCCGGCCCACAACAGTGTTGCTCATCAACTGCAGCCTCAAGCTGTGTAACCGAAGCCATCACAGCCTGAAGCTGAGATCGAAGTGTCACCAACTCTGCTCGCATCCGCACACAACAAACGCATCCCTGTCCATACTAAAGACCGTGGAAAACTAAACTATGCAGATAAATGTACTATCGGCACGTGCTGCGCACCACTACTGTAGGCCCTGACAAAAACGCAGGAACTGTGTCTACTAAAGTAGATTAATACGCAGAGATTCAAGAACCTAACTACCGAAGCACTCAAGTGAAAAAATATAATTCGCCTGTGATTAGGAACTTGTAATATGTCACAAAATCGTTTTACTTTCCGACGCAAACGAAAACGATAGAACTGTGGTTATTAGACATTAAATAAACACGCAGAAACTCAAGACATTAAACTATTAAAGAACACATTTGATATTACAAAATTCGCTCCTGGTTAGGAACTCGTAAAAGTCACAAAATCGGGTACTTCCCTGTTGCTGGTTGTGTCTCGGCCGGGTACTGCTGCCCTCTGCATTACTGTTGCTGATTTTGCGCCTGTTTTGCATTTGCACAAACTTTTCTTCACACCATTGATTGATTACTATTTCCTCCAAAACCTTTTTACTGTATTTATCAGCATCGGACCACAAAAACCCTCTGCGTCAGTATTATGAATAAAGTGTTGGCTTGTCCACTCTACGTTACACCGACCCTGTGTGTGCCACGAGTTGACAGAGGCCACTGCGCGCGGCTTAGGCGGAGGTGTGTGTGTGTGTGTGTGTGTGTGTGTGTGTGTGCGTGTGTGTGTGTGTGTGTGTGAGTGAGTGTCTGAGGGGGGAGGGGGAGGAGGGGGCCGCTCTGGGCGTCTGAGGCAGGTGCGGGGCAATCGGCAAACACTGTGCGGCCCAGCCTCCGGGCACAGCGGCAGCACTGAGGGCGGGCGAAGAGCAGCTGCCGCGCACATCAAAGGCAAGCCGGGCCCTGCCGCCATGCGTGGGTGGAGCCTTTGTGTGGGGGGCTGTTCTGTGTTGTTATAGCCCGCGACAGCAATCCACGCGACGCAAAAACTGGCCCGTTCCCTGCAGGGGAAGCAGTGATCAAACTTACCTTTCCCTTTTCTCTCTTCAAATCTCTTCCTTTTGAGGTTTCGCAGCCAAGTCAACACGTGAAGTGCAACAAATTAACTAACTAACATGCGTGCGAGAATGCAAAATTCGTTCCTGATACCTCCATAGCCCCAATTTTCTTTATTACTGTCAGCGGTACAGTGAAAGGCGATCATTAGCCAATTATCAAACTGGTGTTACGCTTTTGCTTTAATGCCAAAGCGGCGGCTAAAACGACAGTTTCAGTACTTATTTATCCACTTAATTATCAAAGCATGGCTACACCCCATACAAATACTTTAAGAAACTACTTCCTGACATTTAAATCTATACTCGATGTAAACAAAATTCTCTTCTTCAGAAACGCTTTCCTTGCCACTGCCAGTCTACATTTTATATCCTCTCTACTTCGACCATCATCAGTTATTTTGCTCCCCAAATAGCAAAACTCCTTTACTACTTTAAGTGTCTCATTTCCTAATCTAATTCCCTCAGCATCGCCCGACTTAATTCTACTACATTCCATTATCCTCGTTTTGCTTTTGTTGATGTTTATCTTATATCCTTCTTTCAAGACATTGTCCATTCCGTCCAACTGCTCCTCCAAGTTCTGTCTCTGACAGAATTACAATGTCATCGGCGAACCTCAAAGTTTTTATTTCTTCTCCATGGATTTTAATTCCTACTCCGAATTTCTCTTTTGTTTCCTTTACTGCTTGCTCAATATACAGGTTGAATAACATCAGGGATAGGCTACAACCCTGTCTCGCTCGCTTCCCAACCACTTTTTCCCTTTCATGCCCCCTCGACTCTTATAATTGCCATCTGGTTTCTGTACAAATTGTAAATAGCCTTTTGCTCTCTGTATTTGACCCCTGCCACCTTGAGAATTTGAAGGAGACTATTCCAGTCAACATTGTAAAAAGCTTTCTCTAAGTCAACAAATGCTAGTAACGTAGGTTTGCCTTTCCTTAATCTGTTTTCTAAGATAAGTCGTAGGGTCAGTATTGCCTCACGTGTTCCAACATTTCTACGGATTCCAAACTGACCTTCCCCGAGATCGGCCTCTACCAGTTTTTCTATTCGTCTGTAAAGAATTCGCGTTACTATTTTGCAGCTGTGACTTATTAAACTGATAGTTCGGTGATTTTCACATCATGGTAATTGGATGTCTCCATAGGCCCCCTGGCTTAGCAGCTGTTGTGGCTGAGCATCTGAAGGATAATTTGGAAAACATTTCGAGTAGGTTTCCCCACCATGTTATAGTTCTGGGTGGAGACTTTAATTTGTCGGATATAGACTGGGAGACTCAAACGTTCATAACGAGTGGCAGGGACAAAGAATCCGGAGAAATTTTTTTTTAAGTGCTTTATCTGAAAACTACCTTGAGCAGTTAAACAGAGAACCGGCTCGTGGCGATAACATATTAGACCTTCTGGTGACAAACAGACCCGAACTATTTGAAACAGTTAACGCCGAACAGGGAATCAGCGATCATAAAGCGGTTACTGCATCGATGATTTCAGCTGTAAATAGAAATATTAAATAAGGTAGGAAGATTTTTCTGTTTAGCAAAAGTGACAAAAAGCAGATTACAGAGTACCTGACGGCTCAACACAAACGTTTTGTCTCAAGTACAGGTAGTGTTGAGGATCAGTGGACAAAGTTCAGAACCATCGTACAATATGCGTTAGATGAGTATGTGCCAAGCAAGATCGTAAGAGATGGAAAAGAGCCACCGTGGTACAACAACCGAGTTAGAAAACTGCTGCGGAAGCAAAGGGAACTTCACAGCAAACATAAACATAGCCAAAGCCTTGCAGACAAACAAAAATTACGCGAAGCGAAATATAGTGTGATGAGGGCTATGCGAGAGGCGTTCAATAAATTCGAAAGTAAAGTTCTATGTACTGACTTGGCAGAAAATCCTAAGAAATTTTGGTCTTATGTTAAAACGGTAGGTGGATCAATACAAAATGTCCAGACACTCTGTGACCAAAATGGTACTGAAACAGAGGATGACAGACTAAATGCGGAAATACTAAATGTCTTTTTCCTAAGCTGTTTCACAGAGGAAGACTGCACTGTAGTTCTTTCTCTAGATTGTCGCACAGATGACAAAATGGTAGATATCGAAATAGACGACAGAGGGATAGAGAAACAATTAAAATCGCTTAAAAGAGGAAAGGCCGCTGGACCTGATGGGACACCAGTTCGATTTTACACAGAGTACGCGAAGGAACTTGCCCCCCTTCTTGCTGCGGTGTACCGTAGGTCTCTAGAAGAGCGTAGCGTTCCAAAGGATTGGAGAAGGGCACAGGTCATCCCCGTTTTCAAGAAGGGACGTCGAACAGATGTGCAGAACTATAGACCTATATCTCTAACGTCGATCAGTTGTAGAATTTTGGAACACGTATTATGTTCGAGTGTAATGACTTTTCTAGAGACTAAAAATCTACTCTGTAGGAATCAGCATAGGTTTAGAAAAAGACGGTCGTGTGAAACCCAGCTCGCGCTATTCGTCCACGAGACTCAGAGGGCCATAGACACGGGATCACAGGTAGATGCCGTGTTTCTTGATTTCCGCAAGGCGTTCGATACAGTTCCCCACAGTCGTTTAATGAACAAAGTAAGAGCATATGGACTATCAGACCAATTGTGTGATTGGATTGACGAGTTCCTAGATAACAGAAAGCAGCATGTCATTCTCAATGGAGAGAAGTCTTCCGAAGTAAGAGTGATTTCAGGTGTGCCGCAGGGGAGTGTCATAGAACCGTTGTTATTCACAATATAGATAAATGACCTGGTGGATGACATCGGAACACTGAGGCTTTTTGCAGATGATGCTGTGGGGTATCGAGAGGTTGTAACAATGGAAAATTGTACTGTAATGCGGGAGGATCTGCAGCGAATTGATGCATGGTGCAGGGAATGGCAACTGAATCTCAATATAGACAAGTGTAATGTGCTGCGAATACATAGAAAGATGGATCCCTTATCATTTAGCTACAAAATAGCAGGTCAGCAACTGGAAGCAGTTAATTCCATAAATTATCTGGGAGTACGCATTAGGAGTGATTTAAAATGGAAAGATCATATAAAGTTGATCGTCGGTAAAGCAGATGCCAGACTGAGATTCATTGGAAGAATCCTAAGGAAATGCAATTCGAAAACAAAGGAAGTAGGTTACAGTACGCTTGTTCGCCCACTGCTTGAATACTGCTCAGAAGTGTGGGATCCGTACCAGATAGGGTTGATAGAAGAGATAGAGAAGATCCAACGGAGAGCAGCGCGCTTCGTTACAGGATCATTTAGTAACGGAGATGATAGATAAACTCCAGTGGAAGACTCTGCAGGAGAGACGCTCAGTAGCTCGGTTAGGGCTTTTGTTAAAGTTTCGAGAACATATCTTCACCTAAGAGTCTCCTCCCTCCTACGTATATCTCGCGAAGAGACCATGAGGATAAAATCAGAGAGATTAGAGCCTACACAGAAGCATACCGACAATCCTACTTTCCACGAACATTACGACACTGGAATAGAAGGGAGAACCGATAGAGGTTCTCAGGGTACCCTCCGCCACACACCGTCAGGTGGCTTGCGGAGTATGGATGTAGATGTAGATGTAGATGTCAACACCTGCTTTCTTTGGGATTGGAATTATTATATTCTTCTTTAAGTCTGAGGGTATTTCGCCTGTCTCATACATCTTGCTCACCAGACGGTAGAGTTTTGTCAGGACTGGCTCTCCCAAGGCTGTCAGTAGTTCTAATGGAATGTTGTCTACTCCGGGGGCCTTGTTTCGACTCAGGTCTTTCAGTGCTCTGTCAAACTTTTCACGCAGTATCATATCTCCCATTTCATCTTCATCTACATCCTCTTCCATTTCCATAATATTTTCCTCAAGTACATCGCCCTTGTATAGACCCTTTATATACTCCTTCCACCTTTCTGCTTTCCCTTCTTGCTTAAATGGTTCAAATGGCTCTGAGCACTATGGGACTCAACTGCTGAGGTCATTAGTCCCCTAGAACTTAGAACTAGTTAAACCTAGCTAACCTAAGGACATCACAAACATCCATGCCCGAGGCAGGATTCGAACCTGCGACCGTAGCGGTCTTGCGGTTCCAGACTGCAGCGCCTTTAACCGCACGGCCACTTCGGCCGGCCCTTCTTTGCTTAGAACTGGGTTTCCATCTGAGCTCTTGATATTCATACATGTGGTTCTCTTTCCCCCAAAATATATAGATTGCTTTTAAATTGCGTAATAATGTCTAGTTCGGCAACGTAAACGACAGGTAACGATAACTCTCTGAGCAATCTGTGGATTTCCGAACTGAGTTTCTCACGTCATCACGTGCTATTTGCTACATTCTGATCACTTGCAGAGGGGGATTGTGAGAATCCAGTTACATACATTTCTATCTTCAGTCTCCTGATTAGTGTGATATTGTCACATACATTTTCATCTTCAGTCTCCTGATTAGTGTGATGTTGTTACATACATTTCTATTTTCAATCTCCTGATTAGTGTGATGTTGTCAGCCACGACTTTCTCTCCAGTGCTACGGCCACCTCACCATCTCAGAGTAGCACTTAACACTCTACGTCCTCAACTGTTCGTTAAATATACTCCAGTCTCCGTTTCCTCCCTTCGTTTTGTCTTTTATCTCCCACAAGTACCAAGCAAGTTATTCCTTGGTGTCTTAACGCATATTCTGTCATCTTGTCCCCCCTTACCGTCAATGTTTCCCACATGTTTCTGTTCATGCCGATTTTGCGGAGAACCTCCTCATTCCCTACTTTAAGAGTCCACTTAATTTTCAGAATTCTTCTCTTACACCACGTCATAAACGCTTCAAGTTTCTTCTTTTCCGAATTTTCCCCAGAATCCATGATTCACTTAGAATGATGTGCTCCTGACGTACATTATCAAAAATTTCTTTCTCAAATTAAGGCTTATGCATGATACAGGTATACTTACTTTGGCCAGGAATTCCCTGTTTGCTCGTGCTAGTCTGCTTGTTAATCCTCGTTGCTTCGTCTATGCTATCTTATTTTACTTTCTTGATTTCACCTGACATGCTGTCTCCAATTTTTGTTTTAAATTTACCACTACACATGTGTCGGCTACTCTTTATTACTTGTGTCTCCCTTTGATTTAGTCTCAATCCAGTAGAGTGTTCATTCCATTCAACACAACCTGTAATTTTCCTTTTACTGAGGATAACTATGTCGTCGACGAATTTTGTGTTTGCGAATCTTGTCTTTGCTGCCCTTTCACACTGAATTCCACTCTTGAAACTTTCTTTTATTTCTGGAATTGCGTCTTTTATATACAGACTGAATAGTATGGAAGGAACACTGTATCACTGTCTTAGCCTTTATAGCCCGAGCACTTCTTGGTCTTCCCTCTCAATTCTTGTATATATTGTATATTAAGCGTCTTTCCTTATAGCTTATACCGATTTTTCTGAGGATCTTGCACCATTTCACGATGCCGAACCCTTTTTTAGGTCGGTTAATCTTATGAAGGGGTCTGTTATTTTTCTCCATCTCAAGCGCAACCGCACGGTTGCCACTCTGATTCCTCTACTTTCATTAAACCCAAACTGACCGTCATCTAGCAGATCCGCAATGTCCTGTTCTTCCGTATATCACTCTTGTCACCAACATGTTTGCAAGAGCTTTAAGCTGGCTGTGCGATAGTATTCTCTTTTATTTGCCTTTGATATCTTGGACGACTATACTCTTCTGGAAGTCGTATTGAACGTCCTCAGTATCACAGATTCTGCTCACTAACATGAATAGTCGTTTGGTTGCTCATTCCCGCAATGATTTTAAAAATTCCAGCAGAATGTTATCTAACCCATGTCCCTTGTTTGACCTCTAGTTAGTTTGCCTTGTAATATTTTGAAAGCTACATCGAATTGATGCTGTTACTGGATGGCCAAAAATGTTAGTGTCTTATTCATCCGTTAAGAATTCTCTTCCATTAACACCATACACATGCTTGGGGACTGCAGACAAGCAGTAAGTATATTTATAACTCCACTAATTGGGTGTATTATTAAGCGCATTATATAAAAAAGTAACACTGAAAAGTGAATAACTCTTTCTGTCTGTCAATCCGTTTCTAACACGAACATTATAGTAAAAGGGCGTGAAAAACAAAAATTACTAAAAACTCTTGAATGGAAAGAAACGTGAAATGAGAAGATCAAATATAAAGTCACTGTGACTCCCACCAGCTCATCAACACACCACATAGCGAGAAAAGGCCGGCAGTTGCGTTTAAAAGCACCGTATGGCAAACGGAGGAGACAATAATATCCATGCTTCAACATCCCGGATATTAGGGTAAAACACGCACTTCAGCAAATATTATTATTTTGACACATTTAAAATAAGAAACATAAGACTAATTTCATGTTAGCTTGCTGTAGTTTCTCTACATTTGCTGTACCATATCAATTCAAATGTAAAAAACAGTTCAATGAAGTTTAACTCCAGGTATTAGAGGATGACACTGTTTACTATTTTCCATCCCACAGGATAGCTATCCGCAGAGGTCGGGAATTTTGCGCTTGGGAAAATAATCTCATATCAAATACACATGTGCGAAAATAATCAAGATGTAAATTACCTGACAATTTTTTGTTAAAAAATTAGAATATTGAAGCGTGGAACTTGTAATCACTATTATTTTCATATTTCAACAATTTTTTGGATGTTGATTTATTGTATAAGCAGTTATCAAAGACCTATTTATCTTACTCCCAAGTGGCTTGTTTTCCTATATTACTCTCAACAGTTTTGTACTTCCTTCTTTTGTTGATCAACTGAAGTATTTCTTCTGTTACCTATGGTTTCTTCACAGTCACCTCCCTCCTACTTACGTTTTTCTTTCCAGCTTCTGTAATTCCCCTTTTTAGAGACGGCCATTCCTCTTCAACTGAAATACCTAGTGCACTGTCACTTATCGTGGTATCTATACCCTCAGAGAACTTTGAGCGTACTTCTTCATTCCTTAGTAGTTCCTTATCCCACTTCTTTGCGCACTGATTCTTCTTGACTAGTCTTTAACATTACTATATTGTGATCTGAGTCTACATCTGCTCCTGGGTTCACCTTACAATCCACTATCCGATTTCAGACTCTTAGCCTGACCATGATGTAATCTAATAGAAATCTTCCCGCCCTTTACCAAGTATAGCTCCCCATCTTGTGATGCTTGAACAGAGTATTCGCTACAACTACCTGAAATTTACTGCAGAGCTCAATTAGTCTTTCTCCTCTCTCATTCCTACTACCAAACTCATTTCCTCTTGTGACCCTTTCTTCTAGTCCTTCCCCTACAACCGCATTCCAATCCCCTAAGACTATTAGGTGTGCATCTCCCTTTAAATGCAGAATTACCCGTTCAGTATCCTCATATACTTTCTGTACTTCTTCATCTTTAGTTTGCGACGTCGGCATGTATACCTGAACTGTTGTTGTCGATATAGGTTTGCTGTCGATTTTGATGAGAACAACCCTGTGACTGAACTGTTCATAGTAGCTGTTGTGTTAGAAGAGCCAACACAGTTTTACGAATGGAGGCCGAAATTCACGCGTTTTAGCTCACGCAGGCTGGCGTGAGGAGGGAAGGACTATACTGACGTGAGGTCTGGACATGACAAGGAATTAGAATTCAGAAAGCGGACGTAATTAGTTTGATACTTAACTTTAATCCATTAATGATGAACGTATCTCTTGACGGTACATGATTCACAATATTATCTGTTCAGAATACATTCATAGTAACTGAATATGACGCCTTGCTAGATCGTAGCAAATGACGTAGCTGAAGGCTATGCTAAAGTGAGAGCGTATGTAGACAGTGAACCATCGCTAGCAATGTCGTCTGTACAACTGGGGCGAGTGCTAGGGAGTCTCTCTAGACTAGACCTGCCATGTGGCGGCGCTCGGTGTGCAATCACAGATAGTGGTGACACGCGGGTCCGAAGTATAATAACGGACCGCGGCCGATTTAAAGGCAACCACCTAGCAAGTGTCGTGTCTGTCGGTGACACCACAGTAGCTTGCTTTATGCACTGCCTTCCTCTTCATAACGCATCTTTCTCTCCTTATACCGTTACAGCTTTACACGGACACAGACATGCGCTTGCTTGGGGACGTTTTCGAGAAATTCCGGAGTCTATGCATGATCACGTATTCTCTGAATCCCGCCTTTTATTACACTGCACCTGGGTTGTCTTGGGAAGCAATGCTCAAGAAAACGAACTGCAGCACCGAATTATTGACCAAAGCTGACGTGCTTCTTTTCTTTGAGCGAGGGATCCGTGGGGGACTTTGCCAATGTGGGAACAGGCATGCAAAGGCAAATAACCCAAGGATGGGTGACACGTTCAATGCATCCCTTGATTCAAGTTATATAATGTATCTCAACTTGAATAACTTATACGGGCATGCCATGCAGAAGTCACTGCCTATTGGCGAGTTTCGATGGGCGCCCGAAGATGAATGCAAGGGATTAGGTGGAAAAATCATGGGATATGTCAGCTGATTCTGATATAGGGTATGTGGTGGAGGCAGAACTCACATACCCTATTAGTTTGCATGATACACACTCCGGTTTGCCGCTGTGTCCAGAGCAACTAGTTCCTTAAGAAGGCTCCACCCCAAAACTGATGACAACGCTGGGGAATAAGCAGAGATTCATTATTCATTGTCATAATCTTCAGCAGTGTCTCTGGTTGAAGGAGTATATTGATTTGAATGTGAGACTTCCACATTGTGTGACTTTGAGAAAGATTTTTAAAATTACTGAATAATTCAATTTTTGGTATAACAATGGAGAAATTGAGGGAACGATTAAATTTTGATTAGAACCGAATGGGATAGGCGTTATGGCGTATGAAAATGCATGTTGTTGTGGTCTTCAGTCCTGAGACTGGTTTGATGCAGCTCTCCATGCTACTCTATCCTGTGCAAGCTTCTTCATCTCCCAGTACCTACTGCAACCTACATCCTTCTGAATCTGCTTAGTGTATTGATCTCTTGGCCTCCCTCTACGATTTTTACCCTCCACGCTGCCCTCCAATGCTAAATTTGTGATCCCTCGATGCCTCAGAACATGTCCTACCAACCGATCCCTTCTTCTAGTCAAGTTGTGCCACAAACTTCTCTTCTCCCCAATCCTATTCAATACCTCCTCATTAGTTATGTGATCTACCCATCTAATCTTCAGCATTCTTCTGTAGCACCACATTTCGAAAGCTTCTATTCTCTTCTTGTCCAAACTAGTTATCGTCCATGTCTCACTTCCATACATGGCTACACTCTATACAAATACTTTCAGAAACGACTTCCTGACACCTAAATCTATATTCGATGTTAACAAATTTCTCTTCTTGAGAAACGCTTTCCTTGCCATTGCCAGTCTACACTTTATATCCTCTCTACTTCGACCATCATCGGTTATTTTACTCCCTAAATAGCAAAACTCCTTTACTACTTTAAGTGTCTCATTTCCTAATCTAATTCCCTCAGCATCACCCGACTTAATTTGACTACATTCCATTATCCACGTTTTGCTTTTGTTGATGTTCATCTTATATCCTCCTTTCAAGACACTGTCCATTCCGTTCAACTGCTCTTCCAAGTCCTTTGCTGTCTCTGACAGAATTACAGTGTCATCGGCGAACCTCAAAGTTTTTACTTCTTCTCCATGAATTTTAATACCTACTCCGAATTTTTCTTTTGTTTCCTTTACTGCTTGCTCAATATACAGATTGAATAACATCGGGGAGAGGCTACAACCCTGTCTCACTCCTTTCCCAACCACTGCATCCCTTTCATGCCCCTCGACTCTTATAACTGCCATCTGGTTTCTGTACAAATTGTAAATAGCCTTTCGCTCCCTGTATTTTACCCCTGCCACCTTCAGAATTTGAAAGAGAGTATTCCAGTCAACATTGTCAAAAGCTTTCTCTAAGTCTACAAATGCTAGAAACGTAAGTTTGCCTTTTCTTAATCTTTCTTCCAAGATAAGTCGTAAGGTCAGTATTGCCTCACGTGTTCCAACATTTCTACGGAATCCAAACTGATCTTCCCCGAGGTCGGCTTCTACCAGTTTTTCCATTCGTTTGTAAAGAATTCGCGTTAGTATTTTGTAGCTGTGACTTATTAAACTGATAGTTCGGTAACTTTCACATCTGTCAGCACCTGCTTTCTTTGGGATTGGAATTATTATATTCTTCTTAAAGTCTGAGGGTATTTCGCCTGTCTCATACATCGTGAACACCAGATGGTAGAGTTTTGTCATGACTGGCTCTCCTGAGGCCGTCAGTAGTTCTAATGGAATGTTGTCATCTCCCGGGGCCTTGTTTTGACTCAGGTCTTTCAGTGCTCTGTCAAACTCTTCACGCAGTATCTTATCTCCCATTTCATCTTCATCTACATCCTCTTCCATTTCCATAATATTGTCCTCAAGTACATCGCCCTTGTATAGACCCTCTATATACTCCTTCCACCTTTCTGCTTTCCCTTCTTTGCTTAGAACTGGGTTGCCATCTGAGCTCTTGATATTCATACAAGTGGTTCTCTTCTCTCCAAAGGTCTCTTTAATTTTCCTGTAGGCAGTATCTATCTTACCCCTAGTGAGACAAGCCTCTACATCCTTACATTTGTCCTCTAGCCATCCCTGCTTAGCCATTTTGCACTTCCTGTCGATTTCATTTTTGAGACGTTTGTATTCCTTTTTGCCTGCTTCATTTACTGCATTTTTATATTTTCTCCTTTCATCAATTAAATTCAATATTTCTTCTGTTACCCAAGGATTTCTATTAGCCCGCGTCTTTTTACCTACTTGATCGTCTGCTGCCTTCACCACTTCATCCCTCAGGGCTACCCATTCTTCTTCTACTGTATTTCTTTCCCCCATTCCTGTCAATTGTTCCCTAATGCTCTCCCTGAAACTCTCTACAACCTCTGGTTCTTTCAGTTTATCCAGGTCCCATCTCCTTAAATTCCCACCTTTTTGCAGTTTCTTCAGTTTCAATCTGCAGTTCATAACCAATAGATTGTGGTCAGAATCTACATCTGCCCCAGGAAATGTCTTACAATTTAAAACCTGGTTCCTAAATCTCTGTCTTACTATTATATAATCTATCTGAAACCTGTCAGTATCTCCAGGCTTCTTCCATGTATACAGCCTCCTTTCATGATTCTTGAACCAAGTGTTAGCTATGATTAAGTTATGCTCTGTGCAAAATTCTACAAGGCGGCTTCCTCTTTCATTCCTTCCCCCCAATCCATATTCACCTACTATGTTTCCTTCTCTCCCTTTTCCTACTGACGAATTCCAGTCACCCATCACTATTAAATTTTCGTCTCCCTTCACTACCTGAATAATTTCTTTTATCTCGTCATACATTTCATCTATTTCTTCATCATCTGCAGAGCTAGTTGGCATATAAACTTGTACTACTGTAGTAGGCATGGGCTTTGTGTCTATCTTGGCCACAATAATGCGTTCACTATGCTGTTTGTAGTAGCTAACCCGCACTGCATAGCCAGATCAAATTTTAAGTGGACCACCATATTCAACAAGAACTTGCTTTGGAGATGGCGAAGACTGCAATGGAATTTACAAAACCTGTTTACGTGTGGATATGCATACTAGACCTATCCAAACTCCCCATGTAGAGCTTTTATTATGAGTTTGTGAAAACTCATTCACAGATCCAAATGGATACAGACTGCTACATCTATTGGGTGAAGTAATGAGGTACCACAGTAATGAATTCGACACTTCCTCATACACGGCCGATATTCCTTACGATATTTTTCCGCAAGACAAGAATGTTATCGGCCTTTTGAAAGATGAGGCGAATGGATTGCCGATTGTGGTTTTCGTAGGACTGCGATCGCACATTGGAAGGTGCCACCCAGAGGCGGGCTAGGCGTATGCGTAGTATGGCATTGAGAGTCCTCTCTATCGTAAACTATTTGTGGTGCCTATACAGTGGTGTTCGCGGTGCTGCACCGCAGCCGCCGTGTATGGTACGGCAAACTAGTATTTGATTGAGAGGACGCGCGGTGTACACTGTGCTACAATCTAAAATCGGCCTGTCGCCTCATGATGATAGAAGAATCACTTGTTATGACTGGACTGAAACCCTCCTGTACTCACACTATACACACGTAGACCATGTGTGGAAAAAAACAAAAGGAAAAAATATATATATTTGTATACATACGTACACCATGTATGTGAAAGAAAAGAAAGTTATAAAGAATACAAACATTTAAAAAATCATAAAAAGAAAAAAGATATTTGTATATTTATTTTTTCACACATAACGATTCTGTGCTCTATAGATATCTATCTGTGCGCCATGTGCGTCTTGTAAATAGAATAGATTTAAGGTTTTTCACATGTTGCTAGTCACCCAAGTCAGATCAGTTTTTGAGTGTATATGTACACACATCAAAAAAGTTTTGCATCACCTCAGTTCCGAGAGTTCCGGAACCTGTACAGAAAGTTAGAATAGGGATCAACACAAACATCATTTCCGCCTTTTTTTATTGCTCATGAAAACCACACAATGCATGTTGTACCACCATACAGCGAGACCTTCAGACGTGGTGGTCCAGATTGCTGTACACAGCGATGCCTCTAATACCCAGTAGCACGTCCTCTTGCATTGATGCAGGCCTGTAATCGTCGTGCATACTGTGCACAAGTTCATCAAGGCACTGTTGGTCTAGATTGTCAAATTCCTCAACGGCGATTCGGCATAGATCCCTCAGAGTGGTTGGTGGGTCACGTCGTCCATAAACAGCCCTTTTCAATATATCCTAGGCATGTTCGATAGGGTTATATCTGGAGAACATGCTGGGCACTCTAGTCGAGCGATGGCATTATCCTGAAGGACGTCAGTCACAAGATGTGCACTATGGGGGCGCGAATTGTCGTCCATGAAGACGAATGCCTCGCCAATATGCTGCCGATTTGGCTGCACTTTCGGTCGGAGGATGACATTCACGTATCGTACAGCCATTACGGCGCTTTCCATGACCACCAGCGGCGTGCGTCGGCCCCACGTAATACCACCCCAAAATAGCAGGGAACCTCCACCTTGCTGCACTCGCTGGACAGTGTGTCTAAGGCGTTCAGCCTCGCCGGGTTGCCTCCAAACACGTCTCCGACGATTGTCTGCTACACGTCTGCTTTGCAGCGAGCTACGTTAAATTAAGTATTAACTGTATTTTTCTTACTTGTCACTTCTTCTTCCGCGTGTTTTTGCTTTTAGGAAGCATTAATTGTCGAGTGCTAGTAATAGTGTTCCATAGATTTCGTGTTTGTTTTGAATACAGTCAGAGAGAGTCCCTTCGTCAACCATAGTGCCAGTAGTGCTAGTGTTTGTTTTCAATTTTCATTGTTTTCTACAAGAAGTGTCTAGCAACCACAGTTTAGTCAACAATCAGCGACCTTTAGTGAATTAGCAGTCTAGTAAAAAGTTGATTGACTCTCTACAGTATGCTGATTTCTTAGGATGGTTAGGATGTGTGACTGCTGTGTACGGACGCAGGAGGAGCTGGCCACTGTTCGCGAACAGCTGAACGTGTTGATGGCCGCGGTCAGCCGTCTTCAGGCTGCTGCATCGGAGTGTAGCGGCTGTGGGGAGTCTGGTGCGTCGCATGGTACACCCCAGGTGTTGTTACATGCTTCACCCACTGTCCATGCTGTCGAGACATCTTCGCGGGTACCGGGCGCGGTTGGGCCACCCTCTCCCCAAGGGGAGTGGCGGGTTCAGCGGCGTTCGCGGCGCACGAGGCGGAGGGTCAACGTGGAGGCTGGCCGTGTGGCATCACCCGCTCTGCCTGTGAGTGGACATGTGGCCGCTCCTTCAGCAAGGCCTGAGCAGGCACACGGGGGGAAGGGGTTTATTAGTGATTAGGAGCTCCAACGTTAGGCGAGTGATGGAGCCCCTCAGGGAAATAGCGGAAAGGTCGGGGAAGAAGGCCAGTGTTCACTCTGTCTGCTTGCCGGGGGGCCTCATCCGAGATGCGGAGGAGGCCCTGACGGCGGCGATAGAGAGCACTGGGTGCACCCGACTGCAAATTGTTGCTCATGTCGGCACCAATGACTCCTGCCGTCTGGGTTCAGACGTCATCCTCAGTTCGTACAGGCGGTTGGCGGAATTGGTGAAGGCGGAAAGCCTCGCTAGCGGGATGGAATCTGAGCTAACTATTTGTAGTATCGTTCCCAAAACTGATCGCGGTCCTCTGGTTTGGAACCGAGTAGAAGGCTTAAACCAGAGGCTCAGACGATTCTGCGGAGATTTGGGGTGCAAATTTCTCGACCTCCGCTATCGGGTGGAGAAATGTAGGGTCCCCCTGAATAGGTCGGGCGTGCACTACACGCCGGAAGCTGCTACAAGGGTAGCGGAGTACGTGTGGAGTGCACATGTGGGTTTTTTAGGTTAGAGAATTCCCTCCCTAGGCCCCACAAGACGCCTCCTGAAACGCGGCAAGGTAGGAGCAGGCAAAATGCAACAGGGAATAACAATATTAATGTGCTAATAGTAAACTGCAGGAGCGTCTATAGAAAGGTCCCAGAACTGCTCTCATTAATAAACGGTCACAATGCCCATATAGTACTAGTGACAGAAAGTTGGCTGAAACCAGACATAAACAGTAATGAAATCCTAAACTCAGATTGGAATGTATACCGCAGAGACAGGCTGGACAGTGAAGGGGGAGGCGTGTTTATAGCGATAAGAAGTGCAATAGTATCGAAGGAAATTGACGGAGATCCGAAATGTGAAATAATTTGTGTGAAGGTCACGGTTAAAGCAGGCTCAGACATAGTAATTGGATGTCTCTGTAGGCCCCCTGGCTCAGCAGCTGCTGTGGCTGAGCACCTGAAGGGTAATTTGGAAATTATTTCGAGTAGATTTCCCCACCATGTTATAGTTCTGGGTGGAGATTTTAATTTGCCGGATATAGACTGGGAGACTCAAACGTTCATAACGGGTGGCAGGAACAAAGCATCCAGTGAAATTTTTTTAAGTGCTTTATCTGAAAACTACCTTGAGCAGTTAAAATGAGAACCGACTCGTGGCGATAACATATTAGACCTTCTGGTGACAAACAGACCCGAACTATTTGAAACAGTTAACGCAGAACAGGGAATCAGCGATCATAAAGCGTTTACTGCATCGATGATTTCAGCTGTAAATAGAAATATTAAAAAAGGTAGGAAGATTCTTCTGTTTAGCAAAAGTGATAAAAAGCAGATTACAGAGTACCTGACGGCTCAACACAATTTTTTTTCTCAAGTACAGGTAGTGTTGAGGATCAGTGGACAATGTTCAAAACCATCGTACAATATGCGTTAGATGAGTATGTGCCAAGCAAGATCGTAAGAGATGGAAAAGAGCCACCGTGGTACAACAACCGAGTCAGAAAACTGCTGCGGAAGCAAAGGGAACTTCACAGCAAACATAAACATAGCCAAAGCCTTGCAGACAAACAAAAATTACGCGAAGCGAAATATAGTGTGATGAGGGCTATGCGAGAGCCGTTCAATGAATTCGAAAGTAAAGTTCTATGTACTGACTTGGCAGAAAATATTAAGAAATTTTGGTCTTATGTTAAAACGGTAGGTGGATCAATACAAAATGTCCAGGCACTCTGTGACCAAAATGGTACTGAAACAGAGGATGACAGACTAAAGGCCGAAATACTAAATGTCTTTTTCCAAAGCTGTTTCACAGGGAAAGACTGCACTGTAGTTCCTTCTCTGGATTGTCGCACAGATGACAAAATGGTAGATATAGAAATAGACGACAGAGGGATAGAGAAACAATTAAAATCGCTCAAAAGAGGAAAGGCCGCTGGACCTGATGGGATACCAGTTCAGTTTTACACAGAGTACGCGAAGGAACTTGCCCCCCTTCTTGCAGCGGTGTACCTTAGGTCCCTAGAAGAACGTAGCGTTCCAAAGGATTGGAAAAGGGCACAGGTCATCCCCGTTTTCAAGAAGGGACGTCGAACAGATGTGCAGAACTATAGACCTATATCTCTAACGTCGATCAGTTGTAGAGTTTTGGAACACGTATTATGTTCGAGTGTAATGACTTTTCTGGAGACTAGAAATCTACTCTGTAGGAATCAGTATGGGTTTCGAAAAAGACGGTCGTGTGAAACCCAGCTTGCGCTATTCGTCCACGAGAATCAGAGGGCCATAGACACGGGTTCACAGGTAGATGCCGTGTTTCTTGACTTCCGCAAGGCGTTCGATACAGTTCCCCACAGTCGTGTAATGAACAAGGGAAGAGCATATGGACTATCAGACCAATTTTGTGACTGGATTGAAGAGTTCCTAGATAACAGAACGCAGCATGTCATTCTCAATGGAGAGAAGCCTTCCGAAATAAGAGTGATTCCAGGTGTGCCGCAGGGGTGTGTCATAGAACCGTTGCTATTCACAACATACATAAATGACCTTGTGGATGACATCGGAAGTTCACTGAGGCTTTTTGCAGATGATGCTGTGGTGTATCGAGAGGTTGTAACAATGGAAAATTGTACTGAAATGCAGGAGGATCTGCAGCGAATTGACGCATGGTGCAGGGAATGGCAATTGAATCTCAATGTAGACAAGTGTAATGTGCTGCGAATACATAGAAAGATAAATCCCTTGTCATTTAGCTACAAAATAGCAGTTCAGCAACTGGAAGCAGTTAATTCCATAAATTATCTGGGAGTACGCATTAGGAGTGATTTAAAATGGAATGATCATATAAAGTTGATCGTTGGTAAAGTAGATGCCAGACTGAGATTCATTGGAAGAATCCTAAGGAAATGCAATCCGAAAATAAAGGAAGTAGGATACAGTACGCTTGTTCGCTCACTGCTTGAATACTGCGCAGCAGTGTGGGATCCGTACCAGATAGGGTTGATAGAAGAGATAAAGAAGATCCAACGGAGAGCAGCGCGCTTCGTTACAGGATCATTTAGTAATCGCGAAAGCGTTACGGAGATGATAGATAAACTCCAGTGGAAGACTCTGCAGGAGAGACGCCCATTAGCTCGGTACGCGCTTTTGTTAAAGTTTCGAGAACGTACCTTCACCGAAGAGTCAAGCAGTATATTGCTCCCTCCTACGTATATCTCGCGAAGAGACCTTGAGGATAAAATCAGAGAGATTAGAGCCCACACAGAAGCATACCGACAATCCTTCTTTCCACGAACAATACGACACTGGAATAGAAGAGAGAACCGATAGAGGTACTCCAGGTACCCTCTGCCACACACCGTCAGGTGGCTTGCGGAGTATGGATGTAGATGTAGATGTAGACACTCATCGGTGAAGAGAACGTGATGCCAATCCTGAGCGGTCCATTCGACATGTTGTTGGACCCATCTGTACCGCACTGCATGGTGTCGTGGTTGCAAAGATGGACCTCGCCAAGGATGTCGGGAGTGAAGTTGTGCATCATGCAGCCTATTGCACTCAGTTTGAGTCGTAACACGACGTCCTCTGGCTGCACGAAAAACATCATTCAATATGGTGACATTGCCGTCACGGTTCCTCCGAGCCATAATTCTTAGGTAGCGGTCATCCACTGCAGTGGTAGCCCTTGGGTGGTCTGAACGAGGCATGTGGTCGACAGTTCCTGTCTCTCTGTATCTCCTCCATGTCTGAGTAACATCACTTTTGTTCACTCCTAGACGCCTGGACAGTTCCCTTGTTGAGAGTTCTTACTGGCACAAAGTGACAATGAGGACGCGATCGAACCGCGGTATTGACCGTCTAGGCATGGTTGAACTACAGACAACATGAGCCATGTACCTCCTTCCTGGTGGAATAACTGGAACTGATCAGCTGTCGGACCCCCTCCATCTAATAGGCCCTGCTCATTCATGGTTGTTTACTTCTTTGGGCAGGTTTAATGACATCACTGAACAGTGTCTGTGCTACAATATCCACAGTCAATGTCTATCTTAAGGAGTTATGGGAACCAGGGTGATGCAAAACATTTTTTGATTTGTGTATATAGCTCACAGCCCATCAGAATTATTATCATTGTAAAAACCTTTGCTATTGGGGCTATTGAAATTAGATTATAAGTGTGCACAATCCATCAGAAATATTGTACAAGCTCTGCTACTGGGATTGTGAAGTTTAGCTGTAGTAAAAGTATCTCTGCATTAGTTTTTGGTGTAGATTTATGAAAAGTTGTAAGCATTTTCATCCATTGCTACTGGAAATAAAAAAATCTGTAAAAATTATTCTCAGCCACTGTTACTGCTATAATATGTAAGTTAAAAGTACTTCTATCTCTGCATTGGAACAGCGAAGTCAAATTGCACCTGAAGAACTATATTGTAATCTCAAGAAATGAACTGTAATCTCAAGAACGGAATTTTATCTGTTTTTAGTGAATAAATGAAAAAAGTCGTTACCATGCGTCATTGTTATTATTTATTAAAGAAACCAATCCGCTATCGCTATATATATATATATTGGGTTATGGGAACAGGAGGCACGTGACTACGTCCGCTTCCAAAGACGTATAGCAAACATTTCTAAAATTATATCTCCTGTGCTTGAAGAAAATCACAGACATAGTATCTGGATAAAACTGTGCACTGTCAAAGCGGGGACAGGGTGAAGAGAAATTTAAAAGTAATTTTACATTTTGATAAACACACACAGCACTACTATTTTCACACATCTTCTTCTCCTTCTTGAGTCGATAGATAGCAGGCCACTCGTAGAAATTCAGGTCTTGAATAGCAGCAAACTTTTAAGATTCGACGCATCCATGAGATGTTCTCCTTGCCCTTCACGTACATGATCGTATCTGTGTGGTCGAATAATCGAAGCGACGTCACCATCTCTTTACAGGGTGTGCGTGGATTATCCCAGTGAATTCCATAGTAGAAATGTGTTATCCACTTTGCATTCTACCATGTTTCAGCGCACTTCACATCCTTGAACGACCACGGTGATGGAATGTTTTCTGAGAATGTCTCTATTATTCCTGCATCTTGTGTGTACGCTACGTACGCAACATCTTTAAATACACTCCTGGAAATTGAAATAAGAACACCGTGAATTCATTGTCCCAGGAAGGGGAAACTTTATTGACACATTCCTGGGGTCAGATACATCACATGATCACACTGACAGAACCACAGGCACATAGACACAGGCAACAGAGCATGCACAATGTCGGCACTAGTACAGTGTATATCCAACCTTTCGCAGCAATGCAGGCTGCTATTCTCCCATGGAGACGATCGTAGAGATGCTGGATGTAGTCCTGTGGAACGGCTTGCCATGCCATTTCCACCTGGCGCCTCAGTTGGACCAGCGTTCGTGCTGGACGTGCAGACCGCGTGAGACGACGCTTCATCCAGTCCTAAACATGCTCAATGGGGGACAGATTCGGAGATCTTGCTGGCCAGGGTAGTTGACTTACACCTTCTAGAGCACGTTGGGTGGCACGGGATACATGCGGACGTGCATTGTCCTGTTGGAACAGCAAGTTCCCTTGCCGGTCTAGGAATGGTAGAACGATGGGTTCGATGACGGTTTGGATGTACCGTGCACTATTCAGTGTTCCTTCGACGATCACCAGTGGTGTACGGCCAGTGTAGGAGATCGCTCCCCATACCATGATGCCGGGTGTTGGCCCTGTGTGCCTCGGTCGTATGCAGTCCTGATTGTGGCGCTCACCTGCACGGCGCCAAACACGCATACGACCATCATTGGCACCAAGGCAGAAGCGACTCTCATCGCTGAAGACGACACGTCTCCATTCGTCCCTCCATTCACGCCTGTCGCGACACCACTGGAGGCGGGCTGCACGATGTTGGGGCGTGAGCGGAAGACGGCCTAACGGTGTGCGGGACCGTAGCCCAGCTTCATGGAGACGGTTGCGAATGGTCCTCGCCGATACCCCAGGAGCAACAGTGTCCCTAATTTGCTGGGAAGTGGCGGTGCGGTCCCCTACGGCACTGCGTAGGATCCTACGGTCTTGGCGTGCATCCGTGCGTCGCTGCGGTCCGGTCCCAGGTCGACGGGCACGTGCACCTTCTGCCGACCACTGGCGACAACATCGATGTACTGCGGAGACCTCACGCCCCACGTGTTGAGCAATTCGGCGGTACGTCCACCCGGCCTCCCGCATGCCCACTGTACGCCCTCGCTCAAAGTCCGTCAACTGCACATACGGTTCACATCCACGCTGTCGCGGCATGCTACCAGTGTTAAAGACTGCGATGGAGCTCCGTATGCCACGGCAAACTGGCTGACACTGACGGCGGCGGTGCACAAATGCTGCGCAGCTAGCGCCATTCGACGGCCAACACCGCGGTTCCTGCTGTGTCCGCTGTGCCATGCGTGTGATCATTGCTTGTACAGCCCTCTCGCAGTGTCCGGAGCAAGTATGGTGGATCTGACACACCGGTGTCAATGTGTTCTTTTTTCCATTTCCAGGAGTGTATGAACTATCTACGCTCTTCATCATAGGAACTCTGAACGGCTGCAATGATGTTCACACCTCGAGATACTATTGCGGGATGCTCTGGGTGTGGCACAGCACCTGTTCACTTATACAGCTCGTTGCATAAACCGGTGAGCGGGCAGCAGTTGATCACCCGGTCACGTAGAAATAGGGCATATGCGGCAAAATTTGCTGAAGATTCAAATTCAGTTCTTACATCTGTAGCTCCAGACAAAATTAACTAGTTCTGTTTCGAGTAGTCTATTACGATGATCGGTGATAGCTCCTTGAATTTCCGTGGACTGAGTAGACACCCTCCTCCCTCTCCTTCAGCAATTTTATAGTAAGAAGCACGAAACCTCGCATACATGTCATATGATAAACTGTTTATATTTTCATTCCACTGCAGGTGTTGTCACGTGGGCAGAACTCTGAATTCAGACTCTGGCATTAGTTAACTTGCAGTTGTCGAATACAGTGGAATCATTTTTTATATTCCATCAGTCTGAAACGCAAGTATGATGAATCTAGGCGCCTCTAGCTGCAAAGAGGTTTTAATAGCCCATGTTTGTCTGCTTGCAGTCGGTAGCACTGGGTACTCCAAAACATCCCAAGAACAGAATGTTAGTGATACATACGTACCGGAATTCAGGACTTATAAAAACTCCTCGTCTGATACATTGATGTGAGGCATTTTCCGTATTATCTTGCTGATTGTGATCATATTCTCCTCTTGAGGTCCTTGACTGTATGAGTTATTATCCATCGCACTCCGTTCCAGAATGAGTTACTGTTTAGCATTCATAATAATCTCCCTCACGTCCTCAAAGTAGCCCATAAGCGTTTTAGAGGTATGCGTGCAGTAGATCGTTTCTACTCTGCAACAGCTTTAGCCGTCGGATCGTCTATGAACCACCCCCTTTTTCTAAACCATTCAAATCCGTGGGTGATGCAGAGATGTATGTTTTAAAGGTTGATGTTATACCGACATTGTCTGTATGGTGGATCACAGACCCATTGAGTTCATAGAGTATCTCTTGAAACAGAAATGCTAAACTGTTACATGTAAGCTTGGATCCCACCCTAGCGCTGAGGTCGGTTTCCTTGAATGATCCCTCCAAATATATGCAACTCTTGCATGGAATTGTCATAGCGTCTTGGTGCTGGATGACAATTCTAATCACATCTTTCTTGTTAAATGTGGTTGAAGGATAAGGTTTATGCGAAAAGTATTCGTGATGTATAATTCGCTCCTGATTCCCTAATGGATTGGTTGTACTGAGTGAGGTCGTCGTTGCGAGATTTCAAGTCAACTGGTTTAAGAAAATCGTAGTGTGCACGTGTTATCACTTTACGGTTTGAAAGCGAAGTGACCTGCCACCTATTGCGTGCACTGGTTTCATACCATGCGGCCATCCTGCCTTAGATGTAATCGTACCATGATTTCGTCACCACGAAAATCGATAAGTTGGTTATTCTGGTCCACAATAAGCAACTCCAAATAGCATGTCTGAACTGTCGCTGGAAGGTATATTGCATTGGTGGGAGTCTCTGTTGCGACTGAGGGAAGAATCCGTAAATAGTATGAATCAGTCTCTCATTGAGAGAATCTGATCTGACTTGTAAAATTTATTGTGACTTGTAAAATTTACTAGGGTCCTTCTTCAAAACCTGTCCTTTTGCGAAACCCAGTAGGCGACCTACGGAACCTGACTGGTTAAAGTCAGTCCTTATTTCAGATTTAAGAGTATTGATGTTTGCACGTAGCTCAATACCTTTTCCAGTCTGTTTTAAGAATTCGCTTGAATCGTCAATATTGTACACACCACATTCTATTTCCACAATGTCTTTTTCACCATTAATATCCAGACGCAGTTTTTTGTTAAACTCGGTGATAGTTGAGGTGCTCTTGTATGTCTCCAATCCAATCAGTGCTCAAATCAGTTGATGGGAAGCAATTTGCACGTAATACAGATGAGCGTTCTATTAAAGTCAACGTTGACGACACTGCATCTGGACCTCAATTGATGAAGGAATGTTTAAAGCTCTGCCTTATATATTCTTTTTCTTCTCTGTAAACGTCAAGAGAAACATGATGCATAGAAGTCCGCAGACGTGTGTATTAGAGTCCCGATAGCGCCAAAAATTGTAGAACACGCGTCATCTGCGAATAAAGTATCGTAATTCTTCTGGCGGTTGTAGGCCACCAAATGAGTCGGAATAGTAGACGGTATTTGCATTTATCGTAACATATAACATCCATTAGGTGCCGGGCCCTCCAGCAAGATCTAAATTCACAATACCACATTCACCAGTTTTCAACATAGTGTTCAGTAATGCCGGCCGCTGTGGCCGAGCTGTTCTAGGCGCTTCAGTCCGGAACCGCGCTGCTGTTACGGTCGCAAGGTTCGAATCCTGCCTCGGGCATGGATGTGTCTGATGTCCTTAGCTTAGTTAGGTTTAAGTAGTTCTAAGTCTAGGGGACTGATTACCTCAAATGTTAAGTCCCCTTAGTGCATAAAGCCATTTGAACCATTTTTCTTCAGTAATGTGTCCGCGTAAACACACCACGGAATATTGGAATGTTGAATTTTTTTCTAAAAAACTTGGGAAGGTCAGTATTTCTGAGTGGCCGAATTGTAGGACTGCTAATGGGCTGTCTTTTGTTTATGAATATACCAAGACCTTTCCTGTACCGTTTCAAGTATAGCCCTTTTTCGATGGCTGCGGCTTCCATAATACAGTTATGTCTTCTTGCTTCCTCTAACTGCTCTTTGGAGTTTTGAGTTTTGCTCGTTCTTGACTGTTCGAGCAATAGTTGCAGCATCAATCGCGAGGGGCCCTACCGCAGAGAGAGCGGAGAGGGCTGGGATGAGGAATGGAAGAACACCATCAGACGTCTTGAGTTTTGGTAGAACTCTAAATGCTTTAGCCGATCCTCTTCTTCTCTCGCCCTTCTGCTTCAGAGCGATTTTAGCTGCGTACACCACTGTCATGATACATTTCTTCAAACACCTCTTATTCCCACCCTTCTTCTTGTTTAGTACACAACATGCAGCATTCATAACTCACCTTAAATTCATCACTCCTAAACCCAACTTCATTTTTTCATGCATGATGTTATCAAATGCAAATGCCGCAATACGTTCACCTATACTAGTATCCTTTCTTCTCTGTATCACCTTAGCCTTATCAGCTAAAATCCTATCTGTATTATGAGCGTTTGGGAAATCTTTATTTGCAGCGTATGCAATGTCGTGCACCATACACGCTTCGTCGAGTAGATTAACCCCCTTACTACCTCGTGCCAAGCATTTCTGAAGCTTTGTTCCAGGTCCACAGTAGTTACGCCCCGGAAAGTATAATTCCACTGGCAGTTTGTCTAGAACACCACCACCTCCTCTAATGCGTCTCCTAGCACACATGTTGTGCAACTGCGGTGGTTGTGGATTGCGAACCCCATTATATGGCAAATCGTTAGCACCAATCCAACTGTTTAGTGTTGCAGGAAAACGAAGCCATTTCACTAGCGCTCTATTTCCCCGACGTCTTATGACTCTCGCCACGAGAAAGACTCACGGCTGAGAAACACATACGGCTCTGTGCTTTTCTGCAACTCCTCGGTGTAGAATCAACCTGCAATTTTTTTACCTTTACTATCCTTCAAGATATAAATTCTCGGATCCGTTCTTTGCACCTTTGAAACTGTAACTATCTCTGTTGACCAGTTCTGTAGCTATGATTTCTCAAATGCTGTCTTGTGTTTTGAGATACCTATCAAATCACCTACATTCTGTCTGCGTGGATCCGCATTTTAATGCTATAGTACATTGCATCTACGAGTCCATGATCACGGAACATCGATTAGTCTAATTTTTATTGTGCTATGTTTGGTTCTATTATTCTGAGCAATTATTTCTGGAAGGATATCTGTCTATTTGTATGAGCCACGAAGATAAAAAGGGTTCCACATTTGACCTTTTATTGATCTGTTCAGACTCTCCACGATACTTGCCTTCAGGTGAGTGAAAGTTGAGGGGTGATGTATTCCATACCGCTGCATCACGGTCTTGAACTCTCCACCGTGATCATTTTGGAGGTTGTCGGGCATCGATTCGTCCCTGTTTGTAGCAAACGTTCAAAAACATTGGCGACATTTCTACCCGCTTTTGTTTTAACAAGTAATGTCTAGGTAAATTTGGAGTATGTATCAATAATCATTAAAATATATTTAAATCCATTATTCTCATGTGAATATTCCCTCATATCTACAAGATCAGTCTGCCATAAGTCATCCAAACCTTTAATCATAACATGCCTACGAGGGTACGTTTTGCATACTGGTTTGTGGAGTTGTCGAACTACTATCTCCATACTTATTCAATGATACCTCTCTCTCTAAGCCCAGAGATTACTGAAAGAGCCTCATTCGAATGAATTGTATTACCTGCAACAGCCGAGACCACGAGCAGCCGTAGTCGATCTATTAGTTCGTTGTGGTCTTCATAATATATATACTGCGGGATTCGATTTTTCACTGCTTTATGCTCAACGTCAATACCATCACCGCCGCTGCTGTTGTTGTTGTTTTCCCCATCAAGTAATTGTTTCATAATGGTTTTATAATTCTTGTTGCTCAGGCTTCTTGCAATCTTATGTACATCAGTCAAATGCAGTAATTCACATGCATTTCCCTATCATTAACTAACTAATTAATGGTTTTTTGTGGGTCTTAGGAAAATAAAATTCATTGAGCCAAATGTTCTATCAAACCGCCTATCACCAATTTGTATTGTGTCATCAGTTACATTTATAGACTGCGTACCCAACATGTACGGTATCCTCTGCTAACGCCGAATGTTCTATCTATCTGGCCAGGGGCGTGACGGATAATGAATTCGTCAATGTCAGTACCATCGTTATCATATGGTTTTGTTTTTGCTCAGAGCTGTCTGAAAGATTCAGTAACCGGCTCAAAGGTCTCTCTTAGCGTTTGCTGCCGATCCATATACCCTAACCTTAGCAACCGTAACTTCTCTCGAACTGCTTTCCGCGCCTGAATGACTTTCTGCTTTGTTGACATCTCGGTGTATACTCATCAGACATCTCTGCCGCGTGAGGCTTCATGTATCCGCTCTTCTTCCTCTATCATGTGCCTGCTCCTCCTTCTCAAACACAGGAGCATCTACATCTACTTTCCCCTCAATAGCCTCTAACTTTTCAGTTAAATCGGTTACTTTCTTACCGATTTCATTAAGGAACTCATTTAACGCATTGTCATTCTCAGAAGAGCATGGTAATACGGGTCCAGCTCCCTGTGCGTACCTCCAACTTTATGCACGTAGCATGAATTGTTGTATCCATGTAAAAGCGAATGTTCTGTCTATGTACACCCATTATCTCGGGTTGAGAGCTAGACATCCGCGCGAATTTGTCCATTGTGCAACGTATACTGATTTACTCACCTCTCCTACCGTACTATATATGTAGAAACTCTTGGAAGTTTCGCCTATGCCTACTATTATTCAGTTTTCTTGTTTTTCAATAAGGAGAATCCCATACTGTGAATGATTCCAGCAATCGACACATATCTTTACAAAATCACTGAACGACACGTCAGTTCCTACATGTGCATGGTGTGAGTTAACGAGCATTTCGCTCTCATTTAAGTATGCGGCCGAAACAGTCAGCCTTCAGGAATTGTGAAACGAACCCTGTCGTCCAGAACTGGACAAGGCGCAGATTCACCACGAGATGGGAAAACTCACAGGCGTCTGTCTACTGAGGCCTAAGCGCCGTAGTGTGCGAGTGAGACGAGAACCTATGTCATAGGGAAACCCAGAAGAAGGCTTTTGTGGTCAAGGAGACGTAGCAATGTTAAATACGGCGAATCTAAGATCGGCCATAAAGGGAAACATTTATGAAAACTATTTAACTCTGTAGTAGTGCAAGGAATCAAGCCACAGGAATTTTAATCTGGCACCCGCCATAAATTTTCATGCTGATCCCAATAAAACCTGAATATTGGTTACATCTATAATAGTTTAGGATTTACTGTTAAAGTGAAATTAACAAGTTTTTAAACGAAGACCTGAATGCTAAAGTCTGGACGCTTTGGTCGATCTTAACGATCGATATTTCATATAGAAGAGCATCGTGACAATGGCAAACGTTGTAAATATCAACTCTGCAACTTTATTTGTTTAAAAGATATAGTAAATTTAAATTATCAGTATTTACAGTTAGCCGGCCGGTCTGGCCGTGCTGTTCTAAGCGCTTCAGTTTGGAACCGCGTGACCGCTACGGTCGCAGGTTCGAATCCTGCCTCGGGCATGGATCTGTGTGATGTCCTTAGGTTAGTTAGGTTTAAGTAGTTCTAAGTTCTAGGGGACCGATAAGCTCAGAAGTTAAGTCCCATAGTGCTCAGAGCCATTTGAACCATTTTTTGTTACTTTATTTAGAACGTGAAAGTGGTCAAGGTTCGATTATTTAAATATGTTACAATGTAAAATAATGTAGAATAAGCTGTAGCCAATCAGATGGACGGCTTTGGGAAAAGTAACTGCTCTAGTCAGTTGAGCGAGGATTTTCGGCACGCGGGAAACGTGGCCGGGGCGGGCAGGGGGAGTGCTAGAGCAGACGCGAAAGCGGACAGTTCGGCTGGAGACACCAAAGGGGACGGTTCGGAGTGACACGTGAAAGCGGACAGTCGGTCTTTAGGTAGCTAGGGAGTGAAACGACTTAGAAAATTTTTCGTTGTGTGGTATCGCGGGACTTGGTGTCTGAGCGGTGAGCAGCCTTGCGCCTGTTGTGAACTCTTAACTTTTCGCATAGTTAACGAGGTGGAGTATCGAACTAGTAATTCGCGATGAGATTGTGAATGATCGAACTGTGTCAAATGGATTTGCGCTCGAGTGTAACAGTAACTCTAAATACAAACATTTTCAAGGTTAATTTGCTTTCTGCGTAAACATTATTCTAACCAAATCGCAACTTTGTGGCCTACATCATTCATGGTTCGTTAATTTAGTTACCGATATTATTATTACTGTTATCATATGTTATATTAACTTTGTATTTCGCAAACTTTCCATTAGCCAGACAATTTAGCCAAAGGGTCACAAGTGTCTAATTTAGGGTGTGTAATGCGACACGTACGGTTCAACCCCTAGACGAGTTTGAGTCAAGACATTTCGACGAAGAGGAACCGCATGTGAGCCCGAATATATTTGGGATGTTAGCTCGCAATGGTCAATGTATTTTAAATTCAGATTGCTTTGTTTGGTGGCTATAACGGGGTTTGCATTATCCCTAACCGTTTCGGAATTCTGGATTGTGTTTGGCTTAGATAAAATACATCAGGACCCATATGACGACGAAACAGAAATATTTTCGAATTTGGTCTCGGTTTTCCATAACAACACCGTCAAAAATGAAGACAGTGTTTGGCTTTGCTTTTTCAGGTGGGGGGATTTTACCTCTTTCACTGAATGTCGTGTATGTAACACCCGTTACATCACGCAATATATCCTGTAATAGCTGATACACAAACACGTTCAAACCGGACTCCATATACATGTGTTAGCAGCGCCATGTAGACATTAGTCTTGCCACAATTGCATAAACCTAGAATAATTGCTCTTCTTCTTCTTTTCTTCTTCTTTTTCATTCCATTCTTCTTCTTTTTAACGTCTTCTTTTGGATCTTCACAGGAGCAGTCACCGACAGCAAAGTCCTTGTGATGAGGGTGTTTTACCCACCCTGCCATGATATGGACTATTCAGGCACTGACAGCTAGTTGGAATATATAGATACACCTGTAAGGATGTGAATAGTATTTGTAGCCAATATAGCTCCATCACTTAACCATCTGAGCTAAATTTTCTACACAGAGAATTCAGCTCATATTTTACCCATGAAGAGTAAATTTATCATTCGTATTACCAATGACTGGTGAGAAGATACTTGAGGCAGTTGTCTGCTGCTGCATAATTATAGGTGCAGCACTGAAAATAATGACATTAATAAGTGTAATACTCGGACTGTAATGAGAGAAGTATAAAATAATACACAAAGTTTGAGATTATATATGCACACATTATTTATTTAAATATCATACACTGGATGCAATATTTCAAAATAATCATCAGACTCTTTCTTTATCTTCTTCTTCGCACCTGTACAGTATTTTCCACAGAAAGCTTTTTGGAAAGCAATAAATTCCTCGCTTATCTCCTTCAAACTAATGGGTGTCTCACAATACTTGTGTTTTTCACACTCACATTTAACCTGTTTCTCTTTTGGTTCTGCGTTCAAGTGCAAACAAAGGTACTACTCCAAATCATCAGCATGTACACTATGTACACATAGAAAGTTTACAACATCATTATATGCGGACTCTATGCTCGGCAAACGATGACTCAGTCTCTCCAATGCAAGGTGTAGCGCAGTATCCACATCATGTTAGTCCATAACTGAGGCGTGCCATAGATAAATACACTTGTCGCCCGATTTCTCACATAGCACAGCGTCATCATACACTGTTGTAATAGATAGTGTCACACCAGTAAGGCGAATGTCCGAAGGGGTACGAGTTGGATAATACTCTGTAAGCATTTTAACACCCTTCGATGTGTTTTCAATTTCTATTCTCACGTGCAAACCCCAGTCATGATATGCTTCTATACTCATATTTACACGTTTCGTTACACTAGGAGTTAAACCATGTAGAGCTGAAAAGTAAGGGTACACTTGATACCTTCTTGTCCACAGGATCTGCAGTCTGTGCCTGGACTAGCACAGAGATGTCCTGTTGGGATGGGTCAGTGACCAGTACTGTCCTCCATCTTGCTTTGCTGTTGTTTAAGACTACCAGCAGATTCCGCGTCCTTCTCACACAAATCGATGAGTAGGACAGACAATAACAGCTCCGTGTCCTGCTCCAGAATGTGGGCAACGTGCACTACAGGATCCCACCTGGTCGCCACAGGTTCAGACAGGCTGGAGGTTGTTGCTGGTACAGGTCCAGAGGTCGGTGCAGGTCTCGACAAGATGGTGGCTGAGGTTGCTGCAGGTCCAGACGTGGTAGAGGTCGACATGGTAGGTCTCGCCCCTGCAGGCTTGGATGTTTCGAAGGCTAGTGCTGTACAAAGGGGAGGAAGTGTTACATACAGACCAAGACGCAAAAACAGCCAATAATAGTAATAATAATGCTAACTACAGTCAAAGATATGATATGGGATACTTACTTTTCCGTTTCTTTCTGTTCTGGAGGGCTGTGATGGATCGCAATTGCTGTTGACGCTTCATGGTTATTCTTCTTCTGCTGCTGCTACTGCTGCCACTGCTGGCTGCCTGAGCGAAACTGAGATCACAGAGCTGCTGAGTCTGCCCCATATCCCTTCCAATGACATCAGATACTGCCATCCTATTGGGTGAAACCTAACACATGACCAGTCCAAGTTTCCTATTGGTTCCTGCTCTTTTTTATCTGGATCACCGTCTGGGACTATGTCATGGGAGGGGAGGGGTGGACAGCCGACAGTGCACTCTGGTGGCGGTATTGTGAACTAGGTCAGTTGGTCTCCAAACCTTATGGTGAATACCTATGGTTCATTGTGGAACAGGATTAATTTGATGTGGGATGTAGGCAGCTCCAGCACAAGAAACTATCTGTATGAGTACTGAAAAGCACGTTCACGTCATCCCGTTGCATTGCCTTTATTTGTTGAAAAGTATTCACCATATGCTCATTCATTATCTTTTCATTCTACTCACTGTGTAGGAGGCTAATGATGCAGTCCTCAGCTCTGTGCTTGCATGTAGTACACGTATTAAATTCATCACCAGCATTTCCTCAATTTTACACATGGATGCTTGCACCAGAGTGGGTGAACGTCTTGCCTCTTGTGGTTTGGAAGACTGACTGACATGACTTTTATCGAATGATCTACTGTTACAGCACATGCATTTATCATTATGGGTTGCAAAGCGTAACTTAGCCCCATCCAGCTCCATCTTCATTATTTCATGAAACATATTCGTCTTCACCAAATATCATTGCTATCAACACAGTCGTCAGATGCATGGCCACAGCTAATATACTCCTCCTTCTTCAGCACAGACATCTCATCCATTGCACACAATAAACAATTAATTTCGTCCTCCCAGTCCAGCAGCGAGAAACAGTCCTTTTCCTGCTATTTTTCCCCCAAACCGCCATCTTGGATTACATCCCAGGAAGGGAGAGGGGGAGTGACGACAATGTCCTCTGATAGTTGTGTTCTGAACATGGTCAGTTGGACTCTGGACCTTATCGTGAACGCATTGGACAGAGCTATGACCTATGACAACTCATATTTTTTAAGTAAACAATGCATACAAAATAAAGACTTATGTCCATCCTATCTGGCAGCCCAGCACAGACTGAGTCGTTTTCCCACCAATTTACTGATGGTGGAGGGGAGGGGAGGGGAGAAGGAGGGGAGGGGAGAGGTGAGGGGAGATGGTTAGTTTAATGGAGGTAGCCCAGTTAATTATTTTCCCGCCAAAATTTGAACTTCCCACCATGACATCAATGTGACATTGCCACATCTATGGCCCCCATCTTGGATCAGCTATCTTGAATAAATGTGGCAAAAATGCAACGTGGGGTGACGCTGGCTTCGTCCCACTACTTATATCCTCTCCGCAGGGTGATTAGTTATACGTGATCCAAGGAACCCCTGGTGAATATTTAATACTGGCTTGCTAACTGCACGTGTCTTACAGCTCGATATTACGTGAGAGAGGTAGTACTGGTTTCGTAGTCAGGCAATGCGATCTACGAGTGACCTGATGAACATCTACGTCGACATCCACATCTACATGCTTACTCTGCAATTTACAATAAGTGACTAGCAGAGGGTTCATCGAACTACCTTCAAGCTATTTTTCTACCGTTCCATACTCGAACATCGCGCGGGGAAAACGAACAGTTATATGTTCCCTGCAAGCTCTGATTTCTCTTATTTTATTATGATGATCATTCCTCTCTGTGTAAGTGGGTGCAAAACTCTAAGGACAAATTTGGTGATTGAAATTTCATGAGATCTTGCCACGACGAAAAACGCATTTGCTATGATATTGCTACCCCAGTTCGAGAATTATGTCCGTGACACTTCCTCCCCTATTTCGCGATAATACTAAACTTCCAGCCCTCCTTTGAAATTTTTCGAGGTCTAATATGAATCCTATCTGCTACGGATTCCACACCTCACAGCAATACTCCATAAGATGGCAGACAAGGGTAGTGCAGGCCGTCTTTTCAGTGGGCCTGTTTCATTTCGTAAGTGTTCCGCCAATAAATAACATTCTTTCATTCGCCTTCCCCACAAAGTTATCTATGTGATCGTTCTAAGCTGTCATTAATAACAGTAGCCTCTACCTATCTAGTTGAATTCGCAGCTTTTAGATTTGTGTGATTCGTCGTGTAACCGAAAATTGGTGGATTCCTTTTAGTACTCATGTGGATAAGTTCATTCTTTTGATTATTCAGAGACAATTGTCATCTTTTCAACCATACAGATATCTTGCCTAAATCGGTTTCCAATTTATTTTCATCATCTGAAGACGTTAAATGACAGCATCATCTGCAAATAGTCGAAGGAGGGCTCCTCAGATTATCTCCTACATCGTTTACATAGATTAAGTACAGCAGAGGGCTTGTAGCACTTCCTTGGGGAACGCTTGCTGTTACTTCTGATTTACTCGACGACTTTCCGTCAGTTACTGCGAACTGTGACCTTTCTGACAGGAAATCACGAATCTAGTCGCACAACTGAGAAGATACTCCATAAGCCCGCAATTTGATTAGAAGTCGCTTGTGAGGAACGGTGTCAAAAGCCTACCGGAAATCTATAAATATGGATTCAATCTGATGTCCCTGTTAATAGGAGTCATTTCTTCGTGAGAATAAAGAGCTAATTGTGTTTCACAAAAATGATATTTTTTGAATCGGTGTTGGTCGTTCATCAATAAATCGTTTTCGTCGAGATGACTCATAATGTTCGAACACAGTATATGTTCCACAATACTACTGCAAATCGACGTCAGCGATACAGGTCTGTAATTCAGAGGATTACTCCTATTGCCTTTCTTGGGTATTGGTGTGATTTCTGCTACTTTCCAGTCCTTAGGCAAGGATCTTACGACGAGCGAGCGGTTGTGTATAATTGCGAAATATGGATCTAATGTATCAGAGAATTCTGGAAGGGGCCTGAATGGTAAACAGTGTGGCCTGGAGGCCTTGCCTATTTTAATTGATTTAAGCTGCTTTGTTACACCGAGGATATCAACTTTAAAGTTACTCATGTTAGCAATTGTTTTTGATTTCAGTTCTGGAACATTTACTTCGTATTCTTTGGTGGAGGAACTTTGGAAAAACGCATTTAGTAACTCTGCTTTAGTGGCACTGTCATCACCATCACCATTGTTATCGCGCAGTGAAGATATTAAGTGTGTCTTTGCGCTGGTGTACTTTACATACGACCAGAATATCTCTGGATTTTCTGCAAGATTTCGAGAGAGTATTTCGTTATGGAAACTATTAAAAGAACCTCCCATTAAAGTTCGTTCTAAATTTCGATCTTCTGTAAAACGTCGCCAATCTTGCATTGTTTTAAATTTGGAATGCTTTTTTCTTTGTTTCTGACCTGTTTTGTGTAGCAGGCGAGATCAGTAGAGTCCTTGTCGCCAATTGGGGGGTCTGCCCATTCGTCTCGTATAGGGTTCCTAAAGGACGCTGCATTCTCGGAATGCTACACAACAATTCAAGAAAATAACATTAGTAGTGTTATTTCAATAAAGCAGATTGATAGTACTTAACTTTGGAATGACAATGGTGTCGCAAGCGATGGGCGACATGCAAACAAGTAATGATCTTCGCTATACACAACGTCCATACAAGCAACGGATATGGATCACTAATAACTGTTCTCGTTGCACTCCCTGTTAGGCCGTGCTAAAACTCTGCGAAAGCTGTCCACTAATGTCCGGCAGGAGTGGTGCTTACATTCACTTCGGCTAGATGCCGCTCCTATCGTGGTGACGTCCTGATCAGCGCGCTATTGGCCGACGTCGTTTCACCGCCTTCTCTTCTCTTGCGTTCCTCGTCTTCGTTCCGGCGCTTGTGGTTACGCCAGAACAAGTGCTATCTCTTATTTATTTATCTGGTATATCTCAGTTGTCGCCGGTACTATTTCTTTGAATTTAAACGACATTTGGTCTACGTTTACATAAATGGGAACGAATAGAGACCGTCTCTTAGGAAGGCGTCAAACCATTTTAAACATGCTTTTTAAATAGACGTAATGTGAGTTTTTTTTTGGTGGGTTTGGATGATATAGTACTCAGTCTTGTTACAAGTACCTTCTGGGCACAAATGCCTGTATCCGTCATGATGCTCTTTATTTGCTCAGGATTATTTGTTGCCATGAGGTCAAGTATTAACTTGATGCTCTTGGTACTGTTGCAGGCAGCGCACCTGAAATGTGGCACCCAAGGAAGTAGACAGCAGCTGGTCGTTCAAAAGAAGGTAAGGCTGCAACTTGTATTACACACTGATCATTTTATAATTAAGATCATATTGTGGAAACTATAAACTGACCTGACCTAATCAGCCCGCATAGGCGAATGCTTACAGCAGGCACTGTTCAACTACTGCCTGTTAGCTGACAGCTGGCAACTCACTGGCTGACCTCGTGCCACCAAGTTAGAGCCTTTATACAAGTTGCGATGGTGATAAAAACTTACAGAGAGGAGGTAAAACACTAAATGTATCATTTAGAAATTATGAAACCTCTAGAAAAGACTGAGTCGAAAGTTAAAGGCGGAAATACAAAAATCTTATGATTTACCACTGGTCTGATGACGCTCATGAACGTCAAAAATGAAACCCCAGACATTAACAATAATGTTAAGAGAAGCGTCTTGATCAGATGTGATTAAAATATTTAGCGACAAAAACTTGTCAACCATCAATAGACGGCTCCTTCTTTTTTCCCTATCCCACAGAAAACGACGTTATCCATTGCAGTAAGCAAAGTCACTTAGTCTTTGAAAGGTCTTGGTTATACATAGCTGATTCTCAACACACTAGAAATACCGTGGAAGAACGACCATCTTCTGAACATGATGTATTATCTGATTTCATTTAGTTGCCATCCGACGTTAAGGTCGAACAGTAACTTTATCGCGACACGTATTACCTGCAGCCAACCACCACACTCTGCCTTCCGCGTTAATAGAAAATAACTTTAAAGTCCTCTGTTTGTTACGAAAAGCATGCAAGAAAAGAAATTCATATAGTGTCTCTAAACATGTCCAAAACCTTTTCTTAGTTGTAGTTAAGGCCGGAGTTCTTTTAAATTTCCTTTAAATAGATATAGTTTTTGCCTTCTGAAAAAAAGTTTCAAACTTGTCAAATCTGGTAAGGTATTTTTTACTCCTCATTCTTCCAGTCAATCTCTTGCTTCAAGACTGTTGTACTTCAAATGGTGCCGGCCACTGTGGCCGTGCTGTTCTAGGCGCTTCAGTCTGGAACCGTGCTGCTGCTACGGTCGCAGGTTCGAATCCTGCCTCGGGTATGGATGTGTGTGATGTCCTTAGGTTAATTAGGTTTAAGTAGTTCTACGTATAGGGGACTAATGACCCCAGATGTTAAGTCCCATAGTGCTTAGAGCCATTTGAACCATTTTTTGACTTCAAATGGTCAACAACTTCTGCCACTGAATAAAAGCAGTGATCTTATAAGAGTAGGTATTTTTAAAAGAGTGAAAGTCAAACAATAACTTTTATTTTAGGTGACAGACGATTGTATACTTGTATAGGACTATTTGTAGTGGAGGTTTTAAATGCTTTTGTCCGTACTGACTGGACATAGTGTTTGACTTTTTGCCTGGTCTCATGTTGAGGTACATTCAGGTTGTTGTTTATCTCTTTTAAATTCTTTGTCACATACTTATAAATTTCTAGGATAAAAACGCGGGGAAATGAGAGGATGAAAGACATTTGAAATAGTGGCCTGCAGGAATCTGTTTGTCATGCATGGTCCACTGCTTTTATGAATCAACTTTTCTGGCTCAAGAAGATGATTGAGCTAACGATGGTGCTATCCCTGAACATAATCCCGCACTGTAGGATGCTGTGGAACGTAATATTGGTAAACTGCAGGAGTATCCAGGGCAAGGTTCCTGAATTAGTATCTCTTATTGAAGGAAATAGTGCGCATATAGTATTAGGAACGGAAAGTTGGTTAAAACCGGAAGTGAACAGTAACGAAATCCTAGACACAGAATGGAATATATACCGCAAGGATAGGATAAACGCCAATGGTGGAGGAGTATTTATAGCAGTAAAGAATTCAATAATATCCAGTGAAGTTATTAGCGAATGCGAATGTGAAATAATCTGGGTTAAGCTAAGTATCAAAGGTGGGTCAGATATGATAGTCGGATGCTTCTAAAGACCACCTGCATCAGCAACCGTAGTAGTTGAGCGCCTCAGAGAGAACCTGCAGAACGTCGTGAAGAAGTTTCGTGATCATACTATTGTAATAGGGGGAGACTTCAATCTACCAGGTATAGAATGGGATAGTCACACAATCAGAACTGGAGCCAGGGACAGAGACTCTTGTGACATTATCCTGACTGCCTTGTCCGAGAATTACTTCGAGCAGATAGTTAGAGAACCAACTCGTGAAGCTAACGTTTTAGACCTCATAGCAACAAATAGACCGGAACTTTTCGACTCCGTGAATGTAGAAGAGGGTATCAGTGATCATAAGTCAGTGGTTGCATCAATGACTACAAGTGTAATAAGAAATGCCAAGAAAGGAAGGAAAATATATTTGCTTAACAAGAGTGATAGGGCACAAATCGCAGAATATCTGAGTGACCACCATCAAACGTTCATTTCTGAGGAAGAGGATGTGGAACAAAAATGGAAAAAATTCAGAAATATCGTCCAGTACGCCTTAGATAAGTTCGTACCGACTAAGGTCCAAAGCGAGGGGAAAGATCCACCGTGGTATAACAATCATGTACGAAAGGTACTACGGAAACAAAGAAAGCTTCATCATAGGTTTAAGAGTAGTCGAATCATAGCTGATAAGGAAAAGCTGAACGAAGCGAAAAAGAGCGTAAAGAGAGCAATGAGAGAAGCATTCAACGAATTCGAACATAAAACATTGGCAAACAATATAAACAAGAACCCTAAAAAGTTTTGGTCATATGTAAAATCGGTAAGCGGATCTAAATCCCCTATTCAGTCACTCGTTGACCACGATGGCACCGAAACAGAGGACGACCGAAGAAAGGCAGAAATACTGAATTCAGTGTTCCGAAACTGTTTCACTGCGGAAAATCGTAACACGGTCCCTGACTTCAGCCGTCGCACGGACACCAAAATGGAAAATATTGAAATAAACGATATCGGAATTGAAAAACAACTGCTATCACTTAGTAGCGGAAAAGCATCCGGACCAGACGAGTTACCCTTAAGATTCTACAGTGATTATGCTAAAGAACTTGCCCCCTTTCTATCAGCAATTTATCGTAGATCGCTGGAAGAACGTAAAGTACCTAGCGACTGGAAGAAAGCGCAGGTCGTTCCCATTTTCAAGAAGGGTCATAAATCAGATGCGAATAATTATAGGCCTATTTCGCTTACGTCAATCTGTTATAGAATAATGGAACATGTTTTGTGTTCTCGTATTATGACGTTCTTAGATAATACAAATCTCCTTCATCATAACCAACATGGATTCCGCAAACACAGATCATGTGAAACTCAGCTCGCCCTATTTGCCCAAGAAATTCACAGTGCCGTAGACACTGGCGAGCAGATTGATGCCGTATTCCTGGACTTCAGGAAGGCATTTGATACGGTTCCGCACTTACGTTTAGTGAAAAAAATACTAGCTTACGGAATATCGGACCAGGTTTGTGATTGGATTCAGGATTTCCTAGAAGAAAGAACACAACATGTCATTCTTAACGGTTCAAAATCTGCAGATGTAGAGGTAATTTCGGGAGTACCGCAAGGAAGCGTGATAGGACCTTTATTGTTTACAATATACATAAATGACTTAGTTGACAACATCGGTAGCTCCGTGAGGCTATTTGCAGATGACACGGTTGTCTACAAGAAAGTAGCAACATCAGAAGACTCGTACGTACTCCAGGAAGACCTGCAGAGGATTAATGCATGGTGCGACTGCTGGCAGCTTTCCCTAAACGTAGATAAATGTAATATAATGCGCATACATAGGGGCAGAAATCCATTCCAGTACGATTATGCCATAGGTGGTAAATCATTGGAAGCGGTAACGACCGTAAAATACTTAGGAGTTACTATCCGGAGCGATCTGAAGTGGAATGATCACATAAAACAAATAGTGGGAAAAGCAGGCGCCAGGTTGAGATTCATAGGAAGAATTCTAAGAAAATGTGACTCATCGACGAAAGAAGTAGCTTACAAAACGCTTGTTCGTCCGATTCTTGAGTATTGCTCATCAGTATGGGACCCTTACCAGGTTGGATTAATAGAAGAGATAGACATGATCCAGCGAAAAGCAGCGCGATTCGTCATGGGGACATTTAGTCAGCGCGAGAGCGTTACGGAGATGCTGAACAAGCTCCAGTGGCGGACACTTCAAGAAAGGCGTTACGCAATACGGAGAGGTTTATTATCGAAATTACGAGAGAGCACATTCCGGGAAGAGATGGGCAACATATTACTACCGCCCACATATATCTCGCGTAATGATCACAACGAAAAGATCCGAGAAATTAGAGCAAATACGGAGACTTACAAGCAGTCGTTCTTCCCACGCACAATTCGTGAATGGAACAGGGAAGGGGGGATCAGATAGTGGTACAATAAGTACCCTCCGCCACACACCGTAAGGTGGCTCGCGGAGTATAGATGTAGATGTAGATGTAGAACTGGGAAAAATAGGCAATTCGAACAGTGTGGAAGCTTGCATTGAGTGCAAGTAAACGTAGGCTGTAGCTTACTTTCTTCAGTAACGCATTTGTTTTTATTATGTGCGTCTGTCATTCAAAATCGTGTTGAAGTTGTTGTTGTTGTTGTGGTCTTCAGTCCTGAGACTGGTTTGATGCAGCTCCCCATGCTACTCTATCTTGTGCAAGCCAGTACGTACTGCAGCCTACATCCTTCTGAATCTGTTTAGTGTATTCATCTCTTGGTCTCCCTCTACGACTTTTACCTTCCACGCTGCCCTCCAATACTAAATTGGTGATCCCTTGATGCCTACCAACCGATCCCATCTTCTAGTCAAGTTGTGCCACAAACTCCTCTTCTCCCCAATTCTCTTCAATACTTCCTCATTAGTTACGTGATCTACCCATCTAATCTTCAGCATTCTTCTGTAAAACCATATTTCGAAAGCTTCTATTCTCTTCTTGTCCAAACTATTTATCGTCCATGTTTCACTTCCAAACATGACTACATTCCATACAAATACCTTCAGAAACGACTTCTTGACACTTAAATCTATACTCGATGTTAGCAAATTTCTCTTCTTCAGAAGCGCCTTCCTTGCCATTGCCAGTGTACGTTTTATATCCTCTCTATTTCGACCATCATCAGTTATTTTGTTCCCCAAATAGCAAAACTCATTTACTACTTTAAGCGTCTCATTTCCTAATCTAATTCCCTCAGCATCACCCGATTTAATTCGACTACATTCCATTATCCTCGTTTTGCTTTTGTTGACGTTCATCTTATATCCTCCTTTCAAGTCACTGTCCATTCCGTTTAACTGCTCTTCCAAGTCCATTGCTGTCTCTGACAGAATTACAATGCCATCGGCAAACCTCAGAGGTTTTATTTCTTCTCCATGGATTTTAATACCTACTCCGAATTTTTCTTTTGTTTCCTTCACTGCTTGCTCAATATACAGATTGAATAACATCGGGGAGAGGCGGCTACAACCCTGTCTCACTCCCTTCCCAACCACTGCTTCCCTTTCATGCCCCTCGACTCTTATAACTGCCATCTGGTTTTTGTACAAATTGTAAATAGCCTTTCGCTCCCTGTATTTTAGCCCTGCCTCCTTCAGAATTTGGAAGACAGTATTCCACCCAACATTTTCAAAAGCTTTCTCTAAGTCTACAAACGCTAGAAACGTAGGTTTGCCTTTCCTTAATCTAGCTTCTAAGGTAAATCGTAGCGTCAGTATTGCCTCACGTGTTCCAACATTTCTTCAGAATCCAAACTGATCTTCCCCGAGGTCGGCTTCTACCAGTTTTTCCATTCGTGTGTAAAGAATTCGCGTTAGTATGTTGCAGCTGTGACTTATTAAACTGATAGTTCGGTAATTTTCTCATCTGTCAACACCTGCTTTCTTTGGGATTGGAATTATTATATTCTTCTTGAAGTCTGAGGGAATTTCGCCTGTCTCGTACATCTTGCTCACCAGATGGTAGAGTTTTGTCAGGACTGGTTCTCCCAAGGCCATCAGTAGTTCTGATGAAATGTTGTCTACACCCGGGGCCTTGTTTCGACTTAGGTATTTCAGTGCTCTGTCAAATTCTTCACGCAGTATCATATCTCCCATTTCATTTTCATCTACATCCTCTTCCATTTCCATAATATTGTCCTCAAGTACATCTCCCTTGTACAGACCCTCTATATACTCCTTCCACCTTTCTGCTTCCCCTTCTTTGCTTAGAACTGGGTTTCTATATGAGCTGTTGATATTCATGCAAGTGGTTCTCTTTTCTCCAAAGGTCTCTTTAATTTTCCTGTAGGCAGTATCTATCTTACCCCTAGTGAGATATGCCTCTACATCCTTACATTTGTCCTCTAGCCATCCCTGCTTGGCCATTATGCACTTCCTGTCGATCTCATTTTTGAGACGTTTGCATTCCTTTTTGCCTGCTTCATTTACTGAATTTATGTATTTACTATTTGATTTTGTATTTATAACCCTGTATTCACCTGCCCAAAAGTCTTGTTCCTCCTGCCACCGAACTTGGCTAATTCCCACTATATCTAACTTCAACCTATCCATTTCCCTTTTTAAATTTTCTAACCTACCTGCCCGATTAAGGGATCTGACATTCCACGCTCCGATCCGTAGAACGCCAGTTTTCTTTCTCCTCATAACGACGTCCTCTTGAGTAGTACCCGCCCGGAGATACGAATGGGGGACTATTTTACCTCCGAAATATTTTACCCAAGAGGATGCCATCAACATTTAATCATATAGTAAAGCTGCATGCCCTCGTGAAAAATTACGGCTGTAGTTTTCCCTTGCTTTCAGCCGTTTGCAATACCACAACGGCAAGGCCGTTTTGGTTAGCTTTACAAGGCCAGATCAGTCAATCATCCAGGCTGTTGCCCTGTTGAAGTAATATGCCAAAAAATTTTGTTTCCAGTGAGGGTATAATTCCACTGGCGTTTACTGTCACAGTGGTACTGAAGGCTTCCTCTTTCAAACAAAAATAAAGAACTACTGTTTTTCATGTATTTATTGTTAATTTATTTCATCAACATCTACACTTACATGATTACTCTGCAATTCACAGTTAAATTCCTGGCAGAGAGTTCATCGAATTATCTTTAAGCTACTTCTCTGCAGTTCTACTCTCTAACAGCGCGTGGGAAAAACTAACACTTAACTCTTTTGGTGCGAGCTCTGAGTTCTCTTATTTTATTGTGATGATTATTTCTCTCTACATAGGCGGGCGCAAAAAAAAATATTTTTACTCTCTGAGGAGAAAGTTGGTGATTGAAATTCCATCAAAAGGTCCTACTGCAGCGAGAAACGCCTTTGTTTTAATGACTGCCATCCCAATTCGTATCCTCCAAACCAGTCATCTACCTGTTCTGTCACTTTATTTATGTTTACTTGCAATTGTGTTGGAGTTTTTGCTGTAAGAAGGATGCTTGTGTCATCTGCAAACAAGGTGTCTGATTGTGACTGAAAGCTTAGATAAGATTAGATACTTGAGAGACTCCACATTTTATTATTGAATTCATTGAAATATGTTTTTGTTTTGTTGATTACCAAAATATCTAGCTCAACAGCAGATTAAGTCTCTTCTTAATTGCATTTAATGGCGGAATTTCTTCTTGAAAGAGACAACATTTTCACGTCTAAAAATGTTTCCTACTTGAGAACTCGCAGGCACAATGGTCTGTACAGAGGCATTGGTAACACTGCGGGAGCCGAGACCGTCACATTCTCATTGGAATATTGCTGGCGAGAGCAGTCCAGCCACCTTGCAGACAAATGATAACTACTTTAGATAGGGCTGCAGAAATGGTTTAAGCTGCACCGGCATGAAACTACGGTGAAGTTTCTCAGTATTCCATTGCATTGCACTGTATAAAGTTTCTCATAAGATGAGTACGTGGTCCTCCTTGCTAATGAAGGAACTCAAAGCAGGCACCTACGTATTCCAGTTTTAACATATCCAATCAGACCTAGGAACTTAAGACGAGGGTATATACGCCCGAAACGAAGAGTGAGGGAAACGCGAGGATAGGAAGTACGCCAATACTTACAAGGCCCTTTCACACGCGAGGTCGTGCATTCGGTTGTAGTGAGCTGTTTTGTGCTCGGTGAAGCATAAAGGTCACATGGTAGCGGAATGTTCGTTAATATTCATCTGATTTCAATTTTTTTCTTTAAATAATAATCCAAAATAATTGACTTCTTTTCTGACAAAAAAAGCACCCTTCTGTCGTTTATATTCGTGGATATACCTTCAAGATAGTTAACGGTGTACTGCTTGATGTAGTCGCTATCGGATCGTCCATTATACTGCCTAGAATTCTCAGACATGCTCATGCATCTTACAGTTGAGGTTTTAGTCTTTATTCAATGCTCCGGTTTTTGAAGACGCCTGTAACTGTTCAGGCGGTTCAGACAAAGATATCTACAAACTTCTGATAAGAGTACGAAACGAATCAGGAAAGATAGTGATAAAGTATACTGGGGCACACTCGTATGTGGCACCAGAATAAGATAAAAATATCAATAAATTAAAATGAAACTACTATACTATAAACGATGAATGTCTCTGATAGGCTCATTAATGCGGATCGCTGACTGGGAAGAGTCACCAAGCGTAACTTTCTTTAATAAAAAGAAAGAGTAAGATTATGATTACGTTGAATGAATTTCTGAACTGTGTAATGGGTACTGAGCTCGAATTGTCGTGTTGCGTGTTGTATGTGCAAGTGGTATGCTTACCCTGTGATATATATATATATATATATATATATATATATATATATATACTACTGGCCATTAAAATTGCTACACCACGAATATGACGTGCAACACACGCGAAATTCAGCCGACAGGAAGAAGATGCTGTGATATGCAGATGAGTAGCTTTTCAGAGCATTCACACAAGGTTGGCGCAAGTGGCAACACCTACAACGTGCTGACATGAGGGAAGTTTCCAACCGATTTCCCATACACCAACATCAGTTGACCGGCGTTTCCTGGTGAAACGTTGTTGTGATGCCTCGTGTAAGGAGGAGAAATGTGTACCATCACGTTTCCGACTTTGATAAAGGCCGGATTGTAGCCTATCGCGATTGCGGTTTATCGTATCGCGACATTGCTGCTCACGTTGGTCGAGATCCAATGACTGTTAGCAGAATATGGAATCGGTGGGTTCAGGAGGGTAATACGGAACGCCGTGCTGGATCCCAGCGGCCTCGTATCACTAGCAGTCGAGATGACAGGCATCTTATCCGCATGGCTGTAACGGATCGTGCAGCCACGTCTCGATCCCTGAGTCAACAGATGAGGACGTCTGCCAGACAACAACCATCTGCACGAACTGTTCGACGACGTTTGCAGCAGCATGGACTGTTAGCTCGGAGACCATGGCTGCGGTTACTCTTGACGCTGCATCACAGACAGGAGCGCCTGCGATGGTGTACTCAACGACGAACCTGGGTGCACGAATGGCAAAACGTCATTTTTTCGAATGAATCCAGGTTCAGTTTACAGCATCATGATGGTCGTATCCGTGTTTGGCGACATCGCGGTGAACGCACATAGGAAGAGTGTATTCGTCATCGCCATACTGGCATATCACCCGCTGTGATGGTATGGGGTGCCATTGGTTACACGTCTCGGTCACCTCTTGTTCGCATTCACGGCACTTTGAACAGTGGACGTTACATTTCAGATGTGTTACGACCCATGGCTCTACCCATCAAATGGTTCAAATGGCTCTGAGCACTATGGGACTCAACTGCTGAGGTCATTAGTCCCATAGAACTTAGAACTAGTTAAACCTAACTAACCTAAGGACATCACAAACATCCATGCCCGAGGCAGGATTCGAACCTGCGACCGTAGCGGTCTTGCGGTTCCAGACTGCAGCGCCTTTAACCGCACGGCCACTTCGGCCGGCCTCTACCCTTCATTCGATTCCTGCGAAACCCTACATTTCAGCAGGATAATGCACAATGGCATGTTGCAGCTTCTGTACGGGTCTTTCTGGATACAGAAAATTTTCGACTGCTGCCCTGGCCAGCACATTCTCCAGATATCTTACCAATTGAAAACGTCTGGTCAATGGTGGCCGAGTAACTGGCTCGTCACAATACGACAGTCACTACTCTTGATGAACTGTGGTATCGAGTTGAAGCTGCATGGGCAGCTGTACCTGTACACCCCATCCAATCTCTGTTTGACTCAATGTCCAGGCGTATCAAGGCCGTTATTACGACCAGAGGTGGTTGTTCTGGGTACTGATTTCTGAAGATCTATGCACCCAAATTTCGTGAAAATGTGATCACATGTCAGTTCTAGTATAATATATTTGTCCATAGAATATCCGTTTATCATCTGCATTTCTTCTTGGTGTAGCAATTTTAATGGCCATTAATATATATATATATATATATATATATATATATATATATATATATATATATGCTAATTGCAGGCTCAGCACTGTGCAATGCTGGCCATAATACTTGAAATGCACGTGAAATTCTTTTGGCTGATAAACAAGAACATTTAAGAAAATCAAACTTCTTTGAAAAATATATGACCTGGACAGGGAGGCGGTACTGATAAGGGTGAATTACTAACACTCAGTTCATTTTTAGCGAAATTATATTGCAAGTTAAGTTTGTCTCTTCAAAAACATCTGACAACTGAAGTTACATTACTCACAATTGCTTCACAATCAAAGAGATTTAAACAGCAAGTATTATCTAACCTCACTTATCCAATATAAATGCAGATCATCAAATTACACATAGCGCTGGTAACAAATCATAAAATCATTACAGAAATGAAATATCTAAGTACCCTTATTATCAAAACCGTTTACGTACATTCTGGGGTTACTCAACAATTACAAATTATCTATACTAACTCGCTGGCAAAAAAAGAGATCATAATTGTTGAATATCTTTACCTTATTTGCATGAAGACTTCCGCTTCCATGTTCAATAATACTGACATACCTACATTAACTTAACTTTTGGTAGCTTCACACAGCGCACACGAGAAGATTGCTTACTCCATCGTCTTTCCTACACGGACATCTACCTACAACCATGCGCGAAGCGTTCTTTTACTCCAACACTAGCAATATCTTTGGCTCTGCGGTCGCGCACAGTCAGCGATCCGCATTAACGAGCCTATCAGAGACATTCATCGTTTTTAGTATACTAGTTTCATTTTAATTTATTAATATTTTTATCTTATTCTGGTGCCACATACAAATGTGCCCCATTATACTCCTTTCAATACTTCGAATCGATTAAATTCAACTGAATATCATTCCGTAGCGACGTTTGGCTACGGCTTAAGCGTAGCACTATGAAGAGAGAACACACGCAAAAAATATCCCTGGTGATTATGATGATGTTCCATTTACTACAAATGTTTAGCTTGTCAAAATGAAGGCATGTTGATTACGCAGGAGCATCTACGCGATCGTTAAATTTCGAATGTGAACTACATCCATGAGATAGTGATTGTTTAGGTTATTTGAATGCAGAATACTACCCACACCTTAGCAATAGTAAATTTTTAAATATGATTTGATAAGAGAAAAGTTTCAAGGAGTTACATTTAAGAAAAAATATCCACTAACTAGTTACCACACGTTCTGCATTTGTTAGGCTGACACCTTTAACGTTTAACATAGTTTTTATTTGATAAGTTTTGCATATAAATGACTTCTGTAGATAATTTTGAAACTACCAGTTAATCATAAATTAACTATTAATGTCGCTTTTTATGCCGACCGACGTATTACCCTTATTGTTATGTTAAACCATATTTGTGCTGCCTTACGAGGGGCGTTCAACAAGTAGTGCAACATATTTTTTTCTCCGCCAGTTTCGGTTAAAAAATACGAACATTGCTGTGGGACATCGTGAAATATGCCCACCTCAGTCCCTGTAGTTTCATGTAGCTCAGACAGGTGGCGATGCTATACGTAGCCTTGAAAATGTCTGCAACGGAGGTGCGTTCTAAGCAGAGAGCTGTCATTGAGTTTCTTCTGGCGGAACAACAGAACATCTCAGATATTCATAGGCGCTTGCAGTATGTCCACGGAGACCTGCCAGCGAACAAAAGCACGGAGAGTCGTTGTGCGAAGCGTCTGTCATCTCCGCAACAAGGCTGCGCAAACCTATTCGATCTCCCGCGTGCCGGCCGGCATCATCCAGGTGTCATTCTTACAATGTTGGAACGACTTCAGCGTGTTTGTTGCCACAAAACTGAAAACGAACTTCTCCTTCTCCATGACAACGCAGAGCCTCACTGAAGTCTCCACACCTGAGAGGAGTTCACGTTGGACTGTTACTCATCCACCCTACAGCTGGGATCTCGCTCCATCCGCCTTCCATCTGTTTGGTGCACTCCACAGGAAGCAGTACTTGGATTATGGGGAGGCTGGTATTAAAATCCATGGACAAGCAATAAAAACTTTGAGGTTCGCCGATGACATTGTAATTCTGTCAGAGACAGCAAAGGAATTGTGAGGACCGGTTGAACGGAATGGACAGTGTCTTCAAAGGAGGATATAAAATGAACATCAACAAAAGCAAAACGAGGATAATGTAATCTAGTCAAATTAAATCGGGTGATGCTAAGGGAATTAGATTAGGAAATGAGACACTTAAAGTAGTAATTTTGTGGAACAAAATAATTGATGATGATGGAAGTAGGTGGATACAAAATGTAGACTGGCAATGGCAAGGAAAGCGTTTCTGAAGAAGAGAAATTTGTTAACATTGAGTATAGATTTAAGTGTCAGGAAGTCGTTTCTGAAAGTATTTGTATGGAGTGCAGCCATGTATGGAAGTGAAACGCGGACGATAAATAGTCTAGACAAGAAGAGAATAGAAGCTTTCGAAATGTGGTGCAATAGAAGAATGCTGAAGATTAGATGGGTAGATCACATAATTAATGAGGAGGTATTGAATAGAATTGGGGAGGAGTTTGTGGCACAACTTGACAAGAAGAAGAAACCGGTTGGTGGGACATGTTCTGAGGCATCAAGGGATCACAAATTTAGTACTGGAGGGCAGCGTGGAGGGTAAAAATCGTAGAGGGAGACCACGAGATGAATACACTAAACAGATTCAGAAGGATGTAGGTTGCAGTAAGTACTGGGAGATGAAGAAGCTTGCACAGGATAGAGAGCTGCATCAAACCAGTCTCTGGACTGAAGACGACAACAGCAACAACAACAACAACTGTTGCATCAAAACGTTGGCACCGACGTCAACTAATAGAGAGGAACCATGTAGGCATACAGGCCCTGCCTGTAATGTGGCGTAAGGCCGTCGCATTGAACGGAGATTATGTTGAAAATAGGGTTTTGTAGCCAAGAAAGTGGGGAATAATATGGTGTATCGGAGTTCTGAATAAAACCAACCTGATTCCGTAAGATTAAATGCTTTCCTAGCGACCAACATGTTTCCATTCCAGACAGATGCATGCGACAAGTACCTAATTTTCTGCGACGAGTAACGGTTACGTATAGTTAGTATATCACAAACAGTGAAATAGAAGCTAAGTGGAGAAGTCCACAATTGATACAAATTTTCATAATGTTTGCTTCTTATGGGCTATCCTTTTACTATTTCGCAATATTTCACTCACGCAGAGCGATTATTTGTGTACAACAACAATTTGTGACTCTTCCATGGTGCTTTCTTTGGTGCACAATGAAAATGATAAATGATTGCTCGAAGAGAACAATAAGTTGTGAAAGAGTGAAATGATTATTACAGAGTGTAACAATAATGTACCTATAATAATTTTTTTTCTTTATGCATTTAGATAAATGTTTCTGTCTGAATTTATGTAAAATAATGTAAATATTATTTTGGATTTTTTTTCCTTTTCGTGTCATGTTAAAGAAACTGTACACAACTTTTGAAATGAATGTCATTACTTATGTTAGATTTTAAGCAATTTGATAACTAAAGGAAAATGTATTTAATGTTAAAACTATTGTAAAATGTGAAAATTGTAATTTAAACACTTGGTCCATACGTAGGTAATGCATTAGAATATGTGTAGTAGAAAACCTGTGGTGAATACCCTACCTGTAGGGGCGCGGGAAAAGGTGGATGCAGGCGAGCGCGGGAAAACGCACACTGGCGCGGTTCGGCACAACGGGCTCAGTGAAACAGTCGGAGTTGAGCATCGGTCAGAGGAACATGTACTGTACCGAGGAGGCTATCTAGGAAAAGTGGATTCCATTGAGCCTCGGATGGGCCGATTCCGACGACTATTGGGCATGGCTATATTCTCAGGCACAAAACTGGAAAGATTACGACGCTAAGAAGAATGAAAGTGCCGATACTGTGAGAGCCTTAGCCGTGCTTGTATGTGTACTGTGCTGCCCGCTATCTCGCTGCCCGCCATCCGCCGTACCGACGTGCACAGGTCAAACATTTATTTCATCTTTAGAAGTGTATCTGTGTGGACCAGTGTTGAAACTGTTCTAACTGTTCAATAATAACGTGACTTTTACCAGAATTGCCTTAGCCGTCACTTATCCTTATCATTGACCTAGACAGGGTCCTTACCACATATTGTGCAACCCGAGTATCCTGAATTGAAAGTTTACTGTTAGTACTAAATTATCTGCAGACCAATTTAAGCTATAAAGCAGTTTGAGAGTTAGGAATGCCAATGTAAATGTTAGTAAAGAACTACAGTGTGATTAAATTGAAAGATAAATTATGAATTGAGCTAGCAATGATATTTAATTCATTTGATATTGAAAGAATGTTAGTCAATTACTCCAGAAGCGTGACAAAAGAATAGTAATCCATAGGTTGATAATTTTGTGTGTTAATGTACCTTCAGGACTTACTAGTTTCAGCATAACGACCGTAACAGTTTCAGGGCCCCCCCATTCTCTTGCTTATTCTTGCACATTTTGAAGTGTACTGATCAGAATTGAACAGTAAATTTAATTTCTATATTAAACCTAAGTATATTAGTGTTTTCTCCAATTTTAATAGTGACATTGTATGTGTGTTTTCAAAATTGCTGATTCTAGGGTAATCTATGCCCGATTTCATTCTGATCAATATACAAAGTGCAGCTCGTAGTAATCATTGCTGTGTGGTGTTGTGTAAGTTTAGCTCATTCAAATTAGTACAAAAGAAGAAAACCTTAGTTCAGTAGATTCTTTCTGGTTCTAAATTTTGCTATAAAACGCAACATTACTACGTTTCACTATGCTTGAATATGCTATTACTTGTACAGGGAAAAACTCACTCAATGCCTAATTAGGCTGGCGACCGTACTATTAATTATTGGTAGTATCTGCTGTGTGTACTTCTTGTCCATGCGAACGCGTAATTGTACTTTACATTTACTTGACGCATCACTGTAGTTACTGACTGAATAAGTCCGAATTGCTTCCATTAGGTACACGCGGTCAACTTATGTACTAAATCCTTGTTTACAAGGTGAAGCCCGTGAACTTATTACAGTACAGGCTTTATTGAGCTAACGCACGTCCGGCAGGGCGGTAGTGTTACACGTGGCTTCCCGGTGACAGGACATCCAGTTGTTGTCGGTGATAAACTAAAGACCGAACAGTGGATGTTCAGTGGCACGAATAGCAATAAAGTTTAGCAAAGTAAACTATAGCGTGAGTCAAGTATAATAGTGCGGTGTGATTGGCATTCAATATGGACAGGAACGGGGACAGGGTAGATGTGCCGAGCGAAATGGAGAATGCGGCTAGCAGTAGCAGGAGTCTACGCGGCCAGATAACAGATGGCGTTAGCGGAAGACAATTGGCGTACATACAATACCATGAACACGTCAACGAACAGATTGAAATGTCGCGATCACCTCGAACACAGCAAGGGACAAAACAGGAAGAAGAGGGTGACTTTGTAGAGGATAGTGGGTACGTGAACGAATCCACTGACATATTTGATTCACCGCAAATAAAGAAAGAACCGAAAGAAACTTATGAAGTAGGACCGGAACACACGGATTCCGTAGAACAAAACAGTGTAAAGATTCTAAGCATGAACGACTTATTTGAACAATTAACCAAACAAATTGCAGGACAGACTGAGCAGCTGAAAATACAGGGCCATCAGCTCAAAACACAGAATGAGCAACTTCAAAAACAAGTCGGCAATCAGGTTAATCAGCTCAAAACACACGTTGACGAGCAGCTCAAAAAACAGAATGAGCAGCTCAAAACACAAAGTGATCAGATTAAGGCACAGGTCAAAGATCAAGGAATTAGAATTAGTAAACAAATAGAGCAGGTAGAACAAAAAGTGGGAAATTTAAGTTCTGTGGTAAATAATATGAAATTTGAAATTGATACTATTAACAAAAATATGGATACTATGCAGGAGGAAATTGGTAACATTAACAGTAGATTCGATGTTGAAATTCTCAACATCCAAGAGAAGGTAGAACCTCTGGTTGAAACTAAGGTAGACGAAAAAGTTTTCGGTCTTAAAACTGAGATCGTAAACGAATGTCAATACGGAATATCTCAGTTGAAAAAGGTAGTTGTAGACACTGAAAAAGAATTAGGTGAAAAAGTAACCGGATGTGTTCAAAATTGTACGAAAATTCAAGGCAAAATTTTCGATCTAGAGAGCAAAATTAAAGATAGGCCTGGTGTGGTCTGTAATGGCGCACCAATTACGAAGCTGTTAGAAGGCGAGGAACGCTTCGATCCAGCCAAGAAACATAACGGGTGGCATCCGTTAGACTTCATCAAAAATTGCGAGAGAGTATTTCCTGAGCACTTGTCTGATCAGGAAAAGATAAATGTAGTAATTAGCGCCTTAGCAGGTGACGCTAAGCGCTGGGGAATAAATTTAAATACCGAACGAATGACGTTCGAAGAATTTAGGCAAAAATTTACCGAAGAATATTGGTCAGAACAAAAACAGGACCATTTATGGCGCGAGTTTATCATGGCAAAACAGCATGATAACAGGGGCAGGAATTCTTTGAAAGATTTCTGCGAGTATTGGTACAGGAAATTGACGCATTTAAGAGGTAGAAGATCAGATTCGGAAATTATCTGGGAGCTGTATAAAAAGCTCCCAGAAGATTCAAAGAGGTATGTAGGAAGCAATCATCGCAGCTTCCAAGCATTTCTCGAGAGAGTCGAAGACGAAGACCATTGGCGCGAAAGTCGTGCCAATTATCAAAATTTTGGCAACCGTAATACCCGACACAATGACGAAAGGAATGACGGCGATGGATTTCGCGTCAATGTAATACAGAGAGGAAGAGGCAGAGGAAGTTATCCAGGTCGCGGACGAGAGTATGCCGCGCAAAATAATAACGACGCGGGAAACTAATTTCCGCGAACGTTGCGGGCCAAACGGAAGCGGACAATACATACCGGCCCCGAATTAAGAACAGATACCGGACCGACCGTAATGTAATGAGACAGGTTAGAGACAGGCGTGAAACGAAGCAACGTGTTGTGGCAAGACAAGCGTCAGGTGCGAGCGAGCATGAGTCATCTATGACGCACAGAAAGCTCCAGGTTAACGGGCGAGTGGAGCATCAGAGGGCAACGGCCCAGCCTAGTGGAACATCTGTTCAGAGAGAAGCCGCTAGCAATACGGCAGCAGTAGGTGCGAACGTAGCCGTAAGAGATAATGAACATTTTACGAGTGATAATTCCGTGGCAAAGGAAACAATAGATGAGACTGTGAATACACAGAGAGGTGCGGTTAGCAGTGTTCGCAATGAGGAAAAGGGCGATAATGAATTAGCAGAAGTAACTGATTGGTGTGTGCAGATCGACGATCTGTACAAGGGCCTAAAGCAATGTGAGTGGGAGGATGTTAAGAAAGAATATGAGGCGAAGAAATTAGTTAATAAAAAAGGGAAATGATAGGGGCGTCAATATAGTGACGTGGCCCAAATTTGAAGAAGGGAGAATAAATAGCGCCGCGAAAAGTACGCGTGCTGCCGATAAGGGGAAGGTTAATGATAGGAAGGATTTGGAGGATGAATTCCTCAGCATTGACGAAGAAATAACTTCTGCTAACAATCCGCCAATAGTGCAAGCTGCTACCGAGAGGCACCGTGGAGAAGGGGCAGATGATTACATGAAAGTAATTAAAGTCCACGAGGATTACACCGAATATGAAGTCACAGTAGAGGTAAATAAAGCTGATGAAGAGGCCGTTTCACCAAAAGAGGAGATTGAATTAAAATCTAAGCCTGATGACAATACCGAGGAAGAACTTAGTGCCTGTCTCAGAAAAGCCTTTATGTTAGAACCTGATAGCGATCCGGAATGGTCGGATTCCGACGATAGTTCAGATGATGAAATATACGTAAATACAGACAAAATTGAATATACTAGCTTTCCCTGTTGTGCAAAAGTAGCGTACTTAAATGAATCTGATGTGGAGGAAGAGAGTAGTGATGACTCTAGTGAAGATGTATTTTTCGGTGTAAAAGAAAGTGAATATACTTTTACTGAAAGAGGGTATGAAAAAATCAGTGAAATCAAAGGGGATGCAGTTAAGTACGATAGTGCACCTAACAATGACGAAGTATCAAAACAAAATCCAGATGTTGAGACCGAACAAAGAAAGAAAGAGCCGCCTGACGACTCAGTGTTTATTTTGCGAAGAGTTCAAGTGAGCAAAGACTTTGAACTCCAGAGGCCTAAGAAGCCACCAGACTTAAGTGACTGTTTTATGAACCATAAAAGACTGCCTTGTTAATAAAGAGACGAGCAGGGGCAGGATGCTGTATTTGTAGATATTATTAATATTATGCATTACTTGATTGTTACTATAGCTCAGTGTTATCTGAAAATGAATTATTGTTTTGTTGAATTAGAGCCTGGGGCAGATTCATATCGGATTTTGAGAATGTCATGAACACATTACATCATGAAACGACAGGATTCCCACCGGAAGAAATTTTGTTAGGTAAAAGTAGTAAAAGTTTAATTGAAGAAAAATTAGAGTTTCCACCTTGTACAAGTTTGGGATTAAATCAAAAGAAAGAATTGGTAATAAAAAGGGCAAAGCAAAGAGCCGAATCTAGATCTAGAAGACACGATAAGAATCTAAAAGTTTCAAAATTTAAAATTGGAGATCATGTTCTTCTGAAAACCCACGAAAAATCTAGTGAACTAAACCATGAAATTTCAAAATTTAAATATATCTATAATGGACCATATATAATACAGAACATTCCACACGAAAATGCTTACTACCTAATCTACCCAAAATCCAAAAGACCTTTAGGTGTAAGAAATATAGTGGATCTGAAACTGTATGTTCCCAGAAACGAGTAATTGTGCTGTATCTTATGCTGAACGCAAATTGTTTCAAATGTAACTATTCTTTGTAAATGTCTGTATACCATTGAAAGTTTACTAATGTAGTTATGTGAGTTTCAGATTACCAATTGTACTGTAACTATAAAAATGTATGGAGGAAAGGACTGAAAGGAAAGGGTAAATGCTTTCAGACAGATAACAGGTGGAACTGTCAAAAATGAAAATGGGCAGTGTATGAACCAGAATAGGAAGGACTGCCAAATACCAATGAGGGCAGATAAATAGTCGATGGAAAATAGTAGATGTAATCCAAAGGATGTGACAATATGAAGTGAAATGGACTGCCCAAATCCACATAATAGGCAGTAAATATGTGTAGTTAATTTTCTGAAAATTTTGTGTGTGTGTTTTGTTTAGTAAATTAGAAAATGGACTGCTATTCAAAGCAAGCAGCGACAAATTATCTTATAGTATATAAGGAATATGCATTTGTTTTTGTAGTTAAATATTTGCATTCCAGAATTTTAAATTATTTCGTTAAGAAATTTGGGAAAAAATGATTAAATTGCTATTTTAGTAATGTTTAAATGGGAAGTTGGACTGTGCAAAAGGCACTTAAGTAAATAACAAGATATTGGTCTTAATATATTAAGATAGTTTGAACCTATATACAGTGAGTGGAAGGAAATATGTAGTGTAAATCTTCTTGAACTTTTACGTAAAGATTCAGAACCAGTGTATCATTGTTAAATTTAGTGTTCCCATAAAATTTGGACTTAAGAAAATTTTCTGGAAACAGGGGCATGTGTAACAATAATGTACCTATAATAATTTTTTTTCTTTATGCATTTAGATAAATGTTTCTGTCTGAATTTATGTAAAATAATGTAAATATTATTTTGGATTTTTTTTCCTTTTCGTGTCATGTTAAAGAAACTGTACACAACTTTTGAAATGAATGTCATTACTTATGTTAGATTTTAAGCAATTTGATAACTAAAGGAAAATGTATTTAATGTTAAAACTATTGTAAAATGTGAAAATTGTAATTTAAACACTTGGTCCATACGTAGGTAATGCATTAGAATATGTGTAGTAGAAAACCTGTGGTGAATACCCTACCTGTAGGGGCGCGGGAAAAGGTGGATGCAGGCGAGCGCGGGAAAACGCACACTGGCGCGGTTCGGCACAACGGGCTCAGTGAAACAGTCGGAGTTGAGCATCGGTCAGAGGAACATGTACTGTACCGAGGAGGCTATCTAGGAAAAGTGGATTCCATTGAGCCTCGGATGGGCCGATTCCGACGACTATTGGGCATGGCTATATTCTCAGGCACAAAACTGGAAAGATTACGACGCTAAGAAGAATGAAAGTGCCGATACTGTGAGAGCCTTAGCCGTGCTTGTATGTGTACTGTGCTGCCCGCTATCTCGCTGCCCGCCATCCGCCGTACCGACGTGCACAGGTCAAACATTTATTTCATCTTTAGAAGTGTATCTGTGTGGACCAGTGTTGAAACTGTTCTAACTGTTCAATAATAACGTGACTTTTACCAGAATTGCCTTAGACATCACTTATCCTTATCATTGACCTAGACAGGGTCCTTACCTTATATTGTGCAACCCGAGTATCCTGAATTGAAAGTTACAGTTAGTACTAAATTATCTGCAGACCAATTTATGTTATAAAGACGTTCAAGGATAGGAGTGCAAATGTAAATGTTAGTAAAGAATATCAGTGTGATCAAATTGAAAGATAAATTTTGAATTGAGCTAGCAATGTTATTTAATCCATTTGATACTGAAAGAATGTTAGGCTATTAATCCAGAAGAGTGACAAAAGAATAGTATTCCATAGGTTGATAATTTTGAGTGTTAATGTACCTTCAGGACTTACTAGTTTCAGCATAACGACCGTAACAGTTTCAGGGCCCCCCCATTCTCTTGCTTATTCTTGCACATTTTGAAGTGTACTGATCAGAATTGAACAGTAAATTTAATTTCTATATTAAACCTAAGTATATTAGTGTTTTTTCTAATTTTAATAGTGACATTGTATGTGTGTTTTCAAAATTGCTGATTCTAGGGTAATCTATGCCCGATTTCATTCTGATCAATATACAAAGTGCAGCTCGTAGTAATCATTGCTGTGTGGTGTTGTGTAAGTTTAGCTCATTCAAATTAGTACAAAAGAAGAAAACCTTAGTTCAGTAGATTCTTTCTGGTTCTAAATTTTGCTATAAAACGCAACATTACTACGTTTCACTATGCTTGAATATGCTATTACTTGTACAGGGAAAAACTCACTCAATGCCTAATTAGGCTGGCGACCGTACTATTAATTATTGGTAGTATCTGCTGTGTGTACTTCTTGTCCATGCGAACGCGTAATTGTACTTTACATTTACTTGACGCATCACTGTAGTTACTGACTGAATAAGTCCGAATTGCTTCCATTAGGTACACGCGGTCAACTTATGTACTAAATCCTTGTTTACAAGGTGAAGCCCGTGAACTTATTACAGTACAGGCTTTATTGAGCTAACGCACGTCCGGCAGGGCGGTAGTGTTACAAGAGGACTGTATACTACAAAATGTTACGTATGATGCTGATATTTCTGCGAGCGACCAGGAAAGCTTTTTACAGAAACGCATTTCGAGCACAAATATTTTTCCCCTTACTTTTCAAATTTTCACCATTATTTTGCGTGAACTATAATATATAACTCACCGCGCACCCTCGCACCTCACTCGGTTCGTCACTCAGAGATGAGTGAAAGTTTTCCTCCACAATGGACGGCTCCGGGATCTCGTTGGGTGGTTGTTTTTCTGAACAACATAAATCCTCCGAGGTTCGATATCCCTCACCAGACGCCGGAGGTTAGACACGGCTCCTGAAGATGCGCTGTTTAAAACTTCCCTTCACGCTTCGGTCAATGGCGCGTCCTCGCCATATTTCTACAAGAAAAATAGCTTCAACGCTATAGATCACTCCACCGAGTTCAGCAGCATTAAAGAAAAAAGTTGGTGATGTATTCTCGTGCGTCTACAAGTAAACGCCAACGTCATTTGTGACTTGTAGCTACACTGATAGGAAGGAAGTAAATTCAATTTCACATGAAATTGAGTTATGTGTGGTAATGACAATGAAATCCAGAAATAACATGCCCAATAAAGTAATTTTTTTCTTCTTCCGTGCTGTACTTATTTTCTCCGCATCCCTCAAATGCATAATTTCTTTGTTAATCAGATTAATGTATTCCAATTCTTGTATGCACTCTACTGATCCTTCCAATGTAAAGTTAAGTGTCCATAGATGTCAGAACAACGTATTCTCTTTATTGATGAGGGCCTCCCATAGATCTCTCTTCCCCCGTACTATTTCCAGTAATTCTTTGTTCATACTGTACCAACTGATATGGACAGTAATTGTTCGTTTCGTGCTTTACTAACGGATGAAATCACATTCATGGGGAAGTATCTAACTGTAGTTTCGTATGGTATTGCGTATGTAAATGAAGTAGTGATTAGTCATAAAATTTAATTAAACGAGTGAAACAAACAGGAGCACACTTAAATATAGAGCCAGGAAAGACATACAGATAGTTTTACACTGCTCTGAAATACCAGTGGGGCCCTGTGCTGTTATTATATTGACAATGTGATTTATACACAGCACCAGAGGTTAAATACAGAAATATGATTGCTTAAAGAAATGGAAGAAGTCGCGTGGGTGAAAGAATCGGGGAAAGTCTCACAGTACCCCTACAGACAGCTGAGAAATATCGAAATTAATGAATTAATCACGTACAACAGATCGACGACAGGAGTTTCGTCAAAGTATTAGCTTGCAGAGAAAAGAAGAGTGGGCGCCGTGCTGAAGGTTAGATGCAACGCAAGAGCTACGACAGGTGTTAGAGCACAGTGCCAAAGAACAGCGAAAAAGAAAAGACATCGAGCAATTTAATTTTTTATTTTTTTCTGTTGCGCCATCTTTTAGTCGATTCCATTTCATTCTTCTCCATGTTTCCTACAGTTTATGTTTATACTACCTTCACATACCACAATAGCTTCGGGACTTCGGTAAAAATAGAGATCCTCACTTAAATTATTCCACGTCTAACAGGAAAGAAATCCCAGCATCATTCCAGAAAAAAAGTTCATAAATTCATGAGGTTTATTCATTCCATGAAAAACTCCACGCCAAAAGGGGAAGGATGGAATGGACAAAGCATTATTATTTTCTAAATAATGTAATAACCAACCTGGAAACAAAGAGAAGGAATGTAACATTCCTCATCCACTTGTAAGAAAAGTCTGAAGACGTTGTTTGCCTGGACGATACTCGATTCGTGTGATTTTTAGAGCGGCGGAATGGGGGTAGGACTCTTTGGTACTTGAAGAAAAACACTAGCCAACCAATTTAATACAGTTTCAGTTTCTTCCAAGACATTCACGACTTCACAACCTAAAGTTTCGTGTAAAGAAGCAAACAGTACTTGAAGGAAAACACTAGCCAACCAATTTCTGTACAGCCTCATTTTATTCCAAGGCTTTCATGACTTTACAGCTCAAAATTTCATAAAAAGTAGCTAATTTCATGCGAAGAAAAAATATCAGAAACTGCTGTCACACGAAGAACAAAATAAAGCAGAACCATAAGTAGTTTGAGAAACAATAGCATGAGACATAATAAGTCAGGAATACGCAGGTTAACTGTAATTCATGACCGAAGGTATGCATAGGCCACCCACGTAGAAATTTCATTATAAGATTCTGCAAACAGATTGACGCTCTTCGTTTAAAAAATAACCTAAACAAATTCATCTTTGCCCTACGTTTTGCTGAAGATAAGGAACCGTCCGGTGTGGCCGAGCGGTTCTAGGCGCTTCAGTCTGCAACAGCGCGACCCCTACGCTCGCAGGTTCGAATCCTGTCTAGGGCATGGATGTGTGTGATGTCCTTAGGGCCGGCCGGAGTGGCCGAGCGGTTCTAGGCGCTCCAGTCTGGAACCGCGCGATCGCTACGGTCGCAGGTTCGAATCCTGCCTCGGACATGGATTTGTGTGATGTCCTTAGGTTAGTTAGGTTTAAGTAGTTTTATGTTCTAGGGGACTGATGACCTCAGAAGATAAGTCCCATAGTGCTCAGAGCCATTTGAACCATTTGAAAATAAGGATAAAATAACAGACTTTGCACATAACCTACAAATACTACATATGGCGGACAAAGGCAAGAAAATGAACACAGTCTAAGAAATAGAATTTTATTGCCACTTAGGAACTGCTTAGCGTTTTTTTCTGAATAACATTTCCAGTAATTTTGAAAACTAAAAAATGAAATTAATTTCGTGCTTTAAATAACATCCCATTATGAATATTACGTTCTGTAAATATTTTATCTATCGACACCTTTTTGCGGCTTGTTTGTCTACTTTTAACGTTATAGATAGTGCATAGTGATCTGAAAATGGAGCAGAGGTGACGTCTATAGTGGACACTGCTGTGTACATTCTACCAATTCGACTGGCTAAAGTCGATCGCTGAAAAGTGGAATATTCTGACTCTGTCAGTACTTTTGCTCTACAAATGCACATCCTTCTCTTACGAGAAAAAAAGCTCGACTCTGTTTACTACTAAAAACAAAAAACGGTATCTCAAAAGATGAACGTGAAAACATTAATTCGTTGGTTTACGCTTAATGTATCTGCCGCCTTTTAACTTTCAATCGGTATTTTATCCTTGCTTGTTCTTAAAATACTAACTTAGCGGCATCCTCTGGGGTCTCACAATATCGTTACTGTACACTAGTAACGAAGTAAAAAATTAGATCATACAAGATGTGGCAATTTTTACGCATCTCACTGTTCATGACGTCATATCTCTTTAAGTATTTGCCGTATAGTGATATAATTTTGCAGGTACTTCCTGTACTGTCTGCAAGATGTGTTGCTGATAGAGTTAGTAATAAAGATGTAATAAATTAGGTCATGCCTGATGCGGCAGTTTTATTCCATAAACAGCGGAAATGTAATAAGCGATAACCTAGTTTCCATTTATATTTTGTGGTAGGTGTCAGCGAGAAAAGGTCTCGTAAAGATTTTAAATTATGTCTAAGGTTGGGTGCAAGTCCGTAAGTGCTCTCATTCTCAAACACTAAATGAATGTGGCTTGCCTGTTTGCGCATCGTGAGCTACACTTCTTTTTGACATTCAACTCCAAATGTTGGATTGGTAAGTTCTTCTTACACAGTGATTCTTTCCAGACAGTAAGTGATATTTGTACCAAGTTTCGTTGAAATCGAACCAATGGTTCAGGAGGAGATGCGGAACGTACATGCGTACTTAAACATGTACAGAAATACATTTTACAGTTCCGACGCTATGATAAAATTCACTTCCATCTCCGCGCTATATCAATAGTCGGCCTAGTACCCCCAAAGTATTCAGCAGTTTTACGCAGGGGCTGTACTGTTCCAGGCTATAGTTACCTGTGTGAACTTAATCACTTGGGATTATTACTATATACTCTATCCAGTAGTGTACTTCCAGTGAACCTGCTGGCACAGCGCATATAGACTTGTCGAATTCAAATTGCAGGGTAATTTTCCTTAGAAACTTAACAATTTGCTAATAAACCTGAGGGATTAACAGTGAATGAACACTGAACAACATAGTAGATACAACAAGACTATCAAAAACAAACAACCGCTCATACACACGCACACGCACACGCACACGCACACACACGCACGCACGCACACGCACAGACACACACACACAAACGCACACACACACACACACACACACACACACACACACACACACACATACACACACACACACACACACACACACACACACAGACGAAACGCAAACGTAGATGACACAAAACGTGCCTAGGACACCACAGGCTGGAGTACACAGCACATTCTATACCACCGCATTGCAAGCAGAACTCATGGAACTGTTCAGATGCAAGAGTGCAAAGCCTCTAGTTGACATAAATCAATCGTTCATTAATCAGATAGCACAGACACTTGTTAAAGCACAAAAATCCTTAAAAAAACACAAATCTCAAAGACTAAACACATTATTTGCATTGATCAAACCTACGTCTATTAAAAGAAACTGATGATTTTTAGACTGTGTGTGTTGTGTTTTAAAAACAATGTGAAAGAGCAGCAAATCTGATGAGCATTGTAAAGGAAAAATTGTAATTGATGGGCATTGAAATCAATGTTAATTTTGAGAACATTTGATTTAAGGTCATATTGTGGTTCTGTACACAGAAGTTATAGTTAAGGACCACAGAAAGACAGCTTATGTTAGACGTAACTACCTAGCCTTCTGTAGCCATTTGATGATGATTAAAATTCATGTGGGTGGTGTACCATGTCACTGGATAAAATACTTTAATTATAAACTTAAAACCAGCGCTTCGACTGTATTACAGTGGCCTTCCTCAGGGCAAGATATTCCTTCACCAGTAGACTTGGAATATCAAACGCATTTTTTCCATGATGTGTATCAGTGATTGACGACATCCTGCAAATTAGCGCTTGCCTTCTGATGGACACGGCTTCTTCCTGGTGTGTGTGGAAATGCACTGACAGCTTCCTTAGGCCAGGCCTGCCAAACAGCGCTCCAGCTGCACTCCTGCCTAGCACTCAGAGTGCAGTGGCGAGTGGGACTTATGGGTGTGGGGGACGAGGGCAATAAAGGCTGCAGCCGGACACCGCTAGAGTTGGACAGTTGCCGTGTCAGACGCTAAGCAGTTTGCCAACAATACTACTTGATTTAAATTAGATTTACGTTCTGCATTAGCAGTACTAAGGCGTCTCCGCACTTGTCCAAGAAAGAAAAAAATGGACAAGTCACACATTCAATGCTGAATGGGAATTACCTTACTTTTCGTATTGTTCAAAGGCCAAACAAATTGCTTAATATGCTATGGCACTATTATGAGCTGGAAAAACACTTATTGGAACGTCATTACAACACCAACCACAAAGACGATACGATGCACTTCTTTTTGGATGACCAGTGGTGAATGCAGACTTAACGAATATGGCCATTATAAGATAAAACGAAGTGTAAATAGACTGGCGACAGAATCTTTTATTGCTGACATCACAAATTATTTGAATTCCTTTAATGTCATAATGCAAGGGGAGAATAATTTGGTAACAGATGTAGTGGATAAACTGATGCTATCAAACAAAAATTAATCCTGTGCAAAAATGATCTTCAAGTTCATGGCATGAAACATTTACCGTAACTCAAGGAAGTCATTTGTCGACTAAACTTGATTGAATACGTTTCAGTCATTGAAACATTTCATCATGAGTTCTCAAAGAATTGCAAGACACTGCATTGCAAAAGATGGATTTGGATTATTTGCCAGACCATTTTCGCTGATAATGAACCTTATACATTAAAACAGAAATGTGCATACGTTTATAAACATCACAAAATAATGTTAATTGCCTATATACAACTCTTTTTGTTGTTCTGCTCACCGTATTTGCATTATGTAATATGTTTATTTAATTGAGTAATAAAAGTAATTGCTTTGGCAGAAAAATTAAAATTGGAAAATAGGCACATGTGACAAATCCCTGCTTGTTGTAAGAGTATGCTGCAACATTCGTCTTTTAGAAGTAGCTGCACTGTGCTACAAACACGTCTTCATATCAGAGCCTTCAGCATATAGTCGTCCCACTCACAGCTGCTCATAATAGTGCAGTGGTGGGAGAAGTCAGAGAGCTAAGTTGGTCCAACTACGGTTGCAGAGTGTGAGCAGGATCTGGGAGTGCAAACGTTGGCCAGGACTGTGGTTTAGGCTGGCACGTCCATGTACGATGAGGCTTCTGCCCTGCGACCGCTCACGGTCCGCTGGACTGGGATAGTTGTTAGCCAAGACGCCGAAAGTTTGCTGCAGTCCTCTCTATTGATGTCAGCCTGCTTAATAATTTCAGGCACATCTCAAATTTTGTGTTGCCACGTCCACGATTCTTTCGTCAGTGCACGGTTTTCCTGGAACAAGATAGGCTGTCCAGTCATAGTGGTGTTCCGCTATCGCCGATTTATTATGCTGTGCTAATCACACATAGCGTTCCTGTACTGCTGCTCGTGTGCTAATTGATCTTCCGTTCTCCCCCACGTAGGCAGCGCCACACTCACATATGAAGTACTAGGTTTGTTAGCTGCATCCCTAGTGAACCCTATCATGCTGGGGATCCTATGGATACTGCGGAAAATTCGTTACAAACCCCGTCAGCAGAGGACATTGCCTACCCGTTCACTAAGCCCTGGAAAGTACACTAGTGGAAGCTTGTCTCCATTGCTCTCATCTCTTGTTTTGTTTCGTTGGTCATGGTCGCTTTTCTTATAATGTTGCTGCCATAACCATTGACGAGAAACGTGTGGTGTAGTTCCATCAGCTTATGTTAGGTATAGACCGACTGTCACATTTGTGATCAGTGTAGTAGAACACACATAATGGCGGAAAAACATTTGATATAACAAGTCTCGGAATGTCGGCGTTGAAGAGTCAGTGAACGTAGAACACAAAAAAACGAGGACTTCTGACTGCTACAGGATGGCTGTGTTAAGCTTTCGCTACTTGAGAGAGACTACACGAACTACCGGATTTGTAGGTACCAGAGGTGATATTTAGTGGCTGACAGTTTTAAATTACATTCTCTCATGCACTACCCTGCTATAAATAACCAGTATCATCTAACACTGAGATCACTGTTCAAGGTAGAACTGTGAAGCTAACGACAAGAGTTCAGAACACATTACTTTACAGTTAGCCGACACCAGAAGTTATATATATATATATATATATATATATATATATATATATATATATATATACACTCCTGGAAATGGAAAAAAGAACACATTGACACCGGTGTGTCAGACCCACCATACTTGCTCCGGACACTGCGAGAGGGCTGTACAAGCAATGATCACACGCACGGCACAGCGGACATACCAGGAACCGCGGTGTTGGCCGTCGAATGGCGCTAGCTGCGCAGCATTTGTGCACCGCCGCCGTCAGTGTCAGCCAGTTTGCCGTGGCATACGGAGCTCCATCGCAGTCTTTAACACTGGTAGCATGCCGCGACAGCGTGGACGTGAACCGTATGTGCAGTTGACGGACTTTGAGCGAGGGCGTATAGTGGGCATGCGGGAGGCCGGGTGGACGTACCGCCGAATTGCTCAACACGTGGGGCGTGAGGTCTCCACAGTACATCGATGTTGTCGCCAGTGGTCGGCGGAAGGTGCACGTGCCCGTCGACCTGGGACCGGACCGCAGCGACGCACGGATGCACGCCAAGACCGTAGGATCCTACGCAGTGCCGTAGGGGACCGCACCGCCACTTCCCAGCAAATTAGGAACACTGTTGCTCCTGGGGTATCGGCGAGGACCATTCGCAACCGTCTCCATGAAGCTGGGCTACGGTCCCGCACACCGTTAGGCCGTCTTCCGCTCACGCCCCAACATCGTGCAGCCCGCCTCCAGTGGTGTCGCGACAGGCGTGAATGGAAGGACGAATGGAGACGTGTCGTCTTCAGCGATGAGAGTCGCTTCTGCCTTGGTGCCAATGATGGTCGTATGCGTGTTTGGCGCCGTGCAGGTGAGCGCCACAATCAGGACTGCATACGACCGAGGCACACAGGGCCAACACCCGGCATCATGGTGTGGGGAGCGATCTCCTACACTGGCCGTACACCACTGGTGATCGTCGAGGGGACACTGAATAGTGCACGGTACATCCAAACCGTCATCGAACCCATCGTTCTACCATTCCTAGACCGGCAAGGGAACTTGCTGTTCCAACAGGACAATGCACGTCCGCATGTATCCCGTGCCACCCAACGTGCTGTAGAAGGTGTAAGTCAACTACCCTGGCCAGCAAGATCTCCGGATCTGTCCCCCATTGAGCATGTTTGGGACTGGATGAAGCGTCGTCTCACGCGGTCTGCACGTCCAGCACGAACGCTGGTCCAACTGAGGCGCCAGGTGGAAATGGCATGGCAAGCCGTTCCACAGGACTACATCCAGCATCTCTACGATCGTCTCCATGGGAGAATAGCAGCCTGCATTGCTGCGAAAGGTGGATATACACTGTACTAGTGCCGACATTGTGCATGCTCTGTTGCCTGTGTGTATGTGCCTGTGGTTCTGTCAGTGTGATCATGTGATGTATCTGACCCCAGGAATGTGTCAATAAAGTTTCCCCTTCCTGGGACAATGAATTCACGGTGTTCTTATTTCAATTTCCAGGAGTATATATATATATATATGAGTAAAAGGCATTTAGTGCCAGTTACTACATTTGCACTTCCAGGTAAAATACATCGAACACAACAACCAAAGAACATTATATTACACACACAGAACTCAGAGCGTACAATAACACCAGAGAGGTTAAAAGGCATTTAGTGCCAGTTACTACATTTGCACTTCCAGGTAAAATACATCGAACACAACAACCAAAGAACATTATATTACACACACAGAACTCAGAGCGTACAATAACACCAGAGAGGTCTAATATGTTTCACATGGTGCACTTTGCCGCCGTCTCATAGGAAATATATTGTTCACACAATTCCAACACCCCTCCCCCCCCCCCCTTTGAAAATATATTTTGTGGTTTGCCTTCACAAGATAAACCGAATAGCCCTTTCTTTTCAAACTTCTTTTTGTCCAAGGGTTTGCCAACATGTCTTCTGTGCGCAGGTAGTCCACGGCGATGTTCTGTCGCTCTATATAGTCCCGAATAAAATGGTGCCTTATATCAATATGTTTTGTCCTATCACAAGTCACATCATTTTTAACTAGGTTAATGGCTCATCTATTGTCACAGAAGATCGTTATAAGATCCACGATTAAACTGGGTTCTGTTTCACATATTAATGTTCTTGGCCACAATGCTTCCTGTATGCTGTAAGATACCGCCATATACTCGGCCTCTACGGTACTCAGTGCAACAGTTTTTTGCTTTTGACAGGACCATGAAATGAGACCCCCATTAATTTAAAGCAGCAGCCAGTAGTGGAGCGCCTTTCTCCCAATTCACTCCCTCAGTCCGCATCGCTGTAGCCTTCTAGTTTTACATTACCTTCCCTATGGTATCTTAATTCGTGGTTTGAAGTTCCTCTTAGATATCGGAATATCTTTTTCACAGCTTTCCAGTGCTTTTCCTTTAGGTCTCTGAAATATCTGCTCACTGCGTTGGTGACAGAAGCAATGTCAGGTGGCGACATTTGAGACAAATATAACAGACTCCCCACTGCTTCTAAATATGGAACATTCTTATCACATTCATCTATCTCATTTATATTTAACTTCACTCCTACTTCCATTGGAGTAGTTATGGGTTTATAATCACTTATGCAGAATTTCTTTAGTATTTTTTTCTGTATGTGATGATTGATTTATGCTCAATTCTTGTCTCTCTTCATCCTTAGTGAACTGCATACCTAAATAACGTTTAACTTCTCCCAAATCATGCACCTTAAACTTGGTTTGCAGCTGTTTCTTAAAAATTCTCATTTGGCTTTCGCTTTCAGTCAGGATAAAGACGTCGTCCACTCATATTGCCATTATTATTATCCCTTATCTTCCCCTCTTATAATATGTAGTGGGATCTGCCTTAGATTGCTTCATATTCATATTTATTAGAGTTTTATGTAGACATCGATTCCAGCAATGTCTACTCTGTTTAAGTCCATAAATACTTTTTCGCAGACGCCAAATCTTTTCCCTTTCCGATCTGGTTTTCATGACTTCTTCTGGTGGAATGTCATATATATCCTCCTCAAATTTCGCATTTAAAAATGCTGTTTTTACATACATATGATGAATTGTTAAATTTCGATTTGCTGCCAAGACTAAAAGATATCTCAATGAGGTATACTTGACTACAGGCGAAAAAGTTTCTTTGTAATCTAACCCTTGTTTTTGCGAATATCCTTTTATTACAATTCGTGCTTTATATCTTGGTGATGAATTTTTGGGACTCTTCAGAGTGAATACCCATCTTTCCTGTCATGTTTTCTTATCTGTTGGCGTATTTACCCATTCAATGGTTTCGTTCTGAGATAGAAACTCCAATTCTGTCTCCATCGCTTCTTTCCATTCTGGAGAGTTCGGGAGGCTCCTTGCTTCTTCTGCTGTTGCTGGCTCATCATTAAAAGACTAGGCTGCATACATCTCAAAATACGGATATTCTTTCGGTTTCGGTACGCGAGAAGAACGCCTTACATATTTCTCTTCATTTTGTTCGTCCTCTAACTCACTGTCATCATAAATAGTCTCCATTTGCCTTTGACTGTTCTCTTCCTGTTCTTCAATTTCTATTTCTTCACATAAGGTTTCACTATCGGAAATAGGTGCAGTTAACTTAGTAGTCTTGCCCTCTTCAGAATCCTTTCTATTTTCTAAGAATACTACTGCTTGTAACTATCCTTTTTTTCAATGGATCCATTAATCGGTAGCCCTTTCAATTCTCGCAATAGCCTACAATAATATACTTTCTAGCTTTTGGGTCCCATTTTCCTCTCAGCTGTTTTGGAATGTGCGCCATCGCATCACATCCAAAAACCCTTATATTGCTTAGGCCAGGTTTCCTTCTTACCCATATCTCATAGGGGGTTCTATTTCTTAATGCTTTTATAGGTGATCTATTGTTCAAATATACGGCCGTTGATACCGCCTCTGCCCACAACTCTTTTGATAATCCAGCATCAATTATCATGCTCCTTGCTTTTTCGACAATTGACCAATTAGCCCTCTCAGCAAACCCCATTTTGAGATGGGCTGTACCTTATGGTAGCTTGATGCCTGATTTCCATTTTTGCCAGGACTGTCTTCAATTTCTGGTTAATATACTCTCTCCCGTTACACCTGATGATCTTAATCTTCTTGCCCATCCACTTTTCGACCATATAAACAGGACTATATTGTGAACAATCATCAATATCTGTAAGAAAACAATAACTGCCTCCAATGGATTCACACTCCATACATCTGTATGGATTAACTGCAAGACCCTTGCAGATTTACTTTAGTCTTAAAAGGTATCCTCGCTTGTTTTCCTTTTATGCATACCTCACGAGGGTCCTCGAATACACTACAATTCTGTATTCCCTTTTCCAAAATGGTTCAAATGGCTCTGAGCACTATGGGACTTAACCTCTATGGTCATCAGTCCCCTAGAACTTATAACTACTTAAACCTAACTAACATAAGGACATCACACAACACCCAGTCATCACGAGGCAGAGAAAATCCATGACCCCGCCGGGAATCGAACTCGGGAACCCGGGCACGGGAAGCGAGAACGCTCCCGCACGACCACGAGCTGCGGACGTTTCCCATTTCCATATCCCTTATTAAAGACATACTCTTTATTTTTTAGGTGTCCAAGACTGCGCAGCCATAAAAAAAATTTAAAAAAACCTTCCGCTGAGCATACTGAATGACTAACATTTCTATGTTTACTATCAATGGTATTCAACTTAAAAATACTCCTTTCGTTACTTGCAGTAGTTATAACTTCACTATTTTGGTTGATTGCTCTTGCTCCGTGCATGTCAAAAGTGACTGTATTTCCCTTCTTGACAATTTCCCCTACAGACATTACGTTAGTCGCAATATTTTTTATATAATGAGCATCATGTGCTGTAACCATATCGGGTTCACCATTTACTCTTTCATGTAGGTATAGTTTCCCAGCCAAATGACACTTTCGCTTGCTGCCATCAACAGTAGATATTCACATACGTATGAGTGTTACCTTTAACATCATATAGAAGAGATTTGTCTTTAACAATATGCACAGATGCAACTAGGTCTAAAATCCATTTCAGTTGACAATTACTCACATCTCCAAATGAATAAAAACATGAGAGTGCCTTACCTTTATTATTGGTTCCTCTCTCTGGCCTATCAGTAACATATATCTTTTGCTGCGTGTCTGACCTTGCGATTACTTTTTCTCTGCACTGAGATGCAATATGCCCCTTCTGACATCTATAGCACCTCATTGATTTCTTCCTTTCGTTCTTTGAATAAAGGGCAGATTCAGATTCCTTCTCCAATACATGGCAGCTTGAAGTACTCTTTACATCCTGTAGGATTTGCACTTTAACACTGTCACCCGTGATCGGTGTACCCGAGCTTTCCAGCCCCATAATCATCGGCGCATACCTTTGGAGCAGTCCTGCCAACAGTAGTGTCCTTATCCATTCGTCAGCGATCTCAAACCCAACGTTTCTCAGTTGGTTCGGAGTGGCTATTATTTTGTTGACGTATTCGTCTACACTCTTTTATTTGTCCATCTGAGCGGTAATTAACTCGCGTAATAATCCTACTTTCGTTGGTAAGACCTCCATCCCCCTAATGCACTTCGTAATTTCTCCCAGACTTCTTTCGCTGTCGCAGCTTATTCAACGTGAACATAATTCACTGAGTCACCAGTTAATATCAACTTTGATTTTGCTTTCCCATCCCTACTTGAATAATTCTGATTTCATTGTCCCATCCATCACATCTCATAGATCGTCCGAACGTAAATACGCTTCTAATGCAAATTTCCATGTTGCATAGCTTTCGCGACCCATAAGTCTTTCAATCTGCGGAATTTGTGCCGCGATCATTTTAACGGTAACTCTGAGCTTTCTTAACGTAGAGAATAATAGCGAAGAATAATACAAAAGAGTTTCGTTCGTCTTGTAAGGATGACTCGTACTTCACACAAGTGCACTACTTGGAACTTTTCCAATACTTTCTCACTTTTATATTATGGATATACTTATTCCAAATGCATCGCTGGGGCCATAACCTATTGGAGTCGATACACTTGAATAAGTGCCACTAACTATATTTGCACTTCCAGGTAAAATACATCGAACACAACAAGGAACGCATTACGCATAAAACTCAGAGCGTACAACAGCACCAGAGTGGTCTATTATTATTTCACATGATGCACTTTTCCACCGTCTCACACGAATCATATTGTTCACACAATTCCAGTAGTAACGCTTCAAAATATCGGCATATATTGTGAAATGTGGAAGCATCTACATAATTGATATTCCAGACGTCTTAATTGCGCCTATAGAAGTAAAAGTATCCTACCAGCACATGCCAGGACGTAGCCGTCTGTCCTCGTAAATCAGTCGAGGAATACTAGATCCAGGCATAAAGCTCTACGCACCCAACTCTTGATAATTAATGCTTAATGGTTGGTTTTACAGTCCGTCACCTAGCAATTCAGTGACGCCATATACGCTGTTGCAGAGCAGGGTTGCACTATGAACTGATTTCAAGTAACGACCTCTTGACCTCTCCTGTTCCTCTCTTCTGACATCGTGCCTTCGAGCAATCAAAACTATTAGGTATTCCACTTTACGCTACATATCATCTGTGATGACTGATAAATTGGTTTCTCCCAGAGTATTGCACATTTATGTGCACATGTTCATCTCGTTGTAGCGAAATTAACCGAAAGAGGCATTTAGATTCAACTTTTACCTGAATTTAGCAATATAAATTTTGCTGTTGCATCAAGGTTGCAGAGCATTTAAAATCTGAATGAAAACCGACAACTTTCAGGTTGACGGCGTATGTATATTATACAGTGGCATCCAGTGAAATCTTTGAAAATTAAATCGAATGTAAATCATGACGTTCTACGTTCTGGAATGGGGAAGAGGAGACTGCAAAAATAACCAGGCAGGTTAAAAATTGATCCATTATTTGGGCTTAGTTGGCCGATAGCACTGCATGGAGAGTGGTTTCATGCAAATGGTCACCTAATTTGCATGAATCACTTATCTCTCTATTTGAGGCATTGTACCTATTGTATATTTCAGGAGGCTCCATCACCTGGATTCTCTGATTCGTTTTTCCTCGTTTACATATACTTCATTTGCATCGTCTATATATTTAACGTCAAAATATTGTGCGATTCATCCCAAATTCTGCACAGTTTTCGCAAGTATCCATTGAATAACCTGAAATAAACATAAAATTTGATTTTACGAAAGAGTTATGTAGATTTCTCAAAGACCAGTTCAGCCCAATTTGAACAGTATAACGGCACATATAAAACTAATAACTGTTTTTCAGGGAATCTGGTATGTCTCGATATGTACTGAATTTCCAAGACGCAGTGCAGCAGGAGTTTACAATTGAAACAACTTTTTGAATTATATAAAATCAAGTTTCACAATTGCTATTTGTTCTGACAAGTCCTTTGTGCTGTCACTCTGGTCGATTGTCCCCCACCCCAATTCTCACTTTTTTTTCTTTATTGTATTTCAATTCCCCATCGGGGCGGGCTGGCAGCAGCATATGCGCTGCTCTTCAGCCGAAAGACATAAAACATACAATATTTTTAAATAACATAAAGGAGAAAACATGGTATACGTAGATATACACTACTGGCCATTAAAATTGCTACACCACGAAGATGACGTGCTACAGACGCGAAATTTAACCGACAGGAAGAAGATGCTGTGATATGCAAATGATTAGCTTTTCAGAGCATTCACACAAGGTTGGCGTCGGTGGCGACACCTACAACGTGCTGACACGAGGAGAGTTTCCAACCGATTTCTCATACACAAACAGCAGTTGACCAACGTTGCCTGGTGAAACGTTTTTGTGATGCCTCGTGTAAGGAGGATAAATCCGTACCATCACGTTTCCGACTTTGATAAAGGTCGGATTGTAGCCCATCGCTACATTGCTGCTCGCGTTGGTCGAGATCCAATGACTATTAGTAGAATATGGAATCGGCGGGTTCAGGAGGATAATACGGAACGCCGTGCTGGATCCCAACGGCCTCGTATCACTAGCAGTGGAGATGACAGGCATCTTATCCGCATGGCTGTAACGGATCTTGCAGCCACGTCTCGATCCCTGAGTCAACAGATAGGGGTGTTTGCAAGACAACAACCATCTGCACGAACAGTTCGACGACGTTTGCAGCAGCATGGACTATCAGCTCGGAGACCATGGTTGCGGTTACCCTTGTCGCTGCATCACAGATAGGAGTGCCTGCGATGGTGTACCCAACGACGAACCTGGGTGCACGAATGGCAAAACGTCATTTTTTTCGGATGAATCCAGGTTCTGTTTACAGCATCATGATGGACGCATCCGTGTTTGGCGACATCGCGGTGAACGCCCATTCAAAGCGTGTATTCGTCATCGCCATACTGGCGTATCACGCGGCATGATGGTATGGGGTGTCATTGGTTACACGTCTCGGTCACCTCTTGTTCGCATTGACGGCACTTTGAACAGTGGACGTTACATTTCACATGTGTTACGACCCGTGGCTCTACCCTTCATTCGATCCCTACGAAACCCTACATTTCAGCAGGATAATGCAAGACCGCATGTTGCAGGTCCTGTATGGGCCTTTCTGGATACAGAAAATGTTCGACTGCTGCCCTGGCCAGCACATTCTCCAGATCTCTCACCAAATGAAAACGTCTGGTCAATGGTGGCCGAGCAACTGGCTCATCACAACACGCCAGTCACTACTCTTGGTGAACTGTGGTATCGTGTTGAAGTTGCATGGGCAGCTGTACCTGTACACGCCATCCAATCTCTGTTTGACTCAATGCCCAGGCGTATCAAGGCCGTTATTAAGGCCAGAGGTGGTTGTTCTGGGTACTGATTTCTCAGGATGTATGCACCCAAATTGCGTGAAAATGTAATCACATGTCAGTTCTAGTATAACATATTTGTCCAATTCTAAGGTGTCAGGCAAATCCAACACCTTCCATGAAAACCCTGACATGATAAGCAAATCCAGTAGTATGTCACATAGCTCCGAATAAATCGTGACATTAAATTAACCAAAGTAATACGAGTAACGAGTGAGCAAATGGAATACCACAGACTAACACAAGAATGCTTAAATGGATGTCATACGTTCCCACCATAAGCCAGACGCAGTTCTGAGGGGAGAAACGAGAACAGATTTCGAGAGCAGAACCGTGTTAAGCTAGAAGGCCCTACGATAAGGGACGGACACCCACGTCGCCAGCTAACCGACAGCACCACCCCCCAGCCCATGTTAAATGCTAGAGCCCTCCAGAAGAACAGTAAAGATCTTACGATAACACTAAAAGGGCCACACCAGCTGCAAGTTTTAGCGTGAGACTTTTTCGCGTCTCTGTTACGTTGCAAACGTTCAAAACATTGCCCCACCACGAAAAGTATAACGTTTCTCATTGGATAGACAGAATTTTTGTAGGTGGAGCTTAAGGTTAACATTGAGACCCTGATTGGTCAGATGAAAACACAGCCAGATAGTTGTTTTCAAACCAACTCCGGTAAATTGTAGTAAGGAGAAGTTAGAAAGGAGTTGCTTCCGAGACGGCGAGGTGAGCGGAGCTGTGCTGCCCGCCGCCCCCTGACGAACACCGACAAGGTAATGATCACACGCGATGCCGCATTTTTGAGCGCATAAGGCTTCACTCAGAAGTGCAGAAGTCTCATCTGTTACATCCCCTTTTTACGTAATACTAGTGTCGATCGTCAATTAAATCTTATGGTGTTCACATTTGCCACTTGAAGTAAAAATCTGAAACGCGATGATTTTTCTGTTATACACTCCTGGAAATGGAAAAAAGAACACATTGACACCGGTGTGTCAGACCCACCATACTTGCTCCGGACACTGCGAGAGGGCTGTACAGGCAATGATCACACGCATGGCACAGCGGACACACCAGGAACCGCGGTGTTGGCCGTCGAATGGCGCTAGCTGCGCAGCATTTGTGCACCGCCGCCGTCAGTGTCAGCCAGTTTGCCGTGGCATACGGAGCTCCATCGCAGTCTTTAACACTGGTAGCATGCCGCGACAGCGTGGACGTGAACCGTATGTGCAGTTGACGGACTTTGAGCGAGGGCGTATAGTGGGCATGCGGGAGGCCGGGTGGACGTACCGCCGAATTGCTCAACACGAGGGGCGTGAGGTCTCCACAGTACATCGATGTTGTCGCCAGTGGTCGGCGGAAGGTGCACGTGCCCGTCGACCTGGGACCGGACCGCAGCGACACACGGATGCACGCCAAGACCGTAGGATCCTACGCAGTGCCGTAGGGGACCGCACCGCCACTTCCCAGCAAATTAGGGACACTGTTGCTCCTGGGGTATCGGCGAGGACCATTCGCAACCGTCTCCATGAAGCTGGGCTACGGTCCCGCACACCGTTAGGCCGTCTTCCGCTCACGCCCCAACATCGTGCAGCCCGCCTCCAGTGGTGTCACGACAGGCGTGAATGGAGGGACGAATGGAGACGTGTCGTCTTCAGCGATGAGAGTCGCTTCTGCCTTGGTGCCAATGATGGTCGTATGCGTGTTTGGCGCCGTGCAGGTGAGCGCCACAATCAGGACCGTATACGATCGAGGCACGCAGGGCCAACACCCGGCATCATGGTGTGGGGAGCGATCTCCTACACTGGCCGTACACCACTGGTGATCGTCGAGGGGACACTGAATAGTGCACGGTACATCCAAACCGTCATCGAACCCATCGTTCTACCATTTCTAGACCGGCAAGAGAACTTGCTGTTCCAGCAGGACAATGCACGTCCGCATGTATCCCGTGCCACCCAACGTGCTCTAGAAGGTGTAAGTCAACTACCCTGGCCAACAAGATCTCCGGATCTGTCCCCCATTGAGCATGTTTGGGACTGGATGAAGCGTCGTCTCACGCGGTCTGCACGTCCAGCACGAACGCTGGTCCAACTGAGGCGCCAGGTGGAAATGGCATGGCAAGCCGTTCCACAGGACTACATCCAGCATCTCTACGATCGTCTCCATGGGAGAATAGCAGCCTGCATTGCTGCGAAAGGTAGATATACACTGTACTATTGCCGACATTGTGCATGCTCTGTTGCCTGTGTCTATGTGCCTGTGGTTCTGTCAGTGTGATCACGTGATGTATCTGACCCCAGGAATGTGTCAATAAAGTTTCCCCTTCCTGGGACAATGAATTCACGGTGTTCTTATTTCAATTTCCAGGAGTGTACAATTATTAAGAAGCCACATCAGCCACTGTAATTTACGACAAGATAGATAAGTAATTAAAGATAATGGAGGGTCACTGTAGACCATTTTGATAGATTTCTCTTTTGTGAAACTTAATTTAAACCTAGATTATAGATGTGATATGGCATACGTCACCCTTCGATCCATTGTAGAACTTGGAAACCCATTCAGGGAATATTCGTTCACATTTTTGTTGAACGCAGTTGGTTTTTATCATCCTGTATTAAAACATTTCCTTTTATCAATAGTGCAATTTATAAACAATGTTTTGTGAGTAGAATAAAATTTCTAATGGTAAACTTAACTGCTTTTTCGACGTTATTTTACCAGCTAACTAAAAATAGGAAAGCCTTGAACCCCTTCCACTAAATTAAGTTAGTATTAAGATTCTTTTACAGGGAGTGCAGTGGAGCTGACGCTGAAATCATTAAGTATTTGGTTATATCATCGCTAGTCTCACTGAACTCTTCTGAACTCTACATGTCATGTGCGGTCTGGCATCTCCTTAACAGCAACAGGTCCAAGGTTCAAACTAGTCAATTCCCTAAAAAACACTCTCAGAGCGTCGTTGCGTGAAAGTGGTAGGGACACACGACTTAGAACAATCAGACACCATGCAGAATGTTAGAGAATGGCGACCCTGCCAGGATGGTAAAATACCATGATTTAAGGTCGACCACATGCCTAACTAGGTCAGAAAAATATCCTGTTGAAAAATTTTCGTAATAAAATTTTTTTTTGAAGGGCATAAATAGTTGAAAACAGTAGCTGCAGCGATAGATAGTAATAAAGTATTCAATAGTTAGTGAGACATTCTAGCAGAGACAATTGCATAATTAAGTTATGAATTTTAATATTGTTAGAATTAAGTTTTCTCTCCAATGCAAGCGCACAGGTGGCGGATACATCGTTGACAAGTTGGCTCTGACCCAACAAGTAAGTGAATGGATTATCAAGTCATGTGTGCAAAAAGTTTATGGAACGCGTGAGATCGTATGAGCGCATGTTGACGCGAAATAGGGCGCGTGAATTGCTTTTAAAACAGAAAATAAGGGACTCGGAAAGATTAGTAATGGCAGATCGAGACCTTGACCGAATTGAGGTAGAGATCCAGCATGAAAACGGACAGAGAATAGAGGACAGTACAACAGACGATGCAGTATCGCGAGAAATAGGACAGATAACGCACCATAACGAGGATAATGTACGTCAAAGCATAGAAAACGTAAATCAGCATACGACAGAGGAGCAGGAAAGTAGAGAGACAGTCGATGAGGTTTCTAACTTGCGTCTTGACTACGTAGAACCCATAGTACAAGTAATCATAGCTCCCTCACCACAGAGTACAAGGAATGCGAGCAGAAACGTGTCAAGCGCAGTTCAATGCAATCGGTTGCGAACCAACACTTGGGCGAAAACACAGAGCGTAGGACGTCGGAAGAAAACGCAACAAGACCCACCAATCTGGCAGAATTATTACGACAAATTATGGAAACCATGACAAGTCAAAATAAAGACATAGCGAACCAAATTCAAATTCAGAATGCAGAAACCACGAGACAAATGCGTGAGATTAAAGAAAAAAACAAAAAAATTCAGTTACTCCTAAGTCATATTGAAGACGAGGCAAAAGAATCTCGAGAAGTGATAGGAAACTTAATATCAGGTCACAATCAATTGAGAACAGACATTGACAAGGTACAAGCGGACGTACAAACATTGCGTAATGACACTCAGGACGAGATCAAAACATTACGTAACAACACCCAGGGAGAAGTCAAGAAACTAGAGAAACAGATAAACGAAATTACTAGACAAGCAGCAGGTACAGCGCGTGAAATTGTTGAAAACAGTGTGTTACACAAACGTAGCACAAAAGCAGCGCTGAAAAGATATGATAACCGCATAGTCAAAATAGAAGCGCAAACGAAGCGACAATTTCAGAAATTGCGAACAGAGTTGTTGCAAACCACTGAAGAGCGTAGTGAACAAGATCGAACAAGCACTGAGTCTGCAACCACATCCGTATCTGTAACAGCACCGGAAAAACAAGCAGTTAACGAAGATATTACGCATTTGCGATTCCAATCACAGGCGGGAAGTACCATACGTGAAATCAGACAGCCTGCACAGCAACAAACACGTTTCGAAATTCTTGATGAACAAACGTCATCACAAACACATGCGGAACCACAAATGTATGTTTCAAGATAGTTTGGATCGTGCAATGAAGCAGCAAGGTTAGCCAGACAAGATACCGAACCAATACCTGACAATGGAAAGCCAGGTCGCGAAGAGTACAGTGCAATGCATTCAGCTACACGTTCACAACCGATGGAAGAAAATTGTTGCGTACCACTCCAACGATACTACGCAAGGGTAGGCGAACGTTTCAGTGGACAATATCCAATGGATCTACCACAACCGGAAAGAACGACGGGAGAAATCATCAGAAACAAAGGTGGCGAAGAATCACGAATTTCATATGGAACTATGACGAAGTACGACAACGATCATTTCCTCACAGTCAGAAAATTTCAACACTTTCGAGAAGGAAACTCATTACATCCACGAACTTTTATTGATCAATTCCGAGTAGGATTACCAGAACACTGGACGCTAGCACACAAATTAGACTACATATGCGCACACATGTAAGGAACAGTCGCAGAAACCATGCAGAATGTTGCAGCGACATGCCGATCGTACGAAGATTTCAGAGAGAAGTTTCTCTCACGATATTGGTCCAGCGAAGCACAGAACAGAGTGAAGTACGAATTATTACAGAACCCATATTTTGAAAATTCAGTAGAGAAGAGTACCATGAAATTTTTCGAATTAATGGCAAAGAAAATCAATGCTTAGATGTACCATACAGTGACGGAGAGTTGATTAAATTTTGCGCGATGAAGTTACCATTGAAATACCAGCAATCATTAGTAGGTCGCGTAGGCAATGACGTCGAAGCATTTAAAAGTATTCTAAGAGAACTAGAGTTCATATTTTCGGAAGATGACGCAAGAAAAAGACGAAGCGCACGTGAAAAAGAAATCAAAAAGCAGTGGAATCCACAAGACACAGTACGAAGAAACAATAATTACGAACCACGTGATAACTTCGCACCAAGAAACGACAATAGATTTCAACAAAGAACCGGTTATGGATTTCGAAGAGAATATGGCAATAACTATAATTCACCCAGGAACGGCAACAACTATTACAGAGGGAATAACGACAACCGGAACGGGTACTGGAGAACCAATATACCGACAAATTATCAACAAAGAAACCACTATGAACAAGCTGAACAAGAAAAGAGAATACAGATAGAAGAGGTGGAGGTAAGACCACCAAACCCCGATAAACGTTCGAATTGACAGCTAAGTGTCCATGCCAAACGGAATGACGCACCGACCCAGGACAATTGCAGCACCTTGAACAGAGAAGTAAATACCTTATCACGAGAAGAGAAGAAGGAAGAAACAAATCCGCAGGGACCAGATGAAAACGAAGACACGAAAATAACAATATTGTGTTGGGACGAAATTAATTGGGAGAATACTGACGAGGAAGATGAATTACCAGAGGCATGCACAACGAATGTAGGAGGAAAGGACGAAGTAATGAGTATTGCAGAGCTGTTTGAGATGGAAACCAGGGAAAGTGAATTCAATGAGGATAATGCGCAGTCGACAGAAGTTGAAAATAAGTTACTACTGGGCACAAAACGCAACGTATATAATAAAGGAAGTTATTGAGCGATAATTAGAGCATTTAGATGCCATTATGTGAAAGTAGCGACGAAGAAGGAGTAGATAGACGAGGATGAGGAAAAAGTAGAGGATGTTGAAGAAAGCATAAATAAAGGAAGAAATAGAGAAGAGGAAATAAAAGAGAGAGAAGTAGCAGTCGAAGCTTATCCTACAGAAAGTTCGAATTCACAAGGGAAATTCCTGAAAATACTCATGTATGATTCAGTGGAGGATTCGTTGATACAAGAAGAAGAAGAACAGAACTAACCCCTTTCAAATTCAACCAATTGTGAAGGCCATGGTAAAGCATATCCCAGTCAATATTGTAATTGATAGCGGAAGTGAACTGAGTGCGATTTCAGAAAATTTATTCATGCAGTGTAATGCCAATGAGGAATTGCCAGTTCTGAAAACACGTAAGATTAAAGTAAGAGGTCCTATTAGAAACAATGCTGCGGAAGTTACGAGACAAACAAGGTTAACTCTTTCGTGTCAAGTTCAAAAGATCGAAGCCAACTTCGTGATTATACCTAAACTAACTGTAGATTTGATTATAGGTGCAGATTTTTTAAATGAGAGACGGGCGATAATAGATATTGGGAAAGGTAGCGTAACATTCGGGAATGTCACACTTCTCTTTGAGCAAAAGCTAAAATTAGAAGAAATACCAGTTATAAACAAACAATTAAGAATGACGTGAGATAAAGAGGATGAAGAATTAGAATGGTATGCACAAAAGGGGGAATCACCTCAACTCATGTTAGAAGTCCATAAAGAAATCAACCAAAAATTGCAAGAAGTTCAAGGTATTTCGGAACACAGTAAAAGAGAATTAGAGGGTATTTTACGAGATAAAGCAGAGGTATTTTTACCTAAGACTGGCAGTATTAAACACTTTCAGTACGAGTTTGAAGATTAATTTTATTACTGGTAAATAATCAGCACAATATTTCAAGATTATGTTGCAGATAAGATCGTCAGGAGAAAGAAGAATGAAGAAAGAGGAAGGTGGGAAAAAGAAAGTAGCTTCAATAAAAACAAAAACAAAAATAACACCAATAGTACCACAGATTAAGGTGAAGGGATAAAGCGTAGATAGTCTAACAGCATGAAATACTAAAATGCTATACACCACGACACTACACAAAAAAATTAAAAAAAGAATTTGAGGATTCTTGTAGAAGTTAAGACTCAAAATACACTCCTGGAAATGGAAAAAAGAACACATTGACACCGGTGTGTCAGACCCACCATACTTGCTCCGGACACTGCGAGAGGGCTGTACAAGCAATGATCACACGCATGGCACAGCGGACACACCAGGAACCGCGGTGTTGGCCGTCGAATGGCGCTAGCTGCGCAGCATTTGTGCACCGCCGCCGTCAGTGTCAGCCAGTTTGCCGTGGCATACGGAGCTCCATCGCAGTCTTTAACACTGGTAGCATGCCGCGACAGTGTGGACGTGAACCGTAAGTGCAGTTGACGGACTTTGAGCGAGGGCGTATAGTGGGCATGCGGGAGGCCGGGTGGACGTACCGCCGAATTGCTCAACACGTGGGGCGTGAGGTCTCCACAGTACATCGATGTTGTCGCCAGTGGTCGGCGGAAGGTGCACGTGCCCGTCGACCTGGGACCGGACCGCAGCGACGCACGGATGCACGCCAAGACCGTAGGATCCTACGCAGTGCCGTAGGGGACCGCACCGCCACTTCCCAGCAAATTAGGGACACTGTTGCTCCTGGGGTATCGACGAGGACCATTCGCAACCGTCTCCATGAAGCTGGGCTACGGTCCCGCACACCGTTAGGCCGTCTTCCGCGCACGCCCCAACATCTTGCAGCCCGCCTCCAGTGGTGTCGCGACAGGCGTGAATGGAGGGACGAATGGAGACGTGTCGTCTTCAGCGATGAGAGTCGCTTCTGCCTTGGTGCCAATGATGGTCGTATGCGTGTTTGGCGCCGTGCAGGTGAGCGCCACAATCAGGACTGCATACGACCGAGGCACACAGGGCCAACACCCGGCATCATGGTGTGGGGAGCGATCTCCTACACTGGCCGTACACCACTGGTGATCGTCGAGGGGACACTGAATAGTGCACGGTACATCCAAACCGTCATCGAACCCATCGTTCTACCATTCCTAGACCGGCAAGGGAACTTGCTGTTCCAACAGGACAATGCACGTCCGCATGTATCCCGTGCCACCCAACGTGTTCTAGAAGGTGTAAGTCAACTACCCTGGCCAGCAAGATCTCCGGATCTGTCCCCCATTGAGCATGTTTGGGACTGGATGAAGCGTCGTCTCACGCGGTCTGCACGTCCAGCACGAACGCTGGTCCAACTGAGGCGCCAGGTGGAAATGGCATGGCAAGCCGTTCCACAGGACTACATCCAGCATCTCTACGATCGTCTCCATGGGAGAATAGCAGCCTGCATTGCTGCGAAAGGTGGATATACACTGTATTAGTGCCGACATTGTGCATGCTCTGTTGCCTGTGTCTATGAGCCTGTGGTTCTGTCACTGTGATCATGTGATGTATCTGACCCCAGGAATGTGTCAATAAAGTTTCCCTTTCCTGGGACAATGAATTCACGGTGTTCTTATTTCAATTTCCAGGAGTGTATCTTAGAATTGTAACATGGAAAACGCACTGAAATTTGTAAAGCTTTTTAAGAAGGCGTAAAACAATGTAGGTACTAGACATATGTTAGATGATTATAAGTAAAACTTTTTGTAAGAACCATTGTAAAAACTCCAGCAAAGACCAGATGCAACGACCCACAAGTTGCAACGTGAGAAGTATCAAGAAAGAAAGGGACATAATTAGCCAGACACGATTCCTACAAGGCAGAAGCGTTGAGAGAAGGCAAAGGACAGCAAAGTGGGCAGTATATCTGCTGAACCACAGGGTGGCAGAACTCTGCTGGGACAGAACACAGAACCACAGAGTGGCGGACACTGCTGGGACAGAGGGTCTTGGAATGCCCCGACTCAGCGGAGCGAGTAAAAAACCGGCCCGACGAGAAGACCGCTTGGGAAATCCACCACTGGCAAAAAAAAATTATGTATAAAAGTCACACTACTGCTATTAAACAGCACGCTGATGCCCCAAAACTGAAGAAAACTTCCACAAAGTAAAAATGACATGCCCAAACAATTTATCAAACTGTTACTATGAGGAGAACTTCAAAGCGACTAGTTATCAATAAATATATCCTGCCCAGAGAAGAACCAAGAATCAAGTAAGAAGCAGAGAAAAAGCAGGAAGAACAGAAGTTGAAGATACGCAAGATTAAAACCAAGAAAGAAGATGGGTGAAGAATAGACGACATACCTTCCCAAATCCCTATCCTATTGTAAACAAGTCGTCTGCGAAGTATTACAACGAAAAACGACCGCTTTCAGCGACACATAACGATGACTTTCACGCATACAAAGCCAGTAAACCACGAGATTCTGCACTCACAGCTCCATTCCATTATGGGACCTCCACAACAGCAACACACACTTGCAAAGCCAACAAGGAATGATAAACGAAGCTGTACATCAAATACTTGCCCACATCCATCTCGCTCAAGTCCATCACCTTCATGCAAAAACATTCTGTAACCTCATGTTTAAACATTCATAGGATTGTGTGAATGTGTGAAACCAAATTATGTGCTGTAGGAATTGTGCAAAGGAAACGTGTGAAAAACTAAATAAGTTAAGCACACCAGACAGTTAATAAACTACAAAATAAGAGTCATCGACTATGGACTTAAGTAAAAAATAGACTGTCGATAAAAATAAGTCATTACTTCTGAAATGGACAGTATATGAAGAACAAAAGTAAGGCATAATAAACACTTAAGCTATATGCCACTTATTTTCTCCTCATAAAAATAAAAGAACAACTATATTTTACTTATTTTTTCCTTATAAAAACAAAGAATAAAAAATTATCTTGTTGAATGTTTTCACTTTTTTAACATTTGTACCATTTGTCAGGATAATATCTCAATACTTGTGTATGTATATTTCTTTGTCAAAGATTTCTTGGAAATAATTCTCATTTGATAGTGTAACAATGTTGAAATGAGTGTCGACAAACAAAAACATTTTACTTGTACATGATATTTACAAAAAGTGTTAGGAATAGATTTTACTTAATTACTACATTTATAAAGAAAAATATATTTCTAAGAAAATCGATGTGAAAGACTCCTCACTTTCTGTAAAGAACTTCTTAAAAAACAAACTTCACACTTAAATAAAGAAAGAAAATAATTAAAAATTAATAATAATAATATAAAAATATTCTTCTCTTGTCAATATAAACATATTTTTGAGAAAAATGTGGAAGAATATAAAAATATAAATTAGTAATACAAACTAGCATAGAACCAGAATAACGTGGGTGAACATTAAGCAACAAAATTTAGATAAAGGAATAATTTTTGACTGACTTAGACAACGATTCAATCATTGCCTAACTTCAGTCCAAAAATTAAGTTCGAAGGGTGGTGATATGTAAGGTGTCAGGCAAATCCAACACCTTCCATGAAAACCCTGACATGATAAGCAAATCCAGTAGTATGTCACATAGCTCCGAATAAATCGTGATATTAAATTAACCAAAGTAATACGAGTAACGAGTGAGCAAATGGAATACCACAGACTAACACAAGAATGCCTAAATGCATGTCATACCATCCCACCATAAGCCAGACGCAGTTCTGAGGGGAGAAACGAGAACAGATTTCGAGAGCAGAACCGTGTTAAGCTAGAAGGCCCTACGATAAGGGACGGACACCCACGTCGCCAGCTAACCGACAGCACCACCCCCCAGCCCATGTTAAATGCTAGAGCCCTCCAGAAGAACAGTATAGATCTTACGATAACACTAAAAGGGCCACACCAGCTGCAAGTTTTAGCGTGAGACATTTTCGCGTTTCTGTTACGTTGCAAACGTTCGAAACATTGCCCCACCACGAAAAGTATAACGTTTCTCATTGGATAGACAGAATTTTTGTAGGTGGAGCTTAAGGTTAACATTGAGACCCTGATTGGTCAGATGAAAACACAGCCAGATAGTTTTTTTCAAACCAACTCCGGTAAATTGTAGTAAGGAGAAGTTAGAAAGGAGTTGCTTCCGAGACGGCGAGGTGAGCGGAGCTGTGCTGCCCGCCGCCCCCTGACAAACACCAACAAGGTAATGATCACACGCGATGCCGCATTTTTGAGCGCATAAGGCTTCACTCAGAACTGCAGAAGTCTCATCTGTTACATCCCCTTTTTACGTAATACTAGTGCCGATCGTCAATTAAATCTTATGGTGTTCACATTTGCCACTTGAAGTAAAAATCTGAAACGCGATGATTTTTCTGTTATACAATTATTAAGAAGCCACATCAGCCACTGTAATTTACGACAAGATAGATAAGTAATTAAAGATAATGGAGGGTCACTGTAGACCATTTTGATAGATTTCTCTTTTGTGAAACTTAATTTAAACCTAGATTATAGATGTGATATGGCATACGTCACCCTTCGATCCATTGTAGAACTTGGAAACCCATTCAGGGAATATTCGTTCACATTTTTGTTGAACGCAGTTGGTTTTTATCATCCTGTATTAAAACATTTCCTTTTATTAATAGTGCAATTTATAAACAATGTTTTGTGAGTAGAATAAAATTTCCAATGGTAAACTTAACTGCTTTTTCGACGTTATTTTACCAGCTAACTAAAAATAGGAAAGCCTTGAACCCCTTCCACTAAATTAAGTTAGTATTAAGATTCTTTTACAGGGAGTGCAGTGAAGCTGACACTGAAATCATTAAGTATTTGGTTATATCATCGCTAGTCTCACTGAACTCTTCTGAACTCTACATGTCATATGTGGTCTTAACAGCAACAGGTCCCAGGTTCAAACTAGTCAATTCCCTAAAAAACACTCTCTGAGCATCGTTGCACGAAAGTGGTAGGGAGACACGACTTAGAATAGACAGACACCACGCAGAATGTTAGACAATGAATAGCCATTTATCATCTGCATTTCTTCTTGGTGTAGCACTTTTAATGACCAGTAGTGTAAAAAAAGGAAGGCGAACGTTATGGAAGACAATAGACAAAAAGGGGCGACTGTAAAATGGAGATAAAAACCGTAAAATGATAGCGCACACAAACAAACCACACACTGGAACAATTAAAACAACACAAGGCGAAGTATAACCAGAGCACAGAAGTATCAACAGACCACATAGCACAATCACTGACAGGAACACTATGTACAAGTCCAGCATACAATTAAAGTCACACCTCTCGATGTACAGGAGAACAGCACCAATCACAACACTGATGTAGCGCACTGATGACGATGAGCAAAACAGAAGATTTGCCAGGTGCAAGGAGATGAGGGGAACAAGCGAGGGATGGGAAGAGAGGGGGGCAGACAGGCGGGGAGCGCGATGAAGAGGGCCGGGGAGGAAAGGACATGGGAAGAAAAGAGGCAAGGATGGGGTGCAGGGACTTGGGAGGGGGGGAAGGAGGAAAATCCGCTCTGGGAGAAAGAGGGTAGAGGAAAAAGGGGGCCCTTGGGAGGAGGGGACAAGGCCAAGTTACAGTTGGAAGGAAGGATATGTGTCACAGCAAAGTTCAACATCTGGGAGGTGGAATGCTGCAAATTGCCCTGATGAAGGAGATGGAGGGTGTGGAGGTGGAGAGAGGGAGGAATACAACAATAGAGGAGCGGCAATGGGCAGGGGCAGAGAGGAAGGAGGAAACAAGGGGGTTGGGGGGGGGGAGATCAAGCCTGCAGACGGTGTAAAGGATGTGGAGATGTTGGAGGAAAAGTAGGAGGTGGGGGAAGAGGATGAGGTCGTACAGGAGCCATGTGGGTGAAGAAAGGCGGATACAGTAGGCAAGACAGAGTGCATGGCGTTCAAGGTTTTGAAGGGCCTTGTAAAAGTGGGTGGGTGGTGCAGAGATCCAGGCAATGCTGGCATAACAGAGGATAGGACGGATGAGGGATTTGTAGGTGTGGAGGATGGTGGAAGGATGCAATCTCCATGTCTGGCCAGACAGGAGTTTCAGGAGGCGGAGGCGGGAATGGGCTTTCTGCTGGATGGACAGGAGGTGAGGGGTCCAGGTGAGGTGACAGTCGAGGGTGACCAATTCTCACTATGATCATTGAGACATATAGTGCCTTATTTTTAACTAAATGACAAGTACAAGTACCTTTTTAAAAGATTATTTGTTTCTTGTGGTGTTTTGTCTGTCTGTCTGCTATTCCAGTGCTCCTACCATCTAGTCCCATTCCATCACCATATGTACAGTCATTGTATGTTTACTATGGCTTCACATCAGTCATTGTTTATGTAAGCACACGTTTCATAGGCAGAGCTCTGTTTATATAGATATGTTGTTGGCCATTATCTCTTTCAGTGTCTATCACAATATTCCAAGAACATTTTCACGTTGTGCGTTTCCTCTATACATGTGTTATGGTTTCAACTATTAGTGCTCTCCCGTAATGCGCTATTTCCTATTAATTAGTGCTGATAAACAACCTATATTGTGGGCCGCTCAGATTTCGTAAAATATTTCTTAACCGTGGTCTTAGAGTCTTATTACACAAAACTCTAAAAAAAGTTTCGTAAAGGACGATCATGGAAAACAGTAAGACAGATCGTTGGCATAAATGTTGGGATAGTAACTCGATTTCAGCCACCTCATGTATAGTGCATTAATATCTAATTTCACTTAATAGGGATCTAGCTAAATTAAAGACACTAATTATCTTCAGTTTGTTTGTCTGGACACATTAATTATCTCACTCGCATCAGCATCTCACACACACATTGGGTTATAATGATCAGATCGCAACTGTCCTTCTGTCTGATGGTTTTAGTATTGTACAGACAAGGCAGTGGCAATACTTTTTAATCATGACCATATATTTCTTCACCATGTCGGTAAATTTCTGTGCATGTTAACAGTATTCTCCTAGATATATTGATATTTTATGGGATGAATGGTGTAGCCAACCAACGGATAATAGAGGGAGTTGTACTTAGTAATTCAACCAATATAGTCTGAGGACATGACTCTAACTGGGGAGATTTCACGTTTGGTGTTCCTCAAGACTTAATCACAGGTCCACCATTGTTGCTCATATATGTAAACGATCTTCCATCTAATGTATAACAGGCAGAATTAGTTATTTTTTGCAGATACCACTAGACTTGTAATCATTCCAAGTATACATACAGAAACAGAAGAAACGGTGAACAAAGTTCTTACAAATATCATTGACTTGATTTCTGCGGTTGGTCTCATCCTCAACATATTCAGTTTTGCACATCCAAAGGTGCTACACCAATGATAAGTGTGTCACTTGGTCAGTCAATATAGAGACACTTAATACTGTTCCAGGATGACTCTGGAGTTGTCTGATGATGTCCTATATGTGCTCAATTGGAGACAGATCCATTGACCGAGGAAACCATGACAACATGCACAGCATGTTGGTTTACAAAGTGGTACGTGGGCCAGCGCTATCCTGTTGGAAAACAGCCCATGGAATTCTCTTCATCAATGGCAGCACTAGAGGTCGAATCACCAGACTGACGCACAATTTTGCAGTCTGAGGCGCGGGACAACAACGATAGTGCTCCTGCCGTCAAACAAAATCGTACGCCAGCCCAAAATTCCAGGTGTAGGTCCTGTGTCTAGCACGCTGACAGACTGTTTGCAGGCTCTCAACGGAACTTTTTGTAACCAACACACGGCCATCACTGGCACAGTGGCAGAACCAGCTTCCATCAGAAAACACAACAGACCTCCACCCTGTCCTCCAATTAATTCTAACTTGATACCACTGAAGTCGCTGATGGCATTAGTTTGGCGTCAGCAGAAAAACGTTACAGAGCGTATGGCTTAGAGTTGTTCTTGAAACAACCGATTTTTAACAGTTCGTTTTGTCACTGAGTGCCAACTACTGCTCATATTGTTGCTGCAGATGCAGTACGAAGCGACAGTGCCATACGCCGAACAAGATGGTCTAGTAGCGCCACTCCTATGTGCATTGCACGAAATTTGAATACCCATCATCTTTCAGACGTTGAAAAATACCTGCCAACTTTCGTTTATGTCGCACAACTCCTTTTTAGTGTTGCGTTTTCTTTTCTGTTGGTGTAATTCAACAAGCCATTTCGACAGTAAATTCATAACTGTTACACTGCGTCTTGAAAATTCATTACATCTCGATCCATACCAAATCCCATGATAACAGCAGTTTTATAAGAGCCGTGATAGATATTAAACTGGCCAAGGTGAATTGAACTGGTTTTTGACAAATCGATACAACTCATGGTAAAATCGAACTTAATGTTTATTTCAGGTGATTCAATAAATACTTGCGAAAAATGGACTGAATTATAGGATGAATAGCGCAATATTTTAATCTAAAACTATAGGCGATTGAAAACAAAGTATGTATAAATGAAGAAAAACAGTCACCGAAGCCAGTTGTAATGCGGCACACGTAGGCAGAGAAGTGTATGTGTACAAGTTAGGCGGTGCGAAATACGAGTATTTCCAGGGGGTAATTATCCCTGAGGGGTGAAATGCAATTTTTTGAAAGGTAAAAACAAAAAGGTTCATTGTCTTTCTGTCACAAAACTATACTATTTTTAAAAGATCGTTATTTCGTAAGACTGTAATACTGATTACATATGTAACCAATAATTATTTCTTTAAGTTCAAATGCAAGTATTAACGGGTGAGACACTGTTGTGGAGAATACAGCTTGTGAAATGAGTGTATGAACATCTTCCTCACACAGTCTACCCACTACACATATTCTTTGAACTTCCAACTATGCGTCTGCGACAGCGAAATTGAGACATACATATCACATATGTTTAAATGTCTAAGGAAAATGTCTTCTCCGAGTTGTAGGTGATTTCCATAACAGACCAAAAATTGTTTTATTACTCACTTTGCAACAATAAATGAGCTAACTGACAGCACTACCCTGCTGTGCGTTCACACATAATAATAATAATTATTATTATTATTTCTTTCTTTTCTCAGATGTTATGACTAGTCAAAAATGGAAAGTGACATGGACCTTGATCAAGCGTGACTTCCTTTTAACTGTACGGTATATGTTATATTGCATTTAGGAACTTTCGGGTAATTGAACATGTATCAATAATTACGGATTTCTGTAGTTGTACATATAAGTTTGGATGTAGCTGTATTGCATTGATGAACTGGTGTATATTGTGTGGTATGACTCCTGTAGTTGATAGTATAATTGGTATAATGTCAACTTTATCCTGATGCCACATGTCTTTGACTTCCTCAGCCAGTTGGATGTATTTTTCAATTTTTTCTCCTGTTTTCTTTTGTATATTTGTTGTATTGGGTAATGATATTTCGATTAGTTGTGTTAATTTCTTCTTTTTATTGGTGAGTATGATGTCAGGTTTGTTATGTGGTGTTGTTTTATCTTTTATAATGGTTCTGTTCCATTATAATTTGTATTCATCATTCTCCAGTACATTTTGTGGTGCATACTTGTATGTGGGAACGTGTTGTTTTATAAGTTTATGTTGTAAGGCAAGCTGTTGATGTATTATTTTTGCTACATTGTCGTGTCTCCTGGTGTATTCTGTATTTGTTAGTATTTTACATCCGCTTGTGATGTGATCTACTGTTTCTATTTGTTGTTTGCAAAGTCTGCATTTATCTGTTGTGGTATTGGGATCTTTAATAGTATGCTTGCTGTAATATCTGGTGTTTACTGTTTGATCCTGTATTGCAATCATGAATCCTTCCGTCTCACTGTATATATTGCCTTTTCTTAGCCATGTGTTGGATGCGTCTTGATCGATGTGTGCCTGTGTTAGATGATACGGGTGCTTGCCATGTAGTGTTTCCTTTTTCCAATTTACGTTCTTCGTATCTGTTGATGTTATGTGATCTAAAGGGTTGTAGAAGTGGTTATGAAATTGCAGTGGTGTAGCCGATGTATTTATATGAGTGATTGCTTTGTGTATTTTTCTAGTTTCTGCTCGTTCTAAAAAGAATTTTCTTAAATTGTCTACCTGTCCATAATGTAGGTTTTTTATGTCGATAAATCCCTTTCCTCCTTCCTTTCTGCTTAATGTGAATCTTTCTGTTGCTGAATGTATGTGATGTATTCTATATTTGTGGCATTGTGATCGTGTAAGCGTATTGAGTGCTTCTAGGTCTGTGTTACTCCATTTCACTACTCCAAATGAGTAGGTCAATATTGGTATAGCATAAGTATTTTTGTCTTGTTTCTTGCTGTCAATTCTGTTTTCAGTATTTTTGTTAGTCTTTGTCTACATTTTTCTTTTAGTTCTTCTTTAATATTTGTATTATCTATTCCTATTTTTTGTCTGTATCCTAGATATTTACAGGCATCTGTTTTTTCCATCGCTTCTATGCACTCGCTGTGGTTATCCAATATGTAATCTTCTTGTTTAGTGTGTTTTCCCTTGACTATGCTATTTTTCTTACATTTGTCTGTTCCAAAAGCCATATTTATATCACTACTGAATACTTCTGTTATATTTAGTAATTGGTTGAGTTGTTGATTTGCTGCTGCCAGTAGTTTTAGATCATCCATAATTATTATTATTATTATTATTATTATTCGTAATGGTCAGACACAAGGCATTGGCAGCCTGAAGTCTTCCATGGTCTAGCGTTTCAGAAGTAAGGATTCCAGTAGTCAAGTAATTACTAATAGTACATATAGCGCAAACTTCATCTTGGTTGATTTTAAATGATGGTGCGGTGTGGGAGCGTAACGTGTTTCGGTGTGGGAGTGGAGTGGTGCAGAGAAAGAATGTTTGGTAACACATGTCTACCCTCAATATGGATAGTTAGCTTTCTTTTCCGAGTAGAGGTTATGGGCAGCACTTGTGATGCACTGAGAATTGCATCATCATTCTGGTAGATAAGCAGTACCAACTGACTCATTGACTCATTACTTCGTGGTTTAATGTAACAGTTACAAAAATTAAATGCCAAAAACACTTATCTTTATCATTTTAAAATTAAATATGTTCAAAGAATATTATTTTTCGTTGTAAGGTTTAGGTAGGCTCCAATGTACGTAGATGACTGTGGGGGTGGTGGAGGGGTACTAGTTAATATCTGAGTGCACTTTAAGGTAATGGTGTTAGAAAGGTTAGGAACCACTGCTCTATGCGATACTATCGGCCAGCAATATCCAAATTCCATTTCCAAATTTAGAAAGCCACGTCTCTTACCTTCTATGGATTTTAAAAGATTTCAGTGAGTAACACTGTATAATATACACACGCTGTCAACATAAACATTGTCTGTTTTCATTCAAATTTTCAATGCCTCGCAACCTTGATGCAACTAAAAAATTTGCGTCACTAAACACGTGAAAAACTTAGACCAAGGGGCTCTTTAGGTTAATTTCGCTAGAACGAAACGAACATGCACACCTAGGTGTGGATGTTCTGGAAGGAAGGAATTTATCAGTCATCGCAGATGATACGTAAGATGAATGAAGTACCTAATAGTTTTGATTGCCTGAAGGCACCATGTCTGAAGAGAAGAACAGGAGAGATAAAGCAAATGTTACTTTAAATCGTTTGGTAGTGTAGTTCTGCTCTACAACAATGTGTATGGCGTCCTGAACTGCTAGGTGACGGACTGTTGAAATCGACCAATAAGCGTTAATCATCAAGGGCCGAAGGGTAGCTGGCCATGCCCGGATCTAGTAATCCTCGACTGGTTTACCAGGACAAACGGCTAGATCTGGGCAGGTGCTGGTGGGATCCTTCTACTTCCATATCCGCAATTAAGATGTCTTGAATATTAATAATGTAGATCCTTCCAGATTTCACAATACATGCCGATACTTAGAAGCGTTACTCACCAGTAGCTAGAAGCAGGGGAGATTCGTTCGAGTACACACTGCTGCTATTATTTTTTTCTAGATGCTAATGGTAAGAATTATATTCTTGAGACTAATTCAATCCTTTTTCGTCATTTACCACGTCAGTTTCAGAATTGATAGTGATGTCTCTGCTAGCTATTTCCTAACATTGTACTTTAGAAACAGGTGACTGACAACATCCGCCAAATAACATAAGGTAAATAAATCAAATGTGTGAAACTTCTCATAATAACGACCTTGAGAAAGATAATTAGATTATTGCATATAAAATAATTTAATTAGAATATATTCATCGATATTAAACACTGGGTGGTGATATACCACATTTCTAGCGGCTGTTTGAATGCTAGGTGCTAATGATATGTACATATCACGTCTGGAACAACAATAAGGGATCATGCACTGAACTCGAGTCTGTTGGTTCATAGTTTCACCGCGTTATACATCTGCAACAAGAAAGTGCGTAACAGAGTGTGATTTAACACTGTCAAATACTAAACATCAAGTCTATCTAAGACTGTGGCTTAAAAGCGATGAGAAACAATGCTGGATTTTACATGAAGATCGATGTTGTGGAGATGATACCACTTGAGGAGTTAAAAGTATGATTTTATGATTTTACATGACATATCGTAATGATGTGGAATCAGTAACTTTACATTCACATTGCATAATAATTTTTACATACGGCTAAATTTGAACATTTCTACGATTTGCTTACATTACAAAGAGAAAAACAGTTACACAGGTGTGTGTTACTAGCCACCGCCTTTTACAGATTACACTGCTAAAGAAAACCTTAATGTGCAGTAATAATTGTAATTTTCCCTTCTGGTGGTGTAATTACGTACATAATTGTTCTTTTTGAACTGTAGTGTATTATGTACAACAACCTTTGAGAAGAAATAAATATATTACGAAGCAGTAGTCAGAATGCCCAATTTCATCAACAGATGTCTACAAGACGATCGTGGGTGAGTATCACAAATTAATCTTACAACACGTTTTACGCAATCAAGACATTCTTTCTTAAATATGAGTTATCCCTGAACATTATTTCACATCACATTATTGAAAGAAAACATAAAAGATACGTCAACTTATTGATTTGTCACTCCCCGAGATTTGTCATTATTTCTAAGTGTAAGAGTGGCTGAACTAAGTTGTTTTAGGAGTTCCAAAACTTGCTGTTTCCAATTTAAATTATCATCAAAGTGGACACCTAAGAATTTGGATGTTCCCCTCCCCCCACCCTATTTATTATTTGTACATCAGTTGACACTCTTATCATTGGCATAACACCACTAAATGTAGAGAATTGATTGTTTTTCTTTTTTTAAGAGTGCTACTATTCACAGAAAACTGTTCAATGATACTTTTAAAGCTTTGTTTACCATTTCTTCTGTTTATGTATATATGACTAGATTGATTAAAAAATAGTGCCATCTGCAGAAAGAACTAATTCCTCTTCTTGTATATTAGACAGCAGAACGTTTACATAAAAGAGGAAGACTGTGCCTTGGGGAAACCCAAAAGTGATTTCTCCCCAGTTATAATTACTTACCTGACTGTACTGGTTGAATTACTGTGTACTACTGTCTTCATTCTCCTGGTTGTATCTGACATTCTCCATTGGTTGGTTATACCATCCATCCCATAAAATATTAGTTTATCAAGGAGAATACTGCTAACGCATGGAGAAATTTAGCGACATGATCAAGAAATCTGTAATCATAGCTGAGAACGATTGCAGCTGCCTAGTACGTATAGTACTGAATCTATCACACGGAACGACATTCGCGATCTGGCCATTGTATTAACCCACCGGGTGTCAGGTGTCAGAGATAATGGAGCGGGCGAGATAATTAATGTCCCCAGACTAACGAGGTGAAGACAATCAATCTTTTTAATTTACCTAATGATTTCATTTGATATCTATCAAGTGAAATTAAACATTAGTGCATTATACATGAAGTGGCTGAAATGGAGTAACTATTCCAACATTTATATTAATGATGTGTTTTAGCGTTATCCAAGATCTTCCTTGATGAGTCTCTATCAACGAGACATAGTGTACTTAGAGTTTTGCGAAATAAGAATGTATGGCTAGAGTTTAGAAATATCTTACGAAAACTGACCGACCCACAAAACGTGTTGTTTACCACTATCATACCCATTGAGTGGTTACTAGGGAACAACGCATTCCACGAGAGCGCCTAAAGTTTCAAACCGTAACACACGTATTAAGAAAATACACTAACTGAGAAATGTTCCTGGAATATTGATTTAGAGGCTAAAACAGATGAATAGCTAACAACGTGTCTGTGTAAACAGAGATCCTCCTATTCTGTAGAAGAAATTCTGTCACTGTAATTTGTAAAAGGCGCTGGGTGGGAATTACTAACCCGCATTTGTATATCTCTTCTTTTTGTAATATAAAAAAATTAAATATTCACAATTTGGCCATATGCGCAAATTGATTTGCGATGTAAATGTAAAATGACTAGTTCCACCTCATTACATCTGTCGTGCAAAATCATCCATGGAACATGGAACTAACTAACAAACAAGTTCACCTATTGGCACACTACGTGAATTCCATATTTTCCAGAAAACCTGCTGACGTCGGAAGCAGTAATATCATGCTAGGAACAGTATACGATCTCCCCAAGTAAAGAAGCTACGTTTATACCTCAAGGGGTATCCTTCCCATAACAGCGCTATTAAACGAATAGTCTCAGCTGTGACAAAAATTACATCCGCCACAAATAACTGTCGGGAAAAAAGAATTTTGACAGGTGCAAACAGATGTTAGAGTTTAAGGAACTCCCCGATTTGTCAGCACTGGAGATGACATTAGTGTCTCCTAGTTTTAAATTACACTCTGTCGTACACTTTCCTGCTACAGATGGCCAATATATTATCTAACGCCGGTCGATATTCATGATGGAACTGTGAACCCACAGACTCGAGTTCAGAACACAGTCTTTTACCGTTAGCCTACTTCAGAAGTGATATGTATGTATACACTATTATCTAGCATCTAGTCTGTCCCTAGACGAGTGGTATTTACACTACAATGTGTTTAATATTACAACCTGCGCAGATATAATGACACCATGAAAAAAGCTGAAGCACATTCTCTCCATCAGATAAATGAATATCTTCTAATTAAAGTATTTCAAATATAATAATCTAATTATCTTTCCCAAGGCCGTTATTATGAGTTGTTTCATACATTTCATTTATTTACTTTACGTTATTTGGCGGATGTTATCAGTTACATTTTTCGAAAGCCACACTATTAAGCAAAAGCTAGCAGAGACATCACTGTAATTTCTGAAACTGACATGGTAAATGACAAAAAAGAACTGAATTTTCCGTAAGAAAATAATTCTAGCCATTAACGTCTAGAAAAAAATAATAGCAGCAGTGTATATTCAAATGGCTCTGAGCACTATGGGACTTAACTGCTGTAGTCATCTACATCTACATCTATACTCCGCGAGCCACCTTACGGTGTGTGGCGGAGGGTATTTATTGTACCACTATCTGATCCCCCCTTCCCTGTTCCATTCACGAATTGTGCGTGGGAAGAACGACTGCTTGTAAGTCTCCGTATTTGCTCTAATTTCTCGGATCTTTTCGTTGTGATCATTACGCGAGATATATGTGGGCGGTAGTAATATGTTGCCCATCTCTTCCCGGAATGTGCTCTCTCGTAATTTCGATAATAAACCTCTCCGTATTGCGTAACGCCTTTCTTGAAGTGTCCGCCACTGGAGCTTGTTCAGCATCTCCGTAACGCTCTCGCGCTGACTAAATGTCCCCATGACGAATCGCGCTGCTTTTCGCTGGATCATGTCTATCTCTTCTATTAATCCAACCTGGTAAGGGTCCCATACTGATGAGCAATACTCAAGAATCGGACGAACAAGCGTTTTGTAAGCTACTTCTTTCGTCGATGAGTCACATTTTCTTAGAATTCTTCCTATGAATCTCAACCTGGCGCCTGCTTTTCCCACTATTTGTTTTATGTGATCATTCCACTTCAGATCGCTCCGGATAGTAACTCCTAAGTATTTTACGGTCGTTACCGCTTCCAATGATTTACCACCTGTGGCATAATCGTACTGGAATGGATTTCTGCCCCTATGTATGCGCATTATATTACATTTATCTACGTTTAGGGAAAGCTGCCAGCTGTCGCACCATGCATTAATCCTCTGCAGGTCTTCCTGGAGTACGTACGAGTCTTCTGATGTTGCTACTTTCTTGTAGACAACCGTGTCATCTGCAAATAGCCTCACGGAGCTACCGATGTTGTCAACTAAGTCATTTATGTATATTGTAAACAATAAAGGTCCTATCACGCTTCCTTGCGGTACTCCCGAAATTACCTCTACATCTGCAGATTTTGAACCGTTAAGAATGACATGTTGTGTTCTTTCTTCTAGGAAATACTGAATCCAATCACAAACCTGGTCCGATATTCCGTAAGCTCGTATTTTTTTCACTAAACGTAAGTGCGGAACCGTATCAAATGCCTTCCTGAAGTCCAGGAATACGGCATCAATCTGCTCGCCAGTGTCTACGGCACTGTGAATTTCTTGGGCAAATAGGGCGAGCTGAGTTTCACATGATCTCTGTTTGCGGAATCCATGTTGGTTATGATGAAGGAGATTTGTATTATCTAAGAACGTCATAATACGAGAACACAAAACATGTTCCATTATTCTACAACAGATTGACGTAAGCGAAATAGGCCTATAATTATTCGCATCTGATTTATGACCCTTCTTGAAAATGGGAACGACCTGCGCTTTCTTCCAGTCGCTAGGTACTTTACGTTCTTCCAGCGATCTACGATAAATTGCTGATAGAAAGGGGGCAAGTTCTTTAGCATAATCACTGTAGAATCTTAAGGGTATCTCGTCTGGTCCGGATGCTTTTCCGCTACTAAGTGATAGCAGTTGTTTTTCAATTCCGATATCGTTTATTTCAATATTTTCCATTTTGACGTCCGTGCGACGGCTGAAGTCAGGGACCGTGTTACGATTTTCCGCAGTGAAACAGTTTCGGAACACTGAATTCAGTATTTCTGCCTTTCTTCGGTCGTCCTCTGTTTCGGTGCCATCGTGGTCAACGAGTGACTGAATAGGGGATTTAGATCCGCTTACCGATTTTACATATGACCAAAACTTTTTAGGGTTCTTGTTTAGATTGTTTGCCAATGTTTTACGTTCGAATTCGTTGAATGCTTCTCTCATTGCTCTCTTTACGCTCTTTTTCGCTTCGTTCAGCTTTTCCTTATCAGCTATGATTCGACTACTCTTAAACCTATGATGAAGCTTTCTTTGTTTCCGTAGTACCTTTCGTACATGATTGTTATACCACGGTGGATCTTTCCCCTCGCTTTGGACCTTAGTCGGTACGAACTTATCTAAGGCGTACTGGACGATGTTTCTGAATTTTTTCCATTTTTGTTCCACATCCTCTTCCTCAGAAATGAACGTTTGATGGTGGTCACTCAGATATTCTGCGATTTGTGCCCTATCACTCTTGTTAAGCAAATATATTTTCCTTCCTTTCTTGGCATTTCTTATTACACTTGTAGTCATTGATGCAACCACTGACTTATGATCACTGATACCCTCTTCTACATTCACGGAGTCGAAAAGTTCCGGTCTATTTGTTGCTATGAGGTCTAAAACGTTAGCTTCACGAGTTGGTTCTCTAACTATCTGCTCGAAGTAATTCTCGGACAAGGCAGTCAGGATAATGTCACAAGAGTCTCTGTCCCTGGCTCCAGTTCTGATTGTGTGACTGTCCCATTCTATACCTGGTAGATTGAAGTCTCCCCCTATTACAATAGTATGATCACGAAACTTCTTCACGACGTTCTGCAGGCTCTCTCTGAGGCGCTCAACTACTACGGTTGCTGATGCAGGTGGTCTATAGAAGCATCCGACTATCATATCTGATCCACCTTTGATACTTAGCTTAACCCAGATTATTTCACATTCGCATTCGCTAATAACTTCACTGGATATTATTGAATTCTTTACTGCTATAAATACTCCTCCACCATTGGCGTTTATCCTATCCTTGCGGTATATATTCCATTCTGTGTCTAGGATTTCGTTACTGTTCACTTCCGGTTTTAACCAACTTTCCGTTCCTAATACTATATGCGCACTATTTCCTTCAATAAGAGATACTAATTCAGGAACCTTGCCCTGGATACTCCTGCAGTTTACCAATATTACGTTAACTTTTCCTGTTTTTGGTCTCTGAGGACGGACGTTCTTTATCAACGATGATAATGTCCTCTCTGGTAAGCCGTCAGGTATTTTATCGTTTCGCCCAAGGGGGGGTCCCTCTAACCTAAAAAACCCCCGTCCGTATGTTCAAATCAATGTCCTCTGCTTAACGGTGAGTAACGTTTCCAAATATTGCAATTTTTTGTGAAATTGGACGCATCTACATAATTCATATTTCAGACATCTTAATTGCGGGTGTGGAAGTAAAAGGATCCGGCCAGCACCTACCCGGACCTAGCCGTCTGTCCTGGTAATCCAGTAGACGAATACTAGACCCGGACATGGCGAGCTACCCACCCACCGTTCATGATTAACGCTCATTGGTCGCTTTTGCAGTCCATCACCTAGCAATTCAGTGACGCCATACACACTGTTGTAGAGCAGTACTGCACTACGAATTATTTAAAGTAACGTCCTTTTGACCTTTCCTGCTCTTCTCTACAGACATTGTGCCTTCAGGCAATCAAAACTATTAGGTATTTCATTTCACACTATGTATCATCTGTTATGATTTATAAATTCCTTTCTTCCAGAACATTCCACACCTAGATGCACATGTTCACTTCGATGTAGCGAAATTTTCCAAAAGAGTCACTTGGTTTCAACTTTTACACATATTTAGTACCGTAAATTTTGCTGTCGCATCAAGGTTACAGAGCATTCAAAATCTGAATGAAAACAGCCAACGCTCAGGTTGGCAGCATGTGTATATTACACAGTGTTATTCATTCAAATCTTTTAAAATCAAACAGAAAGTAAGAGGCATGACGTTCCGCGTCCTGAAATGGGGAAGATGAGACTGCAAAGCGTAACCAAGCAGATTAAAACTTCATCCGTTACTTGGATATTGCTGGTCGATAGTATCGCATAGAGCATGGCACCATTTACATTCTCGTATTTTGTACCACCAAACTAGTACGCATGCACTTCTATGTTTATGTGTGGCGCATTACAAATGCCTTCACTGAGTTTGTTTTTCTTCATTAACACGTACTTTTTTTCAGTCACGCACATTCTCAGGTAAATTTTTCGGAAATATTCAGTGACGGAAATAAAATCGCGTCACCAATAAGGAGTTTTGCTACATAAACGAAAGCTGGTGGAGGTGTTTCTACATCTGAAGGACTTCGTCTATTCAGATTTGTGCGCCACTCCTGTAAGAGTGGTGCTAGTAGCATCACTACGAGGATGCCAATAAAGCACTCCGTCTTCAGGCCTCAAATGGCCCATCGGGACCGTCCGACCGCCGTGTCATCCTCAGATGAGGATGCTGATAGGAGGGGCGTGTGGTCAGCACACCGCTCTCCCAGTCGTTATGGTGGTTTTCTTTGACCGGAGCCGCTACTATTCGGTCGAGTAGCTCCTCAATTGGCATCACGAGGCTGAATACACCCCGAAAAATGGCAACAGCGTATGACGGCCTGGATGGTCACCCATCCAAGTGCCTGCCACGCCTGACAGCACTTAACTTCGGTGACCTGACGGGAACCTGTGTATCCACTGCGGCAAGGACGTTGCCTCAGGATTCCAACAAGGTTTGTTTTAAATACACGGCGTAACGGCCATGGGCGTTAGTTACTTTGGAAATTGGACGTGGTGAGCTGATGTTAGTCATAAATGCCTTTAAGGCCCGAATACGCCATTATCAGTACCTCACTGAGTTTGAACGAGGTCGTGTATTATTACTACGCGATGCTGGATGTTTCCACTGCGATACTGCACAGAGGTTTGCTAGGAATGTAGCCGCTGTACGTGACTGCACCCAGTGATGGTAACGAGAATGGTTGGTCGCTCTGGATAGCCACGTTGCACTACCGAGAAGCAACACCATTCCGTTCGGCTTATGTCTGTCGCACATGGTCCTGCACCTTCAGTAGGAATACGAGCAATAGTTGGACCTACGCGAACTGTTATAAATCTGTTACTTCAAGACAGCTCCGAGCCATGAGCCCAGTAGCGTGTATTTCACTGACCCCTGACCACCAACGTCTGCGACTTCCATAGTCATCGAGAGCTCATTAGAGGGCAGGGTGGAGGTCTGTTGTGTTTTCTTATGAAAGCCGGTTCTGATTCAGTGCTGGTGATGGCCGTGCGTTGGTTACAAGGAGACCATTTGGGGGGCTCCAATCACCTGTCTGCACTGGTATAGTAGACAGACAAACAAAGCACGACTAGAAGAGGTAATATTTTAAAGAGGTACTTGTATTTGGATCTTAGTTAAAAGAAAGGCAGTGTATATACACTCCTGGAAATGGAAAAAAGAACACATTGACACCGGTGTGTCAGACCCACCATACTTGCTCCGGACACTGCGAGAGGGCTGTACAAGCAATGATCACACGCACGGCACAGCGGACACACCAGGAACCGCGGTGCTGGCCGTCGAATGGCGCTAGCTGCGCAGCATTTGTGCACCGCCGCCGTCAGTGTCAGCCAGTTTGCCGTGGCATACGGAGCTCCATCGCAGTCTTTAACACTGGTACCATGCCGCGACAGCGTGGACGTGAACCGTATGTGCAGTTGACGGACTTTGAGCGAGGGCGTATAGTGGGCATGCGGGAGGCCGGGTGGACGTACCGCCGAATTGCTCAACACGTGGGGCGTGAGGTCTCCACAGTACATCGATGTTGTCGCCAGTGGTCGGCGGAAGGTGCACGTGCCCGTCGACCTGGGACCGGACCGCAGCGACGCACGGATGCACGCCAAGACCGTAGGATCCTACGCAGTGCCGTAGGGGACCGCACCGCCACTTCCCAGCAAATTAGGGACACTGTTGCTCCTGGGGTATCGGCGAGGACCATTCGCAACCGTCTCCATGAAGCTGGGCTACGGTCCCGCACACCGTTAGGCCGTCTTCCGCTCACGCCCCAACATCGTGCAGCCCGCCTCCAGTGGTGTCGCGACAGGCGTGAATGGAGGGACGAATGGAGACGTGTCGTCTTCAGCGATGAGAGTCGCTTCTGCCTTGGTGCCAATGATGGTCGTATGCGTGTTTGGCGCCGTGCAGGTGAGCGCCACAATCAGGACTGCATACGACCGAGGCACACAGGGCCAACACCCGGCATCATGGTGTGGGGAGCGATCTCCTACACTGGCCGTACACCACTGGTGATCGTCGAGGGGACACTGAATAGTGCACGGTACATCCAAACCGTCATCGAACCCATCGTTCTACCATTCCTAGACCGGCAAGGGAACTTGCTGTTCCAACAGGACAATGCACGTCCGCATGTTCCCGTGCCACCCAACGTGCTCTGGAAGGTGTAAGTCAACTACCCTGGCCAGCAAGATCTCCGGATCTGTCCCCCATTGAGCATGTTTGGGACTGGATGAAGCGTCGTCTCACGCGGTCTGCACGTCCAGCACGAACGCTGGTCCAACTGAGGCGCCAGGTGGAAATGGCATGGCAAGCCGTTCCACAGGACTACATCCAGCATCTCTACGATCGTCTCCATGGGAGAATAGCAGCCTGCATTGCTGCGAAAGGTGGATATACACTGTACTAGTGCCAACATTGTGCATGCTCTGTTGCCCGTGTCTATATGCCTGTGGTTCTGTCAGTGTGATCATGTGATGTATCTGACCCCAGGAATGTGTCAATAAAGTTTCCCCTTCCTGGGACAATGAATTCACGGTGTTCTTATTTCAATTTCCAGGAGTGTATGTGTGAACATAGAAGGAACTGAAATGGGGATGATCGATGGATCTGTCAGCGCATTTCACTTGAAGGAACAAACAACAGTTGTGAAATTTCATTTCATGTACACTGACGGAAAATAAATCGGATCACCCAACAGTAATTAATGTAAAGTGTTGAAAATACTGGAATAGATGTGTCTAGGTGACATACTTAAGTGATTAACATTGCGAGCTCTCAGGTTAACGTGAATGCGCGGTAAACAATTGCAAATGCGAAATGCTGATACATTAATCACCGATGTAATCGCCAAAATGTTGAATGCAAGTATACAAACGTGCAAGCATTGTGGTGTATGGGTGCTGTATGTCAGTTTGTGGGATGGAGTTTCATGCTTGCTGTACTTATTGGTCAATACAGAGACGGTAAATGTTGTTTGTGGATGACACTGGAGTTGCCGTCCAATGATATTCTATATGTGATCAACTGGAGACAGATCTTTTGGTCGAGCAAACCATCTGTCTGTGTGCTAAACACCCTGGATCTATACCTGGAGATTCAGACTGGGGTACGATGTAGTATGACAGCAGGAGCACAGTATGGTGAAGTTGGCACCCAACCATTGAGAAATAATTTTTTTTTCATATTTACCATGGTTCTGGAGTTCTGTGTACAAAATATGGGTAGCTCCCCAGAACTTCGCGAAGAAAACAATAAAACTTGCAAAAATTGTAATCTTGTAGAAAAAATAATCGCCACGTCTGCGAAGAAGAATTAATAATCACAAATCTGAATGGCCCTCCAACAGGTCTACAGAAGAGCGAAATGCATTTTTTTGTGCAGATAATACTTTACGTGGTAACTCCGATAATTAGTGATGCATTACCACAACTGTGAGAAGTATGTAATTTTTTTCAGAGCTCTTGGTAGATATTCTATTGCTCTAGAGTCCTCTACACAAATGTTGAATATTTCTGCAGAGTTTCGCAGAAAAAACACTTATAATCAGAGAATTTTAATGTTGTAATAAAAATTAGTTATCGATTTGCGAAGGTAAAATTTTGATCACAATTATGAAGAGCTCACCAAGAGTTCAAAAGAAAACCTTGATGACATTCTTTTGTGCAGGTAATAATTTATGAGATAATTAAAATACTGGTCGACCCATTTTCACTACCGAAAATATACGAAATCGCACTATAGCACCACAACAGTTTTATCTAAAAACGTAATGTCACTGCGTTTGAAGATAATCGTTCATAACTGCCATAACGTGGGACCCACTTCTTTAACACATTGCATTTCGATCAGAAGCTGGTCTTTGCTGCCCAAGTTGTGATCGGTGCATGTACGTACAAGTAGGGACACATCGTGTAGCCAGTCGTTATGTATCCGAGTGCCGACAATCTCGGCTGTCTAACAGTAGAGGTCATCTTTTCATTAACAAATTACTCTGTATTACAGCAACTTTAATTTAATTTGATGTTCTCAGCTACAAATAAGTACCGGGTTTCAAGGTAGCTGCCTCTATAATGTGCTTTCACAAACTCCTGTTACTTCAGTGTTCGATATTTACTGGATTTTCCAACATTTAGCTATACCGACAGCATTTTTTTTTTAATCTGACAGAGAAGTTCAGATGCCACATACAATTCAAGCACCTTTTGTACCTTCATACGTTCATTGCAGGGGTTCGATAACAAAGATAGGATTAGGATCTTATTCGCTTAGAAGTGGTACAAGAATAACTGATTGACGCATTTAAATTAATTAATTTACGTCACTTTAAAAGATACACGTTTATTGTAGCACCAATCATCCATGTCGGAAATCACCTCGTCGATAAGAGGGTCAGTGCTGTCGTGCTACAGCTACCAGATAGAGCCGTTTGGTGAAGGTAACTCTGGGCCACATTTTTTGATGCGAAGAGTGGGAAAGATAGATATAGATGGCTAGAGAGAGACAGAGACAGAGAGGGGGAGACGAGGGATAGAGGGAGGGAGGAAGAAAGCACTCGGAGTGAGATGGAGTATTGAGAGCTTGGATCTTGGAGTTGATTGTTCTCTTTTCTCACTATAAGGAGCCCCAGTATATGCTTAATTACCTAAATATAATTGTTTTTGTAGACCTAACTATCATTTTTAAATCAGCTCTATTTTTGTCTCACTAGGAATCTGCGTTATATTTTGCTCATTAACTGGAAATGAGTTTAAAACTTCTGAAAACAACTTTCGATTGACCCTGGCAATGTTAACATTTTTCAGCATATTTGGTACCGACATGAGCCACCACCTGCAGTTGGCTGCACCCTGAACTCTTCATGGCATCTGGAAGCACCCTTTCCACATCCGGAATGACTCCCCCTGGAATGCACACGGAGTGCATGCTGGCTTCCTTCCCTCCTTAGCAGCCAAGTTCCTAAGGGGCCCTACAAAGCGCCCTAAGCGCCTAATGTTGGATGCCCCAACTATCAGCAAACCCACCCTCTGTGAATGCCCAGACCTTGCGGGCTGAGAAGCTTCCTCTGGAACAGGGTGGACGACTGCATCCGGCTCAGAAACATCGTCAGCCACAGGTAACGCCAGAAACCTGAACCGGGAAGGCCCTGCGATCAGCCCCTCAGAAAGTTTTTCGCTGCCTGCCAGACTTTGTAATGATCTTCCACTCGACCACGGGTGACAGGTAAACCTCAGTGCAGGCAGTACCCAGGGTGGTCACAGCAGTGGGCCGATCAGAGGACATGTCCGACGTGCTCGGCGTCCCTCGCATCCCTGCATCCGACCCTCCACAGTGATGCCCCTTGGCAGCAGACTCAAGCTGTGTGACGGAAGCCAACGCAGCCTGGAGCTGTGAGCGAAGCGTCGCCAACTGGCATCTGTACACAACAATCACAGTTCCTATCCATTACTGCAGTCGCTCCTGTTTGAAGTTCGCAAAAATATATACCAAACGAACGGTGTACTCGCCTTACTAGCAGCAGAAAATCGAAGTGCTGCCGGCCGGTGTGGCCGAGCAGCTCTAGGCGCTTCAGTCTGGAACCGCGCGATCGCTACGGTTGCAGGTTCGAATCCTGCCTCGCGTATGGATGTGTGTGATGTCCTTAGGTTAGTTAGGTTTAAGTAGTTCTAAGTTGTAGGGGACTGATGCCCTCAGATGTTAAGTCCCCTAGTGCTCAGAGCCATTTGAACCATTTTCTTCGAAGTGCTCTCTCACTGACAGTCTAACCGACACTGAACTGTTCTAACCAACTAAACAAAAACCTGTATGATACGAGGGTCAATAGCAACGGCAGTACTGTACACTACACTGTTATTGAAATAAAATGTTGTGCCTAGTAAGCACACGAACACGCAAGAAATTACAAAAATAAACTAGTATCTATACAGATAACTGAATAGAAGTAGCTCGCGGTGCGCTCTCGCTGACGGTCTAACCGACACTGTACTAGCTGCAAAGCTCAATACCGACTCCAAAAGTGCACAGTGGTACATTCTTATGTGTGTGAGTGGTTGTCTCTATCGTGTCGAATTTAATGTCGCTAGTTTGTGAAGCATACTTTCCGCTTTGGTTCTGATTAGCCCTATGAGTTCGTTGAAGCTAATTCGTTCGTCAATGTGTACAACAAGATATCTAATTACTACTTCGCGTTTAATGTTTGTGTTGTTTATTTTAATTGCTGGATGCTTTTGTACTGATTCTTCAAGCATTATGTATGCTGTTTTTTGTGCTGGTATGGATAATGTGTTTTGGTTATAGTATTGTTGTATTGTGTGTATTGTACCACCGGCCTTGTTTCGCAACACTGCTCATGTGTACAACATATGTAAGTGGTTGTCCTTCTTTGTGGATAGTGTACAGTTTTTGTATGCCCATGTCATACCAGCTCGCCGCCATGTTGTTCAGCAAGTTATGAACCTCTTCTTTCACCTCGTCGTCGGAACTGAATCGCTGGGACCACAATTAACGCTTACAGGTATTGTGAGACTCTGAAAAAACTGAAGCGGACAATTCAGAACAGGAGAAGAGGAATATTGAGCAAGGGCGTACACATTCTCCATGACAACGCTCGCCCACACATCGCTCGGCAAACCATTGCTCTCCTTAAATAGTTTCAGTGGAACATAATCGCCCACCACCCTATAGCCCTGACTTGGGATCCAGTGACTATAACCTGTTCCCTAGGTTAAAAGAACATTTGGCCGGAAAGCGATTCGGCTCCGACGACGAGGTGAAATAAGAGGTTCATAACTTTCTGAACAGCATGGCAGCGAGCTGGTATGACACGGGCATACAAAAACTGCCACAGCGTCTACAAAAATGCATGGACAGAAATGGTGATTATATCGAAAAATAGCTAAATGTTCAAGCTGTAAACTGATGTAAAACATTGTAGAAATAAACAGGTCTATGTACTTATAAAAAAATAGGAGACCTTACTTTTGGGATTACCCTCGTGCCATTCAAGCTCCTTCATTGCCGGGGTTATAAAACTGATTTACCGGTAGGATCTTTTTCGCTTAGAATTGGTACAAGAATAACTGACTCACGCATTTAAATCAATTAATTTGAGTCAGTTAAAAAGATACATGCTTATTGGAGCACCAGTCATCAATAGCCGGAAGACATCTCTTTGACTTATACTCAGTGTCCAAATGTTTGTACGTCATCTTGGTGATAAGGGCATTGAAACGAAAGCGAAATAAAATGCTATATCAAGGTAGATTGTTACGAGACGGAACGAGGAACTCTTAAAAATGGTTCAAATGACTCTAAGCACTATGGGACTTAAACATCTGAGGTCATCAGTCCCCTAGACTTAGAACTACCTAAACCTAACTACATAAGGGCATCACGCACATCCATGCTCAAGGCAGGATTCGAACCTGCGACCGTATCAGCAGCGCGGTTCCGGACTGAAGCGCCTAGAACCGCTCGGTCACAGCGGCCGGCGAGAAACTCAGCAACCGGAAGACTTGGTCCATTACTACAGTTCGCTTTCTTTAGTTTTGGATGGGTCAACGGACTTACGCGATGTTGTCCAGTTTACCATTTTTGTAACTTTAACTGGTGTTAATTAAAATGTCTTCAAATATCTTGCCAGTCTGTAAGCACTGCATACTAAAACAGGAACATCAGAAATAATCTAAAAAGTAAAATTATGCCTACAAAAGTTTAAAATTAGGTTAAAGTCGAGTCGCCAATTTGAGTACTGATGGATAGCCAGCCATCAACGAAAAATACAATCAATGGCACTGCGAATTTGTTCAGAAACTTTGTAAAACATTGTGTACTAAAATATTACTGCATCATACACCAATTGTTACGGTGCGGAAAACTACACTGAATCGCCAAAGAATCTGGTATACGCATGCGTATTCAAATACAGAGATATGTAAACAGGCAGAGTACGGCGCTGCGGTCGGCAACGCCTATTGTATATGACAACAAGTGTCTGGCGCAGTTGTTTTTTGGGAGTGTTTGTGGCTGCCCAATATTACCTTAGTGTGGCTGTCCGTGCTAGCCGAGTGTTTCTTATTTGTTTAGCCTATGCTCTTATTTAGAAGCTCTTTTGTTATTATTTTCTGCCAAATATTTTACGTCTCTCCTGAAATCCCTAATATTAATCAGCTTATGATAAGCCTTCAGATTTTCTAAATCACATTATTTCAGCCTATACTTGTCGTGCTAATATATGGAAACTGTGAGCTTTCTTTCTCCAGTGGTCAATGTTTGAGATGATTCTCTAATTATTTTTTCATCTTTCCCGTATTATATTCATTCCATGCATGTAAAAGAAAATCTTGTTGGATAGTAACTTAACTTTCATAATTGGTCTATCCTGAAAATTTAATGTTACGGCTTGTGATTTGGTAGTTAGCAATCACAGCTGCACATGTTTCTTTCATAGTCTAGTCTGATTAATACTGAAATTAATTTACGTTTCTGAAAATCATTTTAATAGCCGTAAGTGGCGATTTGTTCTTAAACTTTTGCGAGAGTAATTCTTTTAATTATTCCAAAGTTAAATTGCTTTAATTAAGGTAATTCTTAGTTTATTCTTAGCATTTTGTATTTATTACTGATTTCTTGCTAGTAGCTTGGGGCCTTTCACCGATGACTTAAACAGATTATTTGCGAAAAAAAGTAAAAGATAAAATAAAATAAAATAATAATAATAGACCCGTAGCTCATTCTTTGACATGGTTAATATTGATTCGGTTCTGTAAGAAAACGTGAACTGTCAAAGGGAAAATTATTCGGACAGCTCTTACTAACGTGAACTTCACTATTTCAAATAGCTAAGCAACCGAACATTGTTTGCCAGGCTGTCCATAACAACTCAAGCGGAAAAGTACATTCTTATTTTAGCGGAATTTACCATAGAAAGTCTCTGGGCAGGTCAGCTAACAACCCCACCAAAATGGTACACAAATACTTAACTAAAATGATTACAAAGAAAATATATATACTTTAGATACGTAAAAAATTGTTTCCTTTCGAGCTTAAAAATAAGCATATAGAGTCAGTTATACTCCCTATACTCGACTATGGTGATGGTATTCACCAAGAACTTTCATAAAAAAAGTTCACGCAGGTTGGAACTGGCGATGAATGCTTGTGCACGATACATTTGTGAAATTCGCCTTTCCGACCATATCACTCCTACCTACACACAGTTATCATGGCTACGTGTCAATAAGCGTAGAGACTATCCATACCCTATGCTTGCTCTACCGTCTTCTCAGTCACTGCACTCCCTCTTGTTTATCTTCAACTTTTACACTACTATCTGAAAAGCACAGCAGAAACAGCCGCTCTCAACACAGTAAAATCCTCTCTGTACCAGTATATAACACTGACATATTCTCTAAATCATTCGCCATATCAGGAATCCGACTCGGGAACAATCATTCACAAAATTTCAGAGAAACCAAATAAATCCCTTCCAACCTTCAAAAGTCGGCTAATGGCCTACCTTCTATCACAATAGCCATCTATCCCCTACTCCGATCCGCAGCTTAGGCTCACAAAATCCCTATACCGCACAACTCCCCCCCCCCCACACACACACACCTTTCTTGTCAACAAAGAACCAACTCGTGAAGCTAACGTTTTAGACCTCATAGCAACAAATAGACCGGAACTTTTCGACTCCGTGAATGTAGAAGAGGGTATCAGTGATCATAAGTCAGTGGTTGCATCAATGACTACAAGTGTAATAAGAAATGCCAAGAAAGGAAGGAAAATATATTTGCTTAACAAGAGTGATAGGGCACAAATCGCAGAATATCTGAGTGACCACCATCAAACGTTCATTTCTGAGGAAGAGGATGTGGAACAAAAATGGAAAAAATTCAGAAACATCGTCCAGTACGCCTTAGATAAGTTCGTACCGACTAAGGTCCAAAGCGAGGGGAAAGATCCACCGTGGTATAACAATCATGTACGAAAGGTACTACGGAAACAAAGAAAGCTTCATCATAGGTTTAAGAGTAGTCGAATCATAGCTGATAAGGAAAAGCTGAACGAAGCGAAAAAGAGCGTAAAGAGAGCAATGAGAGAAGCATTCAACGAATTCGAACGTAAAACATTGGCAAACAATCTAAACAAGAACCCTAAAAAGTTTTGGTCATATGTAAAATCGGTAAGCGGATCTAAATCCCCTATTCAGTCACTCGTTGACCACGATGGCACCGAAACAGAGGACGACCGAAGAAAGGCAGAAATACTGAATTCAGTGTTCCGAAACTGTTTCACTGCGGAAAATCGTAACACGGTCCCTGACTTCAGCCGTCGCACGGACGCCAAAATGGAAAATATTGAAATAAACGATATCGGAATTGAAAAACAACTGCTATCACTTAGTAGCGGAAAAGCATCCGGACCAGACGAGATACCCTTAAGATTCTACAGTGATTATGCTAAAGAACTTGCCCCCTTTCTATCAGCAATTTATCGTAGATCGCTGGAAGAACGTAAAGTACCTAGCGACTGGAAGAAAGCGCAGGTCGTTCCCATTTTCAAGAAGGGTCATAAATCAGATGCGAATAATTATAGGCCTATTTCGCTTACGTCAATCTGTTGTAGAATAATGGAACATGTTTTGTGTTCTCGTATTATGACGTTCTTAGATAATACAAATCTCATTCATCATAACCAACATGGATTCCGCAAACAGAGATCATGTGAAACTCAGCTCGCCCTATTTGCCCAAGAAATTCACAGTGCCGTAGACACTGGCGAGCAGATTGATGCCGTATTCCTGGACTTCAGGAAGGCATTTGATACGGTTCCGCACTTACGTTTAGTGAAAAAAATACGAGCTTACGGAATATCGGACCAGGTTTGTGATTGGATTCAGGATTTCCTAGAAGAAAGAACACAACATGTCATTCTTAACGGTTCAAAATCTGCAGATGTAGAGGTAATTTCGGGAGTACCGCAAGGAAGCGTGATAGGACCTTTATTGTTTACAATATACATAAATGACTTAGTTGACAACATCGGTAGCTCCGTGAGGCTATTTGCAGATGACACGGTTGTCTACAAGAAAGTAGCAACATCAGAAGACTCGTACGTACTCCAGGAAGACCTGCAGAGGATTAATGCATGGTGCGACAGCTGGCAGCTTTCCCTAAACGTAGATAAATGTAATATAATGCGCATACATAGGGGCAGAAATCCATTCCAGTACGATTATGCCATAGGTGGTAAATCATTGGAAGCGGTAACGACCGTAAAATACTTAGGAGTTACTATCCGGAGCGATCTGAAGTGGAATGATCACATAAAACAAATAGTGGGAAAAGCAGGCGCCAGGTTGAGATTCATAGGAAGAATTCTAAGAAAATGTGACTCATCGACGAAAGAAGTAGCTTACAAAACGCTTGTTCGTCCGATTCTTGAGTATTGCTCATCAGTATGGGACCCTTACCAGGTTGGATTAATAGAAGAGATAGACATGATCCAGCGAAAAGCAGCGCGATTCGTCATGGGGACATTTAGTCAGCGCGAGAGCGTTACGGAGATGCTGAACAAGCTCCAGTGGCGGACACTTCAAGAAAGGCGTTACGCAATACGGAGAGGTTTATTATCGAAATTACGAGAGAGCACATTTCGGGAAGAGATGGGCAACATATTACTACCGCCCACATATATCTCGCGTAATGATCACAACGAAAAGATCCGAGAAATTAGAGCAAATACGGAGACTTACAAGCAGTCGTTCTTCCCACGCACAATTCGTGAATGGAACAGGGAAGGGGGGATCAGATAGTGGTACAATAAGTACCCTCCGCCACACACCGTAAGGTGGCTCGCGGAGTATAGATGTAGATGTAGATGTAGTTCTCTATTTGTATTTCATTGTTTCCTATCTTCTCTAATCACACACTCAAATCTACTAAAATAATTTATATAATTCCTTATACCATTCTATATCATTATTATTATTAGTGTCAATTTTTACTATTAGCATTGTTAATATTATTGTGACTATTGTTACTGAGAATTTTTCTGCGAAATCTTTGGTATGTGTTGTTCCTGGTCAGATGTAAGGGAGAGCCTTGATGCTCTAAACTGTTCAGGCAAAATAAGCAATAAATAAATTAATAATAAGACAGAGATGCTCCTACTCATATGACAACACTTGTATCACTGTGTAAAGTTGTGACATTAAACTGAACAATACGTAACACTGACAAGCTCAACATAAATCGACATTACTTTCGTGTTAGATTGCTCATACCAAAATATCATAACGTTACAATCATGTACAATTTGCAAAACCACTGTTGATGCAAATCAGGGTCATTGAATTAATTAATGGTTTAGAATGGGCGAACATGCCAGACTCCGAAAACATACTTGTTGAGAAATACGAGCGCTGATAAGTAATGCCTCTGGACTTCTTATTCTGTCCTCAATTAAGGATGAGGTGTTACGTGCCACGCATATTATTCGGTCGACAGTCCCACTTTGCTGACGAAAGCCGTAACCCTCTGCCGCTAGGGGGATCCAAATTGTAGAGTGTAACATGGTAGCTTGTAACGGAGCTATGCCAGTGCATGCGAAACAGCGTGCTGTAATTGAGTTTCTAACGGCAGGAAACGTGCCTCCAATTGAAATCCATAGAAAAACAAAAACTGTCTACATTGACGATACAATATCAGAAGTGTTTGTGGTGATGGAAACGGTGGTGCTAACCTCAACACGTGTGACAAAGCTTAGAGTGGACGGCTGCATACGGTAACTGACAAGAATCATCGCAATCAGATTGATGAACTCATCAGAGAAAATCATCGAATAACACATTTACAGCTCTAAATTAAGTTTGGCGTATCACGAGAGCATGTACAGGCCATCATTGCAGAACTGTGGTGCAGAAAACAGTGTGCACAGTGGGTGCCTCGAATGCTCCCTCCTGATCTGAAACACAGGAGATTGGACGTCCGTCAACAATTTCTTTTGCATTTTGAGCATGTTTACGATGGTTACTTAACAACATTGTGACAGGCGATGAAAGCTAGGTTCACCATTTTGATCCCGAAAACTAGAGAGCATGAACTGAGTTCCGCCAAAAAGGATCACCGATGCCAAATGAACTCAAAAGCATCCCGTCAGCAGACAGTCATCCTCACAGCAATAGTAATGAGCGTATGGCATTGGTGGCCGGGAGACCCCTCGCGGGGCGGTTCGGCTGCCGCTCCACAGGTTCTTTAACGCCACTACGGCGACTTGTGAGTGAATGAGGATGAAATGATGAAGAAAGACACACAACACCCAGTCATCTCGAGGCAGAGAAAATCCCCGCCGGGAAACGAACCCGGCACCCCGTGCGCGGGAAGCGAGAACGCTACTGCAAGGCCACAAGCCGCGGACATCCTCACAGTGTTCTGTGATGTTCAAGTTGTACAGCATTGGAATTCATGCTTAAAGGCACCACCGTAATTGCTGAAAAGTACTGCAGGGCCCTCAGAAAACTAAAGTCACAAATTCGAAGTGTTCGTCCAAACATGGAGCACTCTCTCCTTCTGCATGACAAGCTAGACCACACAGGAGCACTGCCACATGTACAAAGGTCTGACATCTCGTGTTAGCTGTCATCGATCGTCCCTTATACAGTCCCTACTTGACCCCATCCGATTTTTATGTTTCCAAACCTTAAAAAACACCTTCGAGGACTTCGCTTGAGTAGTGCTGAAGCGTTGCAAGCAGAGGTGATTTAGTGCATCCATCAGCAAAGTCAAACATTCTACAGTGACGGTATCAAAGAACTGATTTCTCATGGGGAAAAATGTGTTCCTCGCCAGGGTCACTATACTGAGAAATAAATATGTAGTGATGAAGAATTAAGATGTAGAATGTTAATAATATTTGTTTTGTTTAAAAAGCTTTAAGAGTTTTTCGAAAGCATTACTTTTCAGCACACTCTCAAGCATCAACATTCACTCAAAAAAAAAAAAACACTCCGTTTTCATGCCAAGAGTGGCCTACCGTTACCATCCGACCGCCGTGTCATCCTCAGTGGAGGATGTGGATAGGAGGGGCGTGGGGTCAGCACACCGCTCTCCCGGTCGTTATGATGGTATTCTTGACCGAAGCCGCTACTATTCGGTCGAGTAGCTCCTCAATTGGCATCACGAGACTGAGCGCACCCCGAAAAATGGCAACAGCGCATGGCGGCCTGGACGGTCACCCATCCAAGTGCCGACCACGCCCGACAGCGCTTAACTTCGGTGATCTCACGGGAACCGGTGTATCCACCGCAGCAAGGCCTTTTCCCGAGCATGAACATTCAGATAAAAGTAATAAAAATGTCTCTCTAAATGCACAACTATAAACACACAAAAAATCTTTACCCGTCACTGTTCTGGCAAACACACTTTTCGTCACATGAATTGTCTGGACCGATAGTTTGACTGTCGAAATGACGTGTTTGTGGAAGCGTTAACGTTCAAAAGAGTTTGTACAGTTCTTTTTGCAGAAGTGTGGTACGATTTATAAGCTCAAATTAAGAGTTCCTCCGGTTAACTTATGGGACATCTCGATTTTAATCAATGAGGTGGCTAGCATTAAGGTTCATGTCCGTAGCCTGCTCGCAATCAACAGCTGTATCACTCTCATCTCTGCAACTCTCAATGTCTGTCAAAAGGTTCACAACTCTCAGCGCTAGTTATCACCATTGTCCTAGTAGTCTTCGCGTGTAACGTGAGTACACTACATACTTAACTCAGAAAAACTGATACTACGGTGAATTGCATAGTTATGTTCATCCACACTTACAAGCAATGGACGAGAAAATGTTATCGTCTGATAAATCAATGTGATTACATTTATGTCACTTGTTCCACAGGTTATGTGTACAATAATGTAAGAGTTAAAAGCAAATATTACACTTGATAAACATTGTTCACTGATGTGGCGTGTCCTTGTATTGACAACATAATGTTCAGGTGTAGTTTTAGCGGATTAGTAGACAGCTCTTGTTGAGGCAGTGCAGACAAATGACTGTGGGTCGGCCTACAGTGCAAACCGTTCCTCTGTTGTGTAGCCGTGACACTCAGTACTGGATCCGCGATGCGGCTGCCACATGTCATCACAGACAGGTGTCCTTAAGCGGATCGTCCAGCTGTATGCAGCTGACAAAGACCCAGTAGGTACGACTTAGTGGGCTTGCCCTGTGACAGTGTCTCACGACCAATTCGATGCCCTCCTGCAGCTGTCTTATCAGTCAGCCATCCAATGTCCTTGCTTCATTGTCCTTGTCGATTGTTCACATTTAAACAGCATTACATAGATATGTTAGAAACACAACAATAAATTAGTACACAGTCACTTGCCACTTAATATCCTTAACAATAAAAACTGCTAATTAGTAACAAAAGTAACAGTTAACCAGACTCAGGCATTTTATATGACATAGCGTGTCTGTTGTCTACATTTGCCATTTCATGGCTAAATATATCACGCTTCTGTCTTCCTTAAATACAGTAAAAAAGATTGTCACTAGCACAGTGCTCCACCGTGACTAGAAAGTCATCAAATGCTCAATGCTACAACACTACCAGAAATCACAGCTCAGTGCTTCTCGCTACTTGTTCCTAACAAAAATACACTATTGGCCATTAAAATTGCTACACCACGAAGATGACGCGCTACAGACGCGAAATTTAACTGACAGAAAGAAGATGCTGTGATATGCAAATCATTAGCTTTTCAGAGCATTCACACAAGGTTGGCGCCGGTGGCGACACCTACAACGTGCTGACATGAGGAAAATTTCCAACCGATTTCTCATACACAAACAGCAGTTCACCGGCGTTGCCTGGTGAATCGTTGTTGTGATGCCTCGTGTAAGGAGGAGAAATGCGTACCATCACGTTTCCTTCTATGATAAAGATCGGATGGTAGCCTATCGCGATTGCGGTTTATCGTGTCGCGACATTGCTGCTCGCGTTGGTCGAGATCCAATGACTGTTAGCTGAATATGGAATCGGTGGGTTCACGAGGGTAATACGGAACGCCGAGCGGGACCCCAACGGCCTCGTATCACTAGCAGTCGAGATGATAGCAATCTTATCCGCATGGCTGTAACGGATCGTGCAGCCACGTCTCGATCCCTGAGTCAACAGATGGGGACGTTTGCAAGACAACAACCATCTGCACGAACAGTTCGACGACGTTTGCAGCAGCATGGACTATCAGCTCGGAGACCGTGGCTGCGGTTACCCTTGACGCTGCATCACAGACAGGAGCGCCTGCGATAGTGTACTCAACGACGAACCTGGGTGCACGAATGGGAAAACGTCATTTTTTCGGATGAACCCAGGTTCTGTTTACAGCATCATGATGGTCGCATCCGTGTTTGGCGATGTCGCGGTGAACGCACATTGGAAGCGTGTATTCGTCATCGCCATACTGACGTATCACCCGGCGTGATTGTATGGGGTGCCATTGGTTACGCGTCTCGGTCACCTCTTGTTCGCATTGACGGCACTTTGAACAGTGGACGTTACATTTCACATGTGTTACGAGCCGTGGCTGTACCCTTCATTCGATCCCTGCGAAACCCTACATTTCAGCAGGATAATGCACGACCGCATGTTGCAGGTCCTGTACGGGCCTTTCTGGATACAGGAAATGTTCGACTGCTGCCCTGGCCAGCACATTCTCCAGATCTCTCACCAATTTAAAACGTCTGGTCAATGGTGGACGAGCAACTGGCTTATCACAATACGCCAGTCACTACTCTTGATGAATTGTGGGGTATCGTGTTGAAGCTGCATGGGCAGCTGTACCTGTACACGTCATCCAAGCTCTGACTCTATTCCCGGGCGTATGAAGGCAGTTATTACGGCCAGAGGTGGTTGTCCTGGGTACTGATTTCTCAGGATCTATGTACCCAAATTGCGAGCAAATGTAATCACATGTCAGTTCTAGTATAATATATTTGTCCAATGAATACCCGTTTATCATCTTCATTTCTTCTTGGTGTAGCAATTTTAATGCCCAGTAGTGTACAACAACACACAAATCATTCTTATTGGGCAAACTCATCCAATATCTGATCCAGTGGTACAATCTTTGCCATATTCAATAGTGTTACAAAGGTTTCAACATTTCGGTAAACTCGTCCAAACGTAAACTACCTAAATTCCTCTAGACCATTGTCCTTGAGTCTCAAACATACAGGTACCCTCAGGTGTGAGACTTGCTGGTTTGTCTCTGACATTGTTTACTCAATAAATCTTTTGAGACGTGAAATATGTTATTGGCCCTTTGATTTACAGCTCTTAAGGGTTTCAGTTCTACTACGCTGTTATACATTACCTTGCTAACTCGATACGGACCACTATAGATGTAGACAGATTGTGGTCACACAACACATTTTTCCTCGTCTTCAACGACCTTTATTTGTCTTAGTGTGCTCCATTTATTCACCACAAGTCATACATGTAACTTGCGCACACATACTTGGTAAAATTCCCATCACTAACATATATTCCCAACTTCCTGTACTTGCTGACTATTTTGATCTCTTAAATCGAATAACATGCCCCACGGTTCGTCCTCGTCGTCACTGTGCAGTGTTCCGTCTGCTTTCTGCCCTGTTCCCCCATCAGAAGCGCAGACTTCCTGGTTGCGTAACACACCCCTTCTCCTGGGGTTTTATCACCAGTTCTCTGTTCAGGCATTCAAACTCATCTCCGCACGAGTCATCATTATCATCCGTAAAATCTAACACTGCATCTGTCCAGCTCTCTTGTGTGGAGAAATACATTAAAAATATTGCTAGCCTCTGCGACGTATTGCGTCTAAAGTATCGGTAATTTATGTCTTCGTCTTCCAAGTCATTTACCCAAACATGTTCCCACTCATAATCTTCGCAACATCCTTCGTAATCTGCTGCATTTACTCCTGCAACTAATCCTGTCGATACCTCTGTTCTCGGAACTTATGACGAAGCAAGTTGCTTTCTCTCTCCTTCTTCTTCGCCTAATTCCTCTTCATTTAGCCGGCCGGTGTGGCCGTGCGGTTAAAGGCGCTTCAGTCTCGAACCGCGTGACCGCTACGGTCGCAGGTTCGAATCCTGCCTCGGGCATGGATGTGTGTGATGTCCTTAGGTTAGTTAGGTTTAATTAGTTCTAAGTCCTAGGCGACTGATGACCTCAGAAGTTAAGTCGCATAGTGCTCAGAGCCATTTGAACCATTTGAACCTCTTCATTTATTTCCATTAACTGTCCTTCCTCGTTTCCCGATCGCACTCTCCCTTTACTGTTGAGTATAACACTAACATTTCAATGTTCTTGTCACCTCAACTGAGTGAACTGGTCTCACATCAGTCACAGAATATGCAATATTCTCTGTTCGGTTTTCAACTGACACTTTCTTTTTAATTTATCGCTATTTACGAGTAAGGTTCCGTGAACTTTGGTACAATCTAACTGCGAAGTCGGAGCCTCGGCCGCTAGTAAATCACACCTAGTATTCCTACCTCTGTCAATGTGTCGCTGATTTCTTCGTGGATCTAGAGCGCGTACCACAATAATTTCTGCACCCTCTCTTAATTGGTCATTGTGTCCTCCGTGATTCCGTCCATCATGTTTACGATATGGTGGCACCCGTGATCCATGAAGATTGTCCCCAGGCCGCTTATTCCGTTATTGCGGGATGGATGCCTCACTCGCCAGTTCGCATTGGTTGGTGCATGTTGTACCGGCCGTTAGAGGCTTTGCACCAAGTTTACTGGTTCTCTAACTTCTACTCCGCTGCTCCGCAATCCAGTAAATGTAGGTACGCCCCGATATCACTCATGTCTTGACCTGAAAGCGTAATAACCTTCTGTATTCTGTTCGGCAGCTTTTTTTGGTAGATTTATGTTTTTATTTCTGTTCAAAAGGTGCCTCCAGGAACTGTTCACCTTCTCCTTGAAGAACTGAGTCGGGTTGCGAAATTGTGATTCGTCATACGACTTCATCATTAAAATTCCCAATTTCACAAAAAATGGTTCAAATGGCTCTGAGCACTATGGGACTTAACTTCTGAGGTCATCAGTCCCCTAGAACTTAGAACTACTTAAACCCAACTAACCTAAAGACATCACACATATCCATGCCCGAGGCAGGATTCGAACCTGCTTCCGTAGCGGTCGCACGGTTCCAGACTGAAGCGCCTAGAACCGCTCGGCCACTCCATCGCCGCATACATGGCAGAGTCTGTCAGCTGACGTAACTCTTCTTCTTCATTCTATCTTCTTTGCTCATTGTTGTTTCGCCGATCCTGATACAATTCCCTGAATCACTGCCTCATTCTCTTTCCTTCAAGAATCCTATTAATGATTCTCGGTTATGAAGGTTGACGGCTACCTGGATTTTCTGGAATTCGAATAATGCCCTTATTTGTTCGCGACCTCTCACGTTCACTGGTATGGTCCTATCCGACCTTGCGTCACTTCATAATAACAGCTGCTCATCTTGTTTCTTTACTTGAATTACATCCTCTGTTACTTCGTTCTTCCATTACTTGATAACCTCTATATCCTTGTGCAATTCACCTGGCACGCCCTTCACTTCTTTGGACATGGCGCCTAGCTTAATGATGCAGCTAATCACTTCTTCATCAGTTGTTTGAGTCTTTTGTCCTTGGACTTACTGACTTCTTTCCTAATCTTCCTGTCCATTTCTACCACCGTTTCTTCACAGCACTTTACATGAACTCTAGCTGTTGTCACACGTTCACGAAATGCTCGCTACTTTCCTTGAACTGTTTCTCTGCCTTCTTGTAGCACGCCTCCTTTTCTTGTTTTGTTGCTAATTGATAAACGCTAGCGCTAGCGTGCTCTTCCGTCTATTTGTGCTGCTCTTTCGCCTTTTTTTGCTGCTCTTCTGATCTTTTGTACTGCCTGTCGTGCTGTTTCTCATTTTCCAAGTACATTTCAATTAGAAAGGATTGGAGCTCAAATGTCATCAGCGATGGAGGCGATGGCACATGATTCGTAACACTCTGTGACACTTCCTGTGGAGTTTTCTGTTGCCTGTGACATCGTTACATTCTCCTCACACAACGACTCAGATTCTGACTGTTCCCTACTAATCTGTGTATTATTTGTTTCACTATTATTACTGATCTCTCCAAATTACTATTCTGACTTTCCCAACTTTGATACTTTATGAACTGTCCAGCTAAATTTCGATAGTCATCGACACGCAAGTCGCCGAAGTGCCTTCAACTCAAAAGACTTGCACCAGGCGACCGGTCTACCCTACGGGAGGCCTAGCCACTCGACATTTCCATGTTTTTTCGATAGTCAATTCACGGTCGACAGTTACTGATGGACTGACTACTTCCTTTTCATTTCTGCTCATTTTCTCGAAACTACATCTATGGACACCAGTTAACCTGATTGTAGATAACAGTAAAATACTTCCTGCCTTTACGAAATTTCCAAGCTGTCCACACCATAAAATGCAATGAAAACCTATCAAATGCATACACACACAAAAATGTTCCCCCAAAAGTACAAGGTCAATGTTCAGGACAACGACTGACTCCACTTTGTTGCTCTCTTCTTGCAGTAAGACAAGCGCAAATTATTACAGCCCATGCAAACTAGGTCTAACTGATTTGCTTAAAGTTCGTTTTTATTATGGTGTTCACAAGTGCTTTCCAGTCAATAAATGTAATGGATGTGTAAGTAGGCTGTTTATGTTTTCTTATTGGCAACGTTACGTAGCGCTCTGTGTGAAAATCACTGGCTGTGCTGTGTGCAGTCTGTGGCTAGTTTGCATTGTTGTCTGCCATTGTAGAGGGGCAGCTGGATGTTAACAGCGCGTAGCGTTGCGCAGTTGGAGGTGAGCCGCCAGCAGTGGTGGATGTGGGGAGAGAGATGGCGGAGTTTTGTAATTTGTCATGAACTGCTATATATATTATGACTATTAAGGTAAATACATTGTTTGTTCTCTATTAAAATCTTTCATTTGCTAACTATCCCTATCAGTAGTTAGTGCCTTCAGTAGTTTGAATCTTTTATTTAGCTGGCAGTAGTGGCGCTCGCTATATTGCAGTAGTTCGAGTAACGGAGATTTTTGTGAGGTAATTGATTTGTGAAAGGTATAGTTTAATGTTAATCAGGGCCATTCTTTTGCAGGGATCTTTGATAGTCAGATTGCGTTGCGCTAAATAATATTGTGTGTCAGGTTAAGCACAGTCGTGTATAATTTGTTCTAAGGGGACGTTTCATATGTCGACCCTTAGCCTAGGATACCTCACTGGAATCTTCTGATGTTTTCTTGTAGTTTGTGTAATTAGTGTAGATTTTGTTTATTGCTAGCGCGTAATTGTAGAGAGAATCTCCTTTGTAGTTGCAGTTTTTCATTGTTGCACAGTAAAACAGTTGTGGCATGCATGTAGATTTGCACCAAGTATTTCGCAGCTGCAATTAACTAGATATTATTTTCAGTGCTATGTTAATGTGTTCTCTTATTTTTGCTCTTCAAATTGTGTCTTTTTGTGTCATCGTGTGAAATATTGTGACAATAATGGCGTGTGAAAAACGTAATACTAGGCTCCAAAGTAAACTGAGAAATAATAGTGACGACGAGCGTAGCTTATCAGCACCACTGGGTTGTGAATTAACAGACATTCGAAGTAGTAATTTGGTAATTGTGCATAGGGAGATGGAGCGGGCGGGAAATAATGGTGTAGACAGTCAAACAGGTAGTGAACAGGGAAGCATTATCGATCAATCGGTCGGCAACAGCTCGCCTCAGGAATCCGAAATGATAGGACACAATTTTTCAAATACTGTAGATTCAGGTTTTGCGTCCTCACCGTTTTCTCAAATGAGTCAAGACACATTTTCTGCTTGTCAAAATGTGAATGTTGCCGGTGAAAATGCACTGCCAAAAAGCATAGAGAAACAGATTCCAGACACTAATACATTACTATTGCAATTAATGCAACAAATGGAACAAAATCAGAGACAGATGGGACAAAATCTTCAAAAGTTAGACACAATGGAACAAAATCTTAAAAAGTTAGACACAGTGGAACAAAATCTTAAAAAGTTAGATACAATGGAACAAAATCTTCAAAAGTTAGACACCACACTTGAACAAACACGTGAAGATTTAACTACTGAATTACGTAACTTTGAATCGAAATGTCAGAAAGTCTGTAATGACGTAAAAACACAAATTTGTGAGCATTTCCAACCTATTTTTTCGCGTCATGAAAATGCATTACAGAATCGTGAAGCAGCCATAAAAGAACTGCAAACTATTATTCATGAAAATCACGACACCTTGCAAGCTAAAATTGACTCAGTTGCATCTACCGATTCGGTTACGCAACTTGCAAAAACTCAAGAAAACTTAAAGGACACAGTAGATACGATTTCAACACAAATGGACACTCTGAAACTTGGTTCAGAAAAACACACTGAGGAAATAAGTACACTATCGGAGAAAGTAGTCGAACTTTCGGATCAGTTCACTAACTTATCTACAAAGGTAGATGATGATCTGAATGACACAAGACCTGTAGCCATCACTGACACAGAAGAGTGCGAACAAATTAGGAAATTCAAACAAAATCAGAATCAAATTAATACGCAACACCAAAGAGAAATCCGGGAAGTACAAGATCAGCTGACACAGGTAATACAAGAATTACATATTTCAGAGGACACTCGCGCCCCAATAAGGGAAGAGGGACATAGAAATACGGAACAGCCACTAAATAATAACACAGGGCATTTCGGAAGTTATGAAAGAAATTGGCAATGTGCACCGAATTTTGAGATGGAACCGCCGACACGACGTAACAATGACCGATATGCTACTCGCCGACACGATGACTTTGACTATAAGCTGTTCATTACTACACGTAAATTCAAAACATTCAAGAATTCTGCCAGCGACATTCATCCACAAGCGTGGCTCCATCAATTCTCTCATCGTTTTCCTCCCAACTGGTCATTAGAACACAGATTAGAATTTATGTGTGGTTACTTGGAGAATGAACCAGCTGTAAGAATGCGATCGGTCATTCACGATTGCCACAGTGAAGGAGAATTTTACCATGCGTTCCTCTCAGCATATTGGTCACAAGCTACACAAGACCGAATAAAACATAGCATCATGATGATGAAACACTTTGAACAATCTGAATTTTCCAGTCTTGTCAAATATTTTGAAGACATGTTGCACAAGAATCAGTACCTGTCAAACCCATACAGCCCCTCAGAACTCATCCGCATTTGTTTAATCAAATTACCTGAACATTTACAGCATATTATTTTGGCAGTACGTTGCAAAGACGACATTGAAGCTTTTCAGGGACTCTTACAAGAATTAGAAATTGACACAGACAGTCGCGGGATGCGAAAACAGGAAAACAATCACTACAGGTCACATCCGTCACAATTCCGTGACGACAGAAACAATAAATGGCCACGACAAACCTATTCTTACAATGTAAATCGTGACCAAAACAGACACCACCCATATGACAACCACTGGCAGAGTAATAGTTACAGGGAAAGATCACCTTTCCGCGGTAATGACTATCACAGAGACAATCAGAGAAACAGACAATATGGGAACCAAAATAATTATTATCAAGGGAGACAGAATAACTTTAGATGCAACGGTCCAGCACGCAGTTACGACTCAGGGAGAAATTCTCCACCACGTGACAGACAAGAAAGAAACTATGTAAACTACCGACAAAACGACAGACGTGAATTTCATCAGAACTGGCGGGTTTCTAACAGAGCTGGGCCCTCTGGACAACGTGAATTTGTAGAAGTTAGGTCTCCAAATCCCAATAACGACGCGCGCCAACAAAGAGACAATAGGCAATGACTCACACCGCTGGCAGCCACAAGACGTACTTATGAAACTGACGACGCAGCTGCCGTAGCTAGTAATTACGTAAAAATGGAAGACATTAGGGACATCTTACTCCAGGAACACGACGTAACACATAACAACATTGCATATCCTGTGATTCACATTACTGTAAATGACGTAAAATTTACGGCAGTACTTGACTCTGGCAGTCCCATCTCAGTAATTAGTGAAACAGCTTTTAGCAAATGCAACAAATCGAACGATTGCCCCACACTTCCGTTACGTAAGATTAAATTACAAGGTGCAATCTTTGGAAAAAGTGTAGATGTACGCCAACAAACCCATTTAGAATTCTTTTGCCAAAGCCACAGCTTCTCTATGAACTTTCTTATTGTTCCATTATTGTCGACGGAAATTATACTGGGAGTAGACTTTTTGAATGAATATAAAGCAATCTTAAGCTTTCACGATGCTGAAATAAGTTTAGAGAAAGAAGGTAAGTCAATAGCTTTGAAATTTGTAGACTGGCTCTCAAACCATGATGAGGAAATTAATCGGCTTTACGTTCTGTTAGACAACAGTTCGGAATTTTCTACGGAACTAGACACTAACAATCAATCTGCAAGTACTGACAGGGATGATATCGACGGCATATTTGAAATTAATGAGTTAATTCAGAATAAAATTCAAACAATTGAGAATTGTAATGACACTGATAGGCAGGACCTTTTTGAGATTTTACAAGCACATTCCACAGTTTTTACTCACAAAACAGGAACAATCAAGGGATTTCAATACCAATTTCGTGTTCGTGAGCGTACTAAATTTTGTGTTAGACCATACGTAATTCCGGCGCATTATAGGGACCGTGTTAGAACAGAAAAACAATCTATGCTTGTCGAGGGCATTATTGAGCCTGCAGTAAGCTCATACAACAACCCATTACATGTTGTTGAGAAGAAAAATGGATCGATCAGGCTTGTTTTAGATTGGAGACAAATCAATACTATCATCATTCCTGAAACAGACAGGCCGCAGACGATGGAAGAACTTCTTCAAAATTTTAATGGTGTAAAAGTGTTGTCTTCCATTGATCTCAGATCCAGCTTTTATCAGATCGAACTTCATCCAGAATGTAGAAAATACACAGCTTTCCTTTGTTTCGGCGTTTGTTATCAGTTTCGGAAACTTCCTTTTGGTTTGAACATTTCTTCAGCAGCATTCATTCGCGGGCTAAATTCCATATTACCTGAGTTCTTAAAACGTCACATCACCTTATATGTGGACGATATTCTGATAGCAGAAGCTTCATGGGAACAACACAATCGCATCCTCAGCAGTTTGTTACGTATTTTTGCAGAATCTGGAATTACAGTTAACTTGGAAAAGTCTGAATTCGGTAGGACAAAGGTGAAGTTTTTGGGACATATTATTTCTTCTGAAGGCATTCAGCCGGATCCTGAAAAGTTAGAAGCAATTAGAGCCATTCCAGTTCCATCCACAAAAAAACAAGTCCGCAGTTTTCTAGGTCTCGTATATTTTTACCGTCGTTTTCTGAATATGCAAATTCTAGTTACACCAAAACTTTGTTCTCTCACTGGAAAAAATACTATTTGGAACTGGGACGAACAAGCACAGTTGGAATTCAATTCTTTGAAAGAAGCGTTACTTCACGCGCCAATACTAGCTCATCCAGATCTGTCACAAGATTTCTGCCTTAGCACTGATTCTTCCAAAGTTGGTCTTGGTGCCCATTTATTTCAAGAAGCCATAGAAGATGACATTACTGTTCAGAAAACCATTGCTTTTGCTAGCCGAGTGCTAACAAAATCTGAAAAAAATTATTCCGTTACTGAATTAGAAGCTTTAGCTATCGTTTGGGCATTTAACAAATTCCGTTTCTTTCTTTCTGGTAAGCACGTAAAAGTATACAGTGATCATCGTGCATTACAATTTCTTATGTCTTCAAAATTAAATCATGATAGGTTAAAACGTTGGGCATTGTTTCTGCAAGAATTCCGCTTCACAATAGTCTACATTCCCGGCAAGGAGAACATTGTTGCGGACTCGCTGTCACGCGCACCGTCTGGGCTTGAGAAAAGTAACACAGAAGGCAACCTTGAGAAAAATTTCAGTATTCTTTACATTCAGAAAGTCGCCTTTGAAAACTTCATCACCACATCTTTAAAGGACATTGCTCATGAACAAGATAAAGATCCGATTTGGAAAGACATCAAAAGTAAATGGCATGAAAAGACACACACTCAGATTCGGCATTATTACCTGGTTAGAAACAACATACTCTTCAAACGCTGCACTGTTGATGACAAGCTATGGGTACTTTGCATTCCAGACGATTTTGTTAATAAGCTCATTTGGTACACTCATCTCAGCTACGCACATTTTGGTCCACGAAAATGTTATCATATTCTTCGAACGACTTGTTATTTTAACAATATGGAAAAGCGAATTCGAAGAGTCTTGTCTATTTGTAAACTTTGTCAAAAGGCGAAACCATCTACTATCTCACATCGTGCTCCGTTGTTTCCTATTATTCCTTCTAAATTAAAAGAATTTGCTGCTGTTGATCTCTTGGGACCCCTTGTCAGAACATCGAATGGATTTTCGTGCGTTCTAGTCGCTGTTGAACTTACTTCAAAATTTGTTTCTTTCACTCCGTTACGTAAAGCCACTGGACGGTCTGTATCCAACGCCTTTGTTAAAAATTTCTTACGTGAAGTTGGACACGTTAGTAAAGTCATTTCAGATAACGGTCCGCAATTCAGATCTGCTGTTTGGTCCCGCATGCTTCGGAATCATAAAATCAAACCTGTTTTTATTTCATTGTATTCACCACATTGTAACCCCTCCGAACGGATTATGAAAGAAATCAATAAGCTTTGCAGACTTTATTGTCACAGAAAGCATCAGCATTGGGACAGATATTTACACTTATTTCAAAACGTGCTGAATGAAATGCCTCATGACTCCACTGCTTTACCTCCTACTCTTGTACTGAAGAATGAAGAACCACCGAACAGAATCAGAGAGCTTGTACCTTTCCCGAATACACGTAAACTTCGACACAAAGACATAATTGATTTGGCTCTTAAAAATATAAAATCTGCAGCAGACAAAAGGAGAAAACTACACGGTAAAGCAAATGCAAAGAAATTATATATTGGTCAGAAAGTTCTCATTAAAGCTCATTCATTGTCACATAAGAAAAAACACTTGAGTCACAAATTCTTTCTAGTTTACAATGGACGTTACAGAATCCGACGTATACCACATGATAATTGCGCTGAAGTTGAAACTCTGCGTACTAGGAAGAGTAAAGGTTTACACCACATTTCACATGTAAAACCGTTTATTGAAAGATAATCTGCCTTTTAACTTTGTCTTTGCCATATAACTTTTCACTTTACATTACTAGTATGCTTTGTCAGACTTAGAATCTGTTTGCGGTGTTTCTGTTTCATATCTGCACAGTTTTTCTGTATTATTCTGGGAAGTAAAACATGTTTTAGTAGTAACTTTTGTGGTATAGCTACAATGAGACAGCCTCTTTCGTAGCACAACAATACGTTACAGCACAGTACGTTCTTCACCACGACAATAAGCGTAATAACTAAGATATCTATACGCAAAGCATTTCACTTTTGTTTATCATGAGGTAAGTACATTGTCTTCTGCAGAACTTAGCTTTCGGAGGACGATAACTACGACACTTCCACAGAGATTATCTTACAACAAGACGCATATTTAGCGCTACGTTTACGTAATTACACCGTTGGATAACTTCACACTTACGAAATTGTATTTTGTCTGTACTATGTGAACTGTTCATATTTTTTCGGAACCATTGTGATTCTATGAGAGCTTTGAATGATGTATTTGGTAAGGGAGCATGATTTTAAAGTACGTTTGAGGTAGATGACACTATTGAAATGAGCAGAGAATTTTTTATAGTTTGAAATTATTGCAGAAAGCTACGACTTTTTTGAGATTTGACTGAGGTGTTATGATGTTATTTTTACGACGACGATGTGTATTATGCTGTTGAGGTATGTTTATGTCAATAAGATGATGCTACCATATATGAGGAATGTGATTACGTGTTTATATGTATATGAATAATGAATAGAACTTAGGGACGCTGATTTGTGAAAAAGGTTGTTGGAAACCAAGAATCGTACTTTAAGAGTTATGAAATGTGTGTAAATGCGTGAATGTATCACAATTAAGGCGAAAATTTTTTGGACAATGTTATATTCATAGGATTTTGTTTCTACACATTTGCAACACAAATTCTTGACCTGTGAAATATTTTTATATGAGACTGTCACTGTAGCGGAAACTGCTGTCTTTAAGTGACCACCTGCACATAATGCGTCGTGGGCACCCAGGTGTGTCAGACGCCTGGAGAACAAGCCATTAGTGTGAGTGCCTCGTCAGAAGCACAGGTAGAAAAAAAAAGAAAGGGGAGGCCATTGTCAGCGCTACTGACATTTCCTTGTTGTAAGCATACTGTGGATCTCGTAATTTATGATATTTACTGAAATGCCTAATGAAACGATGAGAAACATTTCACGGCTATTGTCTTGCTAGTTGAGAAAAATGCCATATGGCTTGCTTTATGTATTTATTTACACATTTTGTTTAATATCAAGTTTCTAGCTGCACTGCAGCATTGGTTAAAATAAAATTTAATATATGTACTAATATAGTTATTTTATGCCTACAGATCCAGTCAATAAGAAATTTATGATCTACTTCCAAGAAAACGAAGGCACATAAATAGACATTTCCCTTCACAGGAATTGCACAAATAATTTCTTTACGATTTGGTAACTTATCTGCTAGTGTAAGTTCTCGTGATGCATCACTCTAGTGTTAAGATGTGACATAGGTATTAGACATGGCCATTTTAGTGTAATATTTTTTCTGCTTGAGCTATGTCATGTTTAGATATAAGTTATTTCTGCTTCTGTTTGCCACGCATAGTGCTACTAAATTTCACTTTGTATTACTCTGTTAAGCTAGTTTTACTATTGATTTATTTTTATTGTTGCTGCACATTGGCTCATATTATTTGTAATGTTGCATTGCTTGGTAATTTAGATTTACTGTAGCTTGCTTTGCGATTTTCCATTTTTTTTTTTTTTTGCATTGCTGTTTGTGTTAATTTGTTATGTGATGCTGCATTGCCTCATCCCTTGGTATATATATCTGAGCTCAGTAGATTTAAGTTAGCTTAAGAGGGGGTAGACTATATAAGAAACTAACTATGATGACTTGGAAGAAATGTATTGAGAAGCTATATGAAAATGGTTTGGGCAAAAAAAAAGGGATACTGTACAGTGGAGAAACACTATTTTGACAGAGGATGTGAACCGAATACAGAAAGCAAGCTTAGATAGGACTTTTTGGGAATAATGATGAACGAAGGGAGATCTCCATGCAAAATACTGCAGTAAAACGAACCCTGTCCTTTCCTTTTGTGTTATCCCACTATGTGTTTGTGTACCCTTGTGTATTTGTTTTCTTCCTGTCTCTGTGTAGTTTCATAGAATTTTTTTTCTTCTAATACTAAGCTATATTCACTCTGATGAGCAATACTGTTATCCTCAAATATAATTGGCATTAATAATATGTTATTTTCTTTGTAAATATGCTTAGACATTATTTTTTCTGTTTTGTTTTAATACTCATGTGTGAAGTTGATGTTTCGCAAGTTTTTCTGATCTTTTATGTATGTACTCATGTCATAATTCCTGTAACACTGATGTATATGTTATTTCGATTCTTTTGTAAAGCTCATATTACTACAAATGTTATCTGTATTGTTATGTTTTTAATTATGCATTTTGTACCTTTGTCATTGTATTCTTATGTTATAAAATTGTAATTGACAGCAGTTCATCAAATTAAGTAACTTGTAAGTTCCATATCACTGCACACATTTCTGTTGGTCATAGTATATGGACATTAGTGTTTGCATGCTGGATAACAGCATTGCTGGTTCTAAGGACAATTCAAAAAACTTTGTGAGTGCACGAGTGGTGGTTTATGGACGTGCTATATTATCCGCAAGACTCTTCACTGGTGATTGTGCACCCGCACAGTCACAACAGATGGCTGCTGGTCATCTCTACCAGGACTACAGTGGGCCTGTCCACAATTTCTACAAGGACTGCAGTGGGTCTACACCTCTGGTGGCCCACCAATACCGTAATCTCTACCAGGACTACAGTGGGTCCGCTCTGTGATGACCTACCTACCAATATTCGTCAGAACTTCGAATGACTCTGCTGTGGGTTTGCTCTGTTGTGGCCCATTACCTGTCAGCATGTCAAGAGTCAGCACTGCCTTTCCGTTGGAAGGACAACACTACTTCTTCAAGACTGCATGGAAATCCACTACTTCTGTGTGCAATTTTTTTACTAATGAGACTTTGTGAAAAAAACTGTATTTACTATTATGATGAATGATCAGGACTATCTTTATGGACTGTGAGAAAATTTTAGCTTTTGATCAACATTGTATCAATAAGTGTGTGCATTTTATATCTTTGTTAGTGTAATTATAAAAAATTTAATCAAATCATTATTGGCCACTGGCCAAAAACACTTGTAAAATTTTTTGTGGGGAGCATGGGGGCTATGTAAGTAGGCTGTTTATGTTTTCTTATTGGCAACGTTACGTAGCGCTCTGTGTGAAAATCACTGGCTGTGCTGTGTGCAGTCTGTGGCTAGTTTGCATTGTTATCTGCCATTGTAGAGGGGCAGCTGGATGTTAACAGCGCGTAGCGTTGTGCAGTTGGAGGTGAGCCGCCAGCAGTGGTGGATGTGGGGAGAGAGATGGCGGAGTTTTGTAATTTGTCATGACTGCTATATATATTATGACTATTAAGGTAAATACATTGTTTGTTCTCTATTAAAATCTTTCATTTGCTAACTATCCCTATCAGTAGTTAGTGCCTTCAGTAGTTTGAATCTTTTATTTAGCTGGCAGTAGTGGCGCTCGCTGTATTGCAGTAGTTCGAGTAACGGAGATTTTTGTGAGGTAAGTGATTTGTGAAAGGTATAGTTTAATGTTACTCAGGGTCATTCTTTTGCAGGGATCTTTGATAGTCAGATTGCGTTGCGCTAAATAATATTGTGTGTCAGGTTAAGCACAGTCGTGTATAATTTGTTCTAAGGGGACGTTTCAGATGGACAAATCATTCAACTTTCAGGCGTCAGATTCGTATTATCGACCAATAAAACTGACTGCAGAAATAAGGGAACTGCAAGGGATCGGTAAAATCCTACCCCGCGGTCGAAAAATTCCTGTTTGAGATGTCAGCTGAACAATTTAGCATACTCCTGAGATGCTATAGAACATATCCCCAGTGATAGGTATCTCCCTATCATATCATGTGAAGTAAAATAAATGAAGATCAGACAACGGATACAGCTTGTCTAATTAAATTACCAGGAGTGACTCAATTAAGCGCGAGAAAATGGGTACCGCGCCTCACACGGATATATTGATAATGGGATCCATCAAACTACGAAAAAACTAAGGATCACCGTATCAGTATGGTTTATTACCAAAAGACATCAAAGTACTACAATATTGGGCATGATCAGAGTTCTATAAATGAAGTCTTTGTCAGAATATATTAAACATGCTTACATAATGCAGATGTCACAGTTTTTATGCTGTGAAACATGGATTACATAACCAAGTTTAATATACTCCACCAATGACTTCATTTATAGAAGTCTGATCATGTCCAACATTGCAATAGTTGAAAATGGCCAAAGGCCAAAATCATGACTGTACAGTAGAATAAACACCAGTATTCTCGACTAAATGCAGGGGAGTGCAGTTACCTGGCTGCGAAAATTAGATCAGCAAAATGCATTTTTGAGGCAAGATAAATAATTTTTCGCTCATCTTGGCTCCCTGAATACAAGCACGGCCTGTGCTTACGACTCTAAAGGTGCACAAGAGCAGAAGACAGCTGCTATAATGCCTGGGAATTCTAAGTTCAGCCCCCGCATCTGAGACATATTACTTTGCAGCTCTATGACACCCTGAGAAGAAGTGTTCACTGCGACACCCCCATAGCAAGTGCTTTCTTAATCTCCTCTACAAAACATTGATCGTTCAGCCAGCTTCAGAATCTCCTGAGCCAACTGCAACAGACCTTGTGAGTTCCAATCAATAATATTTTAATAAACATGCTAACAAATTCCCTACTCTTATAAGATTCTTCCGTAGTTAACAAACGAAGTACATTTCTCCATTCGAGTGGGACAGAAGACAGAAAATCTCCCCCACTGTTTAGCAGCTTTCTAACTACTGCCATTGAGATGGCCTCCACATACGCATACACGGGAGCTCTCCCTCACTGTCAAAATAATTGCTACGAGCGATCAGAAACCTCCTTACTAAATTTTTATCAGAAATTCCTCTTTCAGGCGTAAAGGCAGGATCTCACAGCAGCAGTGTTATGTTTCTCCAAGTTCTTCAGATCTTAGCTGTGCACTTCGCACACAGTGAAGCTTTAGAACAGACTGAGGTGCCCTCACAAGTCGCTCCTGCTTCATTCAGTTTGCAGAGTGCTCTTGCTTCCATTTACTTTCCCTAGACTTTCACTTTCAGCAACGACTTTTTATGATTTCGAAAGACGCCAAGCTCTTGTCGGATTATCCTCTTCCATTTTTTTCCGTTTTTATCACTACTCGAAATGTTCACAGTGGGAGTGGGCTGATTGATGTCATGATATGACACGTGATCTGGTTTTGAGAACTCTACCTGCATTTTCACTGATTAAATTAGGTGTGGGCTGTAGTCTCTTTTCAATATTTTCTTCATGAATCTGTTTGTGTGGCCACTCTGCTATCAGTGATGTGCTTGAGAGAATTGCATGTCCGCAGCTCGTGGTAGTGCGGTAGCGTTCTCGCTTCCCGCGCGCGGGTTCCCGGGTTCGATTCCCGGCGGGGTCAGGGATTTTCTCTGCCTCGTGATGACTGGGTGTTGTGTGCTGTAATTACGTTAGTTAGGTTTAAGTAGTTCTAGGGGACTGATGACCATAGATGTTAAGTCCCATAGTGCTCAGAGCCATTTGAACCATTTTTGAATTGCATATGGTTGCACCAGAGAGTTCACGGAAGGCGGCCAGTCGGTGACAATAGCGAGGTGTCAACATAGGGGACCCCTAGGCAACGGTCTGCAGTGTGCTTTCGTATCAGCCAGAATGTAGAGGCCAGCGGCTCAGCAGAAGTTGGGAGCGACTGACTGGTGCCTCACAAAATAGCTTTTCTCCTGAGTGCCTGACCGATTGGTGCCACACATATACGCTGTTTTGCATTTCTTGGGTGCAGTTTTTCACACCTCTGTCCTTAGTCACATGGCATAAAGAAGCGAGATGATTCGAAGACTGCAAACGGTTCATGCTGATTTCATAAGGCGAAACTCTAATTTGGCGGCAAGTATAGGAGGTGGAGCTAGCATGGTGTTTTTGGAGGGGCTATTTGTGCCTTGGGGTATGGAAATGATTGTCCTATGATCCCACACACAGTTTCGACTGCAAGTATAGAAGTATGGAGGGGTCGAGATGCACTAATTTTTCAAAGTAGGTGCATACAACAGAACTTTTCGTGAAATCTCATCTGGACCGTCAGAGAGCAGATGAGAGGTCAGTATTGGAACAACAGGGGTATGAGCGCAAAGTACCGTTATCCAAGATGGCGGGGATGACGTCATGCAAGATGGCGGCCGTGACGTCCCAGACACACCGCCCAGTGAGGTCATCCAGACACCCCCTGTGACATCAATCAAGGCGGATTTTGTCGGGAATTTTGAATTTTGGCGGAAGGTCAATTGGGCTATCTCAATCCCACCTCAAACCCCTCCAGGAAATGGCAGGAAGTTCAAATTCCAACATGATAATGCGTCACACCTAGGGAAATGGTGGTAAAAATGGACTTGTCTTTATTTTGTAACATATTTCAAGCATGTATGTTCGCCACTGGGTCTGTGACTTAGTTCACATCGTCGCCACCAGAGAGCGCCACTGTTATGTCATCCAAAATGGTGGATTTTGGCTGGAAGATACGACATTTGGGATACCTCCACTAACCTAACTCCTCCCCAAAAAAAAGGAGCCAAGTTCAAATTCCAACAGGATAATGCATCTCACCTAAGAAAAAGGCGCGAAAAAAGAACTTTTCTTTATTATTGAACCAATTTCAAGCAGGTAAGAAAAGCTGTTCACTATACTTCCAACTACCGAGTTTCAACTACTTTTCAAGGTCCAGACCACCACCTCTTCGTAGGAACCAGCGCAGAGTTTGAATTCTGGTAGTAAAGAAAGATCGCTTCTGCTTTCGCTACCAACCTAATAAAATTGTTGCAAACAAAGCTCACCACCGCTAACCTAAGCCTCCAGGGCGCAATCTCTTCGTAAGGGTTTCTGGTAAAAAGACTCAGCCCGCACTAGGCTGATGGAGAGAGGAAGGAGTGTACTTTCTTTATTGGGGGGCAATTTATTTAGGGATGGAGTATATGTATCACAGAACTCACGCTCTGACATGCCCCACAGCATACCGACCTGCAAACTACACCTACATAACTCATGTACAAGGCTCTACACACACGCTTGACAAATGTAAACCGTCAAAAATAACGCACTGCACAACCTACACAGACATGCGAACCACTTGTAAATAATGCAATGCATTTACTCCCAGATAGCCAAACAACTAGTAAATTGTCAAAATGATAATCCATCTAAAACACTCTGCTTGCTAATCGTCAACTGTCGAAATCATACACCAGCCTTTAATTAAAGAATTAGAGGCAGCACCACCACCCAGTGTATTCGCCACTGAGTCCAGAGCTCAACTGACTTAGTTCATATCGATGCCACTAGAGGACGCTGTAGTGACGTCAGGTGATGACGCAAGTATCGTAATCTAAGATGACGCTACCTAGTGGGTTCACCATGAGCTCCAGACCCAAACTGTCTTAGTACATTTCGTCGCTGCCAGAGGACGCCTCTGTGACACCAGCTGATGATGCAAGTACAGTTATCCATGATGGAGGTAAACAGTGTATTCTCTACGAGGTTTGGACTCAGTACCACCAGCAGAGGACTGTGTCGTCCTTTTCGTGACGTAAACCAAGATGGTGAGGGAAAATGGTGGGAAAACGACTCAGCCTGCTCTGGGCTGCTGAGGAGAGTAAGGACAAAGTGCACTCTACTTATTTTCAAACAACTTATTTAATAATAGACTATATCTATCACATTGAAACAAAAGATCCAACCGGATGTGCCTGGAGCCATGTAGCACAGCCCACAGACACGCAACGAACTCGTAATTTCATTACACAATAGCAAACTGCTCCTAAATAATTCTTCACACTGATATGTAGACACGCTCAGTACTCGTAAACCGTCCAAATAGCGCATAGCAGGGCCTAGAGCCGCTAGCGAAATAACAATGCGCGCAAGCACAGTCCACCGCCCCCTGTCCAGTAGAGAACACAGGAGGTAGCGATAAGTGACTCATCCGTCAGATGTCAAACCGCGCACAGCCCCTGCTTGGCTTCCGCAAGCATGAGGTGGCGGCACCCACATTCATACGTAACACATGAGAAATTCCTATCCACTAGACACCGATGATGACGTGATTTCACGTACGGTCGACGCGGCTGTCAACTGTCAAACCACGCACAAGCCCCCACCCGCATCCAGCAAGCACCAGCATCTCATTCATACTTCATTTCTGTGAAATTCCTATCCAAATATGTGTTCACCTAGGCACACGTGCTGACATGATCGGGCGGGAGCGCAGCCACGAGCTGGCCCCAAAAGCAGACGAAAGTTGTATGTAGCCACCGTTGATGAGGCGACCGGACAGGGGTGGGGGCTTATTTACATAGCGTGCACTCCGAGCAGAACCACCCACATGGGGCATTCCTCACAACCCTCACCCGAACTGCAGTCCGGCGAAGACGCTGCAGAATTCCATTCCACAATAGCAGAACCTGCTTTCCCTTTAGCGATTCTAAAGGACCATAAGTGATGTTTGACTGATGCTTCACCACGTGTAGCTACATACCACCGCGAAGTGAGGCAGCTGCAGCTCGGGTCCCGCGCACTCCGTCACAGTCCCCGAGCCGGCGCCGTCGAACACCGGTGAAAGTTGCATGCCTCTATACAGTCACCGTTATACTGTCATAGCATTCCAAAGCGCGTTCACACTAGTCTCATATTCGAGGCATCTCCAGGCGCCACTTGTCTTTACCACTGAAGGCAGAATAGCACAGAGCACGTTGACACATGCGTTCAACCGCACGTACCCACCCCAGCGTGACTGACACATCGCCATCTAAAACATTATCATTGTTATTCTTAGTTCACATGGCTTTGTGGGGAAAAAAATGTCAGGCAAGTCCAGCTCTCTGTAATTTTATAGTGCCCCAGAAATACGAGGGTTGTTTTTTAAGTAAGGGCCGTTCGCGCGTATAGTACCGTAGTTCGCGCGGACGCCGCAACAAGCCACCGCGCCACTTGCCGGCATCCTTCCCGTTCGCACTGATGCAAGTTGCAGCTCTGTAGCTGACGTGTACGCATCACTGTGCTACTTTATAATGTTTACGATTATTGAATCGCCCGCCGCGTGTGAGATACGGTCAGTGATACGTTTTTTGACCGCGAGAAGCCTATCAGCTGCAGAAATTCATCGTCAGTTAACAGACGTTTATGGCTTGAATGCAATGAGTGAAGGTAAAGTGCGTCAACGAGTTAGAGAGTTTAAAAATGGCCGTCAAAACGTCCATGACGAAGAACGCTCAGGGCGGCCCTCTATGATCACTGATGATTTGGTGACTGCAGTCGAAACAAAGATTCGTGAGGACAGAAGATTCACAATTTCCACTCTTTCTTTGGAATTTCCACAATTTTTAAGATCGGTTTGGTACAAAATTGTGTCTGAAAACCTAAACTTTAAGAAACTGTGTTCTCGGTGGGTACCCAGACTCCTCACAGAGTACCACAAAGGGAAGAGATTTGCCACTTCATTGGACTTTTTGATTCGTTACGAGGAAGAAGGGGATGACATGTTGAGTCAAATTGTCACTGGAGATGAAACATGGGTATCCCATATCACTCCCGAAAGCAAGCGACAATCGATGGAATGGCGACACACAACCTCACCCGTCAAGGTCAAAGCCAAACAGACGCTGTCAAAGCGCAAGATTATGGCAACTGTGTTCTGGGACCGGCGCGGTGTTTTGCTAGTGGACTTTATGCCACGAGGAACGACAATCAACTCAGATGCCTACTGTGCAACTCTTAAGAAGCTCCGCAGAGCAATTCAAAACAAAAGGCGCGGCATGTTGACAAAAGGAGATTTGCTCCTGCATGATAACGCTAGGCCTCACACCTCTCAAAAGACTCGGCATTTGATTGATTCTTTTGGCTGGGAAGTTTTGGACCATGCACCATACAGCCCCGACCTTGCTCCTAGCGATTTTCACCGTTTCCGGTACCTGAAACACCATCTTGGCGGGCAGCGCTTCAATGATGACTATGAAGTGAAAGCGGCCGTGAACTCTTGGCTGTCGGAGCAGGCGGCCGAATTCTTTGAAGAGGGAATTAAAAACTTAGTTGTACGGTATGACAAGTGCTTAAATAAACAAGGCAACTATGTAGAATAATAGGTGAAAGTGTGTAGAATCAGAAAATAAAAGTTTTTTTACAAAAGTATTTGTATCTTTTTTTAAATAAAAACGGCCCTTACTTAAAAAACAACCCTCGTAGTTAACGCTCGCTGTTTTGTTGTCTCAGCTTGTATGTGCCAAAATTCCTACCACAACAGAACCTGTTTACCAAAATATCACCGAATCCAGTCTTCCTCCCAGACATAACGCGATAGCCTTCCTGCTCTCAACATATGCAAATGTTCTCGCCGCTCCTATGTCCCACCACAATCAATCGAGCATTCTTATTGGCTCTTATCGAATTTACCAGTCGAATTACTAACGTCGTCTGTGTAGAAGTACCATCCACGTTTTCTTTCTGGGGCTTTCTGTCGTTATTTTGCAAAGATTGCTAAATTGCTCCGACAGTTCCCTCAATCTATACACCCCCAACCTGTTCTTTCTTTCTACAGACACTACACTCAGTGGTAATAAACTATTTTACACATATCACCATTTTGCACCGACAACTAAACATCGCAAAGTTGTCTACAGGTCATCAAATACAAGCGATACTCGCAAGAATATTGGAGCATCAAACCAATCTCCAAACAGGGAATATATCACAGAGTACTGTCTCGATCTAGTAAACACGCAATTCATATCCCTCACCATACCAAATCATCCCCTTTACATCAGCGAACCGAAGTCACTCTCAGAACTGATGTGAAAAGACAGGCTCATTTCCCCTTTGCACAAACGCGTTACTGTTTCCGCTTTCTTGCTTGCATTTCTACAGACATGTCCAGACTTGTCGCTTACAAGAACACCCGTATTTTCGCCATAATATTATACAATTTTCGCCGTACTTCTCGACATCAAGAACGCAGCACTCTTCTTTGTCACCCACCCCCACCCCTTTAAGCTATTGCACTGCATTTAACATAAAATTTCTACAAATTAACCTAGTGTTCTGCACTTAACCTGCTGTTCATCTCCATGTCACCCGCACACACAACCCTTATCTACGAGGTGCATTCAAGTTCTAAGGCCTCCGATTTTTTTTCTAATTAACTACTCACCCGAAATCGATGAAACTGGTGTTACTTCTCGACGTAATCGCCCTGCAGACGTACACATTTTTCACAACGCTGACGCCATGATTCCATGGCAGCGGCGAAGGCTTCTTTAGGAGTCTGTTTTGACCACTGGAAAATCGCTGAGGCAATAGCAGCACGGCTGGTGAATGTGCGGCCACGGAGAGTGTCTTTCATTGTTGGAAAAAGCCAAAAGTCACTAGGAGCCAGGTCAGGTGAGTAGGGAGCATGAGGAATCACTTCAAAGTTGTTATCACAAAGAAACTGTTGCGTAACGTTAGCTCGATGTGCGGGTGCGTTGCCTTGGTGAAACAGCACACGCGCAGCCCTTCCCGGACGTTTTTGTTGCAGTGCAGGAAGGAATTTGTTCTTCAAAACATTTTCGTAGGATGCACCTGTTACCGTAGTGCCCTTTGGAACGCAATGGGTAAGGATTACGCCCTCGCTGTCCCAGAACATGGACACCATCATTTTTTCAGCACTGGCGGTTACCCGAAATTTTTTTGGTGGCGGTGAATCTGTGTGCTTCCATTGAGCTGACTGGCGCTTTGTTTCTGGATTGAAAAATGGCATCCACGTCTCATCCATTGTCACAACCGACGAAAAGAAAGTCCCATTCATGCTGTCGTTGCGCGTCAACATTGCTTGGCAACATGCCACACGGGCAGCCATGTGGTCGTCCGTCAGCATTCGTGGCACCCACCTGGATGACACTTTTCGCATTTTCAGGTCGTCATGCAGGATTGTGTGCACAGAACCCACAGAAATGCCAACTCTGGAGGCGATCTGTTCAACAGTCATTCGGCGATCCCCCAAAACAATTCCCTTCACTTTCTCGATCATGTCGTCAGACCGGCTTGTGCGAGCCTGAGGTTGTTTCGGTTTGTTGTCACACGATGTTCTGCCTTCATTAAACTGTCGCACCCACGAATGCACTTTCGACACATCCATAACTCCATCACCACATGTCTCCTTCAACTGTCGATGAATTTCAATTGGTTTCACACCACGCAACTTCAGAAAAAATGATTGCACGCTGTTCAAGTAAGGAAAACGTCGCCATTTTAAGTATTTAAAACAGTTCTCATTCTCGCCGCTGGCAGTAAAATTCCATCTACCGTACGGTGCTGCCATCTCTGGGACGTATTGACAATGAACGCAGCCTCAAAAAACAATGCACATGTTTCTATCTCTTTCCAGTCTGGAGAAAAAAAATCGGAGGCCTTAGAACTTGAATGCACCTCGTATTGTACTGCTAACACCACCTTGATATAAAAAATCAATGCAAATTAAGTATGCAAATTAATTAAATCGATATCCTTCACATGTATGGGGTAGTTTTCTTAATTCACAGCACTCTATTGGTCAGTAAAAGCGATGGAATATAGTTTAAACAAAAGATAACTAGCAAAAAACACATCCCACCACCTGATGCCCAAAGCCCGATGCCCGACGCCGATGCCACCGACTCAATACACACTCTCAAGAGTCAGGATAAAATATTTTGTCTGCGCTGGGGCCTGTGGCGGGAATGATTCACGTTTCCAGCTAATGGTAGGAGCTGTCTGAATGGAGAGACTTGTTGGGATGCCAGAATGTAGCTGACTTAATCGTGTCGTCCTCTAGACGGCCGAATAACGAACTAGTTCTTAGTATGTGTTGTATAGTTTTCGTGGTCACGTCGAAATTTAGAGAAGATTCAATACGGGCGGGTGTTTGCGCTGGACCATTATTCCCTCCCATGCAAATTGTCCAGTTGCCTGCTTCTACACATTTTGTGACTCTGTTTAGTTGAGGGGACATCGATTGTGGTGTGTGTATCTAGCAGGTGAAAGACTAGCAGAAGATACGATTGCTTGTTCTCTAGACATGAGAAACACCTTACTTGACTTTGTAGATTATAGGGATGATTTGGAATCTGCTACATCACTGACAAAATTATTCACGAGTGGAAATATCAGTTTCCTCTATTTATTTCGGTTTTTCACGTAAAGGTCTTCGCAGACAGGATAAGTTTCTAGTTACTCAATGGTTTACAGCACACTCCGCCTCGATAAAGTTTCTGGTTTCTAGAGAAATAATTTCCAGTCTATATCTTCGAAATTATGTTGTGCGAGCGATCGGTAGCATACTGCTATGTGCTTGATATCGAGAAGTATCACGTAAATGGGATAATACTCTGGCAATCCTTGTGAAAATACATGTGTTCTGGTAATCCCAGAGACTGGAGATGGGTGTAGAAAGCACGTAAGCAAGCAAATTGGTCAGGGCCAGAAACAGTGACGCCTTTGCGACGAGGGGGACCGACCCAGCCTTTGTATAACAGTCTTCGCAGTATATGTACGAGTGTTTGGTGGTCTCTACTGTGTGGTAAGGGGACTGAAATATTTCTTTTACATGGAAAATTATGTGCGCTATAGATACTGAGATTCATTCCAGAACCATAGTCGTGAAGAGGAGACATATCCAGATGCTGCTCGGTGTCAGACTGTGACAGTAATCCTAACATGTAATTGTAGTTACACTGATAAATATTTGGCTGGTTCCCAATATTCTTGTGAGTCTGGAGATGGCTGTAGAAAGCACAGCAGCAAGCAAGCATATCGAGGCCAGAAATAGCATCTGTGGCTTTGTTCCAAGCTTGGGCATGTCCATCCATTGTACACCGGTCTCGTCTGCAGAAACCAATGGTTGATGGTGCTCCCACACTGGCGGCAGCAGCAGTTTGACGGGTAAACACAGTAAGAGACATGACGGCTGTCCCATTAGGATTGCTAGGAAGAATGCACCCTGTGCTATTCTGGAAAGCATTGCAACACATTTCTACAGCACATCCAGAAGGGGAACTTGACTGTTATATACATAGACATGTGATGTCAGCATAACATTGAGAACGTTCTACCTGCATCTGCAAGGGTGAGCCACTATGCAAACATCTCTCTTGGCTCTGAACCCACACTGCAGCTATGCTTCATCGTGCCAGCAATGGTGACTAGGTGAACACATGTTCCAACAGGTATTTCTCAGGTGTCATGTATGAAAGAGATGCTGCCGCCTCATCCTTGTGGCACCTGAACTGACACCTACGCATGGTTTGGCAGCTGATGGTTGCATCGTCACTTTGTGGGGACCGCCGGTGCATCCCAACTCCTGGGGGCGTGTGCGGAGTCGGTGGCATCAGCATCAGCTGTAGGGTGGCGGGATGTACTTTTTACTAGTGATCTTTTGTTTAAACTATATTCCATCGCTTTCACCGACCAAGAGGATGCTGAGAATTAAAAAAACTACCCCACACATGTGAACGATATCTATTTGATTAATTTGCATTAATTTTTTATATCAATGTGGTGTTAGCAGTACAATAGATAAGGGGAGGGGGTGTGGGCGACATGGAGCAGAACAGCAGGTTAAGTGCAGAACACTAGGTTAATTTGCATAAATTTTATGTTAAACACAGTACAATAGCTGAAGGGGGGGGGGGGTGGGTGACAAAGAAGATTGTGCCGGAAATAGCGTTCAAAATCATATGAAATTCGAAAAGTGTACCAGAAAATGGTGGGAGGAAGTAACTAATTACTTGATTTGGTATCAAAGGTGGTACAATAGGTTAAGGAAATGGGGGTGACATGGAAAACCACTTAACAGAACAATAGGTTAAGTGCCAACAAAGAGCCAAACATTTGGTTAAGGCACCCAGAGTACAGTGCTGAACATTGGGTTATGCAACATGTTTGCCCAATGTAATTACTTCTCACAAAACCTACATCTTCCCAAACAGCAGAGAATGATGAGCAAGAGAAATCCAACCACCACAAACTGAATTTTTTGTAAGTAAACAATATACCCTTGAATTCCCTGTTATGAGATCCTTCCTCTCCACCAAGGAGCCACCAGTTTTCATATACTCCAAACACTGCCTTGAGCCCCATAAATTGTTAAAATAAACAATATTCCAAACACTGCAATCGAATTCCCTCCATATGACCGATCACCTGGGTCTATTTACCGGCAAATTCTGGGAGGGGGGTTACTAGAGGAGTTGGGGTTAATTATTTGGTGACTTTAATTAAACAAATTGATAAGAGTGAGATGGGGCTATTTGAATAACTCAGAGCTGAAAGTGTACCTGTAGCAGTGAGGGTGAGGGGGTGGCTTGGGGGTATCCCAAAAGATGGAGGAGGGGGAAGGTGGGTGAAGAATAGGTTAAGGACCTGTCAATCAAAGGGGAACAGTATGTTAATGACCTATCAATCAAAGGATACAATAGGTTTGCTATGAGTGCATACCTCCCCTAGATGTAGGCAACCCACACTAACAATATGCACTGGTGTCCTTGATGCCCTGCTACTATGGTGTACCCTTTGCCAAGCACCGTACAATGACTTGTAAAAACATATGTAGATGTACATTAGTGCAGTGTGAAATCTGCTGCGGAATTCTGATGCTGAGGAACTGTGATAAAGTTATATGGCTCTCTCTCGGTGACAGTAAGGTACTTGGACAATTAACGAAAAATTTTGTTTCTGGTTTTCCCCATTCCTCAAGCATCGCCGGATGTGTGGGTCACAATAAAACCATTCGTAACAGAATACTGTACATCTGGTTCAGATTGACGTTCAGCGATAATGATTTCACTTCTCCATGGTTTCCCTCAGTACTTCAGACTGCTTCAAGTATGGTCCCTCTGACAAGCCAACGATCCAAAGCTTCCGCTGTCATTGACCAAACTGACATACTGCACTGATGACCATGATGCCGCGATACGCGTGAACCTGCGAGATAAGTGTTACCTTTTCTGTAATCACAAAGAAAATTTAAGCGAGGAATAAACTGAAACAAGGAATAAAGATGGTGTTGAAACTTCCAGTAGATTAAGACCGTGTACCAGACCAGGTCTTTCTGGAACAGATGCTCTATGGGATAAACTACCTTTTCTTCTTCTTCTTTTTTTTTGTACCATCTTCCTTCCTTACAGTTCTTCATTAAGCTTCCCAAATACGTTTTCTTCTGTTTTGGATTCGTCTTCCATGTAAACTAAATTTCTTTTTCTGCTTTAAGTCTCATGTCTGAGGTTGCTCTTCCGTTACAGTCTTGTAAAGTTATCGCCGATTTGCATTCCTGACGAAAATTACAAGTAAAAATTAAAGATCATCCTTATAAAATAAGCTGAAGACAATACTTCCTTTTCTCCTGACACCATAGCATAGAATACGCCATAATATAACATCTTATAATGAATGATTCCAGGTATGGTTCACAAATGGCTCAAATGGCTCTGAGCACTATGGGACTTAACATCTATGGTCATCAGTCCCCTAGAACTTAGAACTACTTAAACCTAACTAACCTAAGGACATCACACAACACCCAGTCATCACGAGGCAGAGAAAATCCCTGACCCCGCCGGGAATCATTCTCAAGTAAATCTGCGGATGTTATATTTGGTGAGTCTACTTACAGATCAATTAGCATACACACTTTCATTTAGTTGGAATAGACGTCTATATTGCATCAGAGAGTAAACCGCCAAATGTTTGCTTGTTGCTATTTTTATAGAATATTTTCATGAAATGTTTTTTACAAGCTAGACTGACAATTTATTCTCGGTGATGCTTCATGTTTACAGCGTAAACTTTGCTAGTCAGTAATAGTAATTGTGTTCCATTCATATAATAATTTTCTTATTACAGGGGAGTCCCGCTATTCCGAATTCCGCTATTCCGAAAGTCCGCATATTCCGAAAATACGCATATTCCGAACAGAACTCAGAAAAAATACCGATTTTTTAAACTTAAAAATAGGAGACAATGAAAAGACGTTCGTAAAAAATGTATATTTCTTATTACACAAAGAAGTTAAATAGCGACATGCGTAGAGCCTAAGCTTGGTGAAAACGCCCGAAACCATATTGGAATGAAAGGTGGTTACCTACAGTACAGTATATGTCGACTCCATTTATACAGTTCTTTAGAATATTTTTAATGAGTGCTAAACACAAAAAAATAACCAGTTTACACGCACTTAAGCAGTAAAGTCAGTCATTTTTTTCTGACGAAGAGCACTGAATCGACTTGAGGATGCAATGTTTCGCCATCGCCGAATGAACATAACTTCATTTGGTCTTCATGGAGCGTGCTGTTTGTTGAAGCGCAAGGCGAAGTCAAGGGCATTTGCCGCGTCTGTGTGTGATGTATGAGTTCAGTTTGGACTTTCCTCCGAGCCGGTCTGAGCACAATTGCTACGATGTCTTAGTGGCCATTGTGATCAACAACAGCTTTCTTCCGTGTCTTTACAGCCAGAGAGTTTCTTGACTAGTGGAAGGAGGTCACAGTCTTTCACTGGTGTAAAAGCTGTTTCAGTAAATTCCAGTGTAGGCCAGAGATTTTCCCAAAGCTTTTGTAATGCGCCTTCAGTGGTGTTATCCCATGCTTCATCCGACCACTAAATCACATCTTTTATTGTAGTTTTCTCAACTTTTTGTTGGATTGTAATTTCATTTTCATCTTCTTCTAGCAAGGTGTGAAACAGAATTTTCTGTATTTTTCTTTAATGACCTGCAACACACCGTGGTTCTTAGTCTGAAGAATTGAAGTTAACTCAGTAGCAGAAAAACTGTTCTGATGTCTCCACAAACAAGTTTTGTTTCTTCTTGGTGGGACGGATCATTGTCTATACACAACAGAGCACAATTAGGCACTCCATTTTCTCTACTGAACGCAGTTACTTTAGGGACAAATTAGTGCTTGAACCATTTCTTGAACAAGTCGCGCTCCATCCAAGCAGCGGAAGTTTGTTTGTTGCCGAGACGTTGCTGCAAGCTAAGAAAATTAGACGTCGTTCGTCCATTTTAAACACTGGAGCAGATTTCACTTCTTGCGAAGCAAGCCATTTTGTAGGCAAAGCCTTAAAGTTCAGTCCAATTTCATCCGCGTTGTCAACCTGCTGCGGTGAGCAGTTTTGAGAAGAAACAAAGTCTTTAAAATCTTTTAGGTAATCGGCAGCTGCTTTTTGTCAGCTGACAACTTCTCCCCAGCAGTCGTGAGCTGTCTAATTCCGTGTCTTTTCTTCCAACGATCCAAAAATGGTAGGTCATCGTTCACAAGCTTGTTCAGTTTAAGCGCCTTTTCTTCTACCAAAGGACCAGCAATACCGATTCCTATCCTATTTTTCTTGAAAATAAGGCCTCGTCAGGATTTTCATATGGAGACACAGTCGATTTTCGACGTTTTTCAAGGGTCGTTTCATTTGAAACAGAACTGTTCAATTTTAACGCGATTTTCTCTTTAGTCAATAATCGTCTCTGTTTCGCCACTATATTCGAGTGATAATTTAATAGCACTTTCTCCGTTGTCCAGTCTTTTTAACACTTAAAGTTTTTATTTTAAAGTACATAGAGAACGACTTCGTTTGCTTGACATGTTTAATCTTTGACAGTTGACGTCAAGGACTACAAATATAGATTAAGAAGGCACAGTGACTCGGTAAAGAAACTCAACACTCAGGGAAGAAAGCTTAACAATAAATTTGCAATAATGTCTTTGGAATGGTCATCTGTCACTAGCAGATGTCTCTGCACTTAATTTACGACTTAATGAGTCAATACGTTGATACACTCCTGGAAATTGAAATAAGAACACCGTGAATTCATTGTCCCAGGAAGGGGAAACTTTATTGACACATTCCTGGGGTCAGATACATCACATGATCACACTGACAGAACCACAGGCACATAGACACAGGCAACAGAGCATGCACAATGTCGGCACTAGTACAGTGTATATCCACCTTTCGCAGCAATGCAGGCCGCTATTTTCCCATGGAGACGATCGTAGAGATGCTGGATGTAGTCCTGTGGAACGGCTTGCCATGCCATTTCCACCTGGCGCCTCAGTTGGACCAGCGTTCGTGCTGGACGTGCAGACCGCGTGAGACGACGCTTCATCCAGTCCCAAACATGCTCAATGGGGGACAGATCCAGAGATCTTGCTGGCCAGGGTAGTTGACTTACACCTTCTAGAGCACGTTGGGTGGCACGGGATACATGCGGACGTGCATTGTCCCGTTGGAACAGCAAGTTCCCTTGCCGGTCTAGGAATGGTAGAACGATGGGTTCGATGACGGTTTGGATGTACCGTGCACTATTCAGTGTCCCCTCGACGATCACCAGTGGTGTACGGCCAGTGTAGGAGATCGCTCCCCACACCATGATGCCGGGTGTTGGCCCTGTGTGCCTCGGGCGTATGCAGTCCTGATTGTGGCGCTCACCTGCACGGCGCCAAACACGCATACGACCATCATTGGCACCAAGGCAGAAGCGACTCTCATCGCTGAAGACGACACGTCTCCATTCGTCCCTCCATTCACGCCTGTCGCGACACCACTGGAGGCGGGCTGCACGATGTTGGGGCGTGAGCGGAAGATGGCCTAACGGTGTGCGGGACCGTAGCCCAGCTTCATGGAGACGGTTGCGAATGGTCCTCGCCGATACCCCAGGAGCAACAGTGTCCCTAATTTGCTGGGAAGTGGCGATGCGGTCCCCTACGGCACTGCGTAGGATCCTACGGTCTTGGCGTGCATCCGTGCGTCGCTGCGGTCCGGTCCCAGGTCGACGGGCACGTGCACCTTCCGCCGACCACTGGCGACAACATCGATGTACTGTGGAGACCTCACGCCCCACGTGTTGAGCAATTCGGCGGTACGTCCACCCGGCCTCCCGCATGCCCACTATACGCCCTCGCTCAAAGTCCGTCAACTGCACATACGGTTCACGTCCACGCTGTCGCGGCATGCTACCAGTGTTAAAGACTGCGATGGAGCTCCGTATGCCACGGCAAACTGGCTGACACTGACGGCGGCGGTGCACAAATGTTGCGCAGCTAACGCCATTCGACGGCCAACACCGCGGTTCCTGGTGTGTCCGCTGTGCCGTGCGTGTGATCATTGCTTGTACAGCCCTCTCGCAGTGTCCGGAGCAAGTATGGTGGGTCTGACACACCGGTGTCAATGTGTTCTTTTTTCCATTTCCAGGAGTGTATTATTCATTAAATCCGCCTATTCCTACTTCCCGCTAAACCGAATAGTGTTCGGTCCCAACAAGTTCGGAATAGCGGCGCTCTGCTGTATTTGTATCTATAGTTATCTTTCCTTTTTTTTATCTACGGTTATCTTTCGTTTTTGTTTGTGTTTTTATCCGTTCTCGTCTGCCAAAATGACAATAAAATTAACCAAATAATTTTTACGTTTAAGCTTGATTTTTTCACGTATAATTTTAACAAACGTAAGTAAACTTATCGAATGTAACATCTTCAGATTTACTTGAGAATAGCGCTATAGCCGAAACAAGGTTGTAGCAAAGAAGAAACATTAGTAATTAAACCATCTGCAGTTTTCCTGTGATTATTCACTATAAAATAATCTGAAGCCTTCTTAGGATTTAAACTAGCAGGTATAAAAGTAAGTGAACCGCTTCTTCTTTGTAGCTATCGACACAAGACTCGCGGCCCACCCTCACAATTTTATTTACATCAGTACCTGTCTCCTACCTTCCAAACTTTACAGACGTTCTACTGCGCTCCTGGAAGAAAAGTGTGCAGCAGAAAGTGTGCAGCAGACTTCTGCAAAGTTTGGAAGGTAGGAAGAAAACGGGTGTGCAGGAAAACTGAGGGCGTATCGTGAGTCGTGTCTATATAGCTCAGTCGATAGAGATTTTGCCGGCGAAAGGCGAAGATTCTGAGGTAGAGATGGGGGTATGGTATGTACACTCCTGGAAAAGGGAAAAAGAACACATTGACACCGGTGTGTCAGACCCACCATACTTGCTCCGGACACTGCGAGAGGGCTGTACAAGCAATGATCACACGCACGGCACAGCGGACACACCAGAAACCGCGGTGTTGGCCGTCGAATGGCGCTAGCTGCGCAGCATTTGTGCACCGCCGCCGTCAGTGTCAGCCAGTTTGCCGTGGCATACGGAGCTCCATCGCAGTCTTTAACACTGGTAGCATGCCGCGACAGCGTGGACGTGAACCGTATGTGCAGTTGACGGACTTGGAGCGAGGGCGTATAGTGGGCATGCGGGAGGCCGGGTGGACGTACCGCCGAATTGCTCAACACGTGGGGCGTGAGGTCTCCACAGTACATCGATGTTGTCGCCAGTGGTCGGCGGAAGGTGCACGTGCCCGTCGACCTGGGACCGGACCGCAGCGACGCACGGATACACGCCAAGACCGTAGGATCCTACGCAGTGCCGTAGGGGACCGCACCGCCACTTCCCAGCAAATTAGGGACACTGTTGCTCCTGGGGTATCGGCGAGGACCATTCGCAACCGTCTCCATGAAGCTGGGCTACGGTCCCGCACACCGTTAGGCCGTCTTCCGCTCACGCCCCAACATCGTGCAGCCCGCCTCCAGTGGTGTCGCGACAGGCGTGAATGGAGGGACGAATGGAGACGTGTCGTCTTCAGCGATGAGAGTCGCTTCTGCCTTGGTGCCAATGATGGTCGTATGCGTGTTTGGCGCCGTGCAGATGAGCGCCACAATCATGACTGCATACGACCGAGGCACACAGGGCCAACACCCGGCATCATGGTGTGGGGAGCGATCTCCTACACTGGCCGTACACCACTGGTGATCGTCGAGGGGACACTGAATAGTGCACGGTACATCCAAACCGTCATCGAACCCATCGTTCTACCATTCCTAGACCGGCAAGGGAACTTGCTGTTCCAACGGGACAATGCACGTCCGCGTGTATCCCGTGCCACCCAACGTGCTCTAGAAGGTGTAAGTCAACTACCCTGGCCAGCAAGATCTCTGGATCTGTCCCCCATTGAGCATGTTTGGGACTGGATGAAGCGTCGTCTCACGCGGTCTGCACGTCCAGCACGAACGCTGGTCCAACTGAGGCGCCAGGTGGAAATGGCATGGCAAGCCGTTCCACAGGACTACATCCAGCATCTCTACGATCGTCTCCATGGGAGAATAGCAGCCTGCATTGCTGCGAAAGGTGGATATACACTGTACTAGTGCCAACATTGTGCATGCTCTGTTGCCTGTGTCTATGTGCCTGTGGTTCTGTCAGTGTGATCAGGTGATGTATCTGACCCCAGGAATGTGTCAATAAAGTTTCCCCTTCCTGGGACAATGAATTCACGGTGTTCTTATTACAATTTCCAGGAGTGTAGTTTTAATCTGTCAGGAAGCTTCAGATTGGTGCACATTCCGCTACATCGTGAAAATTCAAACGAGTGTTTCGGCACACGAAATTCAGACTGGGAGCATTAAGGATCAGTGTGATACATGAAAGCATTGCTAACCAGCGTTTTTACTGTGCCTAGCATCCAGTTGAAAATCACGGACAGCCACGGCCGCTGGATGTACAGTAGTTGCGTTGCGTTGCGTTGCGCTGCGCTCTGAATACCATCGGACGGGCCAGTAGCGGTCCAATCAGCGGCGAACCGCACGCACAGGGCCCTCCTCCCCCCCCCCCCCCCCCCGAACACACACACACGCAGTGGCAAGTGGCTGTCGCAGCCAATAGCGCACGCTCCGTCCCCCTGTCTCTCTCACAAGGCTGAAGCGCACTGATTGCCAGGATCGGCACGATACAGCAGCAGACGCAGCGCCGACGACAGCTGTCCATATGCTTCTGGCAATGTGTGATGTCCTCTACCACGCTTGAATATCTGTTTCTCACTACCTTTACACACGATACATTTGTACACGCAGAGGGCTACTCTGATCAAACACCTGCTTCGAGGTAAATTCCGAGACGGTTTGCACAAAAAAACAGTTACAGCATAGAAATTCGTGGCTGGTCGCATCAATCAGGGGACTGATGATGAAATAAAATCATTGTATTCGTCACTGTACAGTGTAAAACCTTCATTCACAATAATTTAAATGCATGGGTATGCGTAAGTATCTCCTCGGTTTCAGAAGACAACTGCGTGAAAGCTACAAGATATGCAGAAAAATAACACACATCAGTGAACAGAACGTCTCTCAAAGTTTAGATTCGTAGTACGCACCACGTACATATTGATTTTTGACGTTTTTTCCCACGCTGAGTTCGGTAATGTGATTTAAAAACTTGTAGAGCTGCTCTATAAAACGCGTCTGCAGGTGCCTTCTGTACGTTTTTCTTGAATAGTTCGGAAACTACAGCCTCTGTCGAAAACGTATCCCAGTACAAAATTTAACTACCGTACGTTACATTTCCTACAAGAAGGCCCTGTTCACTTTATCTGCAGCACTAATAGTTTCCACGTAACGAGCCAGAGATATGAAAATCTGGAGCGAAGTTGTCATTGTAACTCATTCCAAAGGTGTTCTACTGGATTCAGGTCGGGACTCTGCGTAAGACAGTCCACGATTTATTTCCGTACAAGTTACCCTCTAGGCCAATACCTTGACAAAATTCCTAACACTTAAAATTTTCCAGAATGAGATTTTCACTCTACAGCGGAGTGTGCTCTGTTATGAAACTTTCCTGGCAGGTTAAAACTGTGTACCGGACCGAGACTCGAAGTCTCGCGAGTTCGAGTCTCGGTCCGGCACACAGTTTTAAAATTTTATTGATTTCAAGCAAATTTCTCTTTTTCGATGACGCATTTCTTGTTTTTGACAGACTGCATTTTATCTCCTCACCTACTATCGTCACTTATTTTGCTGACACTTTACAGATTGAGTGACATGAGGGAGAACAGTTTCTCTACTGCACGCAGTACACAATGCTTTAAAATTTGTTCATCCTTACGGATTTAACGTTTTCTTAAGAGCTGTAAAGGGATCTAATCTCAACCACGAAAAAACCCATGCCGTAACACCAGTTCCTCCGTATATCACTGTTGGAACTACACACGATGGCAGGAAACGTTTTGCAGGCTTTCGCCAAATCCAAATGCTTCTATCGGGTTGGAGCAGGGTATAGCGTGATACATCGGTGCAAATCATTCCTTTCCAGTCATCCACTGTCCAGTGGCATTGCTCTTTACAAATGGTTGGTTCAAATGGCTCTGAGCACTATGCGACTTAACTTCTGAGGTCATCAGAACTTAGAACTAATTAAACCTAACTAACCTAAGGACATCACACACATCCATGCCCGAGGCAGGATTCGAACCTGTGACCGTAGCGGTCGCTCGTTCCAGACTGTAGTGCCTAGAGCCGCACGGCCACTCGGGCCGGCTTGCTCTTTACACCACTTCGGGCGTCACTTAGCACTGGCTACAGAAATCTGTGGCATGTGAGTATTTGCCATTCTTGTGCATTTAGTTCCTTCTGTTTGTTTCTAAAAAAGACAAGGCGTTTCTAAAATATTCTACTCGCTCTACTTGATTACTGTTTAACGTAAATGTCGTGTGACTAGGACCTCCCGTCGGGTAGACCGTTCGCCGGGTGCAAGTCTTTCGAGTTGACGCCACTTCGGCGACTTGCACATCTGGTGTCACTTGATGATGGGTAACAGATTAATTTGCATTTCAATGTACCAGTAATCAAGTAGAGAGATTAGAATATTTCAGAAACACCTCGTCTATTTAGAAACAGTTAGAAGGAACGAAATGCATAACAATGGATCCACTCATGAATTAATCTGTTATTGCTCCAGAGGAAGAAGCTAAAAGCATTGTTTATAATCAAGTTTAGATTCAAAGTAACATTATTGTGTATTTGAAACCGATTTTACTTAATTAATATCATGTATACGATGTTATTCTTGGAGTTTTAACTGGAAGACTGATTTCATGCAACTCTTCATGGTAATCCTGTACAATCTCTTCAACTCTGTTTCACTGTTGTGAATCTAGATCCATTTGAATTCGCTCACTTTGCTCTTGGTGTGGCTCTGCAATTTTTACCCCTGACACTTCCCTCCATCAACAAATTGACTATTCCTTCATGCCTCACGATGTGTCCTATTAACCAATCACTTCTTTTGCTCAACTTATGCCACAAATTTCTTTCCTTCTCGTTTCGGTTTAGTAACTCCTCATCGGTACTCTGATATACCCACCTAAACTTAAGCATTCTTCTGTATCATCACATTTCATTAACTTCTATTCTCTACTTGTCTCAACTGTTTACCGTCCACGATTTACTTCCGTATAAGTTACCCTCTTTTGCCAGCCTGCATTTTATATCCGCTCCGACCATCGTTGCTTATTTTGCTGACCGAATAACAAAACGCATCCACTTTTAGTGCCCCATTTTCTAACCCACAGGTATTTTCCTCACCATCATCTGGTGTAATTCGACTACATTCCGTCATCCCTGCTTTTACTTTTGTTGACATTTATCTCATAACCTCTTTTCAAGATATAATCCATTTCGTTCAGCTATTCTGACACGTACTTTGCCGTCTCTGGCGATATTACTGTATCCTCTGAAAACCTCAAAATTTTAATGTCTTCTCCTAGACTGTTAATTTCTTTTCCAAATTTCGTTTTGGTTTTGTTTGCCATTTACAGATTGAATAACTTGATGGATACGCTACAACCGTGTCTCATTCCATTGTAATTTACTGTTTCCATTTCATGCCTTTTTTGACTTACAACTGCAGTCCGGTTTCTGCGAAAGGTTATAGATAACCTTTTTTTAATATTTTTCTTTTTCTTTGTGATCAAAAATTTGAAAAACCTCTCTCACACTGGCCTGATTTAGCTTCACTGATCAGGATAGTAAAAACATGCGTATGTTAAGGGAATTTTCATTCACAAAGCAGGCTTATCACATTCACACAGTTCAATACTGTTCTATCCTGATTAAATTGAGCTTAACTTAAATTCCATAAGGCAGTGAAGCCATTTCGAAGTCTCGGTGCGACGAAAATTGTCAGTCGATCTCCTGAAAACATTTGTAATAATTATTAACTTTCGGTGATCACATGGGGAAGACCGGAGATCTGCTGGTAAGACCGTGTTAGCCTATTTATTTGAAGTAACTGGACATCTTGAGCATACAAAACGGCAGGTTCGTCCAGTGTAAATCAAACGTTCCCCACTGATCCCGTGCAACACAGCGTAGTAAGCAGACACTGTCAATAATAATCAGTTAAATAATACGCGAACACACTTACTTTAGTTTAGTTCGTGTATTAAATTCCTTCTCATACAGAATCTCATCAAGATGGCGACTAGCTCAACAATACATACATATACATCCTTCTTTCACGACTCATCGGCAAGAAGTCCTCTATTCTTTTCATAAGAGAAAACATAGATAGCAGATCAGCTATTCCATGGAGTAAATGGACGCTCCAAGGAATAATTGGGCTTGAAACTACTTTGCATTGATAATCGGTAAGATAAGAAGAGATATTTTGAGATATGTATTGAGTTATATAATTTATAAAATTTCTAAAAATATCGCGGAGAGACCGCTGCAAGAGACATTACATTTTGCTCCCTTTATTTTTTCCTAGCCACCTTTAGAATTTCAGAGAGTGCTTTTATCCATAATTATCCGTAATTGATACGAGGCAGTGATGGTTGACCCGACATTTTAACATTAAAAGAGTGCTTTCCAGTTAACAGTGTCAACAACGTTCTCTCAACCTGCAGACACAGTCTTCTAAAATAAGTCAAAACGCTCGCAGTGTACGATATTTTTCTACGTTTCTCTAGAAACCGATCTGATCTTCCCCGAGGTTGTCTTCCACCTGTATACGATGCACTGTGTGTAAATACAGTTATTTTGATTTTACGCTTTACGTAAATTTGATACCATTTTCTGGAGAATAGAAGTTATGGGCGAATGAGTAACAGGAAATGCGGGTCTTGCTGTCCAGTACCCAGTGCGCGCAGCCCAGAGAGTAGCTGACGCCTGGCAACTCTGCAATCAGCTGCACAGGCCGCCTCCAGTGGGTGTCGGACCGAGCCACGAGATCCGCTTTAAACTTGCCGCGGGATTCCCCAACTACGAAACTCTGTCAGGTAGTAGAGAGCACCTCTATAAGTGCAAGTAGCGGCCGCTCGACTTCACGAGAAGTCCGGTACGTAGCAGGACCAGAACGCCCACCGCATCGATACCAGATTGCAGCATCACAGGATGACACCACGAGTACATAGTACGCCCCGGTAGCTGAGTGGTCAGCGTGACAGACTGTCAATCCTAAGGGCCCGGGTTCGATTCCCGGCTGGGTCGGAGATTTTCTCCGCTCAGGGACTGGGTGTTGTGTTGTCCTAATCATCTTCATTTCATCCCCATCGACGCGCAGGTCGCCGAAGTGGCGTCAAATCGAAAGACCTGCACCAGGCGAACGGTCTACCCGACGGGAGGCCCTAGCCACACGACATTTCCATTATACCACGAGTACATGAATTACGCATCAAGTCATTACAAAAATAATATATTATCCAGTGAAGCTATATAAGTTTTGAAACAGAAGCAACTGGAAACAAATATACATTACTAGCCATTAAAATTGCTACACCACCAAGATGACGTGATACAGACGCGAAATTTAACCGACAGGAAGAAGATGCTGTGATATGCAAATCATTAGCTTTTCAGAGCATTCACAAAAGGCTGGCGCCGGCGGCGACACCTATAACGTGCTGACATGAGGAAAGTTTCCAACCGATTTCTCATACACAAACAGCAGTTGACAGGCATTGCCTGGTGAAACGTTTTTGTGATGCCTCGTGTAAGGAGGAGAAATGCGTACCATCACGTTTCCGACGTTGATAAAGGTCGGACTGTCGTATCGCGACATTGCTGCTCGCGTTGGTCGAGATCCAATGACTGTTAGCAGAATATGGAATCGGTGGGTTCAGGAGGGTAATACGGAACGCCGTGCTGGATCCCAACGGCCTCGTATCACTAGCAGTCAAGATGACAGGCATCTTATCCGCATGGCTGTAACGGATCGTGCAGCCATATCTCGATCCCTAAGTCAACAGATGGGGGCGTTTACAAGACAACAACCATCTGCACGAACAGTTCGACGACGTTTGAAGCAGCATGGACTATCAGCTCGGAGACCATGGCTGCGGTTACCCTTGACGCTGCATCACAAACAGGAGCGCCTGCGATGGTATACTCAACGACGAACCTGCGTGCACAAATGGCAAAATGTCACATTTTCGGATGAACCCAAGTACTGTTTACAGCATCATGATGGTCGCATCCGTGTTTGGCAATATCGCGGTGAACGCACATTGGAAACGTGTATTCGTCATCGCCATACTGGCGTATCACCCGGCGTGATGATATAGGGTGCCATTGAGTACACGTCTCGGTCACCTCTTGTTCGCATTGACGGCACTTTGAACAGTGGACGTTACATTTCACATGTGTTACGACCCGTGGCTGTACCCTTCATTCGATCCCTGCGAAACCCTACGTTTCAGCAGGATAATGCACGACCGCATGTGCAGGTCCTGTACGGGCCTTTCTGGATGCAGAAAATGTTCGACTGCTGCCCTGGCTAGCACATTCTCCAGATCTCTCACCAATTGAAAACGTTTGGTCAATGGTGGCCGAGCAACTGGCTCGTCACAATTCGCCAGTCACTACTCTTGATGAACTGTGGTATTGTGTTGAAGCTTCATGGGCTCCTGTACCTTACACGCCATCCAATCTCTGTTTGACTCAATTCCCAGGTTATCAAGGCCCTTATTACGGCCAGAGGTGGTTGTTCTGGGTACTGATTTCTCAGGATCTATGCACCAAAATTGTGTGAAAATGTAATCACATGTCAGTTCTAGTATAATATATTCGTCCAATGAATACCCGTTTATCATCTGCATTTCTTCTTGGTGTAGCAATTTTAATGGCCAGTAGTGTAAATTGTTCTAAAAGCCCGAAGAATTAACAATGAGTTCCAAATAGGTTCAATATTTTATACGACGCTTAAACGTGTAGAACGCTGCACAAAACACAGCCTCATGTTTAACAACATCAAAAATGCAGTAGAAAATGGCGGAGACTGACCATGTCAGTCTGTAGTGAGCATTCCTTCATGTGATTTTAAAATCATTCATTACACTGAAGTACCAACCAAAAACACCATGTGTTGGGTACACTGTCCTCGAGGTACAACTCTCCCCTACGAAATCTTGCTTGAGAATTATTTCATCAGGCTATGGCTGCATTAGAACTAGAAACTCGTTGCGCAGTTAGGTGAAGCAAATTAAGCCTGAAAGCAACAGAGAAAGTGACTCAAATTCAGGATCTGTAACCTTCTTTTTTTCTTTTTTATTAATCATGAAATTTATATTAAAAAATAAACCATTCAATCCACTTTTACCGATCGCCATCTTAACAGGTAGAATTGTAATGCAAAGTAGTTTATACTTAACCACTTCTCCGTATTCTCTACATTATGTCACATGATTGTAGTCCTTACATATAGCAAAAAATCAGTACTCAGAAACAATGTTAGCATCAAGACAGTAACTGCCAACAATACTTCCTGGCTAAATAAAATCACGAAATGTGTTATTTTACATATCACATACCACCATTCCAACAACAAAATATCAAAATTAAATCTTGTAATGAATACTTCTGTACATGTCTCCGTTACCGAGAACTCTAACGCACGGTACTGAGGTGTCGCTCGGCACGGAGGTAGTCGGCTTCAATCCTGCGAGCGGAAGAAATTTTCACAGTCAGTATTTCATCGACAATGTGAGGAGATGTTTCGGTTCACGAGATGAGTCTAGAAACCGACCAGCAGCATTATTTCAATGAAGTGACACCCGTAAGCTGGCAATTACTATTTTACAGCAGTTAAGACAGGCAGTGGTCCAAGTGTTAAGGAAAGAACGTCATGGGAGTGCTGTACGTAAATTACTTTTCACAATATTGGCTCATGGAGATGCAATTGATCCTTAACATATTTAAGATATTGCTTATACTGAAGTGGAACGACAGTAGAGAATTAATCGCGAGTAAGGCAGATGCCAGACAGATTGATTGGAAGAATCCTCGGGAAACTTATTCAATCAACAAAGGAAGTAACTTGTAGAATCCTCGTTCATCCAATATTTGAATATTTGCTGTTCAGTGGGGGATCCGGTCCAGGTAAGATTGATAGAGGAAATAGAGAAGATCCAAAGAAGAGAAGCGCGTTTCGTTACAGCTTCACGTAGTATCCAGGAAGGGGTCACAGAGATGATCAACCAACTCCAGTAGCAGACGCAGCAAGAGAGGCATTCATCATCGCGGTGTGGTTTACTGCTACAGTTCCGAAAGCGTACGTGCCTAGAAGAGCCAACAAATATGTTGCTTGCTCCTACGTATATCTCATGAAAAGATTATGAAGATAAAATTAGAGACAGTTGAGCCCACCCGGAGGCTTACTGACAAAAGTTCTTCCCGCGAACCATTCACCTTTTGAATAGGAAATAGGGGAAGTGACAGTGGCACACAGAATACTCTCCGCCACACACTGCGAGATGGCTTGTGGAGTATATATATAAATGTAGCTCGAAATGCTATCAGCTACGGGCCCGTCATCAGTGAACAGCCATCGCATACTGCATCGAGCAAGGACCTAGGATTCATGTTTATCACTCTTCAGCCGCTTGTATTGCCAGGCACATAATTTTCCTTAATGTATACAATTTTCACATGATAGTGCTACACTCTGGTTCCTACGTTATCAGCTTTGTAGTAACACTGCTTGCAATGATTATACGATTGTATTATCTCCTGAAAAAAGTACTTTCTGGATGCACTACTCTCGCTTCTCCCACCCTACATTGCTTGAGACGAATCCAACCGCCTCGTTCAGAGGGTTCCTACTGCCGCGAGCCGCATCTCACTTTTAGCTTTTCTGGTGATACCATATCACCAAAACTTCAGCGCTCTCCTGACACTTTGCTCCGGACCACTCTTGGGTGACTTTCCCTTTTACCGGGCGTTCGGTGGCGATCTAGCGTTAAAAGGTTTTGCTTTTCACATTTAACCAAATATAACATTGATGATGATAATTTATGGCAATGTTTGCCGACAAGATAAAGAATGCAACCTTTAACACTAGATTGCGTACTCACGGCAGTTCTCCTTGGCCGTTTTTTGGTACGACTTGGAAAGAGAGAAAAATTAATAAATGATCCCCGATGCGTCGGTTCTCGATTGTGATCAGGAGACGTACAGATTGATTGCGCGAAAATAGTTTCTCAAATGATCTCTTAACCCGGATTGCTTTCACGCAATCAGACTCTTCAATGAAATTACCTAAGGGACCTATTTGAATAATAAAAAAAATTGGAAATAAATGCAAAACAGTGAAATTTTGTAAAAATGTTGTCAGATCGGAAATTGAACACATTAATGGTCTCCCAAATACAATCGAGACACCGCGATAAAGAGCGAACCTGTAACGAAGTTCATTTAAACATTAACATTATTTGTGGTTAATTTAAAGAAAAGAATAAGCATTGATTTTCTGTACAGTGAAGCATCAATATATTCTCAAAGAACAAAGGCGTTAAACTATAAACATTAACAAATTTACAATGAATACAAAACTTACATTTTTATGTTTTTCCCATACATGGAGCAGTCCAACAATCGCTGCTTTTGTATGTGTGGTATTTTGTAAAAATTAAATGTCCTGGCGTGCGTGTAAGTATTTTCTATCGTCACAAGGTTTACAAAAGCGTTTTTTTTTTTTGGTGATAACGTGGTTTTTCACACTAAATGAAATATAACTTGTAGCGGTGCTACACAACACGTCTCAACAAGTCGGCGACCAAACATCAAAGGTAATGAAGTACATGTTAACATATCGGCGACCAACAGTACAACTAACTATAAAGACTCTAGAATTTTCCTAACAAATGATAAATTGTTCTTTCTTCTGTTTCGCAGCTTCTTGCTATCAAGCGCTGCGGCAATGATTTTAAATATCTGCGCCCAGCGAGTCATAGTGTTTAAAAGTACCTTTTAAACGCTGGCCGCGCGTCTTGGTATAGGCGCACGTTATAAACAATTTCGTTTCTTTACTCTCGCGTTGTCATGCTTAGTATCATTACAAACTACAGCTCGATGGCTGTCCTTTCCTCATATGCAAAATGACTGAAATCCAATAATATCACATTGCTTCCCGCGTGACGAGCGATGACTCCGTCAGGATCATCGCGACTTACGCGTAGTCGTGATATTATTGCTTTCGTGAAACAGGTTAGTATTACTTGCAAAACTTCTTTACAATAGATTTTACACACTACATCAGGCAAAGTGGTTAACATACTGAGTATCAGGTAAGTATATTCGTACGACTGAAATTTATAGTAATTTGTCCATAGGGTAACTACATGACAATTGAACTGTGCTCTTTCTAATGTATTGTACAAGGATAACAAATGTTCATTTTGTTGTGGGTTGGCAGGAGAGCCAACACCGGGTTACTAGAGGAAGCCGAAAGGCACGCGTTTTAGCTCACGCAGGCTGGCGTGAGGTCTGGAACAGGACAAGGAAATTAGAATTTAGAAAAACGGACGTAACTGGTGGAATACTTAACTTTAATCCATAACTGTTGAACGTCGCTCTTGACTGTACATTATTCACAATATCAATAGTAACTGAACATGGCCCCTTGCTAGGTCGTAGCAAATGACGTAGCTGAAGGCTATGCTAACTATCTTCTCGGCAAATGAGAGCGTACTTTGTCAGTGGACCATCGCTATCAAAGCCGGTTGTACAACTGTGGCGAGTGCTAGGAAGTCTCTCTAGACCTGCCGTGTGGCGGCGCTCGGTCTGCAATCTCTGATAGTGGCGACACGTGGGTCCGACGTATACTAACGGACCGCGGCCGATTTGAAGGCTACCACCTAGCAAGTGTGGTGTCTGGCAGTGACACCACACATTTCTCGGTAAAAGATAATGAAATTAAGATAAAGATACACACACATAGATACATTATACATGGCATAATAAATATTAAAAAATAACAAAGAAATAAATTACTTGACTTCGCAGGAAGTCTGGGTGCTGTGTGCACTCGTGGAAAAAATATGTAAAAAAAAAATTGATATTCTTGTTTTGCAATGACATATTACAGGAATATTTTTGTTTCGTCGAAGTTTTCTTGCAGTAAATACGTAGCACTTTACTTATTTGTGGCTTTCATGACCTGCAAAAAAAATGTTTCACTACACTTGGGTAGGTATGAGTTCCACTGGGAGTGGTAGAACTTCGGGTATAAATTATATCACTGCACTTGAGTGGGGAAATTGATTACACTTTCACAGTGGAGGAAAAGTAGGGCATCACTTTCACTGTAGAAGTTGGAGTAGTTGTCGGGGTGTGATGTTGCGTTGGAAATACGTCGTGGGTCAGGAACTGGAAGATTGGTTCTGCAACATGTTGAGCCGTATGGTGGCGGTCTCTATTTCACTTGACACATGTCCGTGCTTCCATTTATGTTTTCGTACATGAAAAATACAGAAAAAAATCTGTATTATAATGTGCTTACTTACTAATAACTTAGTCTAAAAGAAAATTGGATTAGGTAAGGATAACAATTGTTTATGTACATAAGGTCTCATTCTCTTAGGAATGCTTAGTTCTCATATTTATCTATTTTTCTGGTTTTATTTGGTTCGACACGTTTTCGTCATTACTCGGCCTGGTCAGTAAATTCGGTAGCAATTGTAAAAATCGAGCTTAAGACTCATCCGATTAGTGTCTTTATAATTTCACAAGGTACATGAGTGCTTAATTCATTGCTTTATCATATTTTATTTTGATTGCATTTCAAACACATTTGGCACCTGCGCTCGTTGTGCAAAGAAAAATTGATTGTTGAGCGCTCAGCGTACACAGTGTTACGTCCGTTGGTCACAATCACGTGATAATAACCTGACAGTTCCACAACGCTAGCAGCAGTATTATGCGAGAAGCAGAGCGTTTGGTGTCTACTAGCCGTGGTGTGAGTTTTTACACAGTTTTTCATCGACTCTGGATTACGGAAGCAGCCAGATGCGGCGACTCCCGCAGTTGTTTCGAAGGATGTGTCCGTGGAAAGGCGTAAAGTACCGTTTGTGGTAAGTACAACACTTATTCACTTTCACTCTTCGGCTTTCTACATCGTGGTTTCGTGGTACAAGTACTTATAACATTACTTCACACGTGGTATTTCACACGTGTCCTTGGAGTTATCACCTTTTCAGTTCACACGTTATTATTAATTCGTGTTCACATTTATTTGGTCGTCATGTTAAGGTTCACACGCACCACTTTTATACGTGTCCATTAATTACTTGTCTATAGTCGGTTCACACGCAGCAGCATATACGTGTCCATTTATTACTGACTGCATTATTACTACAAAGTACAGTTAACATTTAATATACATCTCATGTCTAAAAATTATTTACAAAGAAATATTTAGTCTCTGTGACTACAAGGCCTGACGAAAAGCGCGTCTCTTGTTCGTAGTTTGTGCTTCCAAGGCACTTTAGGTTTACACTTTGTTCGAAATCTTGTTATTTTTTTCTTTTTACAATAGTTACTCTTTTCTCAAGTTCAGCTCTTTTATTTTCTCTCTATTACGTCGTTATTTTGAAGACAAAATCAATGTGGCTTCGTTTACGTGATGAACAGTTCGTGTTCAAACTACCATTAGGGAAATTGGGAAGCTTGGTGTTCCCTGTCGTGCAATTGCACATAACAAATCTTAATTGAACTCGCAATTTGCGGAGAATAAGCATAGCCCGTTGACAACCAATGTGTCACGACTATCCATTCGTATAGCCCGTATGTATCAATCATGCAACCAGCTCGTAAAATTCACTTCTCTACTGGATAAGGTAGGATGGTAAGGATACTGGTTAGAGGAAAACACAAAAGACTTTTATGGAGTGAAGAGATTTGAAGACACGGTGTTAATGACGTATGATATGATGAGCTTAACATAAATTATCACCTTAGTTTTTCATGACAAATAGTATAATTAAATAGATACAGTAGTTTCAGTGTCGTCTGATCCAGCTCTCTAAACAATTTTCTATACATATCTAAAATTACTTAACCATGCATTAGCAGTGAACTGTGTCTGTTAACTATCTTCTGTTCCATGTATCATAAAATTGGTTTTCAAAAAAAAAAATTGTCGTATCTCGAGGACCTGAAATAGATATTTCTAGTACTAAATTAGTTTATCTTTGTAAGTATTTCAGCTGCACTGTGCCATAAAATTGTTATGAGCGTATACGGTTTTTTCCGTATTATAATAAAATAATTTTGCGCACTTCTTTCCTGCTACCTGGATCGTTATTGACTTACTTGATTCTTATATGCCAAACTGCTGCTTTTTGCCTGCTGCGTTTCATAGGTGGTCTCATAAAATTTGTTGTCACACACTCCTTATGCATAACATAACATTTACCCCATTAGAGTAAGCAACCTTAATCCATTTTTTTTTTTACTTACGAGCAATCATTCTGGTCTGAATGATCATTTTAATTTATTTCATTCAAGAGGAGAGAGCTTTGCTATACTTAGAACTAGTGGTAGCAGGTGGCACTTCGCACGTCCCTACTATAATATTTATTTGTCAGCTCTTTCGGCTGTGGCCGTTCATGGCTCAATTAACTTAAAACTAACTTACATCTAAGGCAGATCTTGCTCTCGTACAATAAATGTGTTTTACTTCAGGTACTCATATAAATTACTTATCTTTTTGTGGCAGGTCGACAGGGTGTTAGTCCTGTGCATTACTCTTACATACGTTGGTATTTCACACATAGTATGACAACCTATAGTGTGTGTATATTTTATTTTAGCAGCTTAACTTAACAGATATTTTCAATGGTTGACTCGGTATTTCTTCAAGTCTGCGTGATGAAACAATCCTTTTATTCGTTCAGATACAGGGTCAGCTAATAGATAGCAACCAATGTGCAGCTTTCTTAATATAATATATGGTCCTTCATACAAGTGCTGCCACTTGCGATTCTTATGATGAATCAAAGATGGTTTGAAGTGGGTCTTTAATAGCACTCGTTCATTTATACGATACGATAAGACTTTGCTAATGTGTTTGTCATGCGCCTTTTTTCTTAGGTTGGCATGAGTGGTTAAAGATATGAGATCTTGTCTTAACTTGTCGTCTAATGTTACTTCAGGGTGTTGTAATTTTGGTATGGGGTCTACCCATTCATTTCTTTCTAGTCGTTTAGAGAGTAGTTCTGATGGTGTGAAACCAGTTGATGTGTGAGGTGAATTATTAACAATTATTAACAATCTCTTCAAAGGGTGTGACGAAATCAATCCACCGTGTCAGCTGGTTTGGAATATACGTTCGTATGAAACGATTGAACTCTTGGGATTACTTTGCGGTCGGTACCGGGATATCAAATTTGTCTGACGTTGTTGGTTGCAAGGAAATTTCTCCATCGTTTCCCCACGAAAGTTGATGTGTTATCAGATAACATGGCTTCAGGCTTGCCAAAGCGAGGAAAATAGTCTTTCTCAATACGTCTAATTAGTGGAAATATATTAGATGACTTCATTGCATAGAGTCTCACGTGTTTGGTAAAAAGATCTAACAATACGACCAGATACTTTACACCTCCTCTTCCCTGAGGAAGTGGACCTGCATAATCCAAACTGACGATTTGGTTTGGTCTATCTGTACGTATCGGGTTTAGAGGTAAGGCATTTGACAAGTTGAAGGGTTTCGCCTTTTGGCAAATGGAACAATTTCTTAATAATTGGTGCACCTTCTTGTGAAGATTAGGTACATAGCAGTATGTTGAAATCTTGCGTTTGCATTTTTCTGGGCCATAGTGACCCCAGGAGAGGTGAGTGTACCAAATGAGATGTTCAACATAATCTTTAGGAATACAGACACACCACCTCCCTATCAGCAGAGAAGTTCGGTGAAACAAAACTCCATTGTGTACTTTATAAAATTTTGACAACGAGTGATCAGGGTTGTTTTGAAGAAGCTGTTTAATTTCTAGCCAATTGCGATCTGCGTCTTGAAGAGTATTCATTTGACGGCAAAGACGCAAAAAGTAACTCCGATGTAGAGGACCTTTCATAAGAAGAATTTTGTGATTATAAATCTGTTCTATTAATTCAGTAGGCTCCGGCAATCCTTCCGGCATAGGTGCCAATGCATCAGCAATAATGTTATTCTTGCTCTTTACGTATAATTTCAAAATCATACTCTTGTAGAAATAAACACCGTCGAGTAAGCCGAGGATGATACAGTTTGCAAGAGAGTAAGAAGCTCAGTGCTTGATGATCTGAGTATACTCTGATTTTGTGACCATAAATATAGTAATTAAAGCGGCGAAAAGCCCACACAACGGCTAATCCCTCTAATTCGGTTACCGAATATGATCTCTCACATTCGGTTAAGACCCGACTGGCAAAACTGATTATTTTGACTTCCTCCTGCCCATCAGTTTTGTCTATTTGAAATAAACATGCACCTAATCCTTGAAACGATGCATCGCAAGAAATGCAGAAATCTAAACTCATGTTTGGATGACTTAAAACGTTACTCTTTAGAAGAGCTTCTTTGATCTTGTCAAAGGCTTTTTGGCATTCAGAAGTCCCCATCCAGTGGACGTTTTTCTTGAGCTAATTTAACAATGCGGGATTGTTCATTGATTGATTCGGAATGAAGCGACGGAAAATGAAGCTAATCCAATGAAACCTTTTAGTTGCCTCTTAGTGCAAGACACAGGGAAATTTTCTATTGCTGTTAACTTGCTGGGATCAGGTGAGATTCCTTCCGAAGAAATTATATGTCCTAAAAACTTGACTTCTTTCTTGGCAAATTTGGATTTTTGTAAATTTGCGGTAACACCAAAATCAGAGAGTCTTTGAAAGATCTTTTGTAGGAGAGTTAAATGTTCTTCCCAGGAAGTCGTTGCTATCAGTAAATCATCAACATAGACGGTGACTTGGTCAAGTAACTCTGGTCCTAGCACATGATCAAGTGCTGCAATAAAAACACCAGAACTAATGTTGAGACCGAAAGGTACTACACGAAAATGATAGGATCTGCCGGCAAAGATAAAGGCTGTGTACTTCCTCGATGATGATGATAGTTTCACCTGCCAATAGCTACTTCAGAGGTCTATTGAGGATAAGAACCTCACACTATGGAATTTTTGTAGTTGTTCCTCCAGTGGTTCTGGTCTTGTGCATACTGGAATGATGATTTTATTAATATTCCTTACGTCCAAGACAAGTCTGACGCTTCCATCGTGTTTGAAAACAGGTAACAACGGGCTACTGTAGGGAGAGTCGGACGGTTCTATGATTTTCCACTTAAGCATTTTACGTATTTCTTGTTTGACGGCTTCTTTACGGGACTGCGGAACTGAATAGGTTGTTTTGCAAAAAGTATCATGGGGTTTCACTCTCATGTTAAATTCATAGTCTGCTATGATACCTGGTTTTCTGGAAAAAATGTTCACAAATGTTGATAATAGGTCATGTAGTTCATACTTCTGTCTTTCGTCGAGTCCGTCTGTTTCCACAATTTTTATGCGTAACTCGTCGGCAGTTGGTAATAAGTCAGGGTCATTGTTGACGTCACTGAACTCGTCAATCGCACGGTGGTAATGTTGCCTGTCAGAAAGTCTACGTATTTTCACTACGTTCCAGGTTGGTTATCCTGACTTTGGTTCTCATTAGATGTATAACCAGTGTCCTATCATCTAGTCTTAACGTGCACTTACCTTCAGCTAAATCAATGATGGCACGATTTCTTCGTAGGAAGTCCATTCCTAACAAGCATGGCACTGACAGGTTCTTTACTACTAAAAATGTGCACTGTATACAGTCGGATTTAAATTGTATTGTTGCTTGTACATGCAAGCTAACCTTCTGTACTAGGGAGCCTACTTCTCCGGATACAGTACATCCTTGTACGGGAAGTGAAGGAATTTTTGTTACAGAGCACACCTTTTTATATACACACATAGACATAGCATTAATATTTGCACCTGTGTTGATGATGGCAATGATTGGTATATCATAAATGTGAATCAGAGTTGACGCTTGTACTTGGTTTTCCCAAAGGTCGTTGTTTTCGTAGGTGTTCTTTTCGTCTAATAGTACGTCCTGTAAGTCTCTGTCGTCTTCGTATCTAATTAAGTTGATATGTCTTTTAATGAAGTTGCCCCCCGTTGGTTCCGCAGCTTCCCCGTGGAGGGCTAAAGAAGCTGCTAATGGTTTTCCGGCTGGGGTGGAGCTGAAATGTCAGTTATTTTTACTTGACTAGTATTTTGCGACATACCAAGTCGAAAATTTGCGTTCGTATCCCATACAACTTGTGCATCTCTTGATTGCGTGTTATTTGACATCGCGTTTGGTGCTTGGTTCGCCTGTGTGTAGAAAATGGTCGGATTTCGTTGGCTATTATGACCGGCGGTGTCAGAAAAAGCATGCGACGAATTGTCCTGACTATTGTTCCTGAACTGTTGGTTGGGTTGGTGAGAAAATGTTGCATTTTTCGGCAGTGAAAAATTCATTTGGTGAGAGGGAGTGAAGTGACTCGGCTGACTGTACTGTTGTGGTCTGTTATAATTATTCCATTTCTTTCCCTTGTGACGATTCCCATTATTCGTCTTGTTGTTCTGGTACTGGTAATTACCGTTGTGATTTATCGGTGAATTACCGTATTGTTGCTGTGTGTTTTGATAAATCGGATTGTATCTATTCTGGTGTGGATATTTGTTATATTGTTTTCCATTACGGCGGTTGAAACTGTTATGATTGCCGTAAGGCTGAGCGTTTGGTTGTCCCGTGTTATATTGGTACGACATTCCACTGACGTAATTTATGTGCTACTGCGGAGCGAGCGGTCCATTGTTATAATTATTCCGCGCGCTCGCACGCACATCCTCATAGATCATATCCAAATTGTCAAGAACAGAAAGAAAGGCTTCTAGGTCTTCTTCACTCACATTAACTAGTTTTTCTCTTATTGGCACAGGAAGTGTTGACTTTAAGATCATGATTACATCTTTGGTTGAAATGGGCATGTCCCAATACTGAATTTTACGTAGATATTTTTCAAAATAACGTCTCAAACCTCCTCCTTCGGTGTTGAAAGGTTCGGCGTTGTAAACCTCCTTTCTGAGTCTTTGTTGTATACCTCAAGTCCAGAATTTATTCAAAAAATGCTTTTCAAAATCTGCATAGGTGTGACATTTGTCTATTATTTCTGTACCCCAAATTGATTCTTCACCGCGTACATAGCCTAAGATGAACTGTATCCGCTGCCTGTCGTTCCATGATTCTGAAAAAGCACCTGTGAATGATTTTAGAAATACCATGGGATGTATATTTCGTTTTTCAGGTATAAAAGGCTGAAAAACTCTGTGTTTTAGCACACTCTCGTCTCGCATTAGTTCAACGAGTGTTAGTTGATCAGCATGACTACGTGACATGGAAGTTTCGTCACGCGTATTATTTACTGTTGGTGAGAATTGTACCTGAAACTTGGGATATTGACCATTATCGTGTTCTGGCGGTAGCGAATACTCACTTTGATTGTCACCTTGCAATTCCGTAACTTGTCGTTTCAGTTGATCTATATCATTGCTTAGCTGACGTTTACATTCCGGAAGATCGTGGCTAAATGCTCGTCTGATTTCACCTAATTCACTGGTTGAAGTGTCACCAGAAGTACCGGAAGCGGTTAAGATTTCTGCTGTAGCAGATTTAACCGTACCCTTTAGTTCAGCGTGTACCTTGATAACAATGTACTGTTCTTTGGATTGCATCCACTCTTCAAATTCCCTATTAAGTGTGTTGACATCTGCGATCTTTTTGTCAATATTGACATCGGATATTTGCTGAGCAAGGTCTTCAACTCGCTCGCCAACGTGATTGACACCTTCTGTCAATTGACTTACTCTCTTTGAAACATCACTGTAATGTTTCAAAGAGTCACTCGCAGTTGATTTACACACATCTATTTGGACCTGCATATCTGTGAACTTGCTTCCAATATTGGTCTCGGCGGATTCCACCATCGAAAGAACACTATCAATTTTTGCGTGTACGCTTGCGTTTAGCTTGCTTGCGTAAACAGTGGTAATGGCTTTAATTTTTTCCTCCATGGTGTCATTCGAATTTTTGATTTGTGCTTGGATGTCGGTAATAACAGAATTTATATTGTTCATTTGCACTTGAATGTCCTCTATCGTTGATTCTAAACTGTTGAACCTGCTGTCACTTTGATTTGCTAACTGACTGATTTGCATTTCAATATTGTCACTTTGGTTTGTTAACTGTCCCATTCGACTGTCAAGATTGCCCATGTGAGCTTCAATGTTATCGCTCTTGTTTGTAAGCTGTGTCATGTTTCCTTCAAAACTGGTTTTCATATCAGCAAACAATTTTAGTATATCTGACAGCGAGCATTCACGTGACTGCGACGCAGTCTGTGGCGCTGACAGCTCACGTGTCGCTTTGTCGTCTGTTGTTGCCTCACTACGAGATTCTGGTTTGTTTACACCCGCGCGCGGTCTAAGTTGCCTCGGGTGCTCATCAGCCATTGTAAATTTAAAGTAGTTACACTGCACGAGCTAGAAAAGGTAATTTTTTTAATTATGATTTTCACTTGTCAGGTGCGCCAAGGATTTCGCGTCCTGATTTCTCAGATATTGCTTGCGCGTTATAAACAATTGAAACTCTGACACACGAAAATGCCAATATGGCAACGGGAGTGATAAAATAAATGAAAACTACTTATAGAGCACTGAAACTGGCACAGATAGCGGCCATTGTGATTCACTAAAATGCACAACAATGGAAATTCTTGCTAACTATTGAAAGGTGGCTACACTGAGCCACAGCGCCAGAGATCGCGCCAGAGATCGCGCCAGAGAGTATTGTTCCGCCGCCTCCACTGGCAGTGATTATTGCGAAGTAGCGGCAGGCAGCGCTTGCCGAGAAGTTGTGGTGGACACTGCTTGTCGTGAAGTCGGAGTGAGATGTGATAGTGGAGAGTGTTGTTCCATGTTTTATGCAGTTATTTGATGGGAGAGATAGCAGATGTTATTCTAATGGAGATATTGTAATGATCAGAGTGCATTTCGTCAATACATATGAAGGTAATAAAACGCTATGTTCTTTTATTATTTGTGTATCGCAAATAATGCATCATTACAGGTTCAGTCAACAAAGCATCTGGCTTGTGTTCTTGTATTAGAGTGTAATTCTGCTTTCCTTACGCAATTATAGTATTTCTAATTTTCTTTTATCACGTCAGTATAATTGGTATTTAAAAATTCTTGTCTTGTTGAAGAAGAACCGTGCCAGATGTGTGTTGAGTCATACTACCACACACAGAACAGCTACACTTGTGCTTTGTTGGCTTCGTAGATTTTATAGTTGCTGGGGACTTAATTAATTGTGTTAACGAAAATTTTCATTTCATTCTTTGTTGTTGTTTCATGCAGTCAGATTGCGTAATAATACTAGTCAGGCCCAGCCGTTTACGAGACTTGCGTAATCGGACTTACAGCTACTAAAATTATTTGCATTTGCATTTTATTATTTAATTAAGCCCCCATGCACGTGGCGACCACTGCTTCGGATCGTCCCTTGGAATCTTCTGATTGTAAAAATAGTAGACCGTAGTATTGTTGTAGTAATTTGAGTTAGTAATTGTAGTCTATATTGCATGTGTAGATTTGGTAATTGGTATTCTTCTAATGGTATTTTTCAAAATTTATTTATTTTTTGTTGTCTTGTCTATGGGTTTGATAATTTAGTGCAATTATTTCAATTGTTCGTTAATCGTGTTTGAGGGAAGCATATCGTGTGAATGGTATTGTTGGTGATAACGTGTTAAATTCTCCGTAATTTTCGTATTGTGACGAATTTTGTATGTTTTGCAAATGATTACACGATCGATGAAAAAGGCGAAAATGATGGATAGTCAGAATGACGAAATTGTTGACATGGCGAACTCGCCAACACAGGACAATAGTATCATGAATAATGGAGTTGAAAACAATTTAATAAGTCGGGAAGACAGTCCGGAACCAGTTCAAGGTTTTTCTCAATCAGAAAATTCACAGAATACGAGAGTAACGATAGAAGATTCTGGAATAGTATCGAACACAGATAGCTTTACAGCCATGACGAAGGAAGCTGGTTTTGTGGGAAATGTTAGGGGCGAAAGGAATCTCGAACAAGTTAATATGGAGCAGTTGATGAGTGCAATATTAAATTTTCGATCTGAATTTAAAACTGAGATGGGAACAATGGAAACACGGTTTAGATCTGAATTAAAAACACAGATGGGAACAATGGAAACACGGTTAGACTCACTTGGATCACAGATGGGAACAATGGAAACACGGTTTGGATCTGAATTAAAAACAGAGATGGGAACTTTGGAAACACGGTTAGATTCAGGAATAGGGACATGTTTCAAAAATATGAAAGATGAATTAAAGAAAGAAATCAGAGAAGAAGTACAACCGATTTTGAATTCTCACAATAATAGATTAATTGCAGTAGAGATTAGACAAAGGGAACAGGATAGAGAACAGGAGGAAAGAGATCGCGTGATAGTACAGAAATTTTCAGAATTAAATTTACAATGTGCACACGATAAGGAAGAAATACTTGAAAGAATCGAGGAATCCGTACCAAATGACAGAATAAATAACCTAACACAACAGTGTGAACAGTTAACTACTAAATGTGACCATACCGAAACCCGAGTCGCGACACTTACGGAAGACGTAAATAAACAGAAAGAACAAATAGGTGACTTATCGGAAAGAGTGGAGGAGATTTCAGATAAATTGACAAATCTTAGTTTAAATGGGGACAGAGATTCAGATGATACAGCACCATTGCCATTTGCAGAAACCGAAGAGTACCAGAACATAAATAAGCATGTTGAAAATCAGGGAAAAATTAATGAACGCGTTAAAAGGGAAGTTGAGGCATTACGAAAGCAAGTCAAGCAAATTGAAGGCGAAATCGTAGGAAAAGATAGCAGAAGAAATTTAGAATCACAGGTAGCAGAGGGGTTTGAAGAAAGTAATTTGTTTCGTGTACGGGATGCAACAAGAGAGCGCCAGGCGCGTGAATTTAACAATAATCGTCATTGTGACTGGGACAGACGCGGTAGGTCTTTGTCGCCACGAGGCGAAAACTTTGACTATAAACACTTTTTGACTGTTCGGAAATTTAAGATCTTCCGCAATTCTAAAAATGACATACATCCATGTGCATGGTTAGATCAATTTATGTACGCACTCCCACCAAATTGGCCACTAAGTCACAAACTGGAATTTACGTGTGGATATTTAGAAAACGAACCGGCGACGCGGATGCGCGCGCTCATTAGAGATTGTAATAGCCTAAATGATTTTTATCATGCATTTCTATCGGCATATTGGTCCGAAAACACGCAAGACAGAGTCAAACACAGTCTTATTATGCAGCGTAATTTCAAACAGTCTGAGTTCCGCACGCCAGCGGAATATTTTGAAGACATGATTCGAAAGAATCAGTTCCTTTCCAACCCTTATAGCCCGACTGAATTAATTCGCATTTGTTTAACTAAGCTGCCACAATCCATAAGACAAATTGCTTTAGCCGGAAGATGTAAAGACGACATTGAGACTTTTAAGACTTTGTTGCAAGAACTTGAGTATGACAACGACGATGGGACTTTCTGTAATTTTTTCAGTAACAGTAATTACAATAGATTTTCAGAGAAAAGGGATAGTGATCGGAACGGGCGTTATATGGGTAACTTTGAGAATGACAGACGTAACAGACAGGACAATAGATACCAGCCTTATGACAATAACAGACGTTCTAACAGAAATTACACAGACAATTATAACAACGGTAATTCGTACCGGAATGATCAATCATACGGAAACAGTAATCGGTATTATCAAGACAGAAATCATTCAAACAGTAATAGAAATTCTTACTACAGAAGTAATCAGGGTAGTAGATACAACAATAATTTCAGAAGTGACAGTCGAAATTATACAACAAGTAGTTATGCAGACAGACAGGAAAACAGAAATTTTAATAACAGACACAACCAAGAATTTGTATCTAACAGACAGGAGGGACCTAATTGGCATCCTCCACGTGACAGAACTTCAGAGAGACAAGTGCAAATCGTAGAAATGGATCCGCGAAATGACGCAAACAATCGACAATTCGGCTTCTGGCAGCAATATAGACGGTTCAGAAAGTAATGACACTACGGCTTTACACTACGTACGCCTGGAAGACATGAGAGACATTTTGTTAGACGAAAAGGAAAATAATGTAGACGCATTTTTACATCCTGTTATTGAAGTATGTGTGGGTAAGAATAAGTTCACTGCAGTTTTAGATTCTGGGAGCCCACTGAACGTCATTAGTGAATCAGTTTTTCGTATATGTGAAAGGACTATTGCCTGTCCTGTGTTACCTATTTCTGAAACTACAATTCGAGGAGCGATTTCTGGAAAAGGTGTAGAAGTTAAACAACAGACCAACCTAAATTTCAATTGTCAAGGATACGAATTTTCTGCTAATTTTATTATTGTTCCATTACTCAGTACACAAATTATATTAGGTATGGAGTTTCTTAACGCACATAAGGCAATTTTGAACTTTAAGGAAGGAAGTGTGAATTTGACTGTTGCCGGAATGCCGAAATGTTTGAAATTTTTTGAGTGTTTAACAAGATCTGAGTCAGATACAAAATGTTTAAGGTTTCTTACTTCTGATGTTTTCGTTGAGCATTATGACGACAGTGTGTTTATTCATGACAATGACAATAGATACAGCGACGCGATGGATGATATAATTAATAGCGAAGAATTAATTAATGAAAAGGTTAAGAAAGCTGAAGTGCCAGATGACGTTGCAAGAGAAGAGCTGCACCACATTTTGACTTCACATGCTACAGTATTTAGTCATCACACAGGAACTATACAAGGCTTACAATATTTATTTAAAGTAAAAGAACACACACCATTTCGCGGGAAAACGTACGCTATTCCTTTGTCTTACAGAGACAAGGTTAAGAATGAACTTCAATACATGTTAGATCAGGGCATTATTGAGCCTGCAGTCAGTCCTTATACTAGCCCATTACACGTTGTTCTTAAAAAGGATGGGTCAATTCGTTTGGTTCTGGATTCCAGACAGATAAATAATATCATCATTCCTGAAACAGACCGTCCACAAAATTTAGATGAACTTCTTCAACATTTTCATGGAATTAAAGTTTTATCCACGATTGATATGCGCGCAAGTTTTTGGCAAATAGAACTCCACCCTGATTGTAGAAAATACACGGCCTTTTTAGCCTTTGGTAACTGTTACCAGTTTCGGAAATTACCGTTTGGACTTACTGTATCTTCAGCAGCACTCATTCGTAGCCTAAATGAAATTTTACCTGTTTATTTTCGTGACAATATTACTTCATATGTTGACGACATTCTTATTGCTAAACATTCTTGGAGTGAGCACAACAATATTTTGGATTCATTATTACGAATCTTTGCAAGAGTTGGCATTACAGTGAACTTGGAAAAATCTGAATTTGGTCGTTCTCAGGTGAAATTTCTCGCTCACATTATTTCTACAGAAGGTATTCTTCCTGATCCAGAAAAACTAGACGCTATTCGTAATTATGCTGTTCCTACCACAAAACGTGATGTTCGTAGTTTCCTTGGTGTCTGTAATTTTCTTAGACGCTTTGTTAAATTGGACAATTTGGCCACACCTCGTTTATGTGAACTATCTGGAAAGAAATCTAATTGGTGTTGGGATGACGAAGCTCAGTCAGAATTTGAACAACTCCGTGATGCTTTGGTTGCTGCTCCACTTCTTTCACACCCGGATTTATCTAAAGATTTTTGTTTGGCGACGGACTCATCATACAAAGGACTAGGTGCACATTTATTTCAAGAGATAGAAGAAAACGGCGTTGTAGTACAAAATACTATTGCATTTGGAAGTCGTGTTCTTTCTAAATCAGAAAAGAATTATTCGATTACGGAACTTGAAGCTTTGGCGGTTGTTTGGGCTTTTACAAAATTTCGCACATTTTTGTTTGGCAGACATACTAAGGTTTACACCGATCATCGAGCTCTGGAATTTCTTATGTCGACAAAATTAACTCATGGCAGATTGTCACGATGGGCGTTGAACCTACAGGAATTTGATTTTAGTATTGTTTACATACAGGGTTCTTCAAATATTGTTGCTGATGCTTTATCACGTGCACCTATGGGTTTGAAACAAAGTGCTGAAGAGGACTGCAAGGAAAACAATTATTGTTTGATGTATATTCAAGGTGTTGCGTTTGAGAACTTTATTTCGTCTTCGCTCCAGGACATCGCTAAGGAGCAAAATAAGGATCCAATCTGGAAGGACATTAAGGAGAAGTGGAGGAGAAAGGAAAGCGTAGCGATTAGACAGCATTATTTAGTTCGCAATGACATTCTTTTTAAACGAAAATCGGTCGACAACTCTGTTTGGTTAGTTTGTATTCCTGATGAGTGGGTTAATAAGCTGATTTGGTATACGCATTTCAGTTATGCACACTTTGGTCCCAGAAAATACTTTCATAAATTACGAGAAAATTGCTACTTCAGTAATATGGAAAAACGTATTCGATCTGTTCTGGCCAAATGCAAATTATGTCAAAAGGCTAAGCCGCCAACAATTTCTCACAGAGCACCGTTGTTTCCTATCATTCCAGCGAAATTAAAGGACATGGCTGCAGTTGATATGTTCGGTCCAGTGGTTCATTCTACCAATGGTTTTGCGTACATTTTCGTAGCAGTGGAATTGACATCAAAATATGTGTGTTTTACACCGTTACGCAAAGCAACAGCTCGTTCAGTATCTAACACTTTCATCAAACATTTTCTTAAAGAAGTGGGTCATGTTGATAAGGTTATATCAGATAATGGATCACAGTTTCTTTCTAAAATTTGGCTTCGTACTCTACGGCGTCGTAAAATTAAACCAATTTTCATTTCACTTTTTCACCCCCAATCTAACGCTTCAGAGAGATGGATGAAGGAAATCAATAAATTATGTCGTCTTTATTGTCATCAGAATCACAGAACGTGGGATCAGTATCTTCATATTTTTCAAAACATTTTGAATGAACTCCCTAATGATTCAACTTCTTTACCGCCTTTACTGATATTAAAAAACAAAGCACCGACAAATCGCATTTCTGAAATCGTTCCTTTTTCCGCCTACACGGAAACTGTGGCATTCTGAAATTGTCAACCTGGCTCTACGAAATATTACATCTGCGTCCTGGTCGTTTAAAAATTTTGTCAGTTGGTCAAAAAGTGTTAATTAAGTCTCACCGTTTGTCTCACAAAGGAAAAGGCTTGTGTCGCAAATTTTTTATGCTTTACAACGGCCCATATAGAATTCACAAAATTATTCATGATAACACTGTTGAAGTAGAAACTCTTAAATCACGACGCTCTAAGGGAATACATCATATATCAAACGTTAAAATTTTTGTGGAATGACATACTTGTGAGAAACTAACAGCTACATGTAAACATGCAGAGAGTACAAGGATACCGCGCTGTGTTTGGGCAGCGGCATATACTCAAAGCAACAGTCAAGTCAGCGCGCCGCACAAGGCAGTCGTTGACTGCAAACAATTGCTTTCTACGTCACGCGCCTACAGCTGATCGAGCGCTCAGTGCGAATGCACTGACAGCCATAAACAAATACACTATCTAATTTCTCCGACTAAATTCAGTACAAAGCTACAGTGACTTGATGAATTCTGTTATTAACATTCAGTATCTTTCAAGATACGGTTCTATAAAATATTTAAGAACTTCAGGTAAATTCTGTGCGTGTCCGACGTTAAGACGACTTGCTATCGAGAAATTTTCAGGAAGAATGTAATTTCCAAGAAGAAACTAATAAACTAAAAAAAGGTAACTGTTAATTGAGTTCATTTTCAGGTAACATATTTCCACTTAGGTACGTACTTTAGACGTAATTTGCTGCTCGCGATTACGTGATTCATACCTTGTGCTAAATTTCATGTTCTATGAATTTACTTGTGAAGCGACGTGCTTGCGTACATTAACTGATTTTGACAATGATTATTAATGAACTGAGTTGTAACTTGTGTATATTATGCATCGCTTGGCTGCACTGCTTTTTCACTGATGTCATATTTTTTAATTATGTGCCTGCTGTGCTTATTTCTTTATAAATTATAATTGTCACCTGATTAATTGTGCTGACTGTGATTATGTATGTAAGTTATACTTTGTGATTTATCTGCTTGCACCTTCATGTTTACTTATTAAGATGACATATGAACATTTATTTGCTTATGCTGATATGATGCTAATGACCTGTTTATTATGTAAGATACATATTTGCTGCATTGCGTATGGATTGCATATTTACACATTTCTGCTTGTTGTCATAACTATTCTTTAATTTGGTATATAGAAATGCTGATATACTGTGTATGAACATAGAGTTTAGGTTACACTATAGTATAGGTTACAGATTGTTTGCTTGGCAGAGCCTCGTTGTAAGAATTGTGCTGCATCCACTTGTTGACATTCTGTTCTCTACTGGTATATTTACTCGCTATTGCTTGTTTTGCTTACGCTAAGTGCCTTATATTTTTAAGATAAGAAAATGAACTGCTATAATTCGACGAACAACATTAGTACAAGAAAGTTCATAGAAGTCACATGAGCTGGAGGTTTTATGGAAGCTGTATAAATGTATGCTAATAGGAAGGAAGCTAACGACATGACATACCAAAACTAGGTTTAGACCATTGACAGTTATTACACTGCATTTTTCGTGAGCAATTGAAATAGGAAGTGACACTTGACACAGAAATACTCCACATGTTTGCTTCTGTTTGCCATAATTCTTGAAGTGGTGTCCACACTGTGAAAAATTAGGATCATTCACACTCCGTAATCGTACTTAATTACTGAGAGTTATTCGAACTAAGTCTGTTAGAGGTCATGCATTTCTTTGTTTATAATTCATAATGAGTAGAAGATTTTGGCTCAGATGGATTACACAGAGGTTGTGTGTTGACAGTGTGTCTTCGGATTGTATGGAATGATGAGGTTTGCATTAGGATTTTATCCGTACTTGTTCGAGGAGACTGACTAGAGGAAAGAGTTGTTATGGAAGTGAAATGATATTGGCGATAAGGTTTATATGCATCGACGTATTGAAGAGATATTATTGAGGTATTGAGATTGTGTGAAGTTGATGATTGTTGGAGTTTTGGTGGATAAGAGGTAAAGTGAGTGAGGTGCATATTTTTTTTTTGTTGGTCTATATGGAACAAGGAGGATGAAGATAGCAGACTAGAACACTAAAGTGGAAGGAAGATTGTCTACACACACTTTGTTAAATCACTAAGCAGTATGTACTTTTTTTTTTTTGGGAGAGAGGAAGTGTTTGCATATCTTGGCTCACTGGCAGTTGTTCAGCAACCGTACATTTTGATCTGGTTTGGCAAACATTGGTCTTGACATGATGACTATGACGTTGACTTAACTATTATTGACTGTTATACATTGCTGCCACTACCACTTGATACACATGATGAACATCAAATTTTGACAGAATTGCAATTACACAGTTAACACTATTCAATTACACAGTAGTACTTAATGTGGATGAAAGATGAGTGAGTGTGTTTTGTGTGTTTTCCTTTCCTAATCCTACCCACCTATCTCCTAAATATTATTTTATTTGTTTTTAGTGGCTTGCACTGACACCCATAAATATTATAGGTTTACTGATGTTTGTGTACTTGTAATAGTTAATATGACAATTATCTGACATCACTTGTGTGTTTGTTATGATTTGTATGTTTAGTGTAAAAGCATTGTATGTGTATTCAAACTATTGTTCATGCTTGAACTGTCTGAGTAGTGATGGTGAATATTATGAACTGTTACCTGCACTTTTCAACATGATGTGTGACACTTAGAAATGTTTAATTTCTGCTGATGAACTGTGTGATCAGTGATAGTAAATATTATGGACTGTTACTTTTACTTTTTCTACATGATTGGTGCCACTAGGGCATGTTTAATTTCTGCTGATGAACAGTGTGATCAGTGATAGTGAATATTATGGACTGTTACTTGTACTTTTTCTACATGATTGGTGCCAATAGGACATGTTTACTTTCTGCTTATAAACTCTGATGAACAGTGTGATCAGTGATAGTGAATATTATGGACTGCTTTCTGCACCTGCTCAACACTACTGGGTGCCACTGATGGACTGCTTCTACTGAGATGATGTCACCTGATGGTGTCTGCACCTACTCAACATTGCTGGGTGCCACTGATGGACTGCTTCTACTGAAATGAAGTCACCTGTTGGAGTCTGCACCTGTTCCATAATGCTGGGTGCCACTGACGGACTGCTTCTACTGAAATGATGTCACCTGATGGTGTCTGCACCAAACTCAACATTGCTGGGTGCCACTGATGGACTGCTTCTACTGAAATGATGTCACCTGTTGGAGTCTGCACCTGTTCCACAATGCTGGGTGCAACTGATGGAACTGTTTCTATTGAAATGATGTTACTTCTTGCTGTCTGCACCTACTCAACATTGCTGAGTGCCACTGATGGACTGCTTCTACTGAAATGATGTCACCTGATGCTGTCTGCACCTGTTCCACAATGCTGGGTGCCACTGATGGACTGCTTCTACTGAAATGAAGTCACCTGTTGGAGTCTGCACCTGTTCCATAATGCTGGGTGCCACTGACGGACTGCTTCTACTGAAATGATGTCACCTGATGGTGTCTGCACCAAACTCAACATTGCTGGGTGCCACTGATGGACTGCTTCTACTGAAATGATGTCACCTGTTGGAGTCTGCACCTGTTCCACAATGCTGGGTGCAACTGATGGAACTGTTTCTATTGAAATGATGTTACTTCTTGCTGTCTGCACCTACTCAACATTGCTGAGTGCCACTGATGGACTGCTTCTACTGAAATGATGTCACCTGATGCTGTCTGCACCTGTTCCACAATGCTGGGTGCCACTGATGGACTGCTTCTACTGAAATGATGTCACCTGATGCTGTCTGCACCTGTTCCACAATGCTGGGTGCCACTGGTGGACTGCTTCTACTGAAATGATGTCACCTGATGCTGTCTGCACCTACTCCACAATGCTGGGTGCCACTGATGGACTGCTTCTACTGAAATGATGTCACCTAATGGTGTCTGCACCTACTCGACATTGCTGGGTGCCACTGATGGACTGCTTCTACTGAAATGATGTCACCTGATGGTGTCTGCACCTACTCGACGTTTCTGGGTGCCACTGATGGACTGCTTCTGCTGAGATGATGTCACTTGTTGCTGTAGCACCTATTCAACATTGCTGGGTGCTACTGCTGGAACTGTCAACTACTTGTTTCTTGAACTATGGAAAGGATTTATGTGAATATTTGTATAAACTGATTTTTTGTGTATTACTGTTTGTGAAAAGTTACGAGACTCTTACCTGTACATATTCGTTATTGCTGACGCTATTGATTGAACTGTTTAACCACATAATACTTGTGTAAACTATTATGTAAAGTCATATGTATGAAATAATTTGTATTCCTTATTGTATTTTATATATTAGGCTACTGAAAGGTCAGTGCAAAGCCAAAATTTTATCTAGTTATATGATATTTATATATTAATATTATCTTTTATTTTTGTCTGTATTTTTTTTTTGACGAATTTGGTGGTATTTTCACCACCAATGCTGGCAAAAATACCATCAAATTCTGGCCCGTGGAGGAGGGGCATATGAAAGGTGACTACACTGAGCCACAGCGCCAGAGATCGCGCCAGAGAGTATTGTTCCGCCGCCTCCACTGGCAGTGATTATTGAGAAGTAGCGGCAGGCAGTGCTTGCCGAGAAGTTGTGGTGGACACTGCTTGTCGTGAAGTCGGAGTGAGATGTGATAGTGGAGAGTGTTTTTCCATGTTTTATGCAATTATTTGATGGGAGAGATAGCAGATGTTATTCTAATGGAGATATTGTAATGATCAGAGTGCATTTCGTCAATACATATGAAGGTAATAGAACGCTATGTTCTTTTATTATTTGTGTATCGCAAATAATGCATCATTACAGGTTCAGTCAACAAAGCATCTGGCTTGTGTTCTTGTATTAGAGTGTAATTCTGCTTTCCTTACGCAATTATAGTATTTCTAATTTTCTTTTATCACGTCAGTATAATTGGTATTTAAAAATTCTTGTCTTGTTGAAGAAGAACCATGCCATATGTGCGTTGAGTCATACTACCACACACAGAACAGCTACACTTGTGCTTTGTTGGCTTCGTAGATTTTATAGTTGCTGGGGACTTAATTAATTAACTGTGTTAACGAAAATTTTCATTTCATTCTTTGTTGTTGTTTCATGAAGTCAGATTGCGTAATAATACTAGTCAGGGCCAGCCGTTTACGAGTCTTGCGTAATCGGACTTACAGCTACTAAAATTATTTGCATTTTCATTTTTTATTTAATTAAGCCCCCATGCAATATTTCTAACTATTGTAAGCGAAATGATGTGACAGAGGCGGATTTAATAGCAAAAGGAAACAGAAATTTGGAAATTAAATTGCTTGAGGAAAAGGAAAAAAGCGTAGAGAGTAAACGTCACGAGCCGACTGAATGCTCGGTACGCAAAGCTTCAAACGTAATGAAAAATCGTACTCACATTAGTTGTCTTGCGCGCTGCTATTTATTGCTGTTGTGGATTCTTACTGCGATTTTCTGCATATGCGTCTTTTGTTTATCACTGGTTTTGGCTTCCAATTTTCTCCAGATGGTAGCATGAAAATAAAAAGAACAAATTAGTTTTTCAGTCGTGTCCCTGTTCGGGCGCCACATCTAGCGTTAAAAGGTTTTGCTTTTCACATTTAACCAAATATAACATTGATGATGATAATTTATCTCAATGTTTGCCGACAAGATAAAGAATGCAATCTTTAACACTAGATTGCGTACTCACGGCAGTTCTCCTTGGCCGTTTTTTGGTACGACTTGGAAAGACAGAAAAATTAATGAATGATCGCCGATGCGTCGGTTCTCGATTGTGTTCAGGAGACGTACAGATTGATTGCGCGAAAATAGTTTCTCAAATGACCTCTTAACCCGGATTGCTTTCACGCAATCAGACTCTTCAATGAAATTACCTAAGGGACCTATTTGAATAATAAAAAAAATTGGAAATGAATGCAAAACAGTGAAATTTTGTAAAAATGTTGTCAGATCGGAAATTGAACACATTAATGGTCTCCCAAATACAATCGAGACACCGCGATAAAGAGCGAACCTGTAACGAAGTTCATTTAAACATAAACATTATTTGTGGTTAATTTAAAGAAAAGAATAAGCATAGATTTTCTGTACAGTGAAGCATCAAAATATTCTCAAAGAACAAAGGCGTTAAACTATAAACATTAACAAATTTACAATGAATACAAAACTTACATTTTTATGTTTTTCTCATACATGGAGCAGTCCAACAATCGCTGCTTTTGTATGTGTGGTATTTTGTAAAAATTAAATGTCCTGGCGTGCGTGTAAGTATTTTCTATCGTCACAAGGTTTACAAAAGCGTTTTTTTTTTTTTTTGTGATAACGTGGTTTTTCACGCTAAATGAAATATGACTTGTAGCGGTGCTACACAACACATCTTAACAAGTCGGCGACCAAACATCAAAGGTAATGAAGTACATGTTAACATTTCGGCGACCAGAAGTACAACTAACTATAAAGACTCTAGAATTTTCCTAACAAATGATAAATTGTTCTTTCTTCTGTTTCGCAGCTTCTTGCTATCAAGCGCTGCGGCAATGATTTTAAATATCTGCGCCCAGCGAGTCATAGTGTTTAAAAGTACCTTTTAAACGCTGGCCGCGCGTCTTGGTATAGGCGCACGTTATAAACAGATTTCGTTTCTTTACTCTCGCGTTGTCATGCTTAGTATCATTACAAACTACAGCTCGATGGCTGTCCTTTCCTCATATGCAAAATGTCTGAAATCCAATAATATCACACCCTCAGCGCTCCAGACGTGGTCATTATGCAATCCAAAGAATCCGCCTACTGATCTGAATGTCGGACTTACAAGTGATTTGAACCAATCAATATTAAATTAAACAGTGTACGTATTGTGGATATGTTCCACTGGCATTTTTTCTCTTACTCTACTTGACTCGATTACCTATCTTTAGCGTAAGGAAATGAGCTTTGTCTGTTTGATAGCAGATCATTGCCATGTCTGAGGCCTTAATAAGCACGCTGGACAAAAAAAATAGGCACTCCTCGCCACATGCTTATACCACAGTCTAAAAGATAGCTTATTTTTGTTATATACAGCTGCAGCAGTGTTCCAACTGACAGTAAGCTACAATCTTGAATACGATATCGGATGGGTGCAGACAGTATGTTTATCTTTATTTATAATGTAGTTTTTACAAAAGAAAGCGTATCTAATGGGATAAATAGGGAATATAACACAAAAAGACGCCACATTTGTCTTTCCTTAGTTTCCTAAGCACTCTGGGAGGTATGAAACGGCGCATTACAGCACATTTGGTCTGTGATTCTCTTACCTACAGTTGTTTACTGAAGAATTTCGTGTCTTTTTAAGGCTAAAACATAGCTAATAAACATCAGAAGGTGCGACTATTGTAGAAAGACGCCGGACAAATTGCGTGACTACCACATTCTATGTCTACTTCACCGAGTCCTCGTCGCATAAGCAAAAAAATGGTTCAAATGGCTCTGAGCACTATGGGACTTAACATCTGTGGTCATCAGTCCCCTAGAACTTAGAACTACTTAAACCTAACCAACCTAAGGACATCACACACATCAATGCCCGAGGCAGGATTCGAACCTGCAACCGTAGCAGTCGCGCGGTTCCGGACTGAGCGCCCGGAACCGCTAGACCACCGCGGCCGGCTCGCATAAGCACCCCAGTGTCTTGCTTCAGAGATTAAACACCTTTCGTGCCATCATAATCGAAACACGAGATCACTCTTATTTGGTATCCTAACTGTGCCCACTCACAAAACAAAAACTTTTGCAAACTCCTTCTCAGTTACCGCTGTCCGCCTCTGGAACAAACTGCCCTTTACCTTGCGCAAAATTCAATCCCCTGCTGTTTTTAAGAAGAAGTTGAAGCATTTCCTACTATCATCCTCATAGCGTTTTCCACAAAATTAATGCACAATGCCAATCCTCTCCTGTGTCAGATAGCAAAGCTAGTGTCTCCTATCTTGCTCCTTTCTCTTCATCCTCTTCATCTATTAACCGTGCAATCTTCTTTTCCTTTATATTTCCTTAATTATGTTACATCACGTCTCTATTCTTCTCCTTCCTTCACCATCAGTCTCCCTCATACTCCCTGCTGCAAGCACTCCTATCTAAAATCTGTGACTTTCATAATATCTAATTATAACAGTACTTATCACCTACGAATATAAACTGTATATGTATGTATTTTTCCAAGTGTGCCTTTGCAATTGTTTATTTCACTTTTTGTACTAGGTGTAGTTTAACATGCCTACCAAAACATATGAATGTAAAATAAGTAGAATGCCTGGTTAGACTAAGAGAGGGCCTGATGGCCCTAATCTTACCAGGTTAAATAAGTCAATAAATAAATAAAATAAAATAAATATATATGTCCACAAGAATGCGGAAGTTCGTTCGTGACACTTCAGTCAAATAAGTGAATGTGGAACGCACAAAAGTTGTAAGAAAAGCAATATCTACATTAATCAACGTAACAGACAAAATTTCACAACTGTAGCCGAATGGAAAGCCACACAACCGTGATAATCACACGTCAAAAGCAATAAAACTGTTTCTCAACACAGAAGAAAACAATTCCATAACTGATGTACATCTGAGCCACAAACTGCAAATTTTTCAACGCATCCGATTTTGAAGAAACAGTAATTATATTTAAAAATATATTTGTGTATTAGGAAGACGAATGAAGTGTAAGAATGTGCGAATAATTAGACTCCATACAAAACAGTTACGTGTCAAGGGCAGTTCCAGTCATAATAAGAACAAACAATAGAAAAATATGCTTCCCATGCCTGAAATATGTGTTTCCATATGCCTGCTTTCAACGAAGGACGCTGCAATTTTATACACTTTTGAAAATACACTCCTGGAAATGGAAAAAAGAACACATTGACACCGGTGTGTCAGACCCACCATACTTGCTCCGGACACTGCAAGAGGGCTGTACAAGCAATGATCACACGCACGGCACAGCGGACACACCAGGAACCGTGGTGTTGGCCGTCGAATGGCGCTAGCTGCGCAGCATTTGTGCACCGCCGCCGTCAGTGTCAGCCAGTTTGCCGTGGCATACGGAGCTCCATCGCAGTCTTTAACACTGGTAGCATGCCGCGACAGCGTGGACGTGAACCGTATGTGCAGTTGACGAACTTTGAGCGAGGGCGTATAGTGGGCATGCGGGAGGCCGGGTGGACGTACCGCCGAATTGCCCAACACGTGGGGCGTGAGGTCTCCACAGTACATCGATGTTGTCGCCAGTGGTCGGCGGAAGGTGCACGTGCCCGTCGACCTGGGACCGGACCGCAGCGACGCACGGATGCACGCCAAGACCGTAGGATCCTACGCAGTGCCGTAGGGGACCGCACCGCCACTTCCCAGCAAATTAGGGACACTGTTGCTCCTGGGGTATCGGCGAGGACCATTCGCAACCGTCTCCATGAAGCTGGGCTACGGTCCCGCACACCGTTAGGCCGTCTTCCGCTCACGCCCCATCATCGTGCAGCCCGCCTCCAGTGGTGTCGCGACAGGCGTGAATGGAGGGACGAATGGAGACGTGTCGTCTTCAGCGATGAGAGTCGCTTCTGCCTTGGTGCCAATGATGGTCGTATGCGTGTTTGGCGCCGTGCAGGTGAGCGCCACAATCAGGACTGCATACGACCGAGGCACACAGGGCCAACACCCGGCATCATGGTGTGGGGAGCGATCTCCTACACTGGCCGTACACCACTGGTGATCGTCGAGGGGACACTGAATAGTGCACGGTACATCCAAACCGTCATCGAACCCATCGTTCTACCATTCCTAGACCGGCAAGGGAACTTGAGCTGTTCCAACAGGACAATGCACGTCCGCATGTATCCCGTGCCACCCAACGTGCTCTAGAAGGTGTAAGTCAACTACCCTGGCCAGCAAGATCTCCGGATCTGTCCCCCATTGAGCATGTTTGGGACTGGATGAAGCGTCGTCTCACGCGGTCTGCACGTCCAGCACGAACGCTGGTCCAACTGAGGCGCCAGGTGGAAATGGCATGGCAAGCCGTTCCACAGGACTACATCCAGCATCTCTACGATCGTCTCCATGGGAGAATAGCAGCCTGCATTGCTGCGAAAGGTGGATATACACTGTACTAGTGCCGACATTGTGCATGCTCTGTTGCCTGTGTCTATGTGCCTGTGGTTCTTTCAGTGTGATCATGTGATGTATCTGACCCCAGGAATGTGTCAATAAAGTTTCCCCTTCCTGGGACAATGAATTCACGGTGTTCTTATTTCAATTTCCAGGAGTGTATCTCTTCGTGAACGTCATTATATCAATGTGAACGGCTGTTTTTGCATTTATTTCACGATCGTTCTTGTTTCTTGATAATTTACTAATGCTCGTAACGGTAATAAAAACTGTTTCTTTAATGCAGTAGAAAATAATTAAAAACCAACATTAACCGTACGGATGACTCTCTCGCCGCTATGGTGCCTGGTATCGTACCAGCTGTCAGACGACAACTTTCACGGTATAGAGTGTCGCGACTGCGTATGTTAGACGTAACTAATACCATGTAAGATCACCTCTGGCCTCGATATTGGCGTTAGTTCGACACGGAAAAGTGTCCATAAGTTTCATCAGGTATGTCGTATCGAGCTGAATCCACAGGTAAATTATTGTATTTCATAGAACTAATAAACTCTTGGGCTAATGATTGCTACAGACCCTATGTGATCAAAAGTATCCGGATACCCCCCAGACCAGACGTTTTTCATATTAGATGCATTGTGCTGCCACCTACTGCCAGGTACTCCATATCAGCGACCTCAGTAGTCATTAGACATCGTGAGAGAGCAGAATGGGGTGCTACGCGGAAGTCACGGACATCGAACGGGTGATCAGGAGATTGGGTGTCATTTGTGTCATACGTCTGTACGCGAGATTTCCACACTCCTGACATCCCTAGGTCCACTGTTTCCGATGTGATAGTGAAGTGGAAACGTGAAGGGACACGTACAGCACAAAAGCATAGACGCCGACCTCTTCTGTTGACTCACAGAGACCACCAACAATTGAAGAGGGTCGTAATGTGCAATAGGCAGACATCACATAGGAATTCCAAACTGCATTAGGATCCATTGCAAGTATTATAACAGTTAGGCGGGAGGTGAGAAAACTTGGATCTCATGGTGGAGCGGCTGCTCCTTAGCCGCACATAACACTGGTAAATGCCAAACGATGCCTCGCTTGGTGTAAGGAGTGTAAGCATTGGACGGCTGAACAATGGAAAAACATTGTGTGGAATGAGGAATCACAGTACACATTGTGGCGATCCGATGGCAGGGTGTGGGTTTGGCGAATGCCCGGTGAACTTCATCTACCGGCGTGTGTAGTGCCAACAGTAAAATTCGGAGGCGGTAGTTTAATGGTGTGGTCGTGTTTTTCATGGAAGGGGCTTGCACCCCTCGTTGTTTTGCGTGGCACTATTAGAGCACCGGCCTACACTGAAGTTTTAAGCACTTTCTTGGTTCCCACTATTGAAGTGCAATTAGGGGATAGCGATTGTATCTTTCTACGCGATAGAGCACCTGTTCATAATGCACGGCCTGTGGCACAATGGTTTCACGAAAATAACATCCCTGTAATGCACAGAGTCCTGACCTGACTCCTACAGAACACCTCTGCGATGTTTTGGAACGCCGACTTCGTGCCAGGCCTCACCGAACGACATAGTTACCTCTCCTCAGTGCAACACTCCGAGAAGAATGGGCTGCCATTCCTCAAGAAACCTTCCAGCACCTGATTGAACGAATGTCTGCGAGAGTGGAAGCTGTCACCAAGGCTAAGGGTGGGCCAACACCATACTGAATTCCAGCATTACCGATGGAGGGAACCACGAAATTGTAAGTAATTTTCAGCCAGGTGTCCGGATACTTTTGATCACGTAGTGTACATCTGATACATCTAATAGTTCTAGAAATTTTCCTTCCAATAAAAATCGAGTGATTTAGCGAACGAGTCGAGGTGCCTCTTGGACAACGGTAATTTCCGCGGTATATTAGCCATGAAGATGGAGAAGAAAGGGCAACACCTGGTCACCGAAAATGTTGAAATAAACATCCTGGTACATATTCCCCTGAGTGGGTGGGTACAAGGCATGGCGCAAAAAACACCGCCGAAACACTTCGGTCTGAACCACACACACCGCGGCTTAAGCCTCTGACTGGGTGGTCAGTGAACTCGATTTCTTACATCGTTTGAAGGAAGCCCAACCGCGACTCTTGTGATCACCAGTCACACCTTCAGTCCAATTTCTGAGTTGTTTGACTCCCTGAAGATGTGCAGTGTTATGTGGCATTATGAAAAATGGCCTTTCGCGAGGTTCCCGACACCAAGTGTCCGTTGCATATACACAGTCCAGTCACATTATTGTGACCACTACCTATGTTCGACACTAGCGTGCAATACCGCTCACAGATGGTTGGTGGGAGGGTATATACGAGGTGGGACAATAAAGTAATGAGACTGATCTGGAAAAAAATGTTTTAGTCAAGTTTAGTGTTGTCTCCTTCAAAGTAGTTCCCTTCCGATTGCAAACACTTTTTCCAGCGCTTCTGCCATTGATGGTAACATTTCTGGGACTTATTTTCTGTAATATCCTCCAAGACCCTCGTCACATCTTTTTGGACATCTTGTGTTGTTAGAAAATGGTGTCCCTTGACCGCCGTTTTGACTCTTGGAAATAGAAAAAAGTCGCACGGAGCGATATCTGGTGAATAAGGTGGCTTTCGTAGTACTGAAATTTGTTTTGAGGTTAAAAATTGCTGTACTGACAGAGCAGTATGGGATGGTGCACTATCGTGATGCAGAATCCAATTATCAGCAATGTTGGCACGGACACAAAGAACTCTTTTACGAAGTCTTTCTAAAATTTCTCTTTATGAACAGTTCCCTTGGAATCAAAGAAGCACACAAGCATGCATTTCACTTTTGACTTTGACATGCGAACTTTTTTTGATCCGGGTGATCCCTTTGCGCACCATTGCGAACTTTGGCGTTTTGTCTCTGGATCGTACTGAAAAAACCAACTTTCATCACCAGTGATAACACGGCTCAATAATTCTGGATTGATTTCCGTTTACCCTAACAAATCGGCTGCCACATTTTTCCGTGTTTCTCTCTGTTGTGGTGTGAGATTTTTGGGGACCATTGTTGCACAAATCTTTCTCGTACCAGGATCTTCAGTTATTATTAGACGAACCGTTTCTCGATTGATGTTCAGTTCTTCTGCTATCATTTTCACGGATAATCTTCGATCAGATAGTACGAGTTCACGCACCCTAGCCAAGTTGACATCCGTCCGTGAGGTTGATGGTAGTCCACTGCGGTCTTCAACATTCGTTCTGCCTTCACTAAACATTTTGTCCCAACGAAAAACTTGAGCTCTTGACATAACCTCCTTTCCAAAAGCCTTCTGAAGCTTACTGTAAGTTGTAGTGGCGTTTTCACCCAATCTAACGCAAAAAGAAATGTCATACCATTGCGCAATATTATGCGGTTTCATTTCCGTGACCAGAGACACAAACACGTTAACTTATTACAGCACGACTCATGAGTGAGCAGTTGCATCGATGTGCCGCTTGGACTAGAAGCAGCTTGTAAACCAAGGTCAAAGATATTGTGCCTACACAAGCCTGCAGGGTTGCCACATCTTGTGAAGAAAATCAGTCTTATTACTTTATTGTCGCACCTCGTAAAGCATGTTGGGGGACACGAAAAACAGTGTATTCATCGTCGTAATGTGTAAACAGAGCGATTTATCTGACACCCAAAAGCCGATGGTCGTTCGCATTCAGGCCAAGGGTGGAAGCATTTCTGAAATGGCTAAGTTGGTAAACTGTGTCCATGGCGCCGTGGTTAATTTATACTGTGCATGGCAAAATGACATTACGCAAATCCGATGCTGAGGCAACTGTGGTGCACAATGGGCCATAGGTGACTGGGATGAACGACGGTTTTTGAGATGTGCACTGGCCAATAGACGTGCATCTGTTGAGCGCCTGGCTGCCCAGATGAACCAAACGGCTAAAGACAGTCTTCTCAACGACTGTTATGAAAACGTTGCTGTGTATGGGCCTCCACAGCAGGTGTCCAATTCATGCACCCATGCTTACTTCCGTTCATCTGTGACTAACACTGAAATATGCACCACAGTACTGCAACTGAACGTCCACTGAATAGCGACAGGTGGCCTTTTCAGATGAACCATGTTTTATGCACCACCGGACATATGGCCATTGATATATATGGCATGAAACGTCTGAAAACAAATACCATGCAACAGTCGTTGGAAGGGTCCAAACCAGACGGTCTTCCCTGGGTGATTTCATCATTGTGGAAAGTACAGTGGAAAGCACAGTGGATCAGCTCAAGCAGAACCCAGTACATTGTCCTCGATGGTGAGTGTTCATCGGAGGTGAGAGTATCATCTGGAGTGCCCCAGGGAAGTGTCGTAGGTCCACTGTTGTTTTCTATCTACATAAATGATCTTTTGGATAGGGTGGATAGCAATGTGCGGCTGTTTGCTGGTGATGTTGTGGTGTACGGGAAGGTGTCGTCGTTGAGTGACTGTAGGAGGATACAAGATGACTTGGACAGGATTTGTGATTGGTTTACAGAATGGCAGCTAATTCTAAATATAGATAAATGTAAATTAATGCAGATGAATAGGAAAAAGAATCCTGTAATGTTTGAATACTCCATTAGTAGTGTAGCGCTTGACACAGTCACGTCGATTAAATATTTGGGCGTAACATTGCAGAGCGATATGAAGTGGGACAAGCATGTAATGGCAGTTGTGGGGAAGGCGGATAGTCGTCTTCGGTTCATTGGTAGAATTTTGGGAAGATGTGGTTCATCTGGAGAGGAGACCGCTTATAAAACATTAATACGACCTATTCTTGAGCGTTTGGGATCCCTATCAGGTCGGATTGAGGAAGGACATAGAAGCAATTCAGAGGCGGGCTGCTAGATTTGTTACTGGTAGGTTTGATCATCACGCGAGTGTTACGGAAATGCTTCAGGAACTCGGGTGGGGGTCTCTAGAGGAAAGGAGGCGTTCTTTTCGTGAATTGCTACTGAGAAAATTTAGAGAACCAGCATTTGAGGCTGACTGCACTACAATTTTACTGCCGCCAACTTACATTTCGCGGAAAGACCACAAAGATAAGGTAAGAGAGATTAGGGCTCTTACAGAGGCATATAGGCAGTCATTTTTCCCTCGTTCTGTTTGGGAGTGGAACAGGGAGAGAAGATGCTAGTTGTGGTACGAGGTACCCTTCCGCCACGCACCGTATGGTGGATTGCGGAGTATGTATGTAGATGTAGATGTAGATCTATCTCTAGGGAACATGTCCACTCCTATATCAGCAGGAAAATGCTACGTGTCACACAACTCTCAGTGTACGCTCACGGTTTGAAGAACACCAGGGTGAGTTTACCGAACTTTAATAGCCACCAGACTCCTAGGGTTTAAGCCCAACAGAGAATCTGTGGGACTATCTCGATCGAGCCATGGATCCCCAACGCAGCTGGCCACGGCACTGTAGTCAGCGTGGCTCCACATTCCTGTCGGTACCTTCCAGAACCTCACTGACTCTCTTTCTGCACGTCTCACAAAGGTCTGCTCTTCAAAAGGCAGTTATTGTGGCTTGTGACAGCTGGTCACATTAATGAGACTTGATAGTGTGGTTATCTTTGTAATCACTTCGATTTTGATTAACCTGGACCTGTGTTTATTATTCCTTTCTGGTTCGAAATCGATTGTCGTTGACAAGACATGACACTGGCTTTCGGTCTCTGTCGGCTAGCATCTGTTTTCGACCACATGGCCGTGACGTATACGATTTTTTGCAGACACAGTTGTTCATACATCAACAATTGTAGCTCCATTTCAAGTGTGGCCATGGGCACGTCCGCCGGCCGTTGTGGCCGATCGGTTCTAGGCGCTTCAGTCCGGAACCGTGCTGCTGCTACGGTCGCAGGCTCGAATCCTGCCTCGGGCATGGATGTGTGTGATGTCGTTAGGTTGGTTAGGTTTAAATAGTTCTAAGTCTAGGGGACTGATGACCTCAGATGTTAAGACTAGTGCTTAAAGCCATTTGCACCATGGGCACGTTCAAACACAATAGCTCCTTTCTGACACTCTGTCACGTCTCCACATGGACCTCTCTTACTGTGCTGACCCTACACAGCCATCTGGCACATATTTGTATACACCACTTCACTACCATGACTTGCGTTAGCAATGGAGGGTCACAAGACCGACTGATAGAATTTCTACGCCATCTACGCCAACCCAAAGCGATCTGTTTGCTCTTTGAAAGGGGTGGCTAATATTTTGTGCTGTCAGCTCACATCTTTTTATTCATTTTACTTGCCGTATAGTTTCGTTCTTTGAATCTTTTCATTAATGTTATGGACTCGCATACAGTCGATTTTAGGATACTTAAATACAATCCTCAGGTTCCTTGTAGAGGCTGCCAGTAACCAAACTCACATGCACAGTACTAATCATGATTCCAAGCCTCCGTCTGCAACGTAGCAAATTATTCCGAGTCTTTAAACCTTACAGTGAAGTAAACGATGTTAGAGTGTGTCTTGCCAAAGACCGATGTGTTTCATTTCCCGCCCCCCTCCTTCACTTCAGCATAGTTGTCACTGGCCGCTGAGGCAGCGTGAGCTAGCTTGGCGTGCATACGATCCGTTAAGCACACTCTTCGTGAATGTAAAGAAACAGCGTTAAATTTTATTCGATCTTCTTCATACTCCACATAAAACTTGTATTGACGTATACGTATACGTATGCTGTAAAAAAATCTCAGTTTATTATCTTTATTACTTTCGGAGATATAAAAATTTCACCTAAAATACCTTTCCTGATTAATGCAACTGAGCTAGGGATTGTAACGTATTCACTTCTAATTTTAGTTGCAACTATAACTGAAAAAATTCAGTTCACACAAATTGTTTTCTAGAATTTTCCTTGATTTGGTTAAAATAGCTTTCTGGCATAAAAGTAACAATTTCAAAATTGTTAATACGTATGAATGTTGTGGAGAGAGTGAGGGAGTGTGTAGAGGATGTCGTAAAGTGTGGACGTTTTATTTTAATAAAAGCTATGGAAAATGTATGCGTGGGAAAGTTCTTGTGCAATCATGAGGTCATGTGATGTACGTGTTGTATGCATGCTTTTATATAAAAGCAGTCAGAAGAAATGTTATGTATAAAATTAATCAGTATTCCACTTCTGTGGATAATTCATACTTTATTTTAATTAAATTTGGTTCCTTTTTGCGGAATTTCTTTCACAAATTGTTGCATGTTATCTTATTGGATGACTCAGAGATTACCGTGAATATTAGAGGGCTGAAGCTTTTCTCATTGGGTGCCTATATCAACAGCCAATAGGAATTAAGCACCTCTCGCACTTTATGTAGTGCTTTGTACTACAGTTCAGTGTCTCAAGGAATCGGTTGGAAGCCCTCGTGCAGTGCAGATCGATCTCAAACGTTGCTGCACGAATTTGTATTAAGATGAAGGAATTCTTGTGTTTTGTCGGTTCTCGTACGATAATTATAAAGCGACTACAGTATTTAACATTTTAGTGAAAGTCTGTATTTTTAAGTGGTTTTGTTTGGAAGTTACTTGTATGTGAGCTTTCTTGTCGTTCCTAAACTCCGCCTGGTGTGGTTCGTGAACATCTCGGAACATTTTGGTCAGCTCTTCTTTTAAACGGTTCAAATGGTTCACATGGCTCTGAGCACTATGGGACTTAACTTCTGAAGTCATCAGTCCCCTAGAACCTAGAACTATTTAAAGCTAACTAACCTAAGGACATCACACACATCAATGCTCGAGGCAGGATTCGAACCTGCGACCGTAGCGGTCGCGCGGTTCCAGACTGTAGCGCCTAGAACCGCTCGATCACTCCGGCCGGCTCTTCTTTTAAGAAGCCACTGAACGATTTGATGGAATAAGTCGCAAGTAGCTGTGGTACAGTGACTGTACACAAGGTGAAAATCGTTCGGGTCGGATTGGTGCCTTCTGGTTGCTTTCATGTGGAAAAAGTATAGTTAAAAAAGACATTAATTTGCACCAATAATAGTTTAACAGTTACGGACTTTACAGCCATTTACTGCACGTTTTGGAGGCAATATACTCTAATTAGTTGATCTTTAAAAATTTTTCAAGCACGTTCTTTACGATTCCGAATACGCGAAATTTTATAAACTTACACATGCTGCCTCCAAGCTTGAGTTATGCAGCCTTTACTTGGTAGGTATTTGGTCGATTTTTCTTCAACGCTGCTTTGTCGGCTGAACCCAGTACCCATCAATGCATAGTGAAGGAGACGAACAGTAAGAAACTTACCGAGGTATGTGAACTGTTATGTCACATAGTGATGAGAAGTGATAACCCGTCCCGCTGCATGTGGATCGCAGGACTGCTACAACCACTAAAAAACAAATGGAAGGGAAAGTAATTGAGTCAGTCAAAAACGAAAGTATAAAAGTTAACTACTTTTTCACAGAATGCAGCTGCATGGGAAAGCGAACTGAGAATTTGGAATGAGCAAGACGTGGCCCTGAAACCCGTCACATGTGGGCGTAGCCCCATCTCTTTCTCTATATTCCTTCCTCCGTTGCTAGCGTGGTCGGATGAAGGAGGCGGGACACTTGACAGTGTTCCGTAGTGGAACTGGGGCCCGTGGTCCGCATAGGAATGGCACCTCCTGCAGCCGTCGGTCACTGAACCGCAGACGGCGCGGCGGCTTTGACTCTCTCGTGCAAATGCTACGCGGCCGGCTTCGCTGCCCTCCTGGATCCCTTTGCGTAATGGCTCGTTAGGGATGGCGCGCAGCTCCCTGCGGCTCTTAACGTTACTTTGCTCTCCACAGCCCGCAAGGAGATGGCTGCATTACTTTCTGGCCCGGCGCCGCCTCATAGCTGCGCGTGCGGGAGGCTCCTAATTGAAATTCTTTCTCCTGCCGGCCACCCCCCGCCTCGCAGGGGCGGCAGACGCGCCCTGAATGGCGGCGACTCTTCTCCTCTTCTCCCATTTCATTATGTCAGCAAGGGGCACGTCTTAAGCCCGAGGCCGACCAAGTGTGGCTCAGTGCAGAGGGCGTGTAGATACTACTGCTCTTCTGGGAACAAGGCTAGTAACAGCCATTTGCAACATTAAGTGAATTTTACTTACTGTCACTGTCTTATAATGATTACAAATTGTTGTTTCTGCTTACAGCTGACAAACCTTTTTTTTATCGCGTTTGCATTTTCGATTATTACTACTTCTGAAATACAAATATGAACACATAAAAAGCGATCTGTTTGCTCTTTGAAAGGGGTGGCTAGTATTTTGTGCTGTCAGCTCACATCTTTTTATTCATTTCATTTGCCATATAGTATGGACTCGCATACAGTCGATTTTAGGATACTTAAATACAATCCTCTGGTTCCTTGTAGAGGCTGCCAGTAATGAAACTCATATGTACAGTACTAATCATGATTCCAAGCCTCCGTCTGCAACGTAGCAAATTATTCCGAGTCTTTACACCTTACAGTGAAGTAAACGATGTTAGAGTGTGTCTTGCCAAAGAGCGATGTGTTTCATTCCCCCCCCCCCCCCCCACCTTCACTTCAGCATAGTTGTCACTGGCCGCTGAGGCAGCGCGAGGTAGCTTGGCGTGCATACGATCCGTTAAGCACACTCTTCGTGAATGGTAAAGAAACAGCGTTAAATTTTATTCCATCTTCTTCATACTCCACATAAAACTTGTATTGACGTATACCTGTCCTGTAAAAAATCTCAGTTTATTATCTTCATTACTTTAGGAGATATAAAAATTTCACCTAAAATGCGTTTCCTGATTAGTGCAACTGAGCTAGGGATTGTAACGTATTCATTTCTAATTTTAGTTGCAACTATAACTGAAAAAATTCAGTTCATACAAATTGTTTTCTAGAATTTTCCTTGATTTGGTTAAAATAGCTTTCTGGCATAAAAGTAAAAATTTCAAAATTGTTAATACGTATGAATGTTGTAGAGAGAGTGAGGGGGTGTGTAGAGGATGTCGTAAAGAGTGGACGTTTTATTTTAATAAAAGCTATGGAAAATGTATGCGTGGGAACATACATATACATCTGCTAGTTCACACATCAAGTTAGAATGAATGGTGTCGAGCAATTACATACACCAGCAAACACAAAAATAGATAAAATCCATAACAGTAACGCTTCTGCAAAGTCGTAATGATTGAGTATCATTTCTTACGTATATACTACTGGCCATTAAAATTGCTACACCAAGAAGGAATGCAGATGATAAACGGGTATTCATTGGACAAATATATTATACAAGAACTGATATGTGATTACATTTTCACGCAATTTGGGTCCATAGATCCTGAGAAATCAGTACCCAGAACAACCACCTCTGGCCGTATTAACGGCCTCGATACGCCTATGCATTGAGTCAAACAGAGCTTGGATGACGTGTACAGGTACAGCTGCCCATGCAGCTTCAACACGATACAACAGTTCATCAAGAGTAGTGACTGGCGTATTGCGATGAGCCAGTTGCTCGGCCACCATTGACCAGACGTTTTCAGTTGGTGAGAGATCTGGAGAATGTGCTAGCCAGGGCAGCAGTCGAACATTTTCTGTATCCAGAAAGGCCCGTACAGGACCTGCAACACGCGGTCGTGCATTATCCTGCTGAAATGTAGAGTTTCGCAGGGATCGAATGAAGGGTAGAGCCACGGGTCGTAACACATCTGAAATGTAACGTCCACTGTTCAAAGTGCTGTCAATGCGAACAAGAGGTGACCGAGACGTGTAACCAATGGCACCCCATACCATCACGCCGGGCGATACGCCAGTGTGGCGATGACGAATACACGCTTCCAATGTGCGTTCACCGCGATGTCGCCAAACACGGATGCGACCATCATGATGCTACAAAAAGAACCTGAATTCATCCGAAGAAATGACGTTATGCCATTCGCGCACCCAGGTTCTTGTTGAGTACACTATCGCAGGCGCTCCTGTCTGTGATACAACGTCAAGGGTTACAGCAGTCATGTGGTCAGAGCTGATAGTCCATTCTGCTGCAAACGTCGTCGAACTGTTCGTGCAGATGGTTGTTGTCTTGCAAACGTCCCCATCTGTTGCCTTAGGAATCGAAATGTGGCTGCACGATCCGTTACAGCCATGCGGGTAGGATGCGTGTCATCTCGACTGCTAGTGATACAAGACCGTTGGGACCCAGCACGGCGTTGCGTATTACCCTCCTGAACTCACTAATTCCATATTCTGCCAACAGTCATTGGATCTCGACCAAAGCGAGCAGCAATGTCGCGACACAATAAACCGCAATCGGGATAGGCTACAATCCGACCTTTATCAAAGTCGGAAACGTGATGGTACGCATTTCCCCTCCTTACACGAGGCATCACAAAAACGTTTCACCAGGCAATGCCTGTCAACTGCTGTTTGTGTATGAGAAATCGGTTGGAAACTTTTCTCCTGTCAGCACATTGTAGGTGTCTCCACCGGCGCCAACCTTGCGTGAATGTTCTGAAAAGCTAATCATTTGCATATCACAGCATCTTCTTGCTGTCGGTTAAATTTCGCTTCTGTTGCACGTCATCTTCGCGGTGTATCAATTTTAATGGCCAGTAGTGTACTTATTCTTGACATATTTCTAATGACATGTTTGTATCTCATCGCAAAATCCTCCTCTATGAGCAACATCTTCAAAAATTATAAAACACATTAATTTACTCTTTTTCCACTCAATGTACACCAGTTAAGATTTTTGTATGGTGATATCCTTAGTATCTCCCATTGTACGTTATAGCTGCTGTGTGGATATAACTCTTGTGCAGATGTGAGTGAAGTGGTCACTTTCATATCAAGGCGGTCACTGGTATGGTGATGAAGTGGTTCCAGGACCAATTTGGGTTCACCTCCTACAACCACTCCCCCTCGTCTCTCCATGTTACCCATCCCCATCTCAACCCCCACACGGTCATCCCTCATCGTCACTCCTTCCCCTCTTCCATAATTCTCCTACTTCTCCCTTCCCCAATTCCTCCACATTCCCTCTCAATTCCCATTTCCCTGTCTGTGCACACGTGTTTTATTTAACCAGTTTAGGAGTAGTGTAGCTGTACATCCTGTTTCTTTTTTTTTTTTTTCTTCTGATTGGTTTGATACTGCCCGTCACGAATGCCTCTCCTGTGCCAACGTCTTCATCTCAGAGTAGCACGTGCAACATGCCTCCTCAATTATTCGCTGGATTTGTTTCTATCTCTGTGTTATTCCACACTTTTTACCCTCTACAACTCCCTCTAACACCAAGGAAGTTATTCACTGATGTCGTAACAGATGTCCGACCATCCTGTTCTTTCTTCTTGTCAGAGTTTTCTACATATTCATTTCCTCTCCGATTCTGTGCAGAACCTTCTTATTCCTAACCTTATCAGTCCATCTAATTTTCAACATTCGTCTGTAGCACCACATCTCAAATGCTTCGATTCTCTTCTGCTCAGGTTATCCCACAGTCCATGTATCACCACCATACAATGCTGTGCTCCAGACGTGCTTGGCCAGGAATGCCCTTTTTGCCAGTGCTAGTCTACTTTTGATGTCCTCTTTGCTCCGTCCTTCATTAGCGGTTTTGCTGCCTACGTAGTAGAATTCCTTAACTTCATCTACTTCGTGGCCATCAATCCTCATGTTAAATTTCTCGTCGTTCTCATTTCTGCTACTTCTCATTAGTTTCCTCTTTCTTCGATTTACTCTCAATCCATATTCTGTACTCATCAGACTGTTCATGTAATTCTTCTTCACTTTCACTCAGGATAGCAATGTCATCAGCTAATCGTATCATTGATATCCTTTCACCTTGAATTTTAATTCCACTCCTGAACCTTTCTTTTATTTCCAACATTGCTTCTTCGATGTATCGATTGAACAGTAGGAGAGAGACACTACAGCCCTGTCGTACACCCTTTTTAACCCGAGCACCTCGTTCTTGGTCATCCACTCCTATTATTCTCTCTTGGCTCTTCTGCTTGTTCTATATCACTCTTCTCTCCCTAAAGCTTATCCCTATTTTCCTCAGAATTTCGATCTTGCACCATTCGACATTTTCGAGCGCTTTTTCCAGGTCAACAGATCCAATGAACGTGTCTCGATTTTTCTTTAGTTTTACTTCCATTATCAACCGCAACGTCAGAACTGCCTGTCTGGTGCCTTTACCTTTCCTAAAGCCAAACTGATCGTGATCTAACACATCATCAATTTTCTTTTCCATTCTTCTCTATATTATTCTTGTCAGCAACTTGGATGCAACTGCCTCTGCAGTTACCTTCTTTGTACCTATGTTTTTCTTTCCAACTTCTGTAATTTCCCTTTTTCGATATGTCCATTTCTATTCGATTGTACTGACTTCCAAGCTATTCCTTATTGCTGTATCTATGGCCTTAGAGAACGTCAAGCATATCTCGCCATTTCTTAGTACTTCCGTATCCAACTTCTTTGAGTATTCATTCTTCCTGACTAATGTCTTAAAGTTCAGCCTACTCTTCATCACTACTACCTTGTAATCTAAGTCCATATCTGCTCCTGTAGGATCAAAGTTGTCTTAACAAAAGAAGAGAGAAACAGAAGAAGTGAGAAAATGAGGTTCAAAATCTGGTTCAAAAGGCTCTGAGCACTATGGGACTTAACTTCTGAGGTCATCAGTCCCCCAGAACGTAGAACTACTTAAACCTAACTAATCTAAGGACATCACACACATCCATGCCCCACGAGAAAATGGGGAGGTGTTGGGAAGAAAGAAGACGTTCAAAATAAGCCATACGTGGTCCTGAAGGGTACTAACGAAGCAGAAGAAGAATGTATATACGCAGAGTTGAAGGACGAAAGTAACTTACACATGATGTGTATTGCCAAGAAATGTAACTTGATGAAACTTGACGATGACATTGGGCTGGAGCTGATGCACAAATATCCTATTGGAGCATGATCTGGAGATCTTGCTGGTCGCAGGAGTACTGCAACATCAAGCAAACAGTTCATAAAGACACGTGCTAGGTGTGGATTAGCAGGTATTGACATTATTCACTTCTATGACAGCCAAGACCACTGACAACATGGGGAGGAACTGGTGTGTCATGTAGGAAGCGCCCTTCAACGGATCTAGGCCTGCCAGGTAGCCGGTAGCTTCTTGTTCTGTGCTATATGAAGTGTTTTGTACCTCCTCATATTGCTGCACATACAATGATCCTACTTTGTACCTGTACTGTCTGGTTTTCACTACTGATATACGTTTAGTCCTTAGCTTGCGACGACTCTTCTTCTGTTCGCAGTTTACACTTTCGTAACGAGAGTGGACAGAAAAGGGGTGCCCCTTCGGTGTAATCTGGGACATATTCACGCCCAGCGCCAGTACTTTTCTTTGGTCATCAATCTACTGACTGGTTTGATGCGGCCCGCCACGAATTCCTTTCCTGTGCTAACCTCTTCATCTCAGAGTAGCACTTGCAACCTACGTCCTCAATTATTTGCTTGACGTATTCCAATCTCTGTCTTCCTCTACAGTTTTTGCCCTCTACAACTCCCTCTAGTACCATGGAAGTCATTCCCTCATGTCTTAGCAGATGTCCTATCATCCTGTCCTCCTTATCAGTGTTTTCCACATATTCCTTTCCTCTCCGATTCTGCGTAGAACCTCCTCATTCCTTACCTTATCAGTCCACCAAATTTTCAACATTCGTCTATAGCACCACATCTCAAATGCTTCGATTCTCTTCTGTTCCGGTTTTCCCAAAGTCCATGTTTCACTACCATACAAAGCTGTACTCCAGACGTACATCCTCAGAAATTTCTTCCTCAAATTAAGGCCGGTATTTGATATTAGTAGACTTCTCTTGGCCAGAAATGCCTTTTTTGCCATAGCGAGTTTGCTTTTGATGTCCTTCTTGCTCCGTCCGTCATTGGTTATTTTACTGCCTAGGTAGCAGAATTCCTTAACTTCATTGACTTCGTGACCATCAATCCTGATGTTAAGTGTCTCGCTGTTCTCATTTCTACTACTTCTCATTACCTTCGTCTTTCTCCGATTTACACCCTTCTTAATACGAGCACTTCGTTCTTTCCACTCTTATTATTCCCTTTTGGTTGTTGTACATATTGTATATGACCCGTCTCTCCCTATAGCTTACCCCTACTTTTTTCAGAATCTCGAACAGCTTGCACCATTTTATATTGTCGAACGCTTTTTCCAGGTCGACAAATCCTATGAAAGTGTCTTGATTTTTCTTTAGCCTTGCTTCCATTATTAGCCGTAACGTCAGAATTGCCTCTCTCGTCTTCGTCTTCGGAATTGTGTGGATGATGCTTTTCCGGAAAGTCAGATGGTATATCGCCAGACTCATATATTCTACACACCAACTTGAATAGTCGTTTTGTTGCCACTTCCCCAAATGATTTTAGAAATTCTGATGGAATGTTATCTATCCCTTCTGCCTTATTTGACCGTAAGTCCTCCAAAGCTCTTTTAAATTCCGATTCTAATACTGGATCCCCTATCTCTTCTAAATCGACTCCTGTTTCTTCTTCTATCACATCAGACAAATCTTCACCCTCATAGAGGCTTTCAATGTATTCTTTCCACCTATCTGCTCTCTCCTCTGCATTTAACAGTGGAATTCCCGTTGCACTCGTAATGTTACCACCGTTGCTTTTAATGTCACCAAATGTTGTTTTGACTTTCCTGTATGCTGAGTCTGTCCTTCCCACAATCATATCTTTTTCGATGTCTTCACATTTTTCCTGCAGCCATTTCGTCTTAGCTTCCGTGCACTTCCTATTTATTTCATTCCTCAGAGACTTGTATTTCTGTATTCCTGTTTTTCCCGGAACATGTTTGTACTTCCTCCTTTCATCAATCAACTGAAGTATTTCTTCTGTTACCCATGGTTTCTTCGCAGCTACCTTCTTTGTACCTATGTTTTCCTTCCCAACTTCTGTGATGGCCCTTTTTAGAGATGTCTATTCCTCTTCAAATGTACTGCCTACTGCGCTATTCCTTATTGCTGTATCTATATCGTTAGAGAACTTCAAACGTATCTCGTCATTCCTTAGTACTTCCGTATCCCACTTCTTTGCGTATTGATTCTTCCTGACTAATGTGTTGAACTTCAGCCTACTCTTCATCACTACTATATTGTGATCTGAGTCTATATCTGCTCCTGGGTACGCCTTACAATCCAGTATCTGATTTCGGAATCTCTGTCTGGCCATGATGTAATCTAATTGAAATCTTCCCGTATCTCCCGGCCTATTCCAAGTATACCTCCTCCTCTTGTGATTCTTGAACAGGGTATTCGCTATTACTAGCTGAAACTTGTTACAGAACTCAATTAGTCTTTCTCCTCTTTCATTCCTAGTTTCAAGCCCATATTCTCCTGTAACCTTTTCTTCTACTCCTTCCCCTACAACTGCATTCCAGTCGCCCATGACTATTAGATTTTCGTCCCCCTTTCCATACTGCATTACCCTTTCAATATCCTCATACACTTTCTCTATCTGTTCATCTTCAGCTTGCGACGTCGGCATGTATACCTGAACTATCGTTGTCGGTGTTGGTCTGCTGTCGATTCTGATTGGAACAACCCGGTCACTGAACTGTTCACAGTAACACACCCTCTGCCCTACCTTCCTATTCATAACGAATCCTACACCTGTTATACCATTTTCTGCTGCTGTTGATATTACCCGATACTCATCTGACCAGAAATCCTTGTCTTCCTTCCACTTCACTTCACTGACCCCTACTATATCTAGATTGAGCCTTTGCATTTCCCTTTTCAGATTTTCTAGTTTCCCTACCACGTTCAAGCTTCTGACATTCCACGCCCCGACTCGTAGAACGTTATCCTTTCGTTGATTATTCAATCTTTTTCTCATGGTAACCTCCCCCTTGGCAGTCCCCTCCCAGAGATCCGAATGGGGGACTATTCCGGAATCTTTTGCCAATGGAGAGATCATCATGACACTTCTTCAGTTACAGGCCACATGTCCTGTGGATACACGTTACGTGTCTTTAACGCGCCAATACTGTGAAACGCTATTTCTTGAACTTTGGTACCTACAGCCCTCACTCCAGCTGCAGAAGCAGCACCGGGAACAACAAAAAACTGCAACGAGAACGGTATACTGCTATATAGCAGCTCTTGTCTCAGCAGTTGAACCTACAGCAGTCTGTATACATTAAACGTATTCGCAACTGGGAATAATGACAATCATCAGCTGTACAGTGGAATGACGGCATTGAAAATGTGTGCCGGACCGGGACTCGAACCCGGATTTCCCACGCATCGCGAGCGACCGCCTTACCGTTTGGCTATCCATGCACGACTCACGGCCACACCCAAACTTCCACATACTGTAAACCGTGAGTCTACGACCTGGAGTCGTACATCCATTATGTATATTCCTTTACAGATGAGACGTTGTACTTGAAAGGTGCTTGTCCGGTATCGGCAGAGAAACACGATTTTGGAACACGTATTGTGTTGGAGTGTAATGACTTTTCTGGAGACTAGAAATCTACTCTGTAGGAATCAGCATGGGTTTCGAAAAAGACGGTCATGTGAAACCCAGCTCGCGCTATTCGTCCACGAGACTCAGAGGGCCATAGACACGGATTCCCAGGTAGATGCCGTGTTTCTTGACTTCCGCAAGCCGTTCGATACAGTTCCCCACAGCCGTTTAACGAAATAAGTAAGAGCATATGGACTCCACCAATTGTGTGATTGGATTCAGGAGTTCCTAGATAACAGGACGCAGCATGTCATTCTCAATGGAGAGAAGTCTTCCGAAGTAAGAGTGATTTCAGGTGTGCCGCAGGGGAGTGTCATAGGACCGTTGCTATTCACAATATACATAAATGACCTGGTGGATGACATCGGAAGTTCACTGAGGCTTTTTGCAGATGATGCTGTGGTGTATCGAGAGGTTGTAACAATGGAAAATTGTACTGAAATGCAGGAGGATCTGCAGCGAATTGACGCATGGTGCAGGGAATGGCAATTGAATCTCAATGTAGACAAGTGTAATGTGCTGAGAATACACAGAAAGATAGATCCTTTATCATTTAGCTACAAAATAGCAGGTCAGCAGCTGGAATCAGTTAATACCATAAATTATCTGGGAGTACGCATTAGGAGTGATTTAAAATGGAATGATCATATAATGTTGATCGTCGGTAAAGCAGATGCCAGACTGAGATTCATTGGAAGAATCCTAAGGAAATGCAATCCGAAAACATACGAAGTAGGTTACAGTACGCTTGTTCGCCCACTGCTTGAATACTGCTCAGCAGTGTCGGATCCGTACCAGATAGGGTTGATAGAAGAGATAAAGAAGATCCAACGGAGAGCAGCGCGGTTCGTTACAGGATCATTTAGTGATCGCGAAAGCGTTACGGAGATGATAGATAAACTCCAGTGGAAGACTCTGCAGGAGAGACGCTCAGTAGCTCGGTACGGGCTTTTGTCAAAGTTTCGAGAACATACCTTCACCGAAGAGTCAAGCAGTATATTGCTCCCTCCTACGTATATCTCGCGAAGAGACCATGAGGATAAAATCAGAGAGATTAGAGCCCACACAGAGGCATACCGACAATCCTTCTTTCCACAAACAATACGAGACTGGAATAGAAGGGAGAACCGATAGAGGTACTCAAGGTACCCTCCGCCACACACAGTCAGGTGGCTTGCGGGGTATGGATGTAGATGTAGTAGATATTGCAGTACCTGTGTTATTTTGATTACGATCCAAGTTTGGGTCTGGCGGTGAGTCGTGAACGGATAGCCAAATGGTAAGGCGACCGCTCGAGATAAGAGGGAAATATGGGCTCGAGTCCCGATCTGGCACAAATTGTCATTGTCGTCATTCCATTCTACAGCTGATGGTTGTCATTATTCGCAATTGCGAATACATTTAATGTATTTCATAACGACTGTAGTCGCCCCAATGACTGTTCCCTTGGTCATGCATGAATGTCCGAAGGAACTTCGCATCGTAATCAGAATAACACAGGCACCGCAGTGTCCTACAGCAGTCGGTGGTCACGGCTATGCCTTACTGCCGTTCGCCTGCTTTGACGAGGCTTCAGGGATCTGGCACGTAGACCTCTGGTGTGTTGAACGGCATTATCTAGTCTATAGCATTTCCAGTGAGCAACAGTGTGTTCGAACAAATTTCGGACTCAGTCGGTCGTCGTTCAATAAAGTTCATGATTTGCAACTAGACACCTGCCGGTCATCCTCAGATGAGCCATCATACTGTGGCCTCATGGAGAAGAGAAAGAGTTTCTATTAAGTTGGTGCATAAGTTCGTAGCGTTTTGTTTTTAATGTTGATATACCGGTTTCTCTGTGTTTATTTATCAATTGTCTTTTTTTATTTCTCATTGACTGTTGCTATTGGAGTTTACATATTGTCGTTTGGAGATAGCGAGTGGAGCTGTGGACGCTAGAAACTGTTGTACAAAATGGAGGAATCGGAACGTTTCCGTCATAATCTTCTGTTTGAGTTCAATTTAGGAGTGACAGCAGTGGAGGCACCCAGAAACATTTCCGCCGTCTATGAGCATGATGTCAGTGGACAGAGCGCGGCAAGAAAGTAACGTCGATATGCAGCAGGATTATAGAACATATATTGTGCTCGAACATTATGAATGACCTCGAAGAAAACGGTATGTTGACACACAGTCAACATGGGTTTAGAAAGTATCGTTCCTGTGAAGCGCAACTAGCTCTTTATTCACATGAAGTGTTGAGTGCTATTGACGAGGGATTTCAGATCGATTCCGTATTTCTGGATTTCCGGAAGGCTTTTAACACTGGACCACACAAACGGCTCGTAGTGAATTTGCGTGCTTATGGAATATCGTCTCAGTTGCGTGACTGGATTTGTGATTTCCTGTCAGAGAGGTAACAGTTCGTAGCAATTGGCGGGAAGTCATCGAGTAAAACAGAAGTTATTTCTGGCGTTCTCCACGGTAGTGTTATAGGCCCTTTGCTGTTCCTTATCTATATAAACGGTTTGGGACACAATCTGAGCAGCCGTCTTCGGTTGTTTGCAGATAACGCTGTCGTTTATCGACTAATAAAATCATCAGAAGATCAAAACAGACTACTAAACGATTTAGAAAAGATATCTGAATGGTGCGAAAAGTGGTAATTGACCATAAATAACGAAAAGTGTGAGGTCATCCACATGAGTGCTAAAAGGAATTCGTTAGACTTCGGTTACACGATAAATCGGTCTAATCTAAAAGTCGTAAATTCAACTAAATACCTAGGTATTACAATTACGAACAACTTAAATTGCAAGGAACACATAGAAAATGTTGTGGGGAAGGCTAACCAAGGACTGCGTTTTATAGGCAGGACACATAGAAAATGTAACAGACCTACTAAGGAGACGGCCTACACTACGCTTGTCCGTCCTCTTTTAGAATACTGCTGTGCGGTGTGGGGTCCTTACCGGGTGGGACTGACGGAGTACATCAAAAAAGTTCGAAGAAAGGCACCACGTTTTGTATCATCGCGAAATATGGGAAAGAGTGTCACAGAAATGATACAGGATTTGGGCTGCAAACCATTAAAAGAAAGGCGTTTCTCATTGCAACGGAATCTTCTCACGAAATTCCAATCACCAACCTTCTCCTCCCAATGCGAAAATATTTTATTGACACCGACCTACATAGGGAGGAACGGTCACCACGATAAAATAAGGGAAATCAGAGTTCGTACAGAAAGATATAGGTGTTCATTCTTTCCACGCGCTATACGAGATTGGAATAATAGAGAATTGTGAAGGTGGTTCGATGAACCCTCTGCCAGGCACTTAAATGTGATTTGCAGAGTATCCATGTAGCTGTAGATGTAGAAAATGATTTTCTCTTTTTAAGAAAGATCGTTCCACATTGGTGACTCTCAGGGTTCAGGAAGACCTTTGTGGTTTGGTGAAGAGCGTTTAAACGCATTAATCCACAATGACCAATGTCAGTCTACTCGAGAACTGGCAGATAAGATGAACTGTGATCATTCCTCCATCGTACGAGATTTGCACGCAGTGTGGCAGGACGAAAAATAGTGCGTATGGATACCGCGTGCTCTAATCCAAAATCACAAAAATAAGTAGGTGGCCATATGTGCATCTCTTTTTGCTGGTTATGAACTGTCTTACGGACAACACCGACCATTCCTATCCTGTATTGTTACTGGTGAATGGAAATGGTGGCTTTATGCTAACATAAGGAAAAGGAAGGAATGGTTGAGTCCATACAAAGCAGCAACTCCTCGTACAAAGACACGCGCGCGTCCACAAAAAATAAGGTTATGCATTTGGTGGAACGGCAGCGATGTAGTGTACTATTAATTGCTTCCCCTAGGTGTAACCATCACTGCTGACATTTGTCAACAACTGAGACGTTTGCAGTCACAATCCAACAACAACGACCAGGAAGACTGCGTGAGGTGACGCTACTTCACGGTAATGCCCGCCTCGATTTCGCTGGACTGACAAGAATCACTGTACAGGAGTTGGGTTGGGAAGTCATTTCGCACCCACCTTATCCACTGGATCTTGCGCCCTCAGATTTTCCGATCTCTATCGAACAAACTTCAAGGAACTTACTTCCGGATGAAAATGCTGCGCTCCAACATAGCTTGACGAGCTCTTCGCCTCAGAGCCACCTGCTATCTACAGTCGCTGAATCGAAAAGTTACTCCAGCGTTGACAGACTGTTGCAAATAGTGGAGGAGAATATATTGAGTATGTGTTATGCTTATTGTGTTGTAAGTTCCTATGGGACCAAACTGCTGAGGTCATCAGTCCCTAGGCTTACACACTTCTTAATCTTATTTAAACTAATTTACGCTAAGGACAACACACACACCCATGCCCGAGGGAGGACTCGAACCACCGACGGGGGAGCCGCGTGAACCGTAGCAAGGCGCCCCTGACCACTTGGCACTATGTGTATGTGTTAACTTGTGCAAAAACGCTACGAACTCATGCATCGACCCAATACAATAACTTGCCTTGTGGCAACGGGAACTCGTTACTTCTCTGAAGTGCTGAATATTGAAATGAAGCACCTTGCCAGGTGCAATGCAAGAGAAAGCAACTACGCTACTCGCATCGTGTTTTATGTTTTGAGCAACTGTGGTCCGCTAAGTGCAATATGACGACACAGAGTAACAAAATTAAATTTTAGTGAGGAGGCGATGGAAGAAACTCGATTTCCTGAATGATTGTAAAGAGACTAGCATTCAAAACTGTATTATGCACCTGAAATTATTTAATAAAATGGTACAGGAGTGGTGAATCAACAACTCTGAGTACAAAATATGTGAGCGAATATCTTTCTTTAATCAGGACTCAACAATCAAACTAACTGACCCGAACTAATGAAAAAAGTTAGTACTACAACTCACGACCAAGCAATGCAGTGACAAAATTGCCTGAATATCTTCACATTTCTCAAATCAATCCTTACAGAATAATATTTCCAAAAAGCAACATGCTCTGCGTTTGCATCTCTGTGTTCTATTAATTATTTCCAGACTGCTCAGCAGCGTGACCAACACCCGACTCTCCCCCTCACTTGGGCCAGCCGGTGTGGCCGAGCTTTTCTAGGCGCTGCAGTCTGGACCGCGCGACCGCTACGGTCGCAGGTTCGAATCCTGCCTCGGGCATGGATGGGTATGATGTCCTTAGGTTAGTTAGGTTTAAGTAGTTCTAACAAGCGAACCTCCCCATCGCACCCCACTCAGATTTAGTTATAAGTTGGCACAGTGAACAGGCCTTGAAAAACTGAACACAGATCAATCGAGAAAACAGGATGAAGTTGTGTGGAACTATGAAAAAAATAAGCAAAATATACAAACTGATCAGTCCATGCGCAAGATAGGCAACATAAAGGTTGTCCTTCGTTCAAGTCTTCCCTCGAGCGAAAAGTTTAATTTTTTATTTTCAGTCAATTATTATCGGTCCGTCCGATGCGAGGTAACTGCACCGACTGTGAAACTGTTGCATTCATTTGTTGCAGTTTATGTGACAAACTCTTATGTTTTCATCACTTTCTTTGGGAGAGATTATCACATCCACAAGAAAATCTAAATCGGGCAAGGTAGAAGAATCTTTTTGCCCATTCACCAAGTGTACAAGTTAGGTGGGCCGACAACATATTCCTGTCATGTGACGCATATGCCGTCACCAGTGTCGTATAGACTATATCAGACGTGTTTTCCTGTGGAGGAATCGGTTTACCTATGACCTTGCCATCAAATGTTTTCGGTTCCCATTGGAGAGGCACGTCCTTTCGTCTACTAATCGCAAGGTTTTGCGGTGCGGTCGCAAAACACAGACACTAAACTTATTACAGTAAACAGAGACGTCAGTGAACGAACGGACAGATCATAACTTTGCGAAAATAAAGAAAGTAAACTTCTCACTCGAGGGAAAACTTGAACCAAGGACCTCTCGTTGCGCAGCTGCTCACGCTAACCACGGGACCACGGCGCTCCTGAGCTCAGACTATCCTTGATGTTGCCTTTCTTGCGCATGGACTACTCAGTTTGTATATTTTGCTTATTTTTTTCATAGTTCCACACAACTTCTTCCTGTTTTCTCGATTGATCTGTGTTCAGTGCCAACTTATAACTGAATCTGAGGGGGGTACAATGGAGAGGTTCCCTTGTAAGTTCTAGGGGACTGATGACCTCAGGTGTTAAGTCCCATAGTGCTCAGAGCCATTTGAACCATTTTCTCACTCACTTCTAAATGAATGCAGCACTGACAACCAAAGATCACACTGCCTATACTCAGAAGCTCTGTGGCGTAATATACCGATTATTGAAGACTTCTGTTGGTAAAATACCCAGTTTATAGATATGATGTATGACCCATCTAATAAAACGCACATCACTTTCTTGAACGCCAAAAAATAAGTTAGAAAATTTACATTATCCCACCCCCTATTTATTTACAAGAATTTATCAGGATGTTTCTTGCAAACAATAAGGAATATACAACAAAATCTCACGTAGGAATTCATAGAGAAGAGACGAAAACGAAAATTTAGAGTGAAATTCTGAACGAAGTTATGAGTGGATTATCTTAATGTACAGTAACTTCTCCAAATATCTGGTAAAAATGACTTTGACTAGTAAGTAAACATTACATTTCAAATACACAGTACGGTAGTAACAAAATTAGACTTTTGTTTGCGTGAGTTATATGTGAGCCGTGGCGTTTTGCTGGCGGGCCAGAGTATTTGCAAGTACCTCATCTTCGCGCTCTTATCCTTGCTTGTGGCGCGTACTGAGTCTTGGCTGCCTTAGCTTTGCCGGAAGAGTTCACTGGAGGCTCTCGTCAAGGGCGTAAACAGTTGGCGTTCGATGTTACCTGAGGCCGGAGTGCGCTTGCAGTGAAGCAGGAACCGACCAGGTGTATGGAGCAGCTTGATGGAGAGCCTTTCCTGTTGCTGCCTTGGGTTGCCTGCTGCCAGTTCCGGACACGGCTGTCTTCGGTCGTCCGCTGCCTTATTGCTGCCTTCTGTACCCAACGCAAGTCATATCGGACGTCCAGCGAAAAATTGAGTTTTTCCGTGATATGTGACTGCAGATTTGTCAGAATTGCTGTAGTGCTTTAAAATATATCGAACATCTTTCATTTGGCTTATGCCATAATAAACTTCCTATGGTGTGAATGCATTCTATGGATCCACTATTGGGTGTACTGCTGAAACCTTGGGTGTATAAGTACTGAAGATGTCCAGAGTGATATGCTATGTAATAAGCCTTGTATGTAGGAATCATTTATTTAGTGAGGTGTGTAATTCTTCTTTTACCATCAAATGTGTATGCTTTATTGTATTGCCACAATTAATCCAAGAATCAGCACTTTGAAAATATTTGCATATATTTGTTAAAACTGTTTTTGTGCCTTCATCTGTCAGCTAAGTGATAAGATCTGCTGTACAGTGTATTTATATTTGGAAGTTGATTAGCTGTGTCTGCATGGTAGTCATTCCAGAGGGGAAATGTTTATAAATGTTAAATGACACATTAAGTACTTGATCTTAAAGAAGGCTGTGTGTCGTTTTATTAGTGAATAATTTAACCTGTTATTTAATATATTGTGGTGGTTGTTTACATTGTCCCTACGGACCTGTTCTGTGCTCTTGTTAAATGTTAGAGCTGGCTGGCTGGTGTTTTGGAGTAAGCGCTGCGGTGCTGTGAAATCCTGGGTAGTGGGAGGTGACTCCGGGTCGAAGCTCGAGAAGTGGGTCTTGTACGAACTGCCGCCTTCCGCTTTGGCTTCTCCAAATTAAGTTTTCGTTCTGCCTTCGAGCGACCTGGCGTCACTCCTCGCTAATTAATTTTGGCGCTGATTATGTTTACATGGGTATTTACTATATTTATTAAACTTTGTCTGAAGAGCAACATACAATTGTGAAAGGTTTTGCTGTGCTACTCTTCTGACTTACTTTTCTTATTACCTAAAGTAATCAGGACTAAGATGTTGTTGTTTTAAAGGAATTTGTTTATATGACTGTTAAATAAAACGAGTGATAACAAAAGGGGTCCAGGCCTTCCTATTTGTTTCCTTATTCCTTAGCAGAAGAACGTTTGAATATGCACATAAGGTATGATCTAACCAGTAAATATTTGAGTAAAACAAAAGACATTGCAATACATGAAACGTATTTAGCAAGGGAATTGAAGGACACTGTTCTGCTTAGGGAGGAAAGCAAAAGTTCATCACACAGTTGTCACACACGTGTCACACCACTACACATCTAGATTCTCCAGAGTTTACGATCAAGAATGAATTAGGTATAAAGTGCTGAAACAGGACATATATGGGAACTAGAGGGCACACTCAGGAAGGCAGTTATGTGATATGTCCTCCACTGAAGGAATCTTCTTCAAGACAATAGCGATTGTCACATGTCATAGAAGAAATAACATTGCTGCAGGAAACACAACACATATTTCTAATAGGTATAGTCTCAGCAAGACAGATGGAATCTGTTCATCAGTAGCAACCCACAGATCCATTAGTCGTAGTAGTGATGCATCTGCTGATGACTCATTTGTACCACCAAACCAATACTTGAGTTTGAAATGCCATTAATGTACAGTTCGTTTCTGATGACAACGCAGGTCATTATATTTATATATTAAATGGAACATTGCCCAATTCATTCGTCCATTTGCAGTAGTAACAGCAGTACCGTATTAGCATAAGCCCGCTCGGCTAGCCGCGCGGTCTAACGCGCTGCTTCCCGAGCGGGAAGGCGTGCCGGTACCCGGCACGAATCCGCCCGGCGGATTAGTGTCGAAGTCCGGTGTGCCAGCCAGCCTGTGGATGATTTTTAAGGCGGTTTCCCACCTCGGCGAATGCGGGCTGGTTCCCCTTCTTCCGCCTCAGTTACACTATGTCAGCGAATGCTGCACAAACACTGTCTCCACGTATGCATACACCATAATTACTGTACCACGCAAACATCTGGGGTTACACTCGTCTGGTATGAGACGTTCCCGTGAGGGGGCCATGGGGGTTGGGGGGGGGGGGGGGGGGAGGGGGTCCACTAAGGGACCGAACTGCACAATAACCTTGAGTTCGGTGTGGGGCGGCGGTGGGGTGGGAGGATTGTTATGGCCTATTGTGGGGTTGTGAACCACTGAGGGCTACGACGGGACGAAGTCTCTAGATCGTTTCTAGGTCCCCAGTTAAATACGCATACACACTGTATTAGCATAGTGAATGTCCATCTGTTTCAGAACAGGTTCTAGCCTTGATGATATCTCCCTGGGAGTTCCAACAAAGCTAACAGGAAACATAAAAGAACATGCAATAAACCTGTAACTAAATAAGCTGCATAAGCCGAAAGTACATGGGTGGAACATGAAAAGTGACATGTATGATGACATACACTTCTGGCCATTAAAACTGCTACACCAAGAAGAAATGCAGATGATAAACGGGTATTCATTGGACAAATATATTATACTAGAACTGACATGTGATTACATTTTCACGCAATTTGGGTGGATAGATCCTGAGAAATCAGTACCCAGAACAATCATCTCTGGCCATAATAATGGCCTTGATACGCCTGGGCATTGAGTCAAACAGAGCTTGGATGGCGTGTACAGGTACAGCTGCCCATGCAGCTTCAACACGATACAGCAGTTCATCAAGAGTAGTGACTGGCGTATTGAGACGAGCCAGTTGCTCGGCCACCATTGACCAGACGTTTTCAATTGGTGAGAGATATGGAGAATGTGCTGGCCAGGGCAGCAGTCGAACAGTTTCTGTATCCAGAAAGGCCCGTACGGACCTGCAACATGCGGTCGTGCATTATCCTGCTGAAATGTAGGGTTTCGCAAGGATCGAATGAAGGTTAGAGTCACGGGTCGTAACACATCTGGAATCTAACGACCACTGTTCAAAGTGCTGTCAATGCGAACAAGAGGTGACCGAGACGTGTAACCAATGGAATCCCATACCATCATGGGGGTGATACGCCAGTATGGCGATGAGGAATACATGCTTCCAATGTGCGTTCACCACGATGTCGCCAAACACAGATGCGACCATCATGATGCTATAAAAAAAACCTAATGACGTTATTCCATTCGTGCACCCATGTTCGTCGCTGAGTACACCATCGCAGGCGCTCCTGTCTGTGATGCAGCGTTAAGGGTAACCGCAGCCATGGTTTCCGAGCTGATAGTCCATGCTGCTGCAAACGTCGTCGAACTGTTCATGCAGATGGTTGTTGTCTTGCAAACGTCCCCATCTGTTGACTCGGTTATCGAGACTTGGCTGCACGATCCCTTACAACCATGCAGATAAGATGCTTGTGATACGAGGCCGTTGGGATCCATCACGGCGTTCCGTATTACCCTCCTGAACCCGCCGATTCCATATTCTGCTAACAGTCATTGGATCTCGACCAACGCGAGCATCAGTGTCGCGATATGATAAACCGCAATCGCGATACGCTACAATCCGACCTTTATCAAAGTCGGAATCGTGATGGTACGCATTTCTCCTCCTTACACGAGGCATCACAACAACGTTTCACCGGGCAACGCCGGTCAACTGCTGTTTGTGTGTGAGAAATCGGTTGGAGACTTTCCTCATATCAGGATGTTGTAGGTGTCGTCACCGGCGCCAACCTTGTGTGAATGCTCTGAAAAGCTAATCATTTGCATATTACAGCATCTTCTTCCTGTCGGTTAAATTTCGCGTCTGTAGCACGTCATCTTCGTGGTGTAGCAATTTCAATGGCCTGTGTTATACTTCGTGCCTAAGCAGATATAACCAACTTCCTCATAAAAACTTAGTACAAATACAGAAGTTTAACATAGCTGAGCAATGCCGCTAGCGACAGGTCGCGTCACGCTCAAACGTGTCTTCGTCTTTGGCTGGAGGGTGCGGCTGGAGGCTAGATATGCCGCGCCGGAAGGGGGTTCGCTCTCTTGAAGTTCAGCCGTCTGACAGCTAGGTTCGCTGAGGAGCAGAGCCGGGAGTGGGTCACAATTTTACTTCATATTGACTCTAATGGCCTCGTCTTCTGGGTCCGTGGCTCGTCCCCGAAGTCCTTCCTAGTGCACGCGGAGCGTGCTGGCCGCGGCGACTTGGACGGTTGAGGGTGGGGCCGGCTCAGCGGAGCTGGCCGCGTTGTTCTGGGCAGCAGCTAGCAGTGAAGGAGGCCTACCACTGGGGGGAAAGCGGCTCTTGTACCGACGTCAGCGTTTGTTCTCTAGCAGCCTGTCGGACAGGCAGAAGCAACGAAAAAAGCATGCCACATTCAGAAGAACGCAAAATCTCCAAGGCTAGCTAAGTTTCACGGAAGCTCGAAATTTAGTGCGGACGTCAATGCGAGATGCTTTTAATAGCTTCCATAATGAAATACTGTCTCAAAATATGATAGAAAACCCAAAGAGATTCTGGTCGTATTAAAAGTACACCAGCGGCAAAAAAAACAGTCAATACTGTCACTGCGCGATAGCGATGGAAATGTTACCGATGATGGTGCCACTAATGCGGAGTTACTAAATACACTTTTCCGTAAATCCTTCACGGAGAAAGACGAAGTAAGTATTCCAGAATTCGAAACCAGAACAGCTGTTAGCATGAGTGACATAAAAGTAGATATCTTAGGTGTTGCGAAACAACTCAAATCACTTAAGAAAGGCAGTCTTGCGGTCCATATGGTATACCAGTCAGGTTCCTTTCAGAGTATGCAGGCACAATATCACCTTTCTTAGCAATCATACACAACCGCTCACTTGACGAAGGGGCTGTTCCTAAAGACTGGAAAGTAGCACAGACACACCAATATTCAAGAAAGGAAATAGGAGTAACCCATTGAATTACAGACCCGTATCACTGACCTCAATTTGCAGCAGTATTTTGGAGCATATACTGTACTCGAACATTACGAATCACCTTGAAGAAAATGACTTATTGATACATAACCAACACGGATTCAGAAAATATCGTTCTTGTGCAACACAGCTAGCTGTTTATTCCCATGAATTAGAGAGTGCTGTCGACAAGGGATGTCAGATCGATTCCATATTCCTAGATTTCCAGAAGGCTTTTGATACCGTTCCTCACAAGCGATATTAATTAAATTGCATGCATATGGAGTATCGTCTCAGTTATGTGACTGGATTCGTGATTTCCTCGGAGAGATGTCACAGTTCGTATCGATAGACGGTAAATCACCGAGTAGAACAGAAGGGATATCTGGCGTTCTGCAAGGTAGTGTCATAGGCCCTCTGCTCTTCCTGATCTATATAAATGATCTAGGTGATAATCTGAGCAGCCCCCTTAGATTGTTTGCAGATGACTCTGCAATTTACCGTCTAGCAAAATCATCAGACGATCAATTCCAATTACAAAATGATATAGAGAGAATGTCTGTATGGTGCGAAAAGTGGTAATTGGCACTAAACAAAGAAAAGTGCGAGGTCATCCACAAGGGTACCAAAAGAAATCCGATAAATTTTGGGTATTCGATAAATTGCACGAATTTAAGGGCTGTTAATTCGACTAAATACCTAGGAAATACAATTACGAGCAACTTAAAATGGAAAGACCACATAAATAATATTGTGGGGAAGGCGAAACAAAGACTGCACTTTATTGGCAGAACACTTAAAAGATGCGACAAACCCACTAAAGAGATAGCCTACATTACACTTGTCCGTCCTCTGCTGGAATGTTACAGCGCGGTATGGGGATCCTTACCAGGTAGGACTGACGGAGGACATCGAAAAAGTGCAAAGAAGGGCGGCTCGTTTCGTGTTACCGCACAATAGGGGTGAGCGTGTGTCACTGATATGATACGCAAGTTGGGGTGGCAGTCACTGAAACAAAGGCGGTTTTCTTTGCGGAGAGATCTATTTACGAAATTTCAATCACCAATTTTCTCTTCAGAAAGCGAAAATATTTTGTTGACAACCACCTACGTAGGGAGAAATGATCATTATAATAAAATAAGAGAAATCAGAGCTCTAACGCAAAGATTTAGGTGTTCCTTTTTCCCACGCTCCATTCGAGAGTGGAATGGTAGAGAAGTAGTATGAAAACGGATCGATGAACCCTCTGTCAGGCACTTACGTGTGTATTGCACAGTAACCATGTAGATGTAGATGTAGATTTCGGAGCATACCTGCTGTTAAATTCGTTGTGTCGCACGCTGTGGGGTTGGGGCAAGACAGTTTGCTGTGCGACCAATGCTTTCCATCTTTTCAGTGTCTTTAACCGACGATGCTATGTATTCTGCTCCTCGTGTTACTGACTTTTATAAATTTGGCTTTCCGCGGCTGAACAAGTGGGTTTTAAATTACGAAATATGTGTTCGGTGGAACTCACCTCTCTCAAAGAGTTTCTGCTTTCCGTAACTAATAAGGTCATTTTTAAAGCCGTTCCTCTTTGCATTTTGTGGTTCATAACAGAACTCTGTGATGCTCTTCCTATGTGTGTTTCGGCTGAATGGACTATTTAATCAGTCTCCAATTGTCAGTTGACCTTAATAATTTCTGGGGCGTTCTTATCCGGCAACAATTCCTTGATGGACCAAATGTTAGAAAAGTGGGAATTCAAAGAATACGAAAACATGTTAGAGGCCGGAGTAGCCTTTTGGGCCTTATGGTTCAAAATGTTAAAGGTTAAGTTCAGACATGACAATGAACGACCACACTTGGTCTGAGCATCAGCTTGGAATGCAAGTAACGCAGCTGTTAGGTTCCGGCTGAATCTCTTGGCGAAGGACGCCTAAGGCTAACATGGTGTCGTGGTGACATCTGTTACGTCACATCGGAAACAAAACTTACGAAATAGCCTAGACACAAAGGCTGGAGTGTTGTCGCTTACCATAACTTTGGTGGGCCAGACCACGAAAAAATTCTAGTAAGATGTCAGATGCTGGTTTCCACTGAAATGCGATCGTAACATAGACGGTTTGACAATATCTGAGGTGCAGGGCAAAATTTATTTAGTTCGGAGAACAATTGAAAAATACAAGCAAGTGTAAAAATCCCATCGTTCGAGTTGGCCAAATCTTTGTTAAGGAATATTTTTGACAGGAAGAAAAGCTATACAAATTCAAGAAGCTGCATTCTTTATTCAATATTCATCTATTAGAACGTTGCTGCAGTGCTTCCCATTCACATATGTTTGAATTTTGAAATACTGCCACTGTACAGATCTCTGTTTAGAATAATTATTGTTGCTAATGTTAATAATTATTACTGTTAATGCTAATAATTATTTGTGTTAACGAAAAAGCGTCATCACCAACTAAAACCGTATCTTATAGTACACCGAATGTTTTCGATTGTAATGCACGCAATATGATATGTAATTTCAGCTCTGGTGACAGTGCTTCATGCATTACAGTACCTTTATTCCTTATCGAATAACTAGCTCTATTTAGAAGAAACGTGAACAGTTCTGGTGACATTCTAAGATAAATAAAAGAACTTCTTGGATCTTCCGTTATAAATTATTTCAGCAAGGCTGTTGAGCAACCGAGCTGACGTCTTTTCTTCATCTAGTCACGAATCGGAACACGTTTCTTATTTTTTTTCTTATGCAGCGATTCCACGCAACAAGCTTTAACCCCATCACAACTCGTGTGACGTGCAGCTGCCAAAAGTTTCATTTCAGACACGACTCAGGGACCCACAAAACGACGAAACTGAAGTGTTTACTGGTGTCGCCGTGTCTACAGTCATATATGAAACCACTTGCGTGCTACTAATTCCACGCAACGAGTGGCGCAACCCAATGTCGTCGTGTAAACTAGACTTAAGGCACCATCTATCTGCAAGTCATTGCGCATGCGTGATTTCCGCGCCTCCGCATTCTTCGCGCGCGTGTTCTAGAAACGAGACGGTGACGTGCGGATACCGTTGGCACCTGAAGATGTTGGCAGTTGCTCCGAGGAAATATTGTGGAATTTCCACAACGTGATCCGGTGTAAACTCGTGAAGGCTATTTAAAACATATCCTCCGGGAAAGCTTGAAGAGTCAAATATTTAATTGTCATTCCCGCTGGGTGCGATGACAATCACCTTCTTTGGCTCATAACCTGCTGCTTCCTCCCCAGATCTGAACTTTTTCTGACCGATCATAGATCCACATCTTGCTTCTGGTGTTACCCTAGACCACCAAACATAGTGGGCACCTCAGAAAGGACAACACAGACCTCGTCTCCCACCTCTTGAGCAGACGAGGCAGTTTAGAGGTAGGCAGAAACAGTACACGTCTGTGTACTATAACGGTACTTTGCGGGCAGGCGTGTCAATTAGCATCATATTAATTAAAATCGGGGAACAATTAAAAAGGGGAACGTAATACGTAACTTTAATAACTGCACAGTATTGCTAAGAAGCAATATAATGAAAAGTAATAAAAAGCAAAGTAGCAAAGACCAAGCGGGACAGAAAGATATAGGGGCGCGTTTGTTTTTTAATACATACACTCCTGGAAATTGAAATAAGAACACCGTGAATTCATTGTCCCACGAAGGGGAAACTTTGACACATTCCTGGGGTCAGATACATCACATGATCACACTGACAGAACCACAGGCACATAGACACAGGCAACAGAGCATGCACAATGTCGGCACTAGTACAGTGTATATCCACCTTTCGCAGCAATGCAGGCTGCTATTCTCCCATGGAGACGATCGTAGAGATGCTGGATGTAGTCCTGTGGAACGGCTTGCCATGCCATTTCCACCTGGCGCCTCAGTTGGACCGGCGATCGTGCTGGACGTGCAGACCGCGTGAGACGACGCTTCATCCAGTCCCAAACATGCTCAATGGGGGACAGGTCCGGAGATCTTGCTGGCCAGGGTAGTTGACTTACACCTTCTAGAGCACGTTGGGTGGCACGGGATACATGCGGACGTGCATTGTCCTGTTGGAACAGCAAGTTCCCTTGCCGGTCTAGGAATGGTAGAACGATGGGTTCGATGACGGTTTGGATGTACCGTGCACTATTCAGTGTCCCCTCGACGATCACCAGTGGTGTACGGCCAGTGTAGGAGATCGCTCCCCACACCATGATGCCGGGTGTTGGCCCTGTGTGCCTCGGTCGTATGCAGTCCTGATTGTGGCGCTCACCTGCACGGCGCCAAACACGCATACGACCATCATTGGCACCAAGGCAGAAGCGACTTTCATCGCTGAAGACGACACGTCTCCATTCGTCCCTCCATTCACGCCTGTCGCGACACCACTGGAGGCGGGCTGCACGATGTTGGGGCGTGAGCGGAAGACGGCCTAACGGTGTGCGGGACCGTAGCCCAGCTTCATGGAGACGGTTGCGAATGGTCCTCGCCGATACCCCAGGAGCAACAGTGTCCCTAATTTGCTGGGAAGTGGCGGTGCGGTCCCCTACGGCACTGCGTAGGATCCTACGGTCTTGGCGTGCATCCGTGCGTCGCTGCGGTCCGGTCCCAGGTCGACGGTCACGTGCACCTTCCGCCGACCACTGGCGACAACATCGATGTACTGTGGAGACCTCACGCCCCACGTGTTGAGCAATTCGGCGGTACGTCCACCCGGCCTCCCGCATGCCCACTATACGCCCTCGCTCAAAGTCCGTCAACTGCACATACGGTTCACGTCCACGCTGTCGCGGCATGCTACCAGTGTTAAAGACTGCGATGGAGCTCCGTATGCCACGGCAAACTGGCTGACACTGACGGCGGCGGTGCACAAATGCTGCGCAGCTAGCGCCATTCGACGGCCAACACCGCGGTTCCTGGTGTGTCCTCTGTGCCTTGCGTGTGATCATTGCTTGTACAGCCCTCTCGCAGTGTCCGGAGCAAGTATGGTGGGTCTGACACACCGGTGTCAATGTGTTCTTTTTTCCATTTCCAGGAGTGTATAAAAGAACATGTAACACGTTATTGAGCTGTCTACCTTCAGTTATCGCGATCGGGCTAGTCGATGAAAAAGTGGTACCCGACTGCGAAGTTCGTTAAGGAGATTATTTAAAGACTCTTCAAGCACGTTTAAAATACATTACGTGTGACGAAGTGATAAGAGGCGTTTACTGTCGGGTGGAGTGAAAATGAATCCGACAACATAATTCGAACTTTGTGTTAGCTGGGAAAAATACTCTTCGGAAACTATTATGGTTGTGGAACCCACGAAAGTTGTGCGCAACGGAAAGCTATAGTTTACGTAATTCTGCATTTTTCATCGACTAGCCCGATTGCCGGCCGCGGTGGTCTCGCGGTTCTAGGCGCGCAGTCCGGAAACGCGCGACTGCTACGGTCGCAGGTTCGAATCCTGCCTCGGGCATGGATGTGTGTGATGGCCTTAGGTTAGTTGGGTTTAAGTAGTTCTAAGTTCTAGGGGACTGATGACCACAGCTGTTAAGTCCCATAGTGCTCGGAGCCATTTTTTTTTTTTTTTACTAGCCCGATCGCGATTTTATCCTTGGACGATTGCGGGGGTAACTGATACAAACAACGCGCCAGCATAAAAAATAGGTCGCTTATTAACCACCAGATATTAATTAACGGAGACCTAAAATACTAAAAAAGAAGGATAGGATCATCACCTCCAATCCCGATTCATATTACATATTTAATTAGTGAAAAGAGAAGTGTTAATAAACAAACTACATTTCAATTTTATCCATGATTTTGGCTTCATTACGTAGTCTTGACTACATGATAAACAATATCTGTGGAAGTTGTAAACAACGTATCGTCATAATATTTAGCCAACCAATATTGTGGGACACCAAAAATGTAAATACATGAAATTGTTCTTACAGCGGATAATATAATGTGTGAGTGCGGCGAACTATATTGAGAAACTGAACATCCATTACGTACTTGCATGTTTATCTGCGAAAATGGTCCTTGTCGGTACATCATCGTAGAGTTCGAATAGAATCGCTGGAACATTGCAAACCATTCAGATTAATCGAACATCTAAATACGCATAAGGCTGGTACCACCAGGTTGTCTTCTTTCTCCTCACCCCCGTGGCAGCAATTGAATTAAGAGTCAGCCGGGAAATACATTTAAATCAATTGACGACCATTGAGCTAGCGTCACGAATTTTCAAACGTCCACTACCATGTATGAAGGCGAGTGACACGACGAGTGTTAACGTCGTTCGAGGGGTGTCGTCGTGATCGTATTGAATGACATTGAGCGGTTACAGTACTTTAGGGAAGTACCCCAAGAAAAGAGTCTAAAAATAACCTAGCGCCTCTTCCGTGAACAGATGTTAAGCAGGAATTTAAACTTAATTAAATAGTGGATAAGAATAAATTAAGCCGTTAATCCAGAGGAGCCTATAAAGCAAGCGCCACCGACCTCCACTACTATTTCAGGTAGCCGTAGATACGCTTTGCTCACGTCCAGCAGTTCAAGTTAACTGTGGAAAATCGGATGTTCCTCTCGGAATTGCAATTACGTTTATTTCAACCAGTGTCCAAGTATAGCAACTATTTATTTTGTGTATAAGGCCTGTGTGGCAAGCTAATATATTTTTCCGATGTAAGTGAGTGCTTGCGAGAGCGCTTGTACTTGAGGTTAAAAATTATGGTGCGAAAACCCGCTCTGTTGTGTTTCGTAGCTTTCATCATTTTTCCTGCCCTGTGCAATTTTTATTGTGCTTCATACGGCAGAAGAAAGCGTGCCCTAGAGAGCATCCTTCCATTAACAACAGAACACTGGGGAGCCACTCAGTACATTTCCCCAGCGAACTGCAACCCAAGACAAGTGCTCGTTTGTGACCGTAGTGTCTACTCTCCTCCCCACTGTTAAAGTGCGCGTTCACCGGAGCACCCCGCTCTATAGCAATGTTGTATTCCACGCAGCGTACACAATGGGAGTCGGGAGTGCACTAACCCTCGCAACACGAAAAGGCCAGCGGGAAACGCGGCCAGTATTGTCAAGGGAGCAATGCAATCGGCGCTTACCGCTGTTGTGGGCGACGTTATATGCGAATACCACAAGAAGCGAACTATTATTTACGATAGGCGCTGACTTTAAATGGTTGGTGAAGTACACTACAGGCCGTTAAAATTGCTACACCACGAATATGACGTGTTACAGACGCGAAATTTAACCGACAGGAAGAAGATGCTCTGATATGCAAATGATTAGCTTTTCAGAGCATTCACGCAAGGTTGGCGCCGGTGGCGACACCTACAACGTGCTGACATGAGGAAAGTTTCCAACCGATTTCTCATACACAAACAGCAGTTCACCGGCGTTGCCTGGTGAAACGTTGTGATGCCTCCTGTAAGCAGGAGAAATGCGTACCATCACGTTTCCGACTTTGATAAAGGTCGGATTGTAGCCTATCGCGATTGCGGTTTATCATATCAAGACATTGCTGCTCGCGCTGGTCGAGATCCAATGACTGTTAGCAGAATATGGAATCGGTGGGTTCAAGAGGGTAATACGGAACGCCGTGCTGGATCCCAACGGCCTCGTATCACTAACAGTCGAGATGATAGGCATCTTATCCGCATGGCTGTAACGAATCGTGCAGCCACGTCTCGATCCCTGAGTCAACAGATGGGGACGTTTGCAAGACAACAACCATCTGCACGAACAGTTTGACAACGTTTGCAGCAGCATGGATTATCAGCTCGGAGACCATGGCTGCGGTTACCCTTGACGCTGCATCACAGGCAGGAGAGCTTGCGATGGTGTACTCAACGACGAACATTAGTGCACGAAAGGCAAAACGTCATTTTTTCGGATGAATCCAGGTTCTGTTTACAGCATCATGATGGTCGCATCCGTGTTTGGTGACATCGCGGTGAAATCACATTGAAAGCGTGTATTCTTCATCGCCATACTGGCGTATCACCCGGCATGATGGTAGGGGGTGACATTGGTTACGCGTCTCGGTCACCTCTTGTTCGCATTGACGGCAATTTGAACAGTGGACGTTACATTTCAGATGTGTTACGACCCGTGGCTCTACCCTTCATTCGATCCTTGCGAAGCCCTGTGTTTCAGCAGGCTAATTCACGACCGCATGTTGCAGGTCCTGTACGGGCCTTTCTGGATAAGGAAAATGTTCGACTGCTGCCCTGGCCAGCACATTCTCCAGATCTTTCACCAACTGAAAACGTCTGGTCAATGGTGGCCGAGCAACTGGCTCTTCACAATACGCCAGTCACTACCGTTGATGAACTGTGGTATCGTGTTGAAGCTGCATGGGCAGCTGTACCTATACACGCCATCCAAGCTCTGTTTGACTCAATGCCCAGGCGTAGCAAGGCCGTTATTACTGCCAAAGGTGGTTGTTCTGTGTACTGATTTCTCAGGATCTATGCACCCAAATTGTGTGAAAATGTAATCACATTTCAGTTCTGATACAATATATTTGTCCAATGAATACCCGTTTATCATCTGCATTTCTTCTTGGTGTAGCAATTTTAATGGCTAGTAGTGTAGTTTATGGAACACTAAACGTCCTTGTCAAAAATTTTGAAGAACGCTTTGACCTTAAACTCCCAGGTAACTGAAATCATCAACGAAGAAACGACAGGTAGAGATAGCAACCACGTTTAGTATTTAGTACTTGTCATTCAAATGTACGGTCGCCTACAACCTCTGCACCGGATGAAAAGTGTTACATCATGAAGCACTGTTACCAATGTTAGTGAAGATGTTCGTCACTTACGATATGTTGTTATAAAATAACGGGACTGCTGCTGTCGCAGAGTAAGTAAATATGCGTCACAGAGAACGACCAAGAGCCGGGAAGCGCGAAGTCACCTAAGTCGAATGTGGCACCTCTGGCGTCTGTAGACAAATCAGTGTGGCGGCGGCCTTCGTTTTTTTTAGAGCTGTTATTTTGCTTCGCCGTAAAAATTATAACTGTAACAACAGAGCAATGAATTGCCGTGAAGTTTACATTGAAACTTGGAAAAACTGTTTTTGAAATCCATCTTTTAATTAAAGAACTGTATGCCGAAGACTGTTAATCACGTACGCGAGTTTTTGAGTGGTTCAAACGTTTCCAATATGAGCGAGTAGACGCTGAAGATGATTCACGGCTGGGACGCCATTCAACATCAAAAAAGGAAGAAAATATCTCAATAGTAGGTAATCTTACTCGATCTGACAGCCTGTTGAGTATCTGATCGATTTCTGAAACTGTGCGGACTGACAAAGAATATGTAAGTCAAATTTTAAGTAACCAATTTATCATGAGAAAAATGTGTGCGAAACTGGTACCGTAAATTCTCACGATCGAACAAAAATAAGCTTCTGAAAATGTTTGTACTGACGCTTTCAATACCATGTGTAATATACACTCTTATATTTTATTCAAAATACTAGTAATATTCACGACAGCAATCTATGTGGAATGTGACTGAACTTTGATCCTTTTCTCGTAGTTCTAAGAAAAAGGACTTCATCGTAAATAAAATAATAAATAATTGATGTCAACGACATAATTTAACATTTTGTGAAAAATTGTATCTCAGACAATACCTATGTAAAAAGATAATGAAAATTTTAGTCTTTTCTTATCAATGATTTTGTAGAAAAATCCTCTTGTACTCATAGAATGAGAGCGATGTCTTGTAACACAGAAGTCTGTAAAAAAAACTGTACTAAAATATTGGTATGTTGCCAACCGATATTTGAAAATAGAGATTATGTGTTATTGAAAAGACTCTTCTTTGTTTGGAGTTTTATTTCGTTGTAAATCTCGTCTTATATAAATGTCAAGTTTTCTGCTCAGCTACCAAAGAGCGCAGCCATTAGTGCAATTGATCTACAGAGCAGTTTATTAGTAAATGGTGAATAATAATGTGTCTTTCAATATAGAGAAATATTTTCAAATGTTGATGCGTATACTGAAGTTGAGGAAAGGTTTAATATATATTATTTATTACGAGTAACACACAGCCTGAAGCAGAATCGATAGGTGATTGTCTGATGTTGTCTGTCATCTTAGAAAAATATTGCAGCGACAGCTTTAAATAGATTTTCAACACAGACTTAAATGTTGTCTGTTATAGTTGCAATAATAATTGTGTGCTTGTGGGCGAGGGCCCACTCTGAGGTAATAAATTCCAGTTAGACTGTGAATACATCGAACTTCTATGAATGCAGACAGCATCTTATGTGATATAATTTCTTATCTGCTGATGTGCGAAGCCTGGTAATTTCGTAAAAACTTTTATGAAATATTTTCATAGAAAAATGCATTAGTGTTGTGTACGTGTGGTACTGTGTGACAAAACTGTTCATTTTGCTTAAACAAGAGTGTTGCCACCTCGAGATAACAATCGCATTGACTTTGATAATCGATCTGCAACTAGCGACGTCTTTTAAATAACAACACTCAACTTATCAAAAATCATTAATCTTGTTTAGTTCAGATTACTTATCATACATTTAGCTGATTTGTTGGTTATAGATTATTACTTTTATGAATGAAATTAGTGACATTTAAACTGCTTGACACACAACATTACTAAACGTTCCCGGTGTGGCGAAACCGGTTTATAGTATTTCGTGACTTTAATTACTTACAAATGATACTTCAGGTAGATCACAAAAAAATATAAAACCAGCTACCAATAGTCAGCGTAACAATTCGTTTGTTCTCAAAAATGATTATCCCGGCTAATATTTGTCACTCTGCTAAAGAAATCTCCACTTGACGTTGTGTAGAAATGTTGTCTGTAAAGTCGCGTGAGTGGCACTAAATTGCATATCATTTATCAGATTTTACACAACTGTTACTTAAGATGGAAGCACTTTTCTCTAGCAAAGGGATCATTTAGTCACAAAATACTACCTGCGCACAACACTGACGTATGTCACCTATTAAAATATTTCATGTAAATCGTCCGACATAATTAGGCTTCATACATCAGCAAATAAGAAATTGATATTACGTAACGTGCTGTGAGCACTGTATTTAAGGATTCAATCTGAGTTGAATTCTGTCTTTTAAAGTAGATTCGGGACCACGAGTGCACATTTACTTCCATTCATTTATATCTAACAACATTTATGTTTGTTAAAATTCTCGATTTAAAACTGCCGCGGAGATATTTTTTCTAAGATGGTAGCAGACAGACGATAGTCAATTTGTCTATTGTTATTCTCGATTTATTTTTATATCAAGGTAATATACTCGTATTTAGATAAAACCCTTTAAGCCTTTTATCTCTATTCTTTAGCATTTAAAATCATTTTCAATGATAAATATCGTCATATTTTTTATACCAGCTACTAGTAAACTCCGCTGTAAGTTACTAGCGTAGCTGCGGCGCTCCTAATTGCGGAGCTCAAAATTAACACTTAAAAACATTAATTAGATTGGATTACAATTGAAATAAATACAAATCCACGTCTAGACAATAGCGACTCTATTTTTCAAATAATAATTAACAATATATAATTACAGGTTTTCTCTTTACAGACCTCACACGTCTCACGTCAGAACAGTTCATCGGTTAGCACAGGAAGAACAACTGAACCACAATTATCACAGATAACAAAAAAAGATTATAATTGTCGTTGTCTATGAATGTAGTTTTAATTCACACAGCAATTAAATTATTACAGAAATAATGAAATAATTACCGTCATTTTTACTCGATACAGTCTTTTTTATACGTAGTATCGATAATATTTGTTGAAATTTGTACACTTGGTTCATTTTAACATCTTGTGGCTAGAACATAGTATCGTGGATATTACACCGGCTGGAGATTTCTTTAACAAAATAGCGTTCATTCCCCGAGAAAAGCAGCGATTAAGTAAAACCTAATGTTGCATTAATAATAAGTAACTAATTTTATTCTAATCTTGCTCAACTTGTACAACACAACATACGCACAATTACACGACACTTCACACATGGAAAAGATCCTAATTTCTTGGATAAAGTGACAATATGGGACGAATCTTGGTTTTTCAATTATGATTCAGAAACTAAGCACCAATCCCTGCACTGGAAGGGCACATCTTCACCAAGAGCGAAGAAAGCTCGAATGAGCAAATCGAGATTCAAAGCGACGATTACTGTTTTCCCCGATATTCATAGAATTGTGTATCTTCAGTGAGTTCCTAAAGGTCAAACCATTATTCAACCTTACTAGCTTGAGGTTCTTGCTCAACTCTGTGAGAAAAATTAAAAAAACGACCAGAATTGTGGACAAAGTCATGGGTTCCGCATAAAGAAAAAGCACTGGCTCTTATCGTGTTGTCTGTTAAGAGGCTTCTAGCGAAATGCAGCATCCCACTCTTGGACCACCCACCTTGCTTTCCATATTTTTTATTCCCCACGGTCAGAACTGCATTAAAAAGAACACGATTTCAGTCCGTTGAAGAGGTGAAATAAAATGCAGTACGCGTCATCAAGGCGCTCATAGAGGAAGACTTCCAGCGCTGTTTCCATCTATGGAAAATTCGCATTGAGCTTTTGTAGGGACAGAGGAGGGGAAAGTACTGAGGGTGGCAGTAACTAAATAGGTATGTATCTGAAATAAAATCCTTCACAGGAATCGAACCGTTATTCCATAATCACTCTTCGTATAGGGTATCAAATGATAAAACTTTTATTCCTTTTTAAACTGATGTCCGCTATCAGTATGAGGTGTGACACCCACTGGCGCAAATACAATCTTGTATTCGTGGTGGCATGTAAACTCCCGAAAGTAAACTTAGGGAATATCTTGTCATGCCTGAAACACATGCTATGTCAGTTGGTGGAGTGCTCACGGAGGCTGGTAAAAAAGTATACGTCTTTCCATCCCGTCCTCTACAATGTGTGCTGTGCCCAAGCACCTGCACCTTGAAGGATTTGATGAATGCCACCCCGGAAGCGCTGGACGTGGCCAGGTTCTGACACAAGACTTCATAAAATAAAAAACTACTTGACCCTGCTCATATATCTGTATACTTTTATACTCTTTTTGTATTTGTTATATACTTGATATGTATGTGTTAATCATTCTGATTTGATGTACGATGCTTCCGACACGATTAAATAAAAATCGCGCCCTGGTCATGCTCTGTGGGGGACGAATCACAATACTGGGCAGGCCAGTCAAGGATCCGTGCTTACATAAGGCGTTTGTGATGTGCAGTGTAGGATCATGTGTTATCCTGTTGAAATATACCAATAGCGTATGAGAGTACCGTTTAACATTCTCGTTATTGGCAAGCATTTAGCGTTCCTTCAATAATCAGCAAGTCTGTCCAGTTGTTATACTCAATAAGATTCCAGACGTTGGAGAGAGAGAGACCGCGAGCATCGCTGCTTCCAGCGACCATCCACCAGGCCGTCGACCGAGCGAGGTAGCGCAGTGATTAGCACGCTGGGGTCAAATCCGTCCGGCCATTCAGATTTGGGTTTTCCGTGATTTCCATAAATCGCTTATGGGAACCGGGAAGTGAAATCCGTCAAAATAACATTTTTTTATTGTGTTAAGTTAGATTCCACTCCTTCCCGAAACAGAATATGTATGGTTTTTGTATGTTTAGTGAATATTAATAGGAAAGAAAGCATTTTCTGAACGACAACATGCCCCTTCTGTCTACTGTCAATTGAGTTGTACTTATCCCATATGCAGCAGATTTTCCTTTATTTATTCTGTGACCACTGCTTTGCAAATTGGTTAACCTGGTGCTAAACGAAAGTAGGTAACAGCTGAACATCAGTTCAGCGTTCTGCTTTCGCTTTACTCGTCGTAGTGATTAGAAATAATACTTGATTTTAGGAAGTAATCTTATTGCGTTTATACTTTTGTTTGTAGATCGTAAATATGGGCAGAATAAGAAAGTGTAACAGCAGCAATAAAGTTTAAAGGTAACGGAGGACCTCCGTCATTCTGTCTGTCCAAAAGGTCCTGCGTCATGGTGTATCACAGACCTAGAGTCAGTGATGACGAACATGACATAACCATCCCCTACCAATGTCAACAGCAGATGTTATAAAACCTACCCAAATCTATAGAGACATTGAAAGTTGTCTACTGCGGTACACTTGTATGTGGCACCCGAATATAATAATAGTACTGATGTAAACTAAAATGAAACTATTATTTATAAACGACGTATGTCTCTGATAGGCTTTATAAAGCGGATCGCTGACTGTGCACGACCACAGAGGAAGATACTGTTTCTGGTCTGAGACTGCACTGTTGGAGTAAGACAGCGCTTGGCGCACGGCAGTGGGTGTCTGTCTGTGAGCGAAAGCGGATGGAGAGGGCAGTTTTTGTGGTGTGCTCTGTGAAGCCACCAAGTGTTAGATTATAATGTAGGAATTACGATTACATGTATTGTTGAAGGTACAAATGTGAAAGCAGAAATCTAGTCGCAAGAAAGGTAAATATGTTAAATGTATTAGAATTGTGGCAAACAAGTAAAAGGTTTGACAAATATTTAGATTGTCTAAATGCCATTTTAGGTCACATTCCTTTCTTGGAATTTCTACTGTGATAACAATCCTGCTGTCATATAAGAAATACACGCTGAAGAAAATTCGACAACTTATGCATGTTCCAAATGTGGTTTGGTTTGATCAAATTTTTTTTTTCCAGAAAAGTGTACAAACATTAGTATGGTCAACCACAGGAAATTCGCTCACGAGCAGGTCTCCTTAAGGGAAATAGCGAGATGGTTCCTTTGAAGGGCATAGCCGATTTACTGCCCCATTCATTCTTAATTCGAGCTTGTGCTCGTCTCTAATGATCTCGTAGTAGACGCGCCGTTAAATATTGATATTCCTTCTTCCTTCCTTTCATTGGCTGTGTGTGACTGACAGACACACACAGCATGGAAGCTCATCTCTGAACACCACAGAACGTTGCTCAATGTCCCATTTGACTCCCTCTCTCTCTCAACATCTCGTCTGTCATAAATGACGCATGCCAGCTCGAGGTCTCAACCCGGCTTCCAGTAATCTGTTCCAGACGGTCAGTGCTGAAACTCTGCCCATAGCCGAATTTCAACTGCTGTAATGCGTCTATTCGACAGACCCAGTCGGACAACCCTACAATATTCTCGCAGCGTAGTCTTTCTGGAAAGACCTGTGCCTTGTCTTCTTGCCACACTGACGATCTGAGCGAATGTCGTCACCTCTGGTTCGGCACTCTTTGCACTACAGCCAACTGTCTCTGAGATCTGTCGGCATCAAACTACCACGTCGCTCATATCAATAATTCGATCTTTTTCAAAGTTCTAAAGATGGCGATAGGCTACACGTGCACGTCCTTTGAGAGTGATATGTTTCGACCTCTATCTACAAATATCCAGTAACGTTAGACACCATGTTCTCACACTATTCTTATTCTATAGGAATAGCTTTTTTTCTGCACTAGATGCAAGTTCGCATCGGATGAAATTTTAATCAGCGTATTCCAGAGGCTTGTAAACATCAATATGACAGAGTTCGGTCAAGAAGTCCATCAACATTTTCCATTTCCGTCATTGTAGACCACAGTTGATACTTATCCAGATTACTAGTTTCAGTAAAGTTATGTTGCTATCTTCAGATTGGTAGGTGTTACAAATGCGTTACAAGGTTTATAATTATAGTACGAAATTTGAAAAATACGTTAACTCAGTTTTGCATATCATCGAATACGTGAATTATAAAGCCCCTATGTGTGGCACATTGCCATCTGGCCAATGAAAACATGGAGGTAAACTGTGAAATTAAAAACATCTGTAGATGGTATCATCAGTAGACTCCAGCTGTCTTTGCATAGGGAAGGATACGGGACGACAAAGGGTGACTGAAGAACATGTCGAATAAGTGAGAGAGTCTTTCACGTGTGGTTCCAAAACTCAGTTCAGAAGGCTACTCGTGAATTAGCAATTGCAGTGACGTCTGTGTGGAGATTTAAGAAGGGGCTTACAACTACATCCTTATCTTTTGCAGTTGTTGCAGGCTCTAATCCTACAGAAAACAGCTGACGTGTCAACTTTGCAAACGAAAAGTTTGCTGCATGGTGACGTAGATTTTCTGGATCGTGTTGTCTTTCAGTGATGAATCGACATTTCACACCGAAGTGGAAATGCGGACACACATATATGGGAATTCCGTGTGGCTAAGGCCTCCCGTCGGGTAGACAGTTCGCCTGTTGCAAGTCTTTCGAGTTGACGCCACTTCGGCGACTTGCGAGTCGATGGGGATGAAATGATGGTGATAAGGACAACACAACACCCAGTCCCTCAGCGGAGAAAATCTCCGACCCAGCCGGGAATCGAACCCGGGCCGTTAGGTAAGACATGCAGTCGCACTGACCATTCAGCTACCAGGGGTGGACGACACACAATGTGTGCATTTGGGGGCCAGAAAATCCCCACAATATGGTACAGCTGCAACGAGACTCCGCTAAATTGAATGTCTTTTGTGCCATATCCCGGCGGAAAGTTTGTAATCCTTTCTTTCTCGGTGTATCAAATGTAACTGGTGTTACTTACCGTGATGAGCTACAATTAGGCTCTTTCCTTAATTGGAAGAAGCAGAACTTTATTTGGCAGCAAGATGGTGCGCTGCCTTACTGACATAACTCAGTACACGATTGGTTAAACGACTTTGTAAACGACCGCTGGATTGGTAGCAAGACGCCGGATGACAAAGGTTGTTTTGCAAGGTCTTCCCGTTCACCCGATGTGATACCATGCGTTTTACACCCTTGGCGATTCATAAAGGCTCATGTGTATGGTGCCCTGACTACCAGCTGACCTACTCGATTTCAGAAACAGGACTGAAGCAGTTTTTGCAACAAATACTCCTGACACACTGACAAAGGTTTGAGAAGAATTCTTCTTTCGATTTGATGTGTTACATGTGAAGAATGGTGCTCACACTGAACACTTGTAAGAAATACTGTTCGAATTGCTTCTTCATTTCACGTACTATTTATAACTGTAAATTGAGTGTAGTGAATGGTACAAAGCCTTAAAACTCCTACATTCATTATGAAGAGTACTAGTGAATAGTTTACTTATAGAAGGAAAGTTTTCAGTCACTTCTTTCCCCTCAAGGACATACACTTCGCGAGTTCTGTTCACTTCCTCACTTTGCGTCACTGCAGATACGAAGTAGAACACAGTGGAAGAAATTAATTCCACAGACCAACAAACGAGAATTATGAGTTACATACTCTCCATCGTCAGCTTCAGCACATGTTCCTCAGCAAACTACGTTCTGTGAGTGTCGATGTATTTTTATCCTTGGGGTGACAAGTTACGACTGTGTGCTAGAACGCGAACCAGACGAGACTGGTCACAAAGACTGAATACCGCTAAATATTAAAAATAAGTCATCCCAGCAACATACCTGAGCCTGTGATTAATCCAGACTCTCTGCTGCACCCTCTCCCCCAGTTATGGTTGTCTCACGCCATCAAGGGAGAGCCTCTGTGGAATCTGAAAGGTCCATTAAACCGTTATGTCTTTTATGTATGAGACTGGCACAGTGGCATAGCTTCAAAATATGCACCGTTGATATTACTGCAGGTCAGACGTTTAATGTATAAATAGCTTTTAACAAAAGGTATCCTTTCTATATTGCAGCTTCAATTTCTGCAGTAGTCTAGAATTCTTTCTCTCCGCTTCTCATTAAGCAAGAGGCACGAGTGCGAAATTTTTTGTATTATTATTTCCCGTACTTGTCATTAATATACACTGTGTTCAAAAAGAGTGTCTAATACTTTGAAATGTGGCAGTACTCATCGAAACAAGAATAATAAGTCCAATAAACAAGGATCCGGAAATGCATACTTTCTGCGCTAAACACGTGTTTACAGGAGGTGTTCAACGTGGCGTCCATTTATGACAAGGCACTCCTTTGGCTTCCGGAATGACGCATCATTTGAAGTTTTCCCAGTTGTTGTTGTACCTGCTGGCATGCAGAGAAGAAACCTGTAGTGTCCACACAACGTTGATTCGTGTGGCGTAGACCAGTTTCTTCAAATGTCCCCAGAACGAAAAGTCTAGGGGCCTGAGGTCTGGGGAACTAGCAGGCCAAGGTGTTCCCCCCTCCCCCCAAGCAATCCAGCAGTCCTGAAATGTCTGCGTCAGATATTCGCAATCATTGTGACGATATTGTGCTGTTGCGCCATCAGGCATGGACCCCATTTGTCTCCGTTGCTGCAATGGTACAGCCTCCAAATGGCTCTGAGCACTATGGGACTTAACATCTATGGTCATCAGTCCCCTAGAACTTAGAACTACTTAAACCTAACTAACCTGAGGACATCACACAACACCCAGTCATCACGAGGCAGAGAAAATCCCTGACCCTGCCGGGAATCGAACCCGGGAACCCGGGCGTGGGAAGCGAGAACGCTACCGCACGACCACGAGCTGCGGACTACAGCCTCCAGCAAGGTAGGCAACACATTAAGGAGAAGTCGAGAAAATGCGCTCTAGTTAACCTTTGTGACAGCACACAGGGCCCTTTTAAACTGTCGCCAACTACGTCTGCCCATACGTTGACTGAGAATCGGTGTTATGCCCTCTCTCCTGAACTGCATGGGTTCACATCTGTCCATACACGCTGGTTATGGAAACTCATAACACCATCTCTTGTGAACCCTGCCTCACTAGTAAATAAAATCTTGAATGTGAACAGTGGATCTGCGGGACGCTTCTCCAACAGCCATTGACAGAACCGCCGTCTGCCAAGATGATCCTGTGGCCTTAGGCCCTTAACGCGCTGTAGATGATATGGGTACAGCAGTTGTTCATGAAGTACCCCCTAGATAAGAGAGTGAGACACGCCTTCTGCTGCTGCTAATCGTCGCACACTGGTCCCAGGGGTTTCTGCTACCAAACGTAGCACACGCTGCTCCACGCCAGGCGTGCGGAATGTAAGAGGCGTTCCACTCTAAGTCTTCCGAGGTGCAAGAGTACCTCTGTGCCTCAGACGCTGGAACAATCTGCCGAACAGTTTATCAGAGAGCGCTCTGTACAGTGGTAGGCTACGTCCATTTGCTAAACCGTAGCGGACATCATATCCGCCATTTCACTTGTCGAGTAGTAGGCTTCCATTGCAAACAAGTATTGGAAGAGAGAAAATGTAGATGTACTACACCATCTGTACTTACAAACAGCGCAGTAACAGTAAACACATAAGTGAATCCGGGTTTGGTTGAAGGTAAAACACCATGATGCGTACCCAAGATTGATAGTGCTATACAATAACGCTCACAGACACAATGAAAACTAACGTAGCCTACAACATGACTCGAAAAACACAATTAACTGCAGACCACCTAACGATAGGTGGAGTATTGTGAGTAAGATATCATGAATCCCTGCCTACATATTAAGGGCTTATTTCAATAGTGGTACAAGTCCATTACCTCCACTTTTCTGACTATAATGCTTCTGAAATTAATGAACCAAACAAACAGAAAGAAAAGTTCATCTCTAGCAAGAAGCCATATGCTTGAATATTTCTGGTATCTCAACTGCAGATTTTTCAGCGCTCATTTAACTTTAGGACGCTGTATCTCAATATGAACAAAAATGGACTTGCACCACTATTGAAATTGCACCACTATTTGAATCTTCATATTTGACGGAGCGCCATTGCAACCAAACCTCATGCACTCCTTCCTATAAACACGTGTTTATCTCGGAAAGTATGCGTTTCCAAACCCATGTTTATTTGACTTATTTTTCTTATTTCGATGAGTACTACCACCTCTCAAAGTATTAGACACTTTTTTTAACACCCTGTATTAATAAATCTAATTTTCGTTAGTAAATGAAAGAAAAATAAAGAAAAAAGGAAAAATTGATAAGTAATTCAAGAAACAAGGTTTCTACGAAACGATCACCTCTCTTCTCAAGTTATACAATGGAATGTAAGATTTTTTTTTACTAATTTATTCATCTCGGAGTTGCTCATTCCACAACTGTACGTTCAATTAATGAAAAGCCACTCCAATTGCTGGAAAGAGCTTTACTAAGTCCACGAACTGTTTCGGCCTTCAAATCAGGCCATGTTCTAGTCAGTCTGAAAGTGTCATTGTTAATGTGTAATGTGATAGATATACAAATATCTGAAATAATATGAAATGAAAAACAAAGCTTAGGTGCGTATAATATAAGCAGAGAAAGCATATATATAAGTTACATTGTGCTGTAGACAGGTTGATTTTAAAAGTTATCTGTCCAATAATACGTACCATGAGAAAAATGGACGTGGCAAGATTATAAAAACTGTACAGTTCGATTCAAAAGTGTGGGTATGTTCTAAATTTAAAATTGCATGCTTTACCAATAAAAGCAAAAAAATAATTTTTAGATTTAACGAGAGTATAAGTTAGTTGCCGTGGGCAGGGCCTCCCTGTCGAGTGTAAAGTTACGTCCTCTAGCTTGTAAAAGTTGTGCCATGGTTGGCAGTGTTCCATCATATGATCTAAGCTGGCAGTACATCCACCGTCTGCGATGTACGAGATGGCTGCCAGAAATAGTGTTTATCTGTGGGCCATCAGGGAGGAAGTGGAGCGTGACAGTACGGAGGGGGAAGAGTAAGCGGACAGCTGTGACGGCTTTCCTCGCAAACAGACGTCCGCAGCTGGCCTGGTGTGTGCCCTTAAGTTTATGTTCTGAAAGATTGTATAGCCGACGTCTGTATCCCGCGGAGCCTGTGCGATGGAAGAGTGTGCATCTGTGGTGTGTGTAGCGACTCTGGCCTGCGCTTGCCCTTCGTGCTGTCATATTTGCTGAGTTCCGGCTTAGATGGCAGTGAGTTGTATTGAGTCGACCGACAGACTGCGTTCCTGTATTAAGGCACACGGAGGATTTATTTGGGCGCTGACGTTTCTGCTTACCATTTTTTGAATCCGAGTTGCACTCACGAGATTAACTATCAGTTACTGGGATGTATACTGATATTTACGCTGGCCAACAGTTGTAGTGAAAGGAAGAAGTCTCGAGCTGCGTTGATGTTGAGAAAAGTGATTACTGGCTATTAATTGTAGTCTTTTACAGGTTCGGTTCCCTTTACATTTATTACTTGAAAGAATCGATGGACTGAATGCCTGCCACATGTGGGAAGGAGAGTGACGCCGGTACAGCACGTAGTGAACAAGGGAAGTTAACGTTTTGTATGCCTTATATTATCATGAATGTACTGTAGCTACTATAATGGTATTTTCTAACGTTAGTTGGACGTGTTAAGAGATAGTTTTCCTTACGATCACTGTATCAGTCTCCAAGCAGCTTCATTCCCAATCTTTGCGTAATAATGTGCCACAGAGAACTATGTGATCAAGAGTTTCTTTTGATAGTTATGGTTGTATGGCGTATTGCCTGGTTTTCAACGTAACCTTTTACAACTAAGCAGCAGTTGGCAACCTATCTTAACTAAAGCATATTTTTCTCAAGGACATTGTGGTTTAAACGGCACAGTTAGGCACTACTTGGCAGTTTGTTAATAGTTAAAGCATTAATTCTTTCTTCAGATAAATTTCTGGATTCACTGATACTGTCAAACCAGTTTAAATAACTGAAATACATTTTGGCTAAAGTTGTGTTAATGGGAGGTTATTTGCTGGATTGTTTTCAAAATTGATTCACATAATTAAAAGCTTAAATCTTTTAAGTAATTTTGGCTTGTTCTTAAATTCATATTTCTTGAAGCTGTGAGTCCGCATAAGTTGATTTTGACATACTGAACAAGAACTGATGTTTTCTAGCATGCATTGTTCGTCGAGCGTCTTTTTCTTGGATTTTTCGGGTAACCGTGAATTACTATTTCTTCAGATATATACAGGGTGAGTCACCTAACGTTACCGCTGGATATATTTCGTAAACCACATCAAATACTGACGAACCGATTCCACAGACCGAACGTGAGGAGAGGGGCTAGTGTAATTGTTTAATACAAACCATACCAAAATGCGCGGAAGTATGTTTTTTAACACAAACCTACGTTTTTTTAAATGGAACCACGTTAGTTTTGTTAGCACATCTGAACATATAAACAAATACGTAATCAGTGCCGTTTGTTGCATTGTAAAATGTTAATTACATCGGGAGATATTGTAACCTAAAATTGACGCTTGAAACCTCCGACGTTCAGTTGCGTGTTGTAACAAACACGGGCCACGGTCGGCGAGCAGCATCTGCAGGGACATGTTTACGATGACGACCGTGTTTACGAGTGTGGCCGTAGTGCATTGTTGTGGTTTGGTCTAGCTGTCGCAGTGTCCGCATGTTGCGCTTGCTGCTATTGTTATTCTGCATTCGTCTCCGCACGCAGACCAACTGTAGTACACCGTGTTACCAGACGTCTGTGATAGTGTAGTGTTGTAGGAACTGTGACCATGGTGTATTCGAACTCTGAAAAGGCGAAGATGATACTCGTCTTTGGCGAGTGTCGACGAAATGCAGCTGAAGCCTGCAGGTGTATACAGAACGATACCCGGACAGAGAGCATCCAACGTGCCGCACATTGCAAAACATCTACCGCCAACTGTATGCAACAGGTATGGTCGTAGCACGCAAAAGGGTCCGTAACAGGCCCGTCACAGGAGAAGCGGGTGTAGTTGGTGTGTTAGCTGCTGTTGCCATGAACCCACACATGAGTACACGGGACATTGCGAGAGCCGGTGGACTGAGTCAAAGTAGTGTCATGCGCATACTGCATCGTCACCGCTTTCACCCGTTTCATGTGTCGCTACATCAGCAATTACATGGTGATGACTTGAATCATCAAGTGCAATTCTGTCAATGGGCATTAACAGAGAATGCGTTGCAGTTCTACCTGTTTACCGATGAAGCGAGTTTCACAAACCACGGGGCAGTGAATCTACGGAACATGCATTACTGGTCCGTGGACAATCCTCGCTGGCTCACAGGTAGAGCGACAGCGACCGTGGACTGTAAATGTATGGTGCGGAATCATTCGCGACCACCTCATTGGTCCTCACTTCATTGCAGGGGCCCAAACAGCTGCAACATACATCGCGTTTCTACAGAATGATCTGCCAACGTTGCTCGAAAACGTCCCACTGGAAACGCGTCGACGTATGTGGTATCAGCATGATGGTGCACCTGCACATTGCGCAATTAACACTAGGCTGACCCTTGACAGGATGTTCGACGGGCGTTTCATAGGACGTGGAGGACGCATAAATTGGCCAGCCCGTTCTCCTGATCTTACACCTCTGGACTTCTTTCTGTGGGGTACGTTAAAGGAGAATGTGTACTGTGATGTGCCTACAACCCCAGAGGATATGAAACAACGTATTGTGGCAGCCTGCGGCGACATTACACCAAATGTACTGCGGCGTGTACGACATTCATTACGCCAGAGATTGCAATTGTGTGCAGCAAATGATGGCCACCACATTGAACATCTATTGGCCTGACATGTCGGGACACACTCTATTCCACTCCGTAATTGAAAACGGAAACCACGTGTGTACGTGTACCTCACCCCTCATGGTAATGTACATGTGTGTCAGTGAAAAAGACCAATAAAAAGGTGTTAGCATGTGGACGTAATGTGCTGTTCCAGTCTCTTCTGTACCTAAGGTCCATCACCGTTCCCTTTCGATCCCTAAGTAATTCGGTGCTCTCCGATACACACGATCGAACAGCGGAGGAGTAGGTACTCAAGCGTCAACTTTAGGTTACAATATCTCCGGATGTAATTAACATTTTACAATGCAACAAACGGCACTGATTACGTATTTATTTATATGTTCAGATGTGCTAACAAAACTAACGGGGTTCCATTAGAAAAAACGTAGGTTTGTGTTAAAAAACATACTTCCGTGCATTTTTTTATGGTTTGTATTAACCTGTTACACTAGCCCCTCTCCTCACGTTCGGTCTGTGGAATCGATTCGTCAGTATTTGATGTGGTTTACGAAATATATCCAGCGGTAATGTTAGGTGACTCACCATGTATATATTCTTTTTAGTTCTATGTGCTTCTTGTATCGCGTTTTAAAATTGCTCCTGTTTGTCCGATAAAGCTAGACTCACAATCAGAGCACTAAATTTTGTGTGTGCCACAGTTTTGTTATTCGTCTTGTGTCAAAAAGATTGATGAGTCTATTAGAGACAACGCGACAGAAAGGAAACGTCACCATTTGAGCAAGTTATGTAAAGAGCTATTAACGTTACTACGATACTGCAGTGCCTGTGTTATTCTGAACTACGCTGCAAAGTTCCTTTGGTCACGCGTGCATGTGCAAAGGAACTTTGCATCGTAATTCAGAGTAGCACAGGGACTGCAATATCGTATTTATCAGCCGACGCCGAGCAAACGACTTTCAAATAAAATGTCTCCCCTGTATGGGAGTAAACGTAATGCATGTACGAGTACAGGTCGTAGACGCATGGTTGACGACATACTGAAGTATGGGTCTGTCCGTGAATCGTGCACGGATAGGCAAATAGTAGCCGGCACGGTAGCTCAGCGTGTTCGGTCAGAGGGAAAGCTGCCCTCTGTAATAAAAAAAAAATGAGTTAATTGATCAACAACGAACTAAAACGGGTGTCTTTCGACGTCCGCCCAGAGCAGATACAACGAACGCTATGTGGGAAATCCGGGTTCGAGTGCCGGTCCGGCAGAAATTTTCAGTGTCGTAATTCCGTTCTACAGTTGATGGTTATCCATATTCGCAATTGCGAATACATCTGCTGTGTTAATAGTACTTGTCGCCGAACGATGTAATCATAAAGTTTCCTTTCACTGTATTATATTATAAAATGACTTTTGTTTTAATAATATGAATATTTATATATGTGTTTGGAAATAGATGGATTTTTGATTGAGATTTTTACTTTAAGTCGTAACTGGTACCTGAATTTTGGTTGCTGCCTCCTTGAATGATCAGCTTCTGCACCAGTTGGTGACGTATTATACACTCCTGGAAATTGAAATAAGAACACCGTGAATTCATTGTCCCAGGAAGGGGAAACTTTATTGACACATTCCTGGGGTCAGATACATCACATGATCACACTGACAGAACCACAGGCACATAGACACAGGCAACAGAGCATGCACAATGTCGGCACTAGTACAGTGTATATCCACCTTTCGCAGCAATGCAGGCTGCTATTCTCCCATGGAGACGATCGTAGAGGTGCTGGATGTAGTCCTGTGGAACGGCTTGCCATGCCATTTCCACCTGGCGCCTCAGTTGGACCAGCGTTCGTGCTGGACGTGCAGACCGCGTGAGACGACGCTTCATCCAGTCCCAAACATGCTCAATGGGGGACAGATCCGGAGATCTTGCTGGCCAGGGTAGTTGACTTACACCTTCTAGAGCACGTTGGGTGGCACGGGATACATGCGGACGTGCATTGTCCTGTTGGAACAGCAAGTTCCCTTGCCGGTCTAGGAATGGTACAACGATGGGTTCGATGACGGTTTGGATGTACCGTGCACTATTCAGTGTCCCCTCGACGATCACCAGTGGTGTACGGCCAGTGTAGGAGATCGCTCCCCACACCATGATGCCGGGTGTTGGCCCTGTGTGCCTTGGTCGTATGCAGTCCTGATTGTGGCGCTCACCTGCACGGCGCCAAACACGCATACGACCATCATTGGCACCAAGGCAGAAGCGATTCTCATCGCTGAAGACGACACGTCTCCATTCGTCCCTCCATTCACGCCTGTCGCGACACCACTGGAGGCGGGCTGCACGATGTTGGGGCGTGAGCGGAAGACGGCCTAACGGTGTGCGGGACCGTAGCCCAGCTTCATGGAGACGGTTGCGAATGGTCCTCGCCGATACCCCAGGAGCAACAGTGTCCCTAATTTGCTGGGAAGTGGCGGTGCGGTCCCCTACGGCACTGCGTAGGATCCTACGGTCTTGGCGTGCATCCGTGCGTCGCTGCGGTCCGGTCCCAGGTCGACGGGCACGTGCACCTTCCGCCGACCACTGGCGACAACATCGATGTACTGTGGAGACCTCACGCCCCACGTGTTGAGCAATTCGACGGTACGTCCACCCGGCCTCCCGCATGCCCACTATACGCCCTCGCTCAAAGTCCGTCAACTGCACATACGGTTCACGTCCACGCTGTCGCGGCATGCTACCATTGTTAAAGACTGCGATGGAGCTCCGTATGCCACGGCAAACTGGCTGACACTGACGGCGGCGGTGCACAAATGCTGCGCAGCTAGCGCCATTCGACGGCCAACACCGCGGTTCCTGGTGTGTCCGCTGTGCCGTGCGTGTGATCATTGCTTGTACAGCCCTCTCGCAGTGTCCGGAGCAAGTATGGTGGGTCTGACACACCGGTGTCAATGTGTTCTTTTTTCCATTTCCAGGAGTGTAATTTGGAGGAAGTTATTGTTCTTTAAGGCTTAAAATCCGACTCTGTTAGTTACTTGGCCGTATTTCGGATAGCTATGAGCCCAAGTTTTCGTAGCTTTTCGTACCTAAGGGACCTCTGTGTAAGTAAATAAGATCAAACAGCAATCTGTCTTTCGTGAGAAAAGGAGATTACTTGGCACAAAAACTTCCTTCAAACTACACGTCCTGAAGCATCAAAATTGGTCAGTGAAGTTCAGCACCATACTATTATACAAGAACATAATCCAATTACTGCAATTAAGAAATTATGAGAGGTTGTTACGTATTGAATGAAAACTATAGAGAATGCATTTCCTTTCCTGTTTTAATGAACTTCGTACACTTACAGTTCTGTCGATTGATAGAAGAAAACAAGATATTTCTGTTCTTCACTTCCAGAAAATTTGTGTACTTAAATGTTTGGCAACTATTACACATACTTAACTCGGTTTTATCACTGAAATAGCAATTTTCATTAAATGTAACAAAACATTCTGAGTGACGGCCTAACAACACGTCCTCTTTCCACAAGATACAGATTAACAGCCCTATTTTTTTTAATAAATCCATTTTTTTTTTTTTTTAGTCCGTACTCAAATATTCACAACCACTATTGTTTCGGGGATTGCGCGCCAAAGAATCTCCCGCTGTCCAACCGCGCTTCACTTCACTTCAAGCACCCTCCGAATCAAATTTACATTTACGGTATTTACATACATTACAGAATAAAATCAGGCACAAATTAGTTACAAAAAAGCGCAGTGAGGCTCACATAACATTACAATATGTTTCACTTATTGTCAAAGATTTATGAGACCTGGATTTTTTGAACGCTAATTTTTAACACAAGATATATTGTCATCACAATTATTATTTTGTCGTAAATGTATAATATGATATTTATTGTTTATTTCGTGTATACACATGGGGATAAATAATACCGGCAGTAAAATATTAATAAAACAGTCGTTGTCAAAGAATTTTTGATCGAGGGTTTATGCCCCCCCCCCCCCCCCACCGCCAGCATAACAGCACTGTATCCCAAGTGTCCGACGTCACAAGTTGCAAGGACTAGATCGGCGACCGCCGCCATTGCAGTTCCGAGCGCATGCCTCGGTGGAAGGCAGCGGCGACGTAGCTGCAAGAGGGCGCAGTCAATGCGGACCTGCTCCCTTGCACAGGGTCACCTTCTTGAAAATAGGTTTCACTGTATCCTGGCAACTCACAGTACAGGGTGTTTAGAAATTAGTTATACGAAACGAACCTTTAATTGTGAAAAGGGTAAATAATTTAGAGAAATGTTTGATACAGCACTGATGCAGCATATCTTCAGGTTTTATACCCGCATAACACTCCTAGTTTCCGACGTTCCCGCTAGGTGGCACGCCAGATAGAATTGTTCCAAAAGTCTTCATGAAGTCGGTAACGAAGCAAAGCATGACCAGAGTTGCTTATAGTTTCGTGAATTCAAATCCGCTACTTCAATCCAGAGACAGTTCAGGACTAAACATCGCAAGACACCATCTCGAAGATAAACTGTTGTTAATTGATAGAATCTTTTTCACCCAAGCCGGCCGCTGTGGTCGAGCGGTTCTAGGCGCTTCAGTCCGAAACCACGTGGCTGCTACGGTAGCAGGTTCGAATCCTGCTTCGGGCATGGATGTGTGTGATGTCCTTAGGATAGGTTTCAGTAGTTCTAAGTCTAGGGGACTGATTACCTCAGATGTTAAGTCCCATAGTGCTTAGAGCCCGCCGGCCGGAGTGACCGAGCGGTTCTAGGCGCTACAATCGGAACCGCGCGACCGCTACGGTCGCAGGTCCGAATCCTGCCTCGGGCATGGATTTGTGTGATATCCTTAGGTTAGTCAGGTTTAAGTAGTTCTAAGATCTAGCGGACTGATGACCACAGCAGTTAAGTTCCATAGTGCTCAGAGCCATTTGAACCATTTTTCACCCAAACTGGCTGCGTATCAGATACAGTGCCAGGTCAGAGTCGACGCAGCTATAGAAACGAATCCGGCGGTGTTACCTTCTTATTCCGAGTAAATCAACGAGACGTGCCAGCTTAGAATTGAATACTCCTAGTGTGCAATGTGGAAGGTATTACGGAAACGCCAGTAATTCAAACCCTACAAATTGGAACTGTTGCAGGCTTTAAGAGAAAGTGTCAAAGAAAACCGATCTGAATTTTATGTAGAAATGTTTAACAAAATGCAGACTGAAGATGATTTTCTCAATAACATTGTTTTCAGCGATGAAGCAGGGGGATGAGCCGATTGCTTTCAGGGATGGGCAGAAACCACGTCACGTAATCGAACATGTGCTGGACTCATCTAAGATAAATATTTTTTGCGCTATAAGCTCAACAAGATTTGCGGTCCTTTCTTTTTCGCCAAGTCAGCTGTACCCTGACCATACTTCAATATTATCTAATGCCTCAATTAAAACAGAATATGGAAACAATTTACTTTCCAGCAAGATGGCGCGCCACCACATTATGAAGTTTTCGTGCTTCTCCAGTGGACTGGACATGGTGGGACAATATCCTGGCCACCACAATCACCTGATTTTTTATCGATGGACTTTGTTCTATAAGATTACAATCAAGATAATGTTTGTTCCTCCGCTTCCGGGTAACGTCAGCCAATTGCGACAAAGGATAACACATGCAGCTGCCACCATACACGAAGATTAGCTTCATTTGGCAGAAAATTTATTACAGATGGGACTTTTGCGTGTTACAAAAGATAGCCACACTGTACATTTGTTAATAAAACTTGAAGGTCCGTTCCATTCAGTGCTGTATCAAACAGTTCAGCACTTCTACATCTACATCTACATTTATACTCCGCAAGCCACCCAACGGTGTGTGGCGGAGGGCACTTTACGTGCCACTGTCATTACCTCCCTTTCCTGTTCCAGTCGCGTATGGTTCGCGGGAAGAACGACTGTCTGAAAGCCTCTGTGCGCGCTCTAATCTCTCTAATTTTACATTCGTGATCTCCTCGGGAGGTATAAGTAGGGGGAAGCAATATATTCGATACCTCATCCAGAAACGCACCGTCTCGAAACCTGGCGAGCAAGCTACACCGCGATGCAGAGCGCCTCTCTTGCAGAGTCTGCCACTTGAGTTTGTTAAACATCTCCGTAACGCTATCACGGTTACCAAATAACCCTGTGACGAAACGCGCCGCTCTTCTTTGGATCTTCTCTATCTCCTCCGTCAACCCGATCTGGTACGGATCCCACACTGATGAGCAATACTCAAGTATAGGTCGAACAAGTGTTTTGTAAGCCACCTCCTTTGTTGATGGACTACATTTTCTAAGGACTCTCCCAATGAATCTCAACCTGGTACCCGCCTTACCAACAATTAATTTTATATGATCATTCCACTTCAAATCGTTCCGCACGCATACTCCCAGATATTTTACAGAAGTAACTGCTACCAGTGTTTGTTCCGCTATCATATAATCATACAATAAAGGATCCTTCTTTCTATGTATTCGCAATACATTACATTTGTCTATGTTAAGGGTCAGTTGCCACTCCGTGCACCAAGTGCCTATCCGCTGCAGATCTTCCTGCATTTCGCTACAATTTTCTAATGCTGCAACTTCTCTGTATACTACAGCATCATCCGCGAAAAGCCGCATGGAACTTCCGACACTATCTACTAGGTCATTTATATATATTGTGAAAAGCAATGGTCCCATAACACTCCCCTGTGGCACGCCAGACGTTACTTTAATGTCTGTAGACGTCTCTCCGTTGATAACAACATGCTGTGTTCTGTTTGCTAAAAACTCTTCAATCCAGCCACACAGCTGGTCTGATATTCCGTAGGCTCTTACTTTGTTTATCAGGCGACAGTGCGGAACTGTATCGAACGCCTTCCGGAAGTCAAGAAAAATAGCATCTACCTGGGAGCCTGTATCTAATATTTTCTGGGTCTCATGAACAAATAAAGCGAGTTGGGTCTCACACGATCGCTGTTTCCGGAATGCATGTTGATTCCTACATAGTAGATTCTGAGTTTCCAAAAACGACATGATACTCGAGCAAAACACATGTTCTAAAATTCTACAAAAGATCGACGTCAGAGATATAGGTCAATAGTTTTGCGCATCTGCTCGACGACCCTTCTTGAAGACTGGGACTACCTGTGCTCTTTTCCAATCATTTGGAACCTTCTGTTCCTCTAGAGACTTGCGGTACACGGCTGTTAGAAGGGGGGCAAGTTCTTTCACGTACTCTGTTGTTGTTGTTGTTGTTGTGGTCTTCAGTCCTGAGACTGGTTTGATGCAGCTCTCCATGCTACTCTATCCTGTGCAAGCTTCTTCATCTCCCAGTACCTACTGCAACCTACAGCCTTCTGAATCTGCTTAGTGTATTGATCTCTTGGTCTCCCTCTACGATTTTTACCCTCCACGCTGCCCTCCAATGCTAAAATTGTGATCCCTCGATGCCTCAGAACATGTCCTACCAACCGATCCCTTCTTCTAGTCAAGTTGTGCCACAAACTTCTCTTCTCCCCAATCCTATTCAATACCTCCTCATTAGTTACGTGATCTACCCACCTTATCTTCAGCATTCTTCTGTAGCACCACATTTCGAAAGCTTCTATTCTCTTCTTGTCCAAACTAGTTATCGTCCATGTCTCACTTCCATACATGGCTACACTCCATACAAATACTTTCAGAAACGACTTCCTGACACCTAAATCTATATTCGATGTTAACAAATTTCTCTTCTTGAGAAACGCTTTCCTTGCCATTGCCAGTCTACATTTTATATCCTCTCTACTTCGACCATCATCGGTTATTTTACTCCCTAAATAGCAAAACTCCTTTACTACTTTAAGTGTCTCATTTCCTAATCTTATTCCCTCAGCATCACCTGACTTAATTTGACTACATTCCATTATCCTCGTTTTGCTTTTGTTGATGTTCATCTTATATCCTCCTTTCAAGACACTGTCCATTCCGTTCAACTGCTCTTCCAAGTCCTTTGCTGTCTCTGACAGAATTACAATGTCATCGGCAAACCTCAAAGTTTTTACTTCTTCTCCATGAATTTTAATACCTACTCCGAATTTTTCTTTTGTTTCCTTTACTGCTTGCTCAATATACAGATTGAATAACATCGGGGAGAGGCTACAACCCTGTCTCACTCCTTTCCCAACCACTGCTTCCCTTTCATGCCCCTCGACTCTTATAACTGCCATCTGGTTTCTGTACAAATTGTAAATAGCCTTTCGCTCCCTGTATTTTACCCCTGCCACCTTCAGAATTTGAAAGAGAGTATTCCAGTCAACATTGTCAAAAGCTTTCTCTAAGTCTACAAATGCTAGAAACGTAGGTTTGCCTTTTCTTAATCTTTCTTCCAAGATAAGTCGTAAGGTCAGTATTGCCTCACGTGTTCCAACATTTCTACGGAATCCAAACTGATCTTCCCCGAGGTCGGCTTCTACTAGTTTTTCCATTTGTCTGTAAAGAATTCGCGTTAGTATTTTACAGCTGTGACTTATTAAACCGATAGTTCGGTAATTTTCACATCTGTCAACACCTGCTTTCTTTGAGATTGGAATTATTATATTCGTCTTGAAGTCTGAGGGTATTTCGCCTGTCTCATACATCCTGCTCACCAGATGGTAGAGTTTTGTCATGACTGGCTCTCCCGAGGCCATCAGTAGTTCTAATTGAATGTTGTCTACTCCCGGGGCCTTGTTTTGACTCAGGTCTTTCAGTGCTCTGTCAAACTCTTCACGCAGTATCTTATCTCCCATTTCATCTTCATCTACATCCTCTTCCATTTCCATAATATTGTCCTCAAGTACATCGCCCTTGTATAAACCCTCTATATACTCCTTCCACCTTTCTGCTTTCCCTTCTTTGCTTAGAACTGGGTTGCCATCTGAGCTCTTGATATTCATACAAGTGGTTCTCTTCTCTCCAAAGGTCTCTTTAATTTTCCTGTAGGCAGTATCTATCTTACCCCTAGTGAGACAAGCCTCTACATCCTTACATTTGTCCTCTAGCCATCCCTGCTTAGCCATTTTGCACTTCCTGTCGATTTCATTTTTGAGACGTTTGTATTCCTTTTCGCCTGCTTCATTTACTGCATTTTTATATTTTCTCCTTTCATCAATTAAATTCAATATTTCTTCTGTTACCCAAGGATTTCTACTAGCCCGCGTCTTTTTACCTACTTGATCCTCTGCTGCCTTCACTACTTCATCCCTCAGAGTTACCCATTCTTCTTCTACTGTATTTCTTTCCCCCATTCCTGTCAATTGTTCCCTAATGCTCTCCCTGAAACTCTCTACAACCTCTGGTTCTTTCAGTTTATCCAGGTCCCATCTCCTTAAATTCCCACCTTTTTGCAGTTTCTTCAGTTTCAATCTGCAGTTCATAACCAATAGATTGTGGTCAGAATCTACATCTGCCCCAGGAAATGTCTTACAATTTAAAACCTGGTTCCTAAATCTCTGTCTTACCATTATATAATCTATCTGAAACCTGTCAGTATCTCCAGGCTTCTTCCATGTATACAGCCTCCTTTCATGATTCTTGAACCAAGTGTTAGCTATGATCAAGTTATGCTCTGTGCAAAATTCTACAAGACGGCTTCCTCTTTCATTCCTTCCCCCCAATCCTATTCACCTACTATGTTCCTTCTCTCCCTTTTCCTACTGACGAATTCCAGTCACCCATGACTATTAAATTTTCGTCTCCCTTCACTACCTGAATAATTTCTTTTATCTCGTCATACATTTCATCTATTTCTTCATCATCTGCAGAGCTAGTTGGCATATAAACTTGTACTACTGTAGTAGGCATGGGCTTTGTGTCTATCTTGGCAACAATAATGCGTTCACTATGCTGTTTGTAGTAGCTTACCCGCACTCCTATTTTTTTATTCATTATTAAACCTACTCCTGCATTACCCCTATTTGATTTTGTATTTATAACCCTGTAATCACCTGACCAAAAGTCTTGTTCCTCCTGCCACCGAACTTCACTAATTCCCACTATATCTAACTTTAACCTATCCATCTCCCTTTTTAAATTTTCTAACCTACCTGCCCGATTAAGGGATCTGACATTCCACGCTCCGATCCGTAGAACGCCAGTTTTCTTTCTCCTGATAACGACGTCCTCCTGAGTAGTCCCCCGCCCCCCCCCCCCCCCCCGGAGATCCGAATGGGGGACTATTTTACCTCCGGAATATTTTACCCAAGAGGACGCCATCATCATTTAATCATACAGTAGAGCTGCATGTCCTCGGGAAAAATTACGGCTGTAGTTTCCCCTTGCTTTCAGCCGTTCGCAGTACCAGCACAGCAAGGCCGTTTTGGTTAATGTTACAAGGCCAGATCAGTCAATCATCCAGACTGTTGCCCCTGCAACTACTGAAAAGGCTGCTGCCCCTCTTCAGGAACCACATGTTTGTCTGGCCTCTCAACAGATACCCCTGCGTTGTGGTTGCACCTACGGTACGGCCATCTGTATCGCTGAGGCACGCAAGCCTCCCCACCAACGGCAAGGTCCATGGTTCATGGGGGGGGGCGTACTCTGTGTAGAATCGAATTGGTATCCCGTCAGGTCCAGTGGACTTTCCTCTGTTGAGTGATTCCAGTTGCTTTTCTATTCCTTGGACACTTATTTCGATGTCAGCCATTTTTTCGTTTGTGCGAGGATTTAGAGAAGGAACTGCAGAGCAGTCTTCCTCTGTGAAACAGCTTTGGAAAAAGGTGTTTAGTATTTCAGCTTTACGCGTGTCATCCTCTGTTTCAATGCCATCATCATCCCGGAGTGTCTGGACATGATGTTTCGAGCCACTTACTGATTTAACGTAAGACCAGAACTTCCTAGAATTTTCTGTCAAGTCGGTACCTAGTATTTTACTTTCGAATTCACTGAACGCTTCACGCATAGCCCTCCTTACGCTAACTTTGACATCGTTTAGATTCTGTTTGTCTGAGAGGTTTTGGCTGCGTTTAAACTTGGAGTGAAGCTCTCTTTGCTTTCGCAGTAGTTTCCTAACTTTGTTGTTGTACCACGGTGGGTTTTTCCCGTCCCTCACAGTTTTACTCGGCACGTACCTGTCTAAAACGCATTTTACGATTGCCTTGAACTTTTTCCATAAACACTCAACATTGTCAGTGTCGGAACAGAAATTTTCGTTTTGATCTGTTAGGTAGTCTGAAATCTGCCTTCTATTACTCTTGCTAAACAGATAAACCTTCCTCCCTTTTTTTATATTCCTATTAACTTCCATATTCAGGGATGCTGCAACGGCCTTATGATCACTGATTCCCTGTTCTGCACTTACAGAGTCGAAAAGTTCGGGTCTGTTTTTTATCAGTAGGTCCAAAATGTTATCTCCACGAGTCGGTTCTCTGTTTAATTGCTCGAGGTAATTTTCGGATAGTGCACTCAGTATAATGTCACTCGATGCTCTGTCCCTACCACCCGTCCTAAACATCTGAGTGTCCCAGTCTATATCTCGTAAATTGAAATCTCCACCTAAGACCATAACATGCTGAGAAAATTTATGTGAAATGTATTCCAAATTTTCTCTCAGTTGTTCTGCCACTAATGCTGCTGAGTCGGGGGGTCGGTAAAAGGAGCCAATTATTAACCTAGCTCGGTTGTTGAGTGTAACCTCCACCCATAATAATTCACAGGAACTATCCACTTCTACTTCACTACAGGATAAACTACTACTAACAGCGACGAACACTCCACCACCGGTTGCATGCAATCTATCCTTTCTAAACACCGTCTGTACGTTTGTAAAAATTTCGGCAGAATTTATCTCTGGCTTCAGCCAACTTTCTGTGCCTATAACGATTTCAGCTTCGGTGCTTTCTATCAGCGCTTGAAGTTCCGGTAATTTACCAACGCAGCTTCGACAGTTTACAATTACAATACCGATTGCTGCTTGGTCCCCGCATGTCCTGACTTTGCCCCGCACCCGTTGAGGCTGTTGCCCTTTCTGTACTTGCCCGAGGCCATCTAACCTAAAAAAACCGCCCAGCCCACGCCACACAACCCCTGCTACCCGTGTAGCCGCTTGTTGCGTGTAGTGGACTCCTGACCTATCCAGCGGAACCCGAAACCCCACCACCCTATGGCGCAAGTCGAGGAATCTGCAGCCCTTATTTACCTTTTTCACAATTAAAAGTTAGTTTTTGTATAACTAATTCACAAACACCTTAGACCGTCGCGCAGCTGCAATTACGCAGTTCTCCACGTACGAGCTTTCTGGGCAATTACGCTGACCACTGCTGCGGTTCCTCGACAAAAACTCTCCTGGAGTCATCCTGCGATCTTTCAGCCGACGTTAACCTACGAAGCGAGAGTGAAATTTTCATTCTGACGCAGAGTGTGCGCTGATAAGAAACTTCCTGGCAGATTAAAACTGTGTGCCGGATCGAGACTCGAACTCAGGACTGTTGCTGTACCAACTGAGCTACCCAAGCATGACTCACGCCCCGTCTTCACAGCTTTCATTCCGCCAGTACCTCGTCTCCTACCATCCAAACTTCACACAAGCTCTCCTGCGCAACTTGCAGAATTACCACTCCTGGAAGAAAGGATATTCTGGAAACATCTCCCAGGTTGTGGCAAGGTCTCCGCAATATCCTTTCTTTCAGGAGTGCTAGTTCTGCAGGGTTCGCAGGAGAGCTTCTGTGAAGTTTGGAAGGTAGGAGACGAGGTACTGCAAAATTAAAGCAGTGAGGACAGGGCGTGAGTTGTGCTTGGGTAGCTCAGTTGGTAGAGCACTTGCCCACGAAGGCAAATGTCTTGATTTCGAGTTTCGGTCCGGCCCACTATTTTAAACTGCCAGGAAGTTTCATATCAGTGCCTACTCCGCTGCAGAGTGAAAATTTCGTTCAGGAAACATCCCCCAGCCTGTGGCAAAGCCATGTCTGCGCAATATCCTTTCTTCCAGGAGTGCTAATTCTGTAAGTTTTGCAAGAGAGATTCTGTGAAGTTGTGTAGGTAGGAGACGAGGTACTGGCGGGATTAAAGCCGTGAGGAAGGGGCGTGAGTCGTGCTTGGGTAGAGCAGATGCCCGCGAGAGGCAAAGGTCCCGAGTTCGAGTTTGGGTCCGGTACACAGTTTTAGCCAGGAAGTTTCATACCAATCGAGAATCTTCGCCTCCGGCGTGACGCAGAGCAGCCAACATTCGTCCTTAAACAACGCCGAAACGTGGCCTCTACAGCGCGGACCTCCTGGACTTCGGTATTTGGCCCGACACATTGCTGTGTACTTAGACATTAAGTTCGTTATGTAATAGTAAATTAACTCTATTACTTGGGTGTCGGTATTCTGTGGTGGACGGGCCACCAGACTTACATCTTTCTTCTCTCATTGCAGACAGAAACTTAATGGTAAACCACTACTACTTGTGTAATTACGCTCAGACGAAGGAGAATTAAAGTTTTATGTTCAACCTAAAAAAATTACTGTTCATTGTCTGCCAGGGCTTAATTTCCCTGCGCCAAAATCGGCGAGGGCCACTTAACCTTCCACACTCTGCTCCCCCCGGGTCCGGATGGGGGTTTGTCGGGGATAGCCAGCTCGTCCCACGCATCCCCCGATCGGACTACGACTGTGGTTGCCCGGGATACTGCCCGCATTGAGGCTGATCCCTCGCCTGTGGTAGAGTGGGAGGTCATCTCAAGGTGTGGCAGGGGGCGAAAGACATTCCGGAGGGCTGAAAGGAAGGCCTCTCCAGTTTGTCTGACGAACCGGTTTCAGGCTCTGTCTCAGGCTGATACTGATCTTCGGCCTGACATGGCTGCTTGTCCTGTTCCAGAGGTTGCCCCTCAGTCTGCAAGATCCGGGCGGTCGCAGAGGGTGGGCTTGCTGGTAGTTGGGAGCTCCAACGTCAGGTGCGTAATGGGGCCCCTTAGGGATATGGCAGCAAGGGAGGGGAAGAAAACCAAAGTGCACTCCGTGTGCATACCGGGGGGAGTCATTCCAGATGTGGAAAGGGTCCTTCCGGATGCCATGAAGGGTACAGGGTGCACCCATCTGCAGGTGGTCGCTCATGTCGGCACCAATGATGTGTGTCGCTATGGATCGGAGGCAATCCTCTCTGGCTTCCAGCGGCTATCTGATTTGGTGAAGACTGCCAGTCTCGCTAGCGGGATGAAAGCAGAGCTCACCATCTGCAGCATCGTCGACAGGACTGACTGCGGACCTTTGGTACAGAGCCGAGTGGAGGGTCTGAATCAGAGGCTGAGACGGTTCTGCGACCGTGTGGGCTGCAGATTCCTCGACTTGCGCCATAGGGTGGTGGGGTTTCGGGTTCCGCTGGATAGGTCAGGAGTCCACTACACGCAACAAGCGGCTACACGGGTAGCAGGGGTTGTGTGGCGTGGGCTGGGCGGTTTTTCAGGTTAGATGGCCTCGGGCAAGTACAGAAAGGGCAACAGCCTCAACGGGTGCGGGGCAAAGTCAGGACATGCGGGGACCAAGCAGCAATCGGTATTGTAATTGTAAACTGTCGAAGCTGCGTTGGTAAATTACCGGAACTTCAAGCGCTGATAGAAAGCACCGAAGCTGAAATCGTTATAGGTACAGAAAGCTGGCTGAAGCCAGAGATAAATTCTGCCGAAATTTTTACAAACGTACAGACGGTGTTTAGAAAGGATAGATTGCATGCAACCGGTGGTGGAGTGTTCGTTGCTGTTAGTAGTAGTTTATCCTGTAGTGAAGTAGAAGTGGATTATTATGGGTGGAGGTTACACTCAACAACCGAGCTAGGTTAATAATTGGCTCCTTTTACCGACCCCCCGACTCAGCAGCATTAGTGGCAGAACAGCTGAGAGAAAATTTGGAATACATTTCACATAAATTTTCTCAGCATGTTATAGTATTAGGTGGAGATTTCAATTTACACTCAGATGTTTAGGACGGGTGGTAGGGACAGAGCATCGAGTGACATTATACTGAGTGCACTATCCGAAAATTACCTCGAGCAATTAAACAGAGAACCGACTCGTGGAGATAACATCTTGGACCTACTGATAACAAACAGACCCGAACTTTTCGACTCTGTAAGCGCAGAACAGGGAATCAGTGATCATAAGGCCGTTGCAGCATCCCTGAATATGGAAGTTAATAGGAATATAAAAAAAGGGAGGAAGGTTTATCTGTTTAGCAAGAGTAATAGAAGGCAGATTTCAGGCTACCTAACAGATCAAAACGAAAATTTCTGTTCCGACACTGACAATGTTGAGTGTTTATGGAAAAAGTTCAAGGCAATCGTAAAATGCGTTTTAGACAGGTACGTGCCGAGTAAAACTGTGAGGGACGGGAAAAACCCACCGTGGTACAACAACAAAGTTAGGAAATTACTGCGAGCTTCACTCCAAATTTAAACGCAGCCAAAACCTCTCAGACAAACAGAAGCTAAACGATGTCAAAGTTAGCGTAAGGAGGGCTATGCGTGAAGCGTTCAGTGAATTCGAAAGTAAAATACTAGGTACCGACTTGACAGAAAATCCTAGGAAGTTCTGGTCTTACGTTAAATCAGTAAGTGGCTCGAAACAGCATGTCCAGACACTCCGGGATGATGATGGCATTGAAACAGAGGATGACAAGCGTAAAGCTGAAATACTAAACACCTTTTTCCAAAGCTGTTTCACAGAGGAAGACCGCACTGCAGTTCCTTCTCTAAATCCTCGCACAAACGAAAAAATGGCTGACATCGAAATAAGTGTCCAAGGAATAGAAAAGCAACTGGAATCACTCAACAGAGGAAAGTCCACTGGACCTGACGGGATACCAATTCGATTCTACACAGAGTACGCGAAAGAACTTGCCCCCCTTCTATCAGCCGTGTACCGCAAGTCTCTAGAGGAACGAAAGGTTCCAAATGATTGGAAAACAGCACAGGCAGTCCCGGTCTTCAAGAAGGGTCGTCGAGCAGATGCGCAAAACTATAGACCTATATCTCTGACGTCGATCTGTAGTAGAATTTTAGAACATGTTTTTTGCTCGAGTATCATGTCGGTTTTGGAAACTCAGAATCTACTATGTAGGAATCAACATGGATTCCGGAAACAGCGATCGTGTGAGACCCAACTCGCTCTATTTGTTCATGAGACCCAGAAAATATTAGATACAGGCTCCCAGGTAGATACTATTTTTCTTGACTTCCGGAAGGCGTTCGATACAGTTCCACACTGTCGCCTGATAAACAAAGTAAGAGCCTACGGAATATCAGACCAGCTGTGTGGCTGGATTGAAGAGTTTTCAGCAAACAGAACACAGCATGTTGTTATCAACGGAGAGACGTCTACAGACGTTAAAGTAACCTCTGGCGTGCCACAGGGGAGTGTTATGGGACCATTGCTTTTCACAATATACACTCCTGGAAATGGAAAAAAGAACACATTGACACCGGTGTGTCAGACCCACCATACTTGCTCCGGACACTGCGAGAGGGCTGTACAAGCAATGATCACACGCACGGCACAGCGGACACACCAGGAACCGCGGTGTTGGCCGTCGAATGGCGCTAGCTGCGCAGCATTTGTGCACCGCCGCCGTCAGTGTCAGCCAGTTTGCCGTGGCATACGGAGCTCCATCGCAGTCTTTAACAATGGTAGCATGCCGCGACAGCGTGGACGTGAACCGTATGTGCAGTTGACGGACTTTGAGCGAGGGCGTATAGTGGGCATGCGGGAGGCCGGGTGGACGTACCGCCGAATTGCTCAACACGTGGGGCGTGAGGTCTCCACAGTACATCGATGTTGTCGCCAGTGGTCGGCGGAAGGTGCACGTGCCCGTCGACCTGGGACCGGACCGCAGCGACGCACGGATGCACGCCAAGACCGTAGGATCCTACGCAGTGCCGTAGGGGACCGCACCGCCACTTCCCAGCAAATTAGGGACACTGTTGCTCCTGGGGTATCGGCGAGGACCATTCGCAACCGTCTCCATGAAGCTGGGCTACGGTCCCGCACACCGTTAGGCCGTCTTCCGCTCACGCCCCAACATCGTGCAGCCCGCCTCCAGTGGTGTCGCGACAGGCGTGAATGGAGGGACGAATGGAGACGTGTCGTCTTCAGCGATGAGAGTCGCTTCTGCCTTGGTGCCAATGATGGTCGTATGCGTGTTTGGCGCCGTGCAGGTGAGCGCCAGAATCAGGACTGCATACGACCGAGGCACACAGGGCCAACACCCGGCATCATGGTGTGGGGAGCGATCTCCTACACTGGCCGTACACCACTGGTGATCGTCGAGGGGACACTGAATAGTGCACGGTACATCCAAACCGTCATCGAACCCATCGTTGTACCATTCCTAGACCGGCAAGGGAACTTGCTGTTCCAACAGGACAATGCACGTCCGCATGTATCCCGTGCCACCCAACGTGCTCTAGAAGGTGTAAGTCAACTACCCTGGCCAGCAAGATCTCCGGATCTGTCCCCCATTGAGCATGTTTGGGACTGGATGAAGCGTCGTTTCACGCGGTCTGCACGTCCAGCACGAACGCTGGTCCAACTGAGGCGTCAGGTGGAAATGGCATGGCAAGCCGTTCCACAGGACAACATCCAGCATCTCTACGATCGTCTCCATGGGAGAATAGCAGCCTGCATTGCTGCGAAAGGTGGATATACACTGTACTAGTGCCGACATTGTGAATGCTCTGTTGCCTGTGTCTATGTGCCTGTGGTTCTGTCAGTGTGATCATGTGATGTATCTGACCCCAGGAATGTGTCAATAAAGTTTCCCCTTCCTGGGACAATGAATTCACGGTGTTCTTATTTCAATTTCCAGGAGTGTATATAAATGACCTAGTAGATAGTGTCGGAAGTTCCATGCGGCTTTTCGTGGATGATGCTGTAGTATACAGAGAAGTTGCAGCATTAGAAAATTGTAGCGAAATGCAGGAAGATCTGCAGCGGATAGGCACTTGGTGCAGGGAGTGGCAACTGACCCTTAACATAGACAAATGTAATGTATTGAGAATACATAGAAAGAAGGATCCTTTATTGTATGATTATATGATAGCGGAACAAACACTGGTAGCAGTTACTTCTGTAAAATATCTGGGAGTATGCGTGCGGAACGATTTGAAGTGGAATGATCATATAAAATTAATTGTTGGTAAGGCGAGTACCAGGTTGAGATTCATTGGGAGAGTCCTTAGAAAATGTAGTCCATCAACAAAGGAGGTGGCTTACAAAACACTCGTTCGACCTATACTTGAGTATTGCTAATCAGTGTGGGATCCGCACCAGACCGGGTTGACGGAGGAGATAGAGAAGATCCAAAGAAGAGCGGCGCGTTTCGTCACAGGGTTATTTGGTAACCGTGATAGCGTTACGGAGATGTTTAACAAACTCAAGTGGCAGACTCTGCAAGACAGGCGCTCCGCATCGCGGTGTAGCTTGCTCGCCAGGTTTCGAGAGGGTGCGTTTCTGGATGAGGTATCGAATATATTGCTTCCCCCTACTTATACCTCCAGAGGAGATCACGAATGTAAAATTAGAGAGATTAGAGCGCGCACAGAGGCTTTCAGACAGTCGTTCTTCCCGCGAACCATACGCGACTGGAACAGGAAAGGGAGGTAATGACAGTGGCACGTAAAGTGCCCTCCGCCACACACCGTTGGGTGGCTTGCGACGTATAAATGTAGATGTAGATGTAGATGAACCACCACGGAGTGCAAAGCAGAGGGTTCTTACAATTGAACCATTTATTGTGGGTTCTTCGTGTTCCGCTCACGTAAGGAGTGCGAAAAGAATGATTTTTAAATGACTTTTTACGGGTTTTAATTGATCTAATCGTGTCTTCAAGGATCTTATGGAAGAAATTATGTAGGAGGTTTCAGCATATTCTTTGAAATACGTTGAATAGCGCCTGTTACTACTGTTTTGTGTTGGTCACACCCGCTTCACAGTATTCTAGAATGAGTCACCCAGTTTTTTTTTTATGGATAATCTTTGTAAACTAAATTTCCCCAGTATCCTACCAATGAATCCAAACCTGCTTTACCTACGGGTGAACCTATGTGATCATTCCATTTCGTAGCTCTACAAATTCTTATACCCAGTTATTTGTATGAGTTAACTGTTTCCTGTTATAATTCATTCTATTGCAGTCATAGAAATCAGCGCTATTTTTAGTTTTGTGAAGTCTTCAATTTTACACACTTTAAAGTGAGGCGCTGTTTTCAGACGGTACTGCATAATCTGCGAGAAGCCTGAGGCTGCTCTTAATATTGTCTACTAGGTCATTAAAACGCAATAGGAACAAGAATTTCAACACATTTCCGCAGGGCACGCCTGAAGTTATTTCTATATATGCCGAACATAAGGTTGCTGCTAACTACGAGATACCAGGTCACTAATTGTTTGTCTTATAAACTTCTGCCATAATAACAGTCTACACTGAGGTGACAGAAGTCATGGGATGTTTCCTAATACCATGTCGGACCTACTTTTTCCTGGCGTAGTGTAGAAGCTCGACGTGGCATGGATTCAACAAGTCGTTGAAAGTACCCTGCAGCAATATTGAGCCATACTGCCTCTATAGCCAGCCGTAATTGCGAAAATGTTGCCGATGTAGGACTTTGTAAAGGAACTGACCTCTCCAAATGTCCCATAAATGTCCACTCCGATTCATGTGGGCGATCTGGGTTGGAAATTATTCTCTCGTATTGTCCAGCATGTTTTTCAAACCAGTCCCGAACAATTGTGGCCCAGTGGCACGGCGCATTGTTGTTTGGAAACATGAAGTCCATGAATGGCTGCAAACGGTCGCCAAGTAGCTGAACATCCACAGAACCCGGTCCAGTCCACGTAAACACAGCCGAAACCATTATGGAGCAACCATTGGATTTTATAGCGTCTTGTTGGGTCCATGGCTTCATGGGGTCTGCGCCACAGTCGAGCCGTCCCATCAGCTCTTACCAACTGAAATCTGGACTTATCTGGACAGGCCACAGTTTTCCAGTCGTCTAGCATCCAACCGATTAGGTCACGAGCCCAGAAGGGGGTATGCAGGCAATGCCGCATTGTTAGCAAAGGCACTCGGGTCAGTTGTCTGCTGCCATAGCCCATTAATATTTGCGATCGTCTGCTGCAATATCCCATTAATGCCACATTTCGCCGCACTGTCGTAACGGATACGTTCGTCGTACGTCCCACATTTATTATTGCGGTTGTTTCATGCAGTGTTGCTTGTCTATTAACACTGACAACTCTACGCAAACGCCGTAACCTCGGTCGTTAACTGAAGGCCGTTGGCCACTGCGTTTTTCGTGGTGAGAGGTAATGCTGAAATTTAGTATTCTCGGCACACTCATGACATTGTAGACCGTGAAGCACTGAATTTCCTAACGATTTCCGAAATGAAATGTCCTATGCGTCTAGCTCCAACTACCATTCCGCGTTCAAAATCTGTTAATTCCCGTCGTGCGGCCATAATCACGACTGAAAACTTTTCACATGAATCACCTGAGCACAAAGGAAGCTTTGTCAGTGCACTGCCCTTTTATATTTTGTGTACGCCATACTACCGCCATCTGTACATGTGCATGCTACCGCCATCTGTACACTGACGTCAGTGTACAGTCTATATAATAACACACAAAGTGATGTGAAGATTGAAAAGAAAATCTTAAAACGGTTTAAAGTTAACAAAAGTCTGAACAATGGCGTGCTTTGCCGCTCACATTTAATTACGAGAAGCTCTGGAGAATTGCAGGGAAGTCGTGTGCGACATCGGAAGATGTAGAAATTGTGGACCAGCCTAGCACTGGCGCAATCTGCACAGAAAATCTCCTTCCTCATGAGGACAGACGACAGATGACAACTATCTAAGAAAGAAATATATCTTCTCTTGACACACAACCGAGAAAATAATACAATCGAACAGAAAATGCGCAGATATTTGGCGAAACACACTCAGCAAAATTCTATTCACTTCCATCCGATCTGACTGATACCTAATTTTGTGTGACAAAATAGGGGCCATAGAAAACTTACTAAAGATCAATATGTCCCAGATTAATATTTGCTGGCAATGCGGTTATGTATATAAACTGCCTGACAAAAAAAGTGAAGCACCCAGAAGGGGACAAAAGAACGAAATGTAACGGGCTGTGAGGATAATTTATGTGATGATATTTCAGTGATTACAATATTGAGTCAAATTTACAGAGAACTTGGCAGAATGAACCCACTTATCAGCGTGACGTTACACCCTCTCTGTCCTGGCTGAATGCACTGATTCGTTAGGGAACACTGTCATAAAGCCTGTAAGGTAACTGTAATTTCGCACCATACAAGCACTCATACTTTGCCGTGATTTACAACTGGAGTTCGGTATCATATAATAGGTTGTACATCGCATATATGAATATTTAAAGAAGACTGACATTGTCATGTAAACCGTGTAAAGAATTTTAACGCTTATTGCATGAAAGGTGACGGAGTGTCTTTATTATCAAAACGGCGTAATGCATGATTGCCTATACTAGTAGTGAATATCAAGAGCTCAGATGGAAACCCAGTTCTAAGCAAAGAAGAGAAAGCAGAAAGGTGGAAGGAGTATATTGAGGGTCTATACAAGGGCGATGTACTTGAGGTCAATATTATAGAAATGGTAGAGGATGTAGATGAAGACAAAATGGGAGATACGATACTGCGTGAATAGTTTGATAGAGCACTGAAGGACTTGAGTCAAAACAAGGCCCCAGGAGCAGACAACATTTCATTAGAACTACTCACAGCCTTGGGAGAGCCAGCCCTGACAAAACTCTGCCATCTGGTGCGCAAGATGTATGAGACAGGCGAAATATCCTCAGACTTCAAGAATAATATAATAATTTCAATCCCAAAGAAAGCAGGTGTTGACAGATATGAAAATTACCGAACTATCAGTTTAATAAGTCACAGATGCAAAATAATAACGCGAATTCTTTACAGACAAATGGGAAAACTGGTAGAAGCTGACCTCGAGGAAGATCAGTTTGGATTCCGCAGAAATGTTCGAACACGTGAGGCAATACTGACCCTACGACTTATCTTAGAAGACACATTAAGGAAAGGCAAACCTACGTTTCTAGCATTTGTAGATTTATAGAAAGCTTTTGACAAGTTGACTGGAATACTCTATTTCAAATTCAGAAGGTGGCAGGGGTAAAATACAGGGAACTAAAGGCTATTTACAATTTGTACATAAACCAGATGGCAGTTATAAGAGTCGAGGGGCATGAAAGGGAAGCAGTGGTTTTGAAGGGAGTGAGACAGGTTAGTAGCCTATCCCCGATGTTATTCAACCTGTATATTGAGCAAGCAGTAAAGGAAACAAAAGAAAAATGGTGTAGGTATTAAAATCCATGAAGAAGAAATAAAAACTTTGAGGTTCGCCGGTGAGATTGTAATTCTGTCAGAGACACCAAAGGACTTGGAAGAGCAGTTGAACGGAATGGACAGTGTCTTGAAAGGAGGATATAAGATGAACATCAACAAAAGCAAAACGAGGATAATGGAATGTAGTCGAATTAAATCGGGTGATGCTGAGGGTATTAGATTAGGAAATGAGACACTATTTGGGGAGCAAAATAACTGATGGCGGTCGAAGTAGAGAGGATATAAAATGTAGATTAGCAATGACAAGGAAAATGCTGTTGTTGCTGTTCAGTTACAAGAAGTAAAAACTTTGAGATTTGCGATGACATTTAATTCTGTCAGAGACAGCAAAGGACTTGGAAGAGCAGTTGAACAGAAAGACGGTGTCTTGAAATAAGGAGATAAATGAACATAAAAAAAGCAAAACCATGATAATGAAATGAATTCCAATTAAATCAGGTGACGCTGAGGGAATTAGATTAAGAGATCAGACACTTAAAGTAGTAAATGAGTCCTGATATTTGGGCAGCAAAATAACTGATGATGGCCAAAGCAGAGAACATATAAAAATGTAGACCAGCAATGACGAGAAAAGCGTTGCTGAAGAAGAGAAATTTGTTACCATCGAGTATAGATTTAAGTGCCAGGAAGTCGTTTCTGAAATTATTTGTATAGAGTGTAGCCATGTATGGAAGTGAAACATGAACGATAAATAGTTTGGACAAGAAGAGAATAGAAGCTTTCGAAATGTGGTGCTACAGAAGAATGCTGAAGATTAGATGGGTAGATCACATAACTAATGAGGAGGTATTGAGCAGAAATGGGGAGGGGGGGGGGGAAGAAATTTGTGGCACAACTTGACTAGAAGAAGGGATCGGATGGTAGGATATGTGCTGAGGCATCAAGGGATCACCCAACTTAGTATTGGAGGGCAGTGTGAAGGGTAAGAATCGTAGAGGGAGACCAAGAGATGAATACACTAAGCAGATTCAGAAGGATGTAGGTTGCAGTAGGTACTGGGAGATGAAGAAGCTTGCACAGGATAGAGTAGCATGGAGAGCTGCATCAAACCAGTCTCTGGACTGAAGACCACAACAACAAACAACAACTAGTAGAGGTTGGAACGCCAGTGGAAATGAAACAGCAGGAGTAACTCAAGCCCTGTGTGGAAAAACCCGCACAGGTGTGTTGCTCCTGCTTCACACAGGAAGTGCCGAGACGGACGGTCTGGGCACCTGAGCGCTGAAGTACAATACAGCGGGGGCCAGCCGGTTTTGTAGTGGGGCCGGAAGGATAACCGGATAACACTTCGGAAACTGAAAATCTTGGGCGCAGCAGAGACGAACAAGGAAGCGTTACCTCAGAAATCGCAGGCTTGTTTATTTCCGAGGATTTTGACTCTGAGACGCGTACCATTTCCGCTCTGGACAACAAAAATACTAAAATACGGTTGTTTGGCTTTCGGAAGAATCTGTAGAGAGGGAGAATATTTTGTGGTTTCGAGAATATGATTCGCCGTCTGAGTTACGAGGGAGGGGAGCTGAGCTTTGCTGGGAAGCCAGCGGTGGAGAGAAGAAGTCTTCCGTTTCGAGCGCCTGGGTTTGACGGTCGCTCAGTATCAGCTTGTGCTGGTACAGACGGACTTGCTGTCTTTGTTCTCAGGAGATTTTATTGTTAGATCGGTTAGGCACTGTAGTGTTGTGAACTTATACGATTCTGGACTTCGCCTCCGGGTAGGGAGTCGTCATTGAGTACGCAGCGTTCAGTCATTGCGAGCACTTCTTCTGTCTATACTCATGTACAGTTTATTCCGTCCTTGTGGATGGTAGTTCGCGTTTCTTGTCTGTAGAACACAGAGACGAGAAGACAGTATTTGATTATAATAGTCAGAGGACCGCCTTCTGCCGTCCTAGTGTTTGAAACAGTTTTATTTTGTGTCTGGGGTCGCAGACGGTTACGAGAACCATCACTCCGACACACGAAATACAGTACATTCGATGATATTGCTAATTGCTTCGGCTTCTTAGGGTTACACAGCTAAACAACTTTGATCACGTAAATTTTAGTTTCACTGAGGACGCATACCACTGTGGATGCTCTTTGAAAGTAGTGTCTTCTAGTGTTTCGTACATAGATCATGTCAGTCGTCTCGCTTTATTGATATTAGATCACGTAGCCATAAAAAGGGGCACATTTTGGCAGTTGATCAATCGTATTAGTTAGGAAATTCATTTGTATCTCTTTATGTCCATTGAACATTGATATATAAACATTTGTAATATAAAGGGGTTTTAATCTACAGTAAATGTATAAGCAGAAACAGCATTTATTCTTTGGTAGTTACTAGTTTCCTTAATAATTCATTTATGTTTATGTTGTAATTTATATGTTAAAGAGCAAGAAGGAGATAATCACCATTAACAGATCCTAAGATCTGCTTCAGGGGGTAGTCAAACAGGGCATAATCTTCATTTTCGCGTTCAGTATTTCTGTTGCGCACGTTTATTTTACACCCGCCTGGAGCAGCATCTTGATATTTCTTACCCTACTTGGATCCTACTTAGTGTTCTGATAGTAGTCACAAAGTGGTTTGTAACATCGGAAATTTTCAAAAAAAAATTTTTAGCATCTGTAATGTTTAGGTGTTATTGATAGTGATCACCAGCTTGCGTGTATAGTCTGCAGTGTTAAAGTCACGCGATAAGATTAAAAACAATATTTGTGTATATTATTGTATTTCTTTCCAGAGGCGTTGCGCTTCAATCCGCTGGCGGCAATTTATTGATATTTATGTTTAGTCATTTGTCTTTGTATTTTGTTTGTATTGTAACGACACTGTTCGTTCACAACGTTGCCATTAGTTTATCTTGTTTGTAGTAGATATTTTATGTTACATACCCGTTACATAATAAATTTGTGTAGCTTAAAGTGAGTGTTCTTTTAAGAGAGAACTGTTATCAGGGATCACTCTGAACCGTGAACTTACTTTCAAAACTTTTTCTTAAGAATTTACTTTATTTACTGGCGATTCATCGAGAACATTAACACATTTAATCACACTATGTGAGCGTGGAAGTAGTTGCCAGGGAGTAACTGATGAAATCAAAATGAAATTTCTTTTAACAAATGGGAATTTTATTCTTAAAAGCTTTTTTTTAAGAAATAGATTTAAAATTATAAGCAGAAATCACCCTTTAAATATCAAGTTACAATTTATTCAGAGGCAGAAAGAAACAAATTTTTGAGTGTATGAGCTGTCGGGCTGAGAACCTTGCCGCTCCCTTTTGACATGGCCGTAGTTACGACCACTCACACAACCTCTCAAAGACTACACAGGTGCAAATCTGCAACACACCAGATTACCTTAAAGTAAAAGTTTTAACAATTCACACAAGCACACAAACTATGCACTCCATAGGAGGGATGGAAATGGTACAAAACACTAAAATTAAAAGATTAACTTGCCACCGAAGGTGCAACTTGATTTTAACTTCTAAGAAAAGTCTTACGGTGGAAGGGTGGCAACTTTATATACTAAAATGACCATTTAAATATAAGCCTATGAAATGCAATCTTACATAAAATTATACAAGGTTGGCCAAACATGCTCTACAGTACACATACACCGCCTCTCAAGCTGATAGGCAAGATAAAAACATATTTCAGAAATTAGGCCGTTACACTTCAAGCAATAAATTCGTTATCACACCGAATCCGACAAACATGACAGAGGCAGCTATTAACGTACGGCAGATTGATAGGGAGATTACCGAACAACCCGAACCGCAGGTTGCTCTAACCCGCCCCTACTCCACAAGGGAAGTACTGACCACCCAGTTCATAAAAAACCACCTTCCTGTGGGTGGGCAAACGTAGAAGAATGGTGGGACGACCCCAAAACAAAGCGGCTGGTGACCTCGCCAAGAAAACAAGTAGAATTTAACAAGTAAATGAAACAACATATCACCAATCACTTAACTTCTAATAAACTGCGATTTCTCGAGAAGACCTGGCGCAGCACTCCCAAAACGCTTTCCCGAACCGTCCGCTGCCAGCCGCTTCAACGGACAAGGAAGGCGCGCCGATCTCCCGTCTCACGGCGTCGCAGCTCGCACCGGCCAGACTGATGTCGTGGGTTGACTCCTGTTGCTCTCGTGTCGGCCGCGAAGCCACTACCCCTCGCTATACAGCGCGGCCCACTGGACTCACGTGGCGACCTCACATGCGCTGACGCTCAAGGTGACAACATCTTGTGTCTCAGTGCGCGACCGACCAACCGATCGATCCAGCCGCCAATGACCATTGCCTGAGCAAATCGAGCAGACTGGCGGCCTAACGCGCAGACTCAGATGCAGGAATTAAGCTCCCGACCGGGCGACCACTCGCTGAGTTCTCTCACTGCGCCACAAATACGGACGAGAGACTGACCCCTGACTGACTCCAGACTCGCCCAGACTGCACTCCAGACTGACCGACTGGCGAGCTCATAGCGCCCCTTAAATGCACGTTAACAGACTACCTTTCCCCTTTCCCACCAGAGGAAGACACCAGAGCTGCGATTGCCACAGCGGCGCCACCGCCAGAAACGGAGGGCGACTGCTTCACACTACGCGCTGTGGCGCGCTCTTCAAAACCGCAGTTTTTACCACGGCTCACACTCCATGATAACTAGGGCGAAAGCGCGCTTAGTAGCACAACAGATCACTAGTTGCAACAATATAGAAATGTCAGATACATGGGACAGTCAACAAAGCCTATGGGATGAGAAAGAGTTAGCTATGTTAGCAGCACAAGTCACAGGTGAAGAGAATATTCATCAAAGGGAATTTTTTGAGGGTGATAGGCACAGTCAAGCCCATGGTGGGCAATCTGATAGCGAAGATGAGGAACAGAGACACACTGAGGCAATCGTAAATATACGGGATTATAGTGTAGGGAGTCCAAGTGAACGCGAAACAACTAAGAATCGTGGTAGATCGCTGTCAGTGGTATCGTCACAGGCCAGCATATCAGGGGCGCGCGGTGATGACTTTCCTGAATACCATGGAAAGGGAAAAGGAAAAGGGAAGAAGATCACCTAAGAGTAGAGGAAGAGAAAGTCACAATAGGAGAGAAGATCTAGATAACACAGGTGTGTTGGACATCCTTCCATACCTAAAAGCAATGGGAAGTGAAATGGGAAATAAAATTAAAAAGTCAGCTCTGAATTGGGAAGCCAAATAAAAAGGGGGAATGATGAAGTACGCGCTGAATTGAGAGATCAAATAAAAAAGTGGAATGATGAAGTACGCGCTGAATTGGGAGACCAAATAAAAAAGGGGAATGATGAAGTACGCTTTGAAATGGGAAGTAAAATTCAAAACGTTTGTGCTGAAATGGGAAGTAAAATTCAAAATCTTGGTGTTGAGATTCAGTCGATAAAACACGAAACGAGAGAAGTGAAAAATGAGGTAGTGATGCTCCGATCAAAACTAGAACGAGAGATTGCTGAGGTCAGAAGAACCGCGAACGAAGCGCTATTACAAGCGAGGAGGGCAAAGTGGATTGCTCTTTAAACATTGTAGAATACGGTAAACACGACAAAGATAGGTAGAGGTGCATTAGCGAAGTTGCAGAGGTGCGTGAAACAAGTAGAAATAACGCAGCTACAAAAGACAGAAATTACGCCAAATAAGGCAATGACCGCGGATCTCTCCCAATTTAAAGAAATCGTAGAAAGCGAAATTAAGCAATTATCTCAGGAAGTCAGCAACCTAGTCAAAAATCACATCTCAGAAAAGCAATAATAGGCGCCTTGGAAACAACAGAAACCGAAACAGCCAATTCAAACTAAGCACGATCAAGTCCAAGCCTAGACAATATTAGAATGCCCTCGAATGTAAAAGTTGCACGTCAACTACAGACTGAAAGCGTATCTGCAGAGCAACGAAATATCGCTACAGATATTGCCCCTGCATCTACACAGCGACAACTCTAGGTCGCAAATTGCGAATACGGAGAACAGCAATGAGATATTTAATATGCATTATTGTTACCCGATAATGCGCACCACGGAACATTTTCCCAGTGATGAAAAGGTGACAGGGAGTAGAAGATAGGATGCCCAAGGTAACGATAGACAGTAAACGTGCCAAGTGAGAATGTGGTAGGCCAAGCGGGAAGAATTTCTAATGAAATTCTATTTTAAGCATTTTATCTCTGTACGGAAATTCCAGCATTACAAAGACGAGGGTAACGTTTTACACCCAAAAACTTTTGTTGGACAGTTTGATTTATCCATTACCTCCGCACTGGCCTCTGATGTATAAACCGGACTTCGTATGTTGACATATCGAGGGATCATCGGCCGAGTGCTTGGGGAACGTTGCGAAAACGTGCACGTCATACGAAGAGTTTCGTGACGCATTTTTAAACGAATACTGCTCCACGGTGACACAGGACAGGATAAAACAGGAAATAATGATGAGCAGAGACTTGGAGAGTTCGAAGTATTTCGAAAACTTGACCAAGAAAAATCAGTATCTGAACGATCCATGCACACCGGCTGAGATCATAAGATTGTGTTACATGAAGTTGCCAATTTCCTACGAGCAAACGCTCTTCGGCCGATGTGGAAGTGATGTAGAGGGATTCAATGGTATCCCAAGAGAGTGGGAGTTCGCTTTCAACGTGCATCAGGCGCGAGAAAAACGTAGGCAGAGAGACGTGCAAAGTGAAAGAAGGGAGAACAACAGAGGGAATAATAGAGGCCTTAATTGGCAAAACAATGTAAATCGGCCGCCTCACCAAAACATGGACCATAGATATCGTAGTGGGAACAATGTACAGTGGGAGAACTATGGCAGAGAATATAGGCAACAACAGAATGAGTAGGAATAATTAAAGTGAGTTTGTATGGCGAAAGTAAAGTATATTGTATATAGTTAGCAATTAAGTTAAGTTATTGCAATGAAGGGATATGTAGGTTTATCAATATATTCGGTGCTATTATCATCTTAAAAGAGGTACTACAGTGCATAAAAAGAGCAGGATGTCGAGGGTGAGAAAATTAGGATATGTTTCTTTGAGTAGGCTATAACTATGTGCACAGCAAGCTGAGTATACAATTTAGAAGGTGTTTGGAGTAAAAATGAGAAATGTGTGTTACTGCAAAAATGTTATAAATGTGTGTGAACAGGTAAGTTTGTTACCCAAATGATGTGGAACATATAAGCAGAGAACGTCAGCATTTTGAAAAAAATTTCGAACTGCTTCATGAAATGAGTGTCTACTTTCCATGTTTAGCAATGGGATCACATATGAGTGACTTGCTAGTAGTGGTTTGCAGTGAAACGCAGGTGTGCCGTCCAAGTATGAGTTGCCTACATTCAGAGAAATGGGAGTTCACTAGGTGGCCAGCTCCAAGTGGCTACACGAGAGCGCACCATTATTTGTATATGGAAGTGTATTTATGCTGTTCAGAGAGATGGAAGAATTGTGTACATGGTGGCCAGTTCTGCGGAATACCATATGAGTGCACCGAAGTATTGTTTGAGTGTTATAGCAACACGAAATAGAAGTGTAACAAGGGGATATAGACACGTAAAAATTAATAAAGGAAAGTAAGAAACTGTAGGATGTGAAGTCCGCCAGTTATGTACGTAATAAATGTAAGTAAGAAATGCTATACATTCAAAGCACATGACATCATGGGTAATATATAAGGGCATGACAGTCGTGTTGATGAACAGTGATTTTATATAATGTACTAAAGTCTTTACATTTACGGCTACCACTAGTAAAATAAAATGTAACTTCAGTAACCTAAAAAGGAAGAGTTAACGACAAATAAGGATAATAGCAGCAGCTCCGGAAAAAGGACAGCGACATAGAAGGTGTTACTGAGTAAAAACATGAGAGAAGGTACGTGACAGTGTGATTAAAGAAAGTATCAGTAATTTTGTACTAACCTTAGTATGTAGTTTATGATTGTCCACAGGAAACAAGCCAAAGCATGAAATGAAGAAGAGGCCCACCTAATCATTCATTCTTGTGTGTTTTGTGCAGACGTGCACTTTATTATTCACAGATATTCACGACGACATCCACAATGAAACCAAGAGTCATGAGGTCGGACGATCTTGTGATACCCAACGACAGTGTAGTACTTTGAATAGGGTTGTAGTTGGACTAGTATAAATATCCTACTGGTCAGTAGTTTAACAAGTAGTATTTGCAACTACTAACATTGGGACCTGGTGATAATCATAATTCTACTGTTATGTGTATTTTTGTAGGTATACAAGTGCCGACAGATATTTAATAATTAAATTACATAGGTTGAGGAATATGTTCTTTTATAATTAACATTAACTTTGTACAAGAAATTTTGACCAGAATAATAAGAGTAAATAAGTGAGCGTTTTGGCTGATTGTACAACTAGAACAGTAAGAAATGTAAAGATAAATGACCTCACTAGTGAATGCATCTTAAAAATTTATATTTCATAATAGAAAAATGTCAATGATTTTATTTCATGTATTGTATAGTATTTGTGCAAATCGGAAACTAATTGTATGTATTAATGGGCACAGGATGCACAAAAAACTTTGCGAGACACACTGGAAGCAACAACGTGATGTGTGGATGGAACGGGAGGCTAACGGCACAGCTGCAGAGAAAAGTAAGCAAGGGACGCCATTGATCAGCCAAAGCCATGTCGCGGACGTGGGCAAACAGCTGGCCTATTCAAATGGGGCTGCCTGAAGACCTCGGCCGGCTACAACAGAGCAGGCAGCAAATGGCCATCTGCAGCAGACCTGCTGGGTTGCATCAGGGTTGGTGTTTAAACGGCCACTAATGACTTGTCTCCACTATTGTATTACATGATGGAGATGACATAAATAAATTGCACACATGACACAGTCAGTTAATCCTACTGCTAATAGCTGTACAGAACTGTAAACTCTATTTGCTTTTCCTTCTGCTGTTCTCTGCCAGACAGAGGCTGATAAACGTCATAATATGTAGCAGCCAGTCACCTGGAACTGACTTCTGAGGAATCTGAGTCACACAATGACTCAAGTTCCATGTATAGTCTCACCAAACAGATAATCTACCTCTCCACAATTGCTGATATCCTTTTCCAAAACACACTATTTATATCGAGAGAAAGAAGCGACATGAGGAACAGAAGACCAGGAACACAAACACAGTAAAATGAAAAAACACAAAGAACTGAAGACTAGATACCATTACACTTCTCTTAGCCGACACAGAAGAATTCTAGGTGACCTGTAAAGATCCTACCTGATTGTACCTCCCTCAAACTGTGTGCAAATTCGACAAAAACTTGGCTGTTTCAAAACATACACCCACTTACCTTGCTGTATATTCCGAGGACCCTTCCACATCATCATGACACAGTCAGTTAATCCTACTGCTAATAGCTGTACGGAACTGTGAACTCTATTTGCTTTTCCTACTGCTGTTCTCTGCCAGACAGAGGCTGATAAACAACACAATCTGTAGCAGTCAGCAGCGAGAGACTTCAGCAGCGAGAGACTTGTAACCTGATGGGATCAACAATGGGCTGAGGATCCAAAGACTGACTTGCAACGCCACCATGACCGATCTCAAACAATATTCGCTTCCTAAACTTCACAAAAAGACTGGACCTGTCATCCCCGTACACAAATGAAGATGGAAGTGTGTTGTGAATTCCGAATCAGTGTGTGACTCTTGAAAAAAGAAAGGACACATGATGTGAAGAATACTGAACAGTTACACCCACAAACTAACAGTTTCCGATATATTTGTCATTTTTTAAACATCTGGTACTTATTTTTCAGGGCAGCCTTAAGAAAATATTTGTGTATATATTCATGTAAAATTATTGTTTGTCATTCTATTTGATAATTATGCTATGTCCCTCACTGTTTTTAAATATTTGTGTATTTCCATAATTTTATTTGTGTATTTATTTCTGTAAAATTATTGTTTGTCATTTTCTTTACTAATGATGCTATGGGTTTTAATGTTTTAATGTATTACATTTTTGTACACTGTGATCAAGAGCATTAGTTAAAATTGGTGGTCAATCCAAACTCTTATTACAAGTATTAGTTTCACAGTAAATGTAAATGCAGTTTGTCAAAGAACGCTTTAGAACATAATATTTTTGAAATGTTTAAAGAGTATGCACATAGGGAAACACAAGACTTGGACAATCAGTTTGTGAAATGATGTTTTTTTTTTTTTTAAATGTAAGCCAAGAGCATAAACATGACCAAGTAAAATTACACAGGATGTTTCACAGAATTTTATATAATTGTATAATGACAAATAGATAACCTCTAGAATAATTTACATAACTGCTTGTTTTGCATATTAATGGCTAAATGAAGCACATGTAATTTATTGGATGATCATTTTCAAAAGATTAAAATACTTTACTATTTCTTGCCTCAACCTATCTCATAGGGATGGATTAATGATAGAGAGCATGGGCCTTAAGTCTAAAGAAAGATGGGAACTGCCATTTTTGAAAGACTATAAAAATGTGTAATGTTAGTTAAATTTCCTTTGATAACATGGATTATTTTGTGTGTTATTGTATATTCCAGTGGTCCTGTCTCGAAAAATGTTCGAAACGTAAAAAGCAGACAGAATAAAATAAATATGTAGTAAAAAAATTATGGCAGAAAGCCCTTGAATGAACACAGAATGACTGTAGATGAACATAACATGATTCAATTGTTACTCTGCGCTCGTATTCTAGTTAGTTTGCTTGTACAGACAATTGATGGTTATATTATTTTGTACTGGATGAGATAATACAATAAGAATCATCCCAACCTATTACAAAATATTTCATTAGGTGAGGGTATTGTAACGTGGCTATAATTTCGCACCTTACAAGCACTCATCTGCATACTTTGCCGTGATTTACAACTGAAATTAGGTATCATTCGGTAGGTTGTACATTGTGTATATGAATATTTAAAGAAGACTGACATAGTCACTTACACCGTGTAAATAATTATTAACGCTTATTGCATGAAACGTGACGGAGTGTCTTTATTATCAAAACGGAGTAATGAATGATTGCCTATACTGGTAGAGGTTGGAACACCAGTGGAAATGAAACAGCAGGAGTAACTCAAGCCCTGGGTGGAAAAGCCTGAACAGGTGTGTTGCTCCTCCGTCACACAGGAAGTGTCAAGACGGACGGTCTGGGCACCTGAGCGCTGAAGCCCAATACAGCGGCGGCCGGCTGGCGTTGTAGTGGGGCCAGAAGGATAACCGGATAACACTTCGGAAACTCTGAAAATCTTGGAAGCAGCAGAGAGCAACAAGGAAGCGTTACCTCAGAAATCGCAAGCTGGGTTATTTCTGAGGATTTTTACTCTGAGACGCGTACCATTGTATGAGTATAGGTATAATCTCACAAACTTTCCGCGCTGGACGACAAAAAGACTAAAATGTGGTTGATCGGCGTTTGGAAGAATCTATAGATGGGGAGACTATTCCGTGGTTTCGAGAATATGATTCGCCTTTTGAGTTATGAGGGAGGGGAGCTGAGCTTTGCTGGGAAGCCAGCGGTAGAGAGAAGAAGTCTTCCATTTTTAGCAACCATGTTTGATAGTATCAGCTTTTGTTGGTACAGACGGACTTGCTGTCTTTGCTCTCAGGAGAGTTTATAGTTAGATATACAATTCTGGACTTCGCCTCCAGGTAGGGAGTCATCTTTGCGTACGCAGCGTTCAGTGATTGAGAGCACTTGTTCTGTCTATATTCATGTAAAGTTATGTGAATTCCGTCCTTGTGGCTGGGAGTTCGCGTTTTTTGTCGGTAAAACACAGAGAGGAGAATGCAGTATTAGATTATAATAGGCAGAGGACCGCCTTCTGCCGTCCTAGGGTTTGAAAGAGTTTTATTTTGTGGCTGGGGTCCTTCCATCATCGCAGGCGTGTACGAGAACTATCACTCCAACACACCAAATGCAGTATATACAGTGATATTGCTAATTACTTCGGCTTGTTAGGGCTATAAAGCTAAACAGCTGTGATAGCATAAATTTTATTTCCCCTGAGGATGCACACCACTGCAGATGATCTTTGAAATTAGTGTCTTTTAGTGCTTGGTACATAGATGATGTCAGTCGTCTCGTGTTATTTATAATAGATCACGTAGCCATAAAAAGGGGCAGATTTGGGCAATTGATCAATCGTATTAGTTAGGAAATTCATTTGTATCTCTGTGTCCATTGGACATTGATATAGAAACATTTGTAATATCAAGGGTTTTTAATCTACAGTAAATGTATAAGCAGAAACAGCATTTATCATTTGGTATTTTCTAGTTCCCTTAATCATTCATGTATGTTTATGTTGTAATTTATATGTTAAAGAGCAAGAAGGAGGTAATCACCATTAATAGATACTAAGATCTGCTTCTTCATTTTCGCGTTCAGTGTTGCCGTTGCCCACATTCATTTTACACTCGTCTGGAGTAGCATCTTGGATGCCTAATTACTCTCGGGACCGAAATCTGGCTGAAATCCTAATTAGAAAGCTCCGATATATTTAGAGATTCTTGCAGGACAGGTTAGACGCCATAGGAGGCAGAGTGTTCATTGCAGTTGACAAAAATATTGCCTATATTGAGGCGTTTAACAGATCTACGTGAAATCAAGTTAATTATTGGGTTTTTACCGGCCACCTGATTCTGTTGCGACGGTTTATAGTCTTTTAAAGAAAGCCTATGGTCAGTAGCGAGGAAATACCCAAATCAGACAACATTATTCGTAAGAGACTTTAACCTACCGACTATAGACAGGGGGGTCTATGGATTCACTGCACGGGGTACAGAAAGACAATCTTGTGAATCTCTTTTGAACACATTTTCGGAAAACTTGCCGGCCGGAGTGGCCGAGCGGTTCTAGGCGCTACAGTCTGGAACCGCGCGACCGCTGCGGTCGCAGGTTCGAATCCTGCCTCGGGCATGGATGTGTGTGATGTCTTTAGGTTAGTTAGGTTTAAGTAGTTCTAAGTTCTAAGGGACTGATGACCTCAGAAGTTAAGTCCCATAGTGCTCAGAGCCATTTGAACCATTTGAGCTGGAAAACTTCCTTTAGCAAATAGTTCGCCCGGCCGAAGTGGCCGTGCGGTTCTAGGCGCTGCAGTCTGGAACCGCGAGACCGCTACTGTCGCAGGTTCGAATCCTGCCTCGGGCATGGATGTGTGTGATGTCCTCAGGTTAGTTAGGTTTAAGTAGTTCTAAGTTCTAGAGGACTGATGACCTCAGATGTTAAGTCCCATAGTGCTCAGAGCCATTTGAACCAATACGCAATAGAAATATCTCAGACCTTGTAGCCACAACCGACAACGTCAGTACAGAAAAGGGGATTAGCGATCATGTCATCATAGAGACTTTGATTATGAAAGCTAATAAATCAATCAAGAACACTAGGAGATTGTTTCTGCGAGAAAGAACAGATAAGCAGCTGTTGGCACCTCTCTTAGACATGTGAACTGACATCATTTAGTTTCAGTACGATGGACGCAGGGGAATTATGAGCAAAGTTTAAACGGATTGTAAATCATTCTCTGGAGAAGTATGAACCGAGTAAATGGATTAAGGAAGGAAAATACCTACCGCGGTTTAACAACGAAATTCGAAAAATGCTGAGGAAGCAAAGGCTGTTGCACTTTCGGTTCAAAAGAGAACGCACAACTGATGACAGGCGAAAGTTCATAGAAATTCGGATCTTTGTAAAAATATCAATGCGCGAAGCTTACAACTACTGCCGTCATTACTTAGCAAAAGACCTTACCGAGAACTCGAGAAATTTCTGGTCCTACGTAAAGCGGGTCCATTCACTCGTTGACCAGTCCGAGCCGCGAGGGATTAGCCGAGCGGTCTAAGGCGCTGCAGTCATGGACTGCGCGGCCGGTCCAGGCGGAGGTTCGAGTCCTCCCTCGGGCATGGGTGTGTGTGTTTGTCCCTAGGATAATTTAGGTTAAGTAGTGTGTAAGCTTAGGGACTGATGACCTTAGCAGTTAAGTCCCATAAGATTTCACACACATTTGAACATTTTTTTGAACCAGTCCGATGTGGCAGCAGAAGATAGCAAAAGTAAAACCGAATTTTTAAATTTCGCGTTTAAGAAATCGTTCACGCGGGAGAATCATAGAAACATACCGTCATTTGGCCATTGCACAGGCTCCTGTGTGGAGGACATAGTAATAAGCATCCCTGGCACAGAGAAAGCAAATAAGTCGCCAGGTCCTGATGGAAGCCCAATTTAACGCGATTCTATCGCCCTGCGTAAAGCCGCAAGCGACTAGAAAAAAGTGCAGGTGACTCGTCTTCATAAGAAGAGTAAAATAATGGACTCACTAAAGTACAGACCAATATCCGTAACATCGGTTTGCTGTAGAATTCTTGAACATATTCTGAGTTCAAATATAATAAATTTCCTTGACAGCGAAAATCGTCTGTCCACAAATCAGCACGATTTTAGAAGCCACCGCTCGTGTGAAACTCAGCTTGACCTTTTCCGCGTGATATCCTGCGAACTATGGATAAAGGGCAGGGGAGGGGAGGGTGAATCCCGCGCGCCCCCTATATGTATCCGCCACTGGCATCAGTGGACTGATGTACACTGCATGCGACAAAAGAAGCTCCCACAACACGGGGTCGGATGCCAATGTAAACTTACACACCACCGGAATACATGCAAACGACTAGAGTGGCAAATTTATGTCACATACAGAACGGGAACCAGAGTGCATTAGTGTTGCTCGTGTTTAGTGTCGTTGCTAGCCTGTATAATGGAGGTGAACATGGTCAGATATTGTGTGGTCACTGGGAAGGATACGGAGGTGTTGCACGTGTGAGACAACTCTATCAGCACCTGACAGAGGTTGAAAGGGGCCTCATGGCGGGTCTCCATTCCGCTGGCTGTTCGAGTAGTGTCGTATACAGATTTGCGTGGCATTCGGATGTGACAATGGTTCAGTGTTGGACTGTACTGGAACGTGTGGGCAGGCATAGTCGTCGTCAAAGTTCCGATCAACCCCGACTGGTCATCACATTGTAGGATCGCCGTATTGTATACCAAGAAAATCACGACCGCATCCCATCTGCGCCTGCCACCCGATAACTAGTAACGGACTCCTTGCAACACTGTAACACTGTGTGCCATTCAAACCTCCCCCCCCCCCCCCCTCCTCACTAGTTGGAGGCTAGCAGCAAAAGGACTAGAGAGCTGGCTCCTCTTAATATCACAAAACAAAAGGCTGCGTTTGGAGTGGTCCCGTGACCGGCAAGCATGGACTGCTGATCAATGGCGTCGCACTGTATTCATTGATAAATCGAGTTTTTGCACTGCTCCAGATGATCATCGTCGACGAGTACGGAGGCGGCATGGGGAGATGTGTTATCCTGGCGTCACTGTGTGGGTAGTCAAGTCACGAATAGTAGTGATTGAGGGAACTGATGGCACAACGTTGCATCATACACATTCTGTATCAGCTGATGTTACCTCTCATGCGACAGTATTGTGGCGCCAGTTTTCAACAGGAAATGCCTCGTTGTAAGCGTATTGTCATATCGCTGGCTTAGTTGTGGAATATCTTTGCGGGCAGCCGCGTCTGAGAGTCGAGCACGGGACACGAAACTGTTATGTTGTGTAGTGTGTAGTTCTGCATGTAGAAGCATTGTTAGTATTCAGGTTGAAGTGTTGCTACAAGTGCTATTATAGTAAGGTGATGACGTATGGAAGTGACTCAGAGGAAAGTGCGTCAAGAAGTAATTGAAAACGGGTAGTGGCGTTAATAACGTATTTATGTATCCTCTCGTTGCTTGTCGCATAGCATCGATCATCCGCGCCGAGTTCGGTCTCCAAGAATGAACAAATGTGAATCAGTAATACTACACTCCTGGAAATTGAAATAAGAACACCGTGAATTCATTGTCCCAGGAAGGGGAAACTTTATTGACACATTCCTGGGGTCAGATACATCACATGATCACACTGACAGAACCACAGGCACATAGACACAGGCAACAGAGCATGCACAATGTCGGCACTAGTAAAGTGTATATCCACCTTTCGCAGCAATGCAGGCTGCTATTCTCCCATGGAGACGATCGTAGAGATGCTGGATGTAGTCCTGTGGAACGGCTTGCCATGCCATTTCCACCTGGATCCTCAGTTGGACCAGCGTTCGTGCTGGACGTGCAGACCGCGTGAGACGACGCTTCATCCAGTCCCAAACATGCTCAATGGGGGACAGATCCGGAGATCTTGCTGGCCAGGGTAGTTGACTTACACCTTCTAGAGCACGTTGGGTGGCACGGGATACATGCGGACGTGCATTGTCCTGTTGGAACAGCAAGTTCCCTTGCCGGTCTAGGAATGGTAGAACGATGGGTTCGATGACGGTTTGGATGTACCGTGCACTATTCAGTGTCCCCTCGACGATCACCAGTGGTGTACGGCCAGTGTAGGAGATCGCTCCCCACACCATGATGCCGGGTGTTGGCCCTGTGTGCCTCGGTCGTATGCAGTCCTGATTGTGGCGCTCACCTGCACGACGCCAAACACGCATACGACCATCATTGGCACCAAGGCAGAAGCGACTCTCATCGCTGAAGACGACACGTCTCCATTCGTCCCTCCATTCACGCCTGTCGCGACACCACTGGAGGCGGGCTGCACGATGTTGGGGCGTGAGCGGAAGACGGCCTAACGGTGTGCGGGACCGTAGCCCAGCTTCATGGAGACGGTTGCGAATGGTCCTCGCCGATACCCCAGGAGCAACAGTGTCCCTAATTTGCTGGGAAGTGGCGGTGCGGTCCCCTACGGCACTGCGTAGGATCCTACGGTCTTGGCGTGCATCCGTGCGTCGCTGCGGTCCGGTCCCAGGTCGACGGGCACGTGCACCTTCCGCCGACCACTGGCGACAACATCGATGTACTGTGGAGACCTCACGCCCCACGTGTTGAGCAATTCGGCGGTACGTCCACCCGGCCTCCCGCATGCCCACTATACGCCCTCGCTCAAAGTCCGTCAGCTGCACATACGGTTCACGTCCACGCTGTCGCGGCATGCTACCAGTGTTAAAGACTGCGATGGAGCTCCGTATGCCACGGCAAACTGGCTGACACTGACGGCGGCGGTGCACAAATGCTGCGCAGCTAGCGCCATTCGACGGCCAACACCGCGGTTCCTGGTGTGTCCGCTGTACCGTGCGTGTGATCATTGCTTGTACAGCCCTCTCGCAGTGTCCGGAGCAAGTATGGTGGGTCTGACACACCGGTGTCAATGTCTTCTTTTTTCCATTTCCAGGAGTGTATTTTGATACGCCAGGCACGTGATCACACATAATTTCGACAGGTACATCGGCCAAACGGGTTTTAGAGGGCAGCGCACTGTCGGCAATGGGCAGTTCGACGCACTGCTTCGAAGTATATAGAGCTGCCACCCCGGCAGCCACGACCAGATGCCTCTTCTAGCTGGCTGATCTCTTGCACATGTACTTGGTGTATTCGTCGAACGTCTTCACATTGTAGAATTGTCTCCCCGTGTAGAGTCGGGTCTTTTCTATTATTATTTGTTATTTTATATTTGTGACGATCCGCAGTTGGGACAGAGTCTGTTGTTCTTTTGGAGAGTGTAGTATTGTTTCCTTTTTGGTGAGTCCAATAAATTGTTTTCTGACTTGTGTTTTTCGCATTTTTATTCTGCTAGCCCAGATATTTCACACACGATGTAACACGCCCGGGAGTACGAATGGGTGGGGGGTACCTTATACTGTTTGTCGTTTCGTGACCGTGCGCCCTGTCCACAGCACGTACCTGGTAATCCCGCGGCGGTCGTATTGTTCTGCTCCACAGCTGGCTGTTGGCTTGCCTGAAATTATCTATCGAAAAAATGCAAACGGGTTTAGGGGAGCCACACAACGTTTAAACACAACACTGTGCTATGTCTGGTATGGAGACTATTCTGAGACTATATGGAAACCACAGGTTGTACTGTTTACACTCCAAATCGTAAATGTTTATCACAATTAACAATCTTGATGATTAACAGTCCAAAATATAATTCAGACGAGCGTACGCGTAACCGACACGACGCGGGTGATTGTTGATGATCCTTAAGCCGAATGATCGAACGGAAGTTCTTACGCTCGTCACACATACAGATATCTGGTAATAGTCCTCCTTGTCACTAGTAATGATATAACACTGTTGGTAAAGTTAATTTTTCAGTTCTCATTTGTACGAGCGTGCGCGTAACCGTCGCGGCGCGGCGCGGCTGATTGTTGATGATGCGGAACGCGATGATCGAACGCACGTTCTCACGCTCGCTACAAATCACTGGCACTTGATTGCACTATTTTGTGGTAAATACACTCCTGGAAATGGAAAAAAGAACACATTGACACCGGTGTGTCAGACCCACCATACTTGCTCCGGACACTGCGAGAGGGCTGTACAAGCAATGATCACACGCACGGCACAGCGGACACACCAGGAACCGCGGTGTTGGCCGTCGAATGGCGCTAGCTGCGCAGCATTTGTGCACCGCCGCCGTCAGTGTCAGCCAGTTTGCCGTGGCATACGGAGCTCCATCGCAGTCTTTAACACTAGTAGCATGCCGCGACAGCGTGGACGTGAACCGTATGTGCAGTTGACGGACTTTGAGCGAGGGCGTATAGTGGGCATGCGGGAGGCCGGGTGGACGTACCGCCGAATTGCTCAACACGTGGGGCGTGAGGTCTCCACAGTACATCGATGTTGTCGCCAGTGGTCGGCGGAAGGTGCACGTGCCCGTCGACCTGGGACCGGACCGCAGCGACGCACGGATGCACGCCAAGACCGTAGGATCCTACGCAGTGCCGTAGGGGACCGCACCGCCACTTCCCAGCAAATTAGGGACACTGTTGCTCCTGGGGTATCGGCGAGGACCATTCGCAACCGTCTCCATGAAGCTGGGCTACGGTCCCGCACACCGTTAGGCCGTCTTCCGCTCACGCCCCAACATCGTGCAGCCCGCCTCCAGTGGTGTCGCGACAGGCGTGAATGGAGGGACGAATGGAGACGTGTCGTCTTCAGCGATGAGAGTCGCTTCTGCCTTGGTGCCAATGATGGTCGTATGCGTGTTTGGCGCCGTGCAGGTGAGCGCCACAATCAGGACTGCATACGACCGAGGCACACAGGGCCAACACCCGGCATCATGGTGTGGGGAGCGATCTCCTACACTGGCCGTACACCACTGGTGATCGTCGAGGGGACACTGAATAGTGCACGGTACATCCAAACCGTCATCGAACCCATCGTTCTACCATTCCTAGACCGGCAAGGGAACTTGCTGTTCCAACAGGACAACGCACGTCCGCATGTATCCCGTGCCACCCAACGTGCTCTAGAAGGTGTAAGTCAACTACCCTGGCCAGCAAGATCTCCGGATCTGTCCCCCATTGAGCATGTTTGGGACTGGATGAAGCGTCGTCTCACGCGGTCTGCACGTCCAGCACGAACGCTGGTCCAGCTGAGGCGCCAGGTGGAAATGGCATGGCAAGCCGTTCCACAGGACTACATCCAGCATCTCTACGATCGTCTCCATGGGAGAATAGCAGCCTGCATTGCTGCGAAAGGTGGATATACACTGTACTAGTGCCGACATTGTGCATGCTCTGTTGCCTGTTTCTATGTGCCTGTGGTTCTGTCAGTGTGATCATGTGATGTATTTGACCCCAGGAATGTGTCAATTAAGTTTCCCCTTCCTGGGACAATGAATTCACGGTGTTCTTATTTCAATTTCCAGGAGTGTAGTTCCTGGGCTAGCTGCGACCTCTGGTGAAGCTGTTCTGCAGGCTTCGCGAACGGGTAGCGGTCCATAGCGGCCGTTGGTGGAGACCTGGTGTTGTGTTGTGGCCGCCAGTAAATATTTGATACGCCTTACGATGCCGGCATCCCGTGTTGGTCGAACGTGAAGTGGGATGCCGATGCAGTAGGCGCTACTATGTCTGAAGTGGTCGGCCGCAGCAGTGTGTCTGTGAACCGTCTGCAAGATAGTGATTAAAATTCTTCTGGGTATTATGCCGCGTCATTGCTAAAAACTAACAATAATAAACTAAAACCTGTCGTGCCCTGAGGAAGTCCGTTGCAATTCGGCCGAAACGTCGGTTTTAGTTTATTATTGTTGTTAGTTTTTAGCAATGACGCGGCATAATACCCAGAAGAATTTTAATCACTACGACACCGGCCGCGGAAGCCTACGTTCTTATGTCTGCATGATGTCGAGGTACTCTCGTGATAAGCAAGATCCTCAGATCCGTTCCCAATAGAATGTGTGTGGGACTAGCTCGGATGGTAACTCTGTCTCAGTGCTAGTATCCTGGTTATCAACTGTTGTGGGCCAATTTGCATCAGGAGAGGATACCATCTACGTCTACATCTGCATACATACTCCACAAGTCACGGTATGGTGCATGGTGGAGGGTATCGTGTACCCCTACTAGCCATTTCCTTTCCTGTCCCATTTGCAATACAGTGAGAGGAAAACGCCCATGTATATGCCTTCGTACGATCCCTAATCTCTTTAATCCTATTTTCGTTGTTATTACTCAAAATATACGTTGGGGGCGGCAGAATCGTTCTGCAGTCAGCCCCAAATGCCGGTTCTCCAAATTATCTCAAGAATGCTCCTCGAAGGTGGTTGTTGTTGTTTGGGGGAAAGAGACCAAACAGCGAGGTCATCAGTCTCATCGGATTAGGGAAGGAAGGGGAAGAAAATCGGCCGTGCCCTTTCGAAGGAACCATCCCGGCATTTGCCTGGAGCGATTTAGGGAAATCACGGAAAACCTAAATCAGGATGGCCGGACGCGGGCTTGAACCGTCGTCCTCCCGAACGCGAGTCCAGTGTCTCCTCGAAGAAAACGTCGCCTTCACTCCAGTGATTCCCATTTTGAGTTCCCGAAGCATCTCCGTAAAACTCGCATGTTGTTCGAGCCTAGCTGTAAAAAAAAATCTAGCAGACCCCCGCCTGAATTGCTTCACGTCTTCCTTTAACCTGACTTGGTGCGGATCCCAAACTGTCGAACAGTAGTCAACAATGGGTCGCACTACTGTCTCTCCTCAGAGTGTGTAAATATTTTTTTGGCGCCCACCTACATAGCGAGGAATGATCATCGTAATCAGGGGCGATTCTAGAAGTCGGTCAAGTGGGGGCTAATAGAGGGGGGGGGGGGGGGGGAATGGAATATAGCTTAACAAAAGGAGAGTTGGGGGTCATCTACCGACAAATTGGTAAAATTTTATGTTCCTTAAAGTAGTCTTTGGTAACTATTTTGGAGTTCTGGGTAAAAAATTTGTATTAATAAACAATAAGACGTATATTTTAAGTTAAACGATATTTATTGGTGTAGGTAGTAAGCTATTTTCCGCTCCTATTCTTTTGTTAAAATGTGTTTGGAATACATTGCAACCTATATTGCCCCCCCCCCCCCTTGCCACCGCCCTTGATCGTAATTAAAAAAAGAGACATCACAGCTCGCACGGAAAGATTCAAGTGTTCGTTTTTCCCGCGCGCTGTTCGAGAGTGGAGAAATATCTTAGAGGTGGTTCGATGAAGCCTCTGCCAGGTGCTTAACTTAGAACTGCATAGTAGTAACTTTGCTGTAACTGTAAATGAGTATACCTCCGTTAACAGTCGGCAGTGTGGCACTCTGTCCCTCCTTCCTGGTGATCACACGATATCTGACCATGTTCACCTACCTTATACAGGCTAGGAAAGACACTAAACACCTGCAACGCTTATGCACTCTGGTGGCCGTTCTATACGTGACATAAATTTGCCACTCTAGTCGTTTGCACGTATTGTGGTGGTGTGTAAGTTTACATTGGCATCCGACCCTTTGTTGTGGGACCTTCTTTTTTCGCATGCAGTGTACATCAGTCCACTGATGCCAGTGGCGGATACGTATGGTGGGCACCCGAGACGCACCCTCCCCTCCCCCCTTGCGGGGCAGCCGGCATTGCCACCCGCGCCGCCCCCACCAGTCAGCCCCCACGCTATTCGTTCGTTTCTTTCGTCGGTCGACTCGACTGAATCGACTTTGCACACGCTGTCCAAAATATTTGCTTGTTGACCTGCATCTATTGCTACAGTAGAAAGAAGGTCGACAATCAAGGAGGATTGACTTAATGGCTTAGTTCTGTTGAACACTCACCCTGACATTGATTGTCCTATTGATGGATTAGTTCTGTTGAACACTCACCCTGACATTGATTGTCCTATTGATGATGTAATTAACCAATTTGCCAGGAAGAATAGGCGCATAGAATTAGTCATTTAAGGAAGAAAACCATAATTGTAACTTTTTATAAGATGGTATTTTCTTGTATATGTGTATAATCAGTTTAAATAAAACTTTATTAAACTTTGCATATGACTCGATTAATTTTCATTACGGTAAAAGTAAAGGTAGCTCAAGATATCTCTAGCGCCATCTTCTTGAGGTTTTTCTGTATCCGCCACTGTGATACATATGTTACATACATAGAAATAGCAATTTCATAAATAAGAAATTTTGGAAACTTACGTCAAATTTAAACAAAATATCATGTGACGCAGAAAACGTTACGCATGATATGTTCCCAAGAACATGAGGTACCTAAAATCAAGAATAAAGGGACAATGTTGACCTTGTGCCATACAGTAGCTTACCCAATTCAACATGCAAATTCACGACTGCCATGGAATGGGCCTGATGATGAAGCCGTCGGAGATTCGAAATCGACCGTAATAAACGAATATCTTAAAATCTAGCTATTTGGAATTAGTTATAATTTCAAAACATATGCAACAAATAGTTGTGCTGCGCAACAATAGTATATCAGCTCTTATTACTATCTCTTCACAACATTAAAGATGAAAGATTATCAACAAAATGGAATACGAAAGATGTAAATTCTACTTTGGAACAACATAAATCTCACACTGAAACAGTGTACATCAAAGAAATTTTGCACATCAGATACGAAGCATCATTTGCTATCTAGCTGAAACTAACATTGTAATATGCAAAAGAAAAAGAAAAAGAAAAAGGAGACAAAACAGAAAGCACGATTAGTCAAAGCAAAAAAATGTTGATTTGAGTTTTCCATCTCATTTTTATCTTTTTTCATCATTTTGCACGTTCTGATACAATTTTATAAATGGTACTATTACTATTATTCCAAGCCTGTAGCACGTTATCCAGAGGAAAAAAACAGTTTTCCCACTTTTTTAAATAGAAAAATGAAATAAGTAACTCTCTTGTTTCAAAGAAATACACATAACAGGTAACTTTAGTTGTAGCAGACCACGCCAACCTCGACGAAAGCATATTTCATTTTAAAAGAAATCCTTTATTTTGAAATGCCATTACCAAAGTAACAGTAAAATTCTACGAATAATGTATCTATATCGCTTTTACTTTTGATATAAGTGCCCATAACCACAGAAGATAGCCGAAGGAGGCAAAGACTGCTGAGCGTAAGGTAAGAATGAAAGGGCAGCTGGTGGAAAACAATTGTCTATGGATCGTGCAAACTTTGTTCTATGTGTTACCTTATGTTAGCGGTTTGCGTATGGATATTTTATGAGGCGAAGTTTGAAGACCAGCCAGCATTCGCCTAAACGATATTGGCAAACAAACTAAAAATCACACCAAAGCTGCAAGTGTTATCGGACCGGTGGTCATCAATTCGCTGCGCGTGTTCGATCCGTCTCTGGCTCATGCGCGACATAGGATGCTGTCAGATACGCTGTACGAACAAATCTTGCATGAAATTTTATTGTTAAAATACAACCTAGAACATAAACGTTAAGAGCTCCTCCTAAGACAATCTTTATTGGATGAGAAGAACATGTAATTTTACGCCTTTACTGTAAGAGGATCGGGACGTTTTTATTTCTATACTTCGTCATCTGCCAAAATGATAGAATTTGCATCCTCTGACAATGTAAGCGAAAGAACATTTCTGTTCTAATAAACGATATAAGCATGTAATACACTGCAGAGCGAAAGAAGCTGCTACTCCTGCCTAAAATCGTGTAGGGCCCCAGCGAGTACGCTGAAGTGCCGCAACACGACGTGTCATGGACTCGAGTAATGTCCGAAGTAGTGCTGGAGGAAACTGACACCATGAGTCCTGCAGGGCTGTCCATAAAACCGTAAGAGTACGAGGGGGTGGAGATCTCTTCTGAATAGCACGTTGCAAGGCATCCTAGATTCGCTCAACAATGTTCGTGTCTGGGGGTTTGGTGGCCAGTGGAAGTGTTTAAACGCAGAAGAGTGTTCCTGGACCACTCGGTAGCAATTCTGGACATGTGGGGTGTCGCATTGTCCTGTTGGAATCGCTCAAGTCCGTCTGAATGCACAATGGACTGAATGGATGCAGGTGATGATGATGATTAGTGTTTTAGGGCGCACAAATGCAGGTGATCAGACAGGGTGCTTACGTACGTGTCAACTGCGAGAGTCGTATCTTGACATATCAGGAGTCCCATATCATTCTAACTACACACGCCTTTCATACCATTATAGAGCCTCCACCAACTTCAACAGTCTCCTGCTGACATGGACGGTCCGTGGATTCACGAGGTTGTCTTCATACTCGTACACGTCCATCCGCTCTATACTATGTGAAACGAGACTCGTCCGGCCAGGCAACATGTTTAAAGTCACTAAAGTTCTTCTGGGGTGTTAGATCGTGTCATATTTTCTCTAAAACAATCGACGTTTCGGTCTCTCTACTGGGATCGTCTTTAGGATATTGCTAAAACACTGTCAGAGACCAGTGTCACGTTCTCTTATAAAGGGAAGTTTTCCCGTGTTTGTGGTGGAGAAGTGGAAGTACTGGTGAAATTCTTGTGGCTACCATTGATGAGCCATCGTCATAGGCTAATATTCCCGAGCTGATGCAGAAGAAGGGATGTTATTGGCAAAACTCTTGTGGAAATTATTGGTGATCCGTAGTCATTAGACAGAAAGGCATTATTCTACACTTACGTTGGAGAAGGGTTATTGGTTGAAATTCCTCCTACTGCTGATGGTTGGCCGTCATCATTGGCTAGATGCGAAACGGACAGAGCAAGAGAGGGGGAATGTTTATCCAAAATATTATTGTCCGCCGAGTGACTTGCAGCGCATTGTTTATGTTGCTGGCACATCACGGCCGCATATTCACTTCCCTGATGGCGGGGTGCCACCATGCCGGAAGCCTATAGCCGTCCTCTCTATTCAAAATTACATGCGTTCTTGGAAAGTTCAACCGTTTCTCGGACCTTTCTTCTATAAATATCTGTGCCCTTAAACAGCACAATTAAGTTATTAAAGTCGATGTTAGAGCCGCAGTTCTCATGATGTTCCACTACTGCCGATTTTACATTTTGTTTTACCGACTAAATGTCTCAGTTTACCAGGTAAATGATGTGCTAAAAAATAAGTTGGCGAGTTAATCCCACTGACGATAGGCCCCAAAGGAACCGATTATTTATGTATCTTGGGTAGTTCATATATTCTGGGTGAGACAGGTATTCGAGGTGTTAGATTTTTTGTAATAGAGCTGTCCAATCTGGAGTCTGATACCAGGTTTTTCACTTTCCGAACGATTCTGTTCGTCGGATCGCTTTTTAACTTGCGATACACAGAATCAGTTAGTAGTTGTTCCATCTATCTGTGATAATCCGCAGCGTCCAAAACAATGGTAGCATTCCCCATATCCGATTTCGTTACAACGATGCTTTCGTTTCTCACGAGTTCATTAAGAGATTTCCTGCGCCGCTTTTTGGGTAAAAATTCCCCCTCTCTCGCTCTGTTCGTTTCGCATCTAGCCAATGATGACGGCCAACCAATAGCAATAGGAGGAATTTCAACCAATAATCCTCCTCCAGCGTAAGTGTACAATAATACCCGCTTCTGCAGCAAAAAAGCGGGAAAACTTCCCTTTATAAGAGAACGCGACACTGGTCTCTCACCGTGTTCTAGCAATATTGGACACCGGAAGATCCTGAAGAAGATCCCAGCAGAGGGGTCGAAACGTCGATTATTTTAAAGGAAATATGACGTGAAGTAACACCCCAGAAGATTTTAACTTTAGTGACAACGGCCACGAAAGCCTGCAGACTTATATGGAGTGGAGCCGTGGACATTAGAAAATGGAATACCAAGTGAAGAAATTGGAACACTTCCGACACATTCTTCTTCTAAAGTTCATTTGCAATGGGAAGGTTCATAAATGAATAACGTATGCTGTAAGCCAAAATCACAAAAATCAGGGTGTGGCCATATGTGCATCTCCGCTTTATGGTCATCAATTGAGTTGTGAACAACACCGTCCATCCCTACCTTTACTGGTGAGGTGAAACTCAAATTTCAGTGCCTAAAATTTGTTATTTATTTAAACAGTATCGAACGAAAATCGACCGAGTAACGTGATCGATCTTATACAAAAGGCTGGTGTTAAGGAAACCTCTATAACTATGTAAATAATCTCAAGTTTAATGTCTGTGATAAATGTTCGTTGGAAGGAGAGAGTATTTTGTGAAAAATTAATAATTTTATGAAAAATAATATGTAGAAATGAATTACGTTATTAATATACTGACTGTAACATTCTAAGGGTATTAGAATGTGTAATTAAACAGAAAAGGTAGGGAATCCACTATGGGTTTTCGACCGTCAGTCCTTTGGATGACGTTGGTGCGAGCAGCACAAAGGAGGAAAAGAACGGAAAACCAGAGGCAGTTGCAGTCAGCCGGCCGGTGTGGCCGAGCGGTTCTAGGCGCTTCAGTCTGGAACCGCGCGACCGCTACGGTCGCAGGTTCGAATCCTGCCTCGGGCATGGATGTCTGTGACGTCCTTAGGTTAGTTAGGTTTGAGTAGTTCTAAGTTCTAGGGGACTGATGACCTCAGAAGTTAAGTCCCATAGCGCTCAGAACCATTTGAACCATTTTTAGTTGCAGTCAAGTCTTGCTGTGTACGTATCGTGGCGTGCCTTGCCTAGCGATGTGAGCCTTCTGCAACAACAGCAATTCGGCTTAATATTTGGTGTGGCACTGGTTTATAGTTCCTGAACCCGTTTCCAGTTTATTTTGTGTCGAAAAGCGAGAACATCCGACTGGATGTATATGATGGAATATGGAGCCAATGGTACAGGAAGTTAACACGGCTGCCGCAACTGTGTTGCAGTTATAAATTAATTCAGTCACTAGAGACGTGAAGAGCCTATTCAAATTTTCATACAGCAGGCAACAACTTCAACACCAATACGATTGCAACGAACGAGGCAAGACATTTTCCTTTTTAATAACAGTCTTTAGCAGTGTATCAGAATGTTACAGTCAACCACATGGTTTGCCAAAGTTCTAACATAGTCTTTGAAACGTCCCCTTAGAACAATTTTATACAAGACTGTCCTTAAACTGACACAATATTTTTAGCGCAACGCAATCTGACTTTCAAAAATCCCTACAAAAGAATGGCCCTGACTAAAATTAACCTATACGTTTCACAAATCACTTATCTCACCAAAAATCTTCCTTTACTCGAACTACTGCAATAAAGCGAGCGCCACTACTGCCAGCTAAATAATAGATTCAAACTACGGAAGGCACTAACTACTAGTAGGCATAGTTAGCAAATGAAAGATTTTAATAGAGAACAAACAATGTATTTACCTTAATAGTGTTGAAAAACCATAATATACATAGCAGTTCATAATATCCAGTATTAGAAATTTCAAGACTCCGCCATCTCTCTCCCCACATCCACCACTGCTGGCGGCTCACCTCCAACTGCACAACGCTACGCGCTGTTCACATCCAGCTGCCCAACACTACAATGGCAGACAACAATGCAAACTAGCCACAGACTGCACACAGCACAGCCAGTGATTTTCATACAGAGCGCTACGTAACGTTGCCAATAAGAAAACATAAACAGCCTACTTACATAGCCCCCACGCTCTCCACAAAAAATTTTACAAATTATTTTCGGCAGTGGCCAATAATGATTTGATAAAATTTTTCATAATTACAATAACAAAGATATCAAATGCGCACACTTATTTATACAATGTTGGTCAAAAGCTAAAATTTTCTCACAGTCCATAAAGAAAGTCCAGATTGTTCATCACAGTAAAATTTCAGTGTTTTTTTTTTTCAAAGTCTGAGCAGTATAAGAGAATGCACACGGAAGTAGTGAATTTCCATGCAGTCTTGAAGAAGTAGTGGTGTCCTTCCAACGGAAAGACAATGCTGACTCTTGACATGCTGACAGGTAATGGGCCACAACAGAGCAAACCCACAGCAGAGTCATTCGACGTTTTGAAGAATATTGGTAGGTAGGTCATCACAGAGCAGACCCACTGTAGTCCTGGTAGAGAGTATGGTATTGGTGGGCCACCAGAGGTGCAGGCCCACTGCAGTCCTTGTAGAAATGGTGGACAGGCCCACTGTAGTCCTGGTAGAGATTGTGGTATTGGTGGGTCATCAGAGATGCAGACCCACTGTAGTCCTTGTAGAGATGGCCAGCAGCCATCTGTTGTGACTGAGCGGGTGCACAATCACCATTGAAGAGTCTTGCAGTTAATATAACAAGTCCATAACCACCACTTGTGCACGCACAAAGTTTTTGGAATTGTCCTTAGAAGTCTTGCAGACAATATAGCAAGTCCATAAACCACCACTCGTCCACTCAAGAAATTTTTTGTAATTGTCCTTAGAACCAGCAATGCTGTTATCCAGTCCCTTGCTGAATTATTAACACACGTGCAAACACTAACAGTCCCAACTTCTCACATATTGTGCATTACTATGACCAACAGAAATGTGTGCAGTGAAATGAATGCTTACAAGTTACTTAATTTGATGAACTGGTGTCAATTACAATATTATAACATAAGAATACAATTACAAGGTACAAAATACATCATTGAAGAACATAACAATACAGATAACATTTGTAGTACAAGCTTTACAAAAGAATCGAAATAACATATACATCAGTGTTACAGGAATTATGACATAAGTAAATACATAAAAGATCAGAATAATTATTGAAACATCAACTTCACACATGAGCATTAAAACAAAACAGGATAAATAATGTCTAAGCATATTTACAAGATAAATAACATATTATTAATGCCAATTATATTTGAGGATAACAGTATTCCTCATCATAGTGAATGTAGCTTAGTATTAGAAGAAGGAAAACTTCTATGAAACTACACAGAGAGCCTACTTACATCTTGTTAAACGTATTTGTTAGAATCATTGTCCCAAAGTCTTATACCGATCCAATGTTTTCTGCCATTTTGTTAAATGTAAATTTTATGACATTCTGTATGGTCAAAAGATAGTAGTTAGTTAATTTTTGTGTTACATTAATATTACAGTGTCATGTAAAAGTAACTTTCAAGAATAATTGTTTACTTTCAATTTGTAGAGACAAGAAATGTGATCGCTTTGATACGTCATTGTAAAGTTCAATTTAATGAGATTTATTACCTTTAAATTTGCTTTATCAGAACATTAGCTTTATATAATTATTCAAAGTAAAGGTGGCTGCCATTAAGCCACATAAGAATATTTGGGTCTGCATCCGTCTTGTTCGCAAGTAAAAGTGTTGCCACAAATGTCTTTTTAACTTTCCTTGTAGCACATTTAAAGAACTATGAACTGAAATGAAGTATTGAAACTGAACCTTCAGAGCTGGCGACCAAAACTTCATATAGTTTTCTTTCAGTAGATCTGTCGTAACATAAGGCTACATAGCTGCAAGCTGTTTGCTACCGGGATACAGATAATACCAACTCCATATAGGCCACATAAAGTGTCGAGTGTATAACAACTTGTGTGGCATACCAATCCCGAAAATCGAACCCTGTTATCCACACCTCGCTTTGGAGAGAAGTTTAAAACATAAATAGTTGCCTTGCTAACAAGAGTTTTCTGTTAGGCAACACGTCAAAATTTGTGTTACAGATTGTTTTTAATTTTAGTGGAAACAGTGTAATGTTGTGCAGTTTTGATGAAAATACTCTGCTGGGCCAACTAAAAGCTGTATTGTTCTGAGAAGCAACACATAGTCAGCGCATGAGGGATGACAGTTCTTCTTTTTTGTAGGCAATGCCGGTAGGTAGCGGTACACGCGAGGGGTGCCGTAAACTCGACCGCTAAACGGATTCATTTTCCGTTGTGCGGCCAATGCTATAGATCGATACAGAAAGTATCACCGAAGTTAAGCGCTGTCGGGCGTGGCCGGCACTTGGACGGGTGACCATCCGGGCCGCCATGTGCTGGTGCCATTTTTCGGGGTGCACTCAGCCTCGTGATACTAATTGAGGAGCTACTCGGCCGAATAGTAGCGGCTCCGGTCAAATAAAACCATCATAACGACCGGGAGGGCGGTGTGCTGACCACACGCCTCTCATATCTGCATCCTTAGCTGAGGATGACACGGCGGTCGAATGGTCCCGATGGGCCACTTGTGGCCTGAAGACGGAGTACATAACATTAAAAAGGGTTCGATTACACACGATTCGGACATTTAAAATGCAAAAAAAAGGTTCAAATGGCTCTGAGCACTATGGGACTTAACGTCTGAGGTCATCAGTCCCCTAGAACTTAGAACTACTTAAACCTAACCAACCTAAGGACATAACACAGATCCATGCCCGAGGCAGGATTCGAACCTGCGACCGCAGCGGTCGCGTGGTTCCAGACTGTAGCGCCTAGAACTGCTCGATTTAAAATGCAAAGGAGAATCGGTCACACATGGAATTGGCAGGTTCGGCTACAACTTCCTTTCCGGATGAAAGTGCTCTCTGAACATGCCACGACAAGCTCTTCACCTGGAACCACGTGATTTCTACAGTCGCAGAATCGAAAAGTTGTCCCAATGTTGGCAGGCGGTTGTGAATAGGGAAGGAAAAAATATTATTGATGACTAAAATCTCTGCTACCTGAGTCTGTCACGTTTACTAAACTTACGGAAAACACTGCGAACTTATGCATTAACCTAATAGGGAGAGTAGAACACAAGCATATACAGTGGTCGACATAAGTAAAAAAACTGAAGGAAAAAAGACACAGGAAGAAGAAGATCTTGACATGCAGAAGACAGAAGAGAGGTTTAAAGAATGGTGATTGGAAAGACAGGAAGAGTATGGGAAACAGCGAACACTGTAGATGTATATACACATACGTATATGTATGCACACTGAGATGACAAAAGTCATGGAATTCTTCCTGATATCGTGTCGAATATTCTTTTGCCCGGCGTAGTGCAGCTAGTCGATGTGGGATGGACCAACAAGTCTTTGGAAGTCCCATGTTGCCTCTATAGCTGTCCATAATTGCGAAAACGTTCCCTGTACAGGATTTTCTGCACGAACTGACTTCTCGATTATGTCTCACAAATGTTCAATCGGATTCATGTCGGTCGATGTGGATGGTCAAATTATTCACTCGAACCGTCCAGAAAATTCTTCAAATCAAACGCAAACTATTGTGGCCCAATGACATGGTTCATTGTCATTCTAAAAATCCCATCATTGTTTGGGTACATGAAGTCCGTCAGTGGCTCGAATGAAGTAGCCGAACATAACCACTTCCAGTCAATAATTGGTTCAGTTGGACCGGAGGATCCAGTCCGTTTATAACGGTACTTTGCGGGCAGGCGTGTCAATTAGCATCACATTAATTAAAATCGGGGAAGAATTAAAAAGGGGAAAGTAATACGAAACTTTAATAACTGTACAGTATTACCAAGAAGCATATAATAAAAAGCAAAGTAGCAAAGACCAAGCGGGACAGAAAGATATAGGGGCGCGTTTGTTTTTTAATACATATAAAAGAACATGTAACACATTATTGAGCTCTCTACCTTCAGTTATCGCGATCGGGCTAGTCGATGAAAAAGTGGTACGCGACTGCGAAATTGGTTAAGGAGATTATTTAAAGACCCTTCAAGCACGTTTAAAATACATTACGTGTGACGAAGTGATAAGAGGCGTTTATTGTCGGGTGAAGTTAAAATGATTCCGATAACATAATTCGAACTTTGTGTTAGCTGGTAAAAATACTCTTGGGAAACTATTATGGTTGTGGAACCCACGAAAGTTGTACGCAACGGAAAGCTATAGTTTACGTAATTCTGCATTTTTTTAAATTGTGAAACGCGTGTGCGCGGAACATTAAGAGAATCTCATCCTTGTACGGTTGCGGGGGTAACTGATACAAACAACGCGCCAGCATAAAAATAGTTCGCTTATTAACTACCAGATATTAATTAACGGGGACCTAAAATACTAAAAACAGTGCATACACCGTTAAATTGAACCCTGCGTGTGAGAGACAAACACATCGAACATTTCTAGAGTGAAGAACAGACATATAAGTGCCGATTTGATAGCCTGGGTCATGTCGATATTTGGACATTATATGAGACGCGTTATTCAGAACACGATATCGACCAGTTTAATACTGCAAAGAAGGATAGGATCATCACCCCCAATCCCGATTCACATTTCATATTTAGTTAGTGAGAAGAAAAGTGATAATAAACAAACTACATTTCAATTTTATCCACGATTTTGGCTTCATTACGTAGTCTTGACTACGTGATAAACAATATCTGTGGAAGTTGTACACAACGTATCGTCATAATATTTAGCCAACCAATATTGTGCGGGACCAAAAATGTAAATGCATGAAATTGTTCTTACAGCGGATGTATAATGTGTGAGTGCGACGAAGTATATTGAGAAACTGAACATCCATTACGTACTTGCATGTTTATCTGCGAAAATGGTCCTTGTCGGTACATCAGCATAGAGTTCGAATAGAATCGCTGGAACATTGCAAACCATTCAGATTAATCGGACATCTAAACACGCGTAATGCTGGTATCAACAGGATGTGTCCTTTCTCCTCACACCCGTGGCAGTATTTGAATTAAGAATCAGCCGGAAATAACATATAAATCCAGAATGAGATTTTCACTCTGCAGCGGAGTGTGCGCTGATATGAAACTTCCTGGCAGATTAAAACTGTGTGCCCGACCGAGACTCGAACTCGGGACCTTTGCCTTTCGCGGGCAAGTGCTCTACCAACTCAGCTACCGAAGCACGACTCACGCCCGGTACTCACAGCTTTACTTCTGCCAGTACCTCGTCTCCTACCTTCCAAACTTTATAGAAGCTCTCCTGCGAACCTTGCAGAACTAGCACTACTGAAAGAAAGGATATTGCGGAGACATGGCTTAGCCACAGCCTGGGGGATGTTTCCAGAATGAGATTTTTCACTCTGCAGCGGAGTGTGCGCTGATATGAAACTTCCTGGCAGATTAAAACTGTGTGCCCGACCGAGACTCGAACTCGGGACCTTTGCCTTTCGCGGGCAAGTGCTCTACCAACTGAGCTACCGAAGCACGACTCACGCCCGGTACTCACAGCTTTACTTCTGCCAGTACCTCGTCTCCTACCTTCCAAACTTTATAGAAGCTCTCCTGCGAACCTTGCAGAACTAGCACTACTGAAAGAAAGGATATTGCGGAGACATGGCTTAGCCACAGCCTGGGGGATGTTTCCAGAATGAGATTTTTCACTCTGCAGCGGAGTGTGCGCTGATATGAAACTTCCTGGCAGATTAAAACTGTGTGCCCGACCGAGACTCGAACTCGGGACCTTTGCCTTTCGCGGGCAAGTGCTCTACCAACTGAGCTACCGAAGCACGACTCACGCCCGGTACTCACAGCTTTACTTCTGCCAGTACCTCGTCTCCTACCTTCCAAACTTTACAGAAGCTCTCCTGCGAACCTTGCAGAACTAGCACTACTGAAAGAAAGGATATTGCGGAGACATGGCTTAGCCACAGCCTGGGGGATGTTTCCAGAATGAGATTTTTCACTCTGCAGCGGAGTGTGCGCTGATATGAAACTTCCTGGCAGATTAAAACTGTGTGCCCGACCGAGACTCGAACTCGGGACCTTTGCCTTTCGCGGGCAAGTGCTCTACCAACTCAGCTACCGAAGCACGACTCACGCCCGGTACTCACAGCTTTACTTCTGCCAGTACCTCGTCTCCTACCTTCCAAACTTTACAGAAGCTCTCCTGCGAACCTTGCAGAACTAGCACTACTGAAAGAAAGGATATTGCGGAGACATGGCTTAGCCACAGCCTGGGGGATGTTTCCAGAATGAGATTTTTCACTCTGCAGCGGAGTGTGCGCTGATATGAAACTTCCTGGCAGATTAAAACTGTGTGCCCGACCGAGACTCGAACTCGGGACCCTTGCCTTTCGCGGGCAAGTGCTCTACCAACTGAGCTACCGAAGCACGACTCACGCCCGGTACTCACAGCTTTACTTCTGCCAGTACCACGTCTCCTACCTCCCAAACTTTACAGAAGCTCTCCTGCGAACCTTGCAGAACTAGCACTACTGAAAGAAAGGATATTGCGGAGACATGGCTTAGCCACAGCCTGGGGGATGTTTCCAGAATGAGATTTTTCACTCTGCAGCGGAGTGTGCGCTGATATGAAACTTCCTGGCAGATTAAAACTGTGTGCCCGACCGAGACTCGAACTCGGGACCTTTGCCTTTCGCGGGCAAGTGCTCTACCAACTCAGCTACCGAAGCACGACTCACGCCCGGTACTCACAGCTTTACTTCTGCTAGTACCTCGTCTCCTACCTTCCAAACTTTACAGAAGCTCTCCTGCGAACCTTGCAGAACTAGCACTACTGAAAGAAAGGATATTGCGGAGACATGGCTTAGCCACAGCCTGGGGGATGTTTCCAGAATGAGATTTTTCACTCTGCAGCGGAGTGTGCGCTGATATGAAACTTCCTGGCAGATTAAAACTGTGTGCCCGACCGAGACTCGAACTCGGGACCTTTGCCTTTCGCGGGCAAGTGCTCTACCAACTGAGCTACCGAAGCACGACTCACGCCCGGTACTCACAGCTTTACTTCTGCCAGTACCTCGTCTCCTACCTTCCAAACTTTATAGAAGCTCTCCTGCGAACCTTGCAGAACTAGCACTACTGAAAGAAAGGATATTGCGGAGACATGGCTTAGCCACAGCCTGGGGGATGTTTCCAGAATGAGATTTTTCACTCTGCAGCGGAGTGTGCGCTGATATGAAACTTCCTGGCAGATTAAAACTGTGTGCCCGACCGAGACTCGAACTCGGGACCTTTGCCTTTCGCGGGCAAGTGCTCTACCAACTGAGCTACCGAAGCACGACTCACGCCCGGTACTCACAGCTTTACTTCTGCCAGTACCTCGTCTCCTACCTTCCAAACTTTACAGAAGCTCTCCTGCGAACCTTGCAGAACTAGCACTACTGAAAGAAAGGATATTGCGGAGACATGGCTTAGCCACAGCCTGGGGGATGTTTCCAGAATGAGATTTTTCACTCTGCAGCGGAGTGTGCGCTGATATGAAACTTCCTGGCAGATTAAAACTGTGTGCCCGACCGAGACTCGAACTCGGGACCTTTGCCTTTCGCGGGCAAGTGCTCTACCAACTGAGCTACCGAAGCACGACTCACGCCCGGTACTCACAGCTTTACTTCTGCCAGTACCTCGTCTCCTACCTTCCAAACTTTACAGAAGCTCTCCTGCGAACCTTGCAGAACTAGCACTACTGAAAGAAAGGATATTGCGGAGACATGGCTTAGCCACAGCCTGGGGGATATTTCCAGAATGAGATTTTTCACTCTGCAGCGGAGTGTGCGCCGATATGAAACTTCCTGGCAGATTAAAACTGTGTGCCCGACCGAGACTCGAACTCGGGACCTTTGCCTTTCGCGGGCAAGTGCTCTACCAACTCAGCTACCGAAGCACGACTCACGCCCGGTACTCACAGCTTTACTTCTGCCAGTACCTCGTCTCCTACCTCCCAAACTTTACAGAAGCTCTCCTGCGAACCTTGCAGAACTAGCACTATTGAAAGAAAGGATATTGCGGAGACATGGCTTAGCCACAGCCTGGGGGATGTTTCCAGAATGAGATTTTTCACTCTGCAGCGGAGTGTGCGCTAATATGAAACTTCCTGGCAGATTAAAACTGTGTGCCCGACCGAGACTCGAACTCGGGACCTTTGCCTTTCGCGGGCAAGTGCTCTACCAACTGAGCTACCGAAGCACGACTCACGCCCGGTACTCACAGCTTTACTTCTGCCAGTACCTCGTCTCCTACCTTCCAAACTTTACAGAAGCTCTCCTGCGAACCTTGCAGAACTAGCACTACTGAAAGAAAGGATATTGCGGAGACATGGCTTAGCCACAGCCTGGGGGATGTTTCCAGAATGAGATTTTTCACTCTGCAGCGGAGTGTGCGCTGATATGAAACTTCCTGGCAGATTAAAACTGTGTGCCCGACCGAGACTCGAACTCGGGACCTTTGCCTTTCGCGGGCAAGTGCTCTACCAACTGAGCTACCGAAGCACGACTCACGCCCGGTACTCACAGCTTTACTTCTGCCAGTACCTCGTCTCCTACCTTCCAAACTTTACAGAAGCTCTCTTGCGAACCTTGCAGAACTAGCACTACTGAAAGAAAGGATATTGCGGAGACATGGCTTAGCCACAGCCTGGGGGATGTTTCCAGAATGAGATTTTTCACTCTGCAGAGGAGTGTGCGCTGATATGAAACTTCCTGGCAGATTAAAACTGTGTGCCCGACCGAGACTCGAACTCGGGACCTTTGCCTTTCGCGGGCAAGTGCTCTACCAACTTGTGTCGTGAGTTCTACGCCACACACGAACCTACCATCAGCTCTTACCAACACAAGTTGGGAATCATCAGAGCAGGCCACGATTTTCCAGTCTTCTAGAATCTAGCCGTTATGATCACGAGCCCAGGAGAGGTGCTGCAGGCCGTGTCGTGATGTTGGCACAGGCACTGGCGTCGGTTGGCTGCTGCCGTAGCCCGTTATCGCTACACTTCGTCGCATTGTCCTAAAGTATACGTTCGTCATATGTCCCTCATTGATTTCTGCGGTTATTTCAAGTTGTGTTGCTTGTCTGTTAGCAGTGACAACCCTAAGCAAATGCCGCTGCCCTCGGTCGTTGAGCAAAGGCTGTCAGCCACTGCGTTGTGCGTGCTCAGGGTAATGGGTGAAATTTGGTATTCTCGGCATGCTTTTGATACTGTAGATCTGCTAACGATTTGCGAAATTGAATGTCCCTTGCGTCTAGCTCCAACTATCATTCCGTTTTCAAAGTCTGTTAATTCCCATCGCAGCCGGCCGTTGTGGCCGAGCGGTTCTAGGCGCTTCAGCCCGGAACCGCCCTGCTGCTACAGTCGCAGGTCCGAATCCTGCCTCGGGCATGTACGTGTGTGATGTCCTTAGGTTAGTTAGGTTTAAGTAGTTCTAAGTTCTAGGGGACTGATGACCTCAGATGTTAAGTCCCATTGTACTCAGAGCCATTTGAATTAGAATTTGAATTCCCATCGTGCGGCCATAATCACACTGGAAATCTTTTCACATGAATCACCCGAGCACAAATGATAGATCTGCCTACGCACTGTCCTTTTATACCTTGTGTACACGATAAAGCAGCCATCTGCATATATGTATATCGCTATCCCACGACTTTTGTTACGTCAATGTAATAATTTCGTGTGACTCAATGGCCTGGTGCCAGTCTTTCAATTGGTACCGCTTCGGTGACTTGTGTGCCCTAACCTGCCCCAATAACCCTACCAGAACAACAGACCTACAGTTCAACGTAGAATCGGAATGTCTTGTCGTTTCTGGCTTATATTCACATCACTGAGTGATGGAGGCTATCTAAAAGGTAAACTAAAATATTCCGTAATCCAATTGGGGTTCAAACCCGCGACTTTTCAGTTTCTAGTCACGCGCGTTAACACCATTTCCGACTCATGTACTCGTATACAACGATTTCAACAGTTTCATCAAATGGCTAATCGTAGAGAAAGAAATAACTAAACTATGCACTGTAATATATTTCATTCCAGTCGTTGGTCGAAAAGTTAGAATGCAACGTGAGGCAGCATCAGATTGACAGATAAGCTTAAACAGAGGACTAATCCCTTCAGTCCTGATCTCTCGTGAATGCGAGAGCGATTAATGCAAATGTGCTAGCCAGAAGCAGCATGCCTTTCCAACACGTAACCTTTGATTTTTCAGCAGCTGCCCCAATCACACGCAGCTTTACTCTGCCTCATCGCATTGCCCGGCCGCGAGAAGAGCCGCAATTTATTTCAAACACGATGCAGAATGCCCCCGTATACTGTTACGCGTAAACGTGAAAGAACGCGTAATTACGACTATTCACTTTGATACGGTGTAATGTTGTCCAGTTTAAATAACGCCATAAAAGTCCACAACTGCCGACGGTATGCTAAAGTTTGCTTTTGTGTTTGCTTTTAATTGGAAATCGGTGTTACAGAATTTAATGCCGTGCCTGGTAGCGCGTTTGTGGGCGTAGCACCTTTGTTGTGTCTATAGTATACAGAAATATATCTGTTGTTTGATCGTTTGTATCTACTTGCAATACGCCACACTCTGTGATTATGACGAACTCTTTTTATTCGTACCATGCTATATATATATATATATATATATATATATATATATATATATATATATATATATATATAGTGTCCCAGCTATCTTGTCCACCCAAAATATCTCTGGAACAATAACAGCTATCGGAAAACGACTTTCACTGGTATCAATGTAGGGCTGGGGCCCATGAATGTACATATTTGGAAACATTCTAAAACGAAATCATATGTGTTTTTTAACACAAAATTATGTTTTCTTAAATGGACCTCCTATATTTTTTCTTCAGCAATCCATAGCATGACAAAGCACATACACAATGGCATTGATTGCATCGCAATATTCCCATTACATCCCGAGATATTGAGACGCGAAGTTGACGCTTGAAACATCCGACATGCGCTGCTAGCGCACGTCCTGAGGCTCAGGCGTGAGCCCCATGCTGCCCGTAATCGCGATTTGATTGACATGTGTAATCACACTTCCATACTTATCAAGAGGTCCGAAACGAATAATACGGTTTGCTGCCATCAACACTCATAAGCACATAATGGTTTTCCTCTTGCACCTTTTACGTATCTACGTACACAATATGAACCAGTACCGATCGGTGTACACCCATTCAGGTTGTCTTATTTAGCCTGCACACCCAAAATAAGGTTTATCTAATGCGTTATATGACCCATTGTGCCTGTCGCGCAGGGCCTGGCTCTACCTATTCAAGTGTCCAACGTAGTTCCCACTACTGCCACAGTTACCACTTCGCCTTGTTTATGATTTGTGACCCATGCAAACTCCTGTACTCCACCACCCTCCGAGCATCCCATTTGTTGTTGCTTTGGCTTGCAGTACACCGCTTGCCAATGTAGTCGTGCATCAGAGTAATCCAGTGACGGCACGGAGGTAGTACACAATGTGAATAAACGTTGTGTTGTGGAACTTATACTGTACAGTATAATGTACACACATGAAGATATGGTAGAAATGCTGCTGATCTATGGAGAATGTACGTTGACGGGAAATACGTTATGAGATTGCTTGTTTGTTGATAGTACTGTTAGCGAACATTATGATTATTAAGTTAATATGTCTGTTTTCTACCCTACTCTACATACCTGTACTGTACCCTGTTGTTGGTGGACGAAATGCTGTTCAGGTAGAACGACTGTACAGAAGACGATTCCCTGACAAGCCATCGCCTTCGCGCCGGATGTTTGGTCGTCTCACATCTCGTCTACGTGAAACGGAAAGCTTAAATCCAAGACCTCGACATCGTCCTAGAACACGCACAGATGAACGTGCTGAAGTTGCTGTGCTCTCTACCATAGCTGTGAATCCTCAAATCAGCACACGTCAAATTGAACGTGAAGTTGGTGTGTCGAAATCAAGTGCACAGCGTATTCCTAAACGTCATTAATTTCATCCTTATCATGTTGATTTACACCAGGATCTTCATGGAAATGACTTCCGCAATAGGGTAACTTCTGACTAATCCAAATTTTTTTGCAGATGTTCTCTTTACCGACGAGGCATCATTCTCCAATAAAGGAATTGCCAATGTGAGGAATTTGCATTATTGGTCCGCAGACAATCCAAAATGGCTCCGTCAGGTAGAGCATCAACGTCCGTGGAAAGTTAATGATTGGTGTGGGATTATTGGAGATACCATTATCGGACCTTTCTTTATAAATGGCATCCAAAATGGCAGACAATACTCCAGATTTATACGACACAATCTTCCTGTTCTCTTGGACACCGTACCTCTGAACCGGAGAATGGTCATGTGGTATCAGCATGACGGGTGCCCTGCGCATAACGCCTTACGAGCACGACGACTTCTGAACCGTAAGTTCCCTGGTAGGTGGATTGGACGAGGTGGCCCAGTTAGGTGGCCTGCCCGATCTCCGGAACTTACACCGCTGGATTATTTTCTTTGGGGAGCAGTGAAGGATGCTGTTTACCAACATGAACCAACAATACCAGAGGACATGAAGCAACGCATTATTGATGCTTGTACAGCCATCAAAGAGGAAACAGTAGCACGAAGTAGGGCATCCTTCATCCGCAGAGTGACCCTATGTATGCAAGCCAATGGGCATCACTTTGAGCATGAGATGTGAACGCTATGTTTAGTATGTAGTGCTGGTATCACAGTGGAAGTTTCTACAAAGGGCCATTTTGCCCAGTGATGTTAAGAAACATTTGTTTGCAACAATTTGTCATTTAACGCATTAGATAAACATAACATTGATAATTATGTGATGATAAAACTAATTGGTTAAACATGTTTACATTCATCTTCTATGTCCCACCTGAACTTCCCAAATCAAAACATTTTTACCTAAACAACGGTAAAACTTTTAGTCCACTTGCTCGTTTCACTAAAACCATCAACATGAATTTTACTATTACGAGTGAATGATTGACTGTCACTTGCGCTAGATCTACAGTAAAGTAAAGTTTTAACGTTGAACTGCATTACCTTTTTAGTAACGAATTAACGATAAGCGAAGTTAACTTTGTGACTAACGTTGCGGTACACAGATATATTACAGAACCGCATCACCCGTAGCCTATGGGATAAATACCTGCTGGAATGTACGACGTTAGTGCAGGATGGCAGCAGACCGTATTATTCGTTTTGGACCTCTTGATAAGTATGGAAGTGTGATTACGCATGTCAATCACATCGCGATTACGGGCAGCATGGGGTTCACGCCTGAACCTCAGGACTTGCGCTAGCAGCGCATGTCGGGTGTTTCAAGCGTCAACTTTGCGTCTTAATATCTCGGGATGTAATGGGAATATTGCGATGCAATCAACGCCATTGTGTATGTGCTTTGTCATGCTATGGATTGTTGAAGAAAAAATATAGGAGGTCCATTTAAGAAAACATAATTTTGTGTTAAAAAACACATATGCTTTCGTTTTAGAATGTTTCCAAATATGTATATTCATGGGCCCCAGCCCTACATTGATACCGGTGAAAGTCGTTTTCCAATAGCTGTTATTGTTCCAGAGATATTTTGGGTGGACAAGATAGCTGGGACACCCTGTATATATATATATATATATATATATACAACCAATTCTTTTTTACTGAGTAGCTGGAGACGCTAATATATATATATATATATATATATATATATATATATATATATATATATATATATATATACACAACCAATTCTTTTTTACTGAGTAGCTGGAGACGCTAAAACTCGTCCGTCGCCCAATATTGCTGATATGCTATACCTTGTATTACCTGCACTAAATAGTAGTAGACTAAAACTTAACATTAAATACAAACGTTTATTAAATATCACTATCACTGAAGGATGGGTTACACCTCAAGAGGCATAGTAAGAATGAAGGAGGGAAAAGACTATGCTTAAAGCAGCATAGGAAAGGGCTTGGACTGTTTATCAAGAAAAACTCTAAGCTGTATTACCTGACAGGCCGATTACAAATACAGATCTCCTTAAAATCGTCAAAAAATTCAAAACCGCAAGATTTCGTGGAGTGCTTGTAGAGAATACATTGCCAAAATCGATGTAGAAATCCAAAGAATGTGGGTTTGTAAATTTAGATGTTACACGAGGATCTGGGACCTACTGGGTTGCATATGTTTAAAAAATAGAAAATTTACAATCGCCTGAAGAATTGCACCGTTACTTGTATGTTCTACAACTTTCGATGCTCCCAAGACTTTGATTATAGCTCTGTGGAAAAATCTGCTAATGTTCTCCCTGAAGATTGTATAAAAACGAGCAGCAAATACATCTCTGCGTCATTTGAGGCTAGATGTGATACCATATACACTCTAAAAGAACAATCATGAGTATTAACCCTCGAGTCAGCTCTCCCATTCTTGCTAGGTTAGCGTTTATTCCGCACCAATCTATCACATATCATTCACTTCAGGAGGGCCATATTTAAAGAATACCTAATTTAATAGTATTTTGTTATTACAAATTGTTTAATTGAGGATTTTTGTTACAGACAGCATGCTTCTAGGAGCATTATATATAGGAGTCCATTATAATAATAACAATAAAAGTCTGCTAACTTTATGAGGCAAAGCATTTTGTTTATTATTTCAATTAAACGGTTTTTTGTTAAGATTCACAATTTCTAACTTCATTGTTGTTGTTGTTGTGGTCTTCAGTCCGAAGACTTGTTTGATGCAACTATCCATGCTACTCTATCCTACGCAAGCCTCTTCACCTACGAATAACTACTGTTATTTACATCTTTCTGAATCTGCTTACTATATTCATCTCTTGGTCTCCCTCTACAAGTTTAAACCCCCACGTTTCCCTCTAATACAAAACTAGCGAACCCTTGATGGCTCATAATGTGTTCTCTCAACTGATACCTTTTTCTAGTCAGGTTGTGCCACAAATTTCTTTTCTCCCCATTTCTATTCAGTACCACCTGATTAGCTACAGAATCTACCCACATAATCTTTAGCAATCTTCTGTAGCACTACACTTCTAAAGCTTCTACTCTCTTCTAGTCTAATTTGTTTAGCGTCCATGTTTCACTTCCATACATGGCTACCCTCCACACAGATACTTTCAGAAAAAGACTCCCTAATACTTAATCTATACCCAGAATTAACACATTTCTCTTCTTCAGCAACGCTTTTCTCGTCATTGCTGGTCTACATTTTTATATGTTCTCTGCTTTGGCCATCATCAGTTATTTTGCTGCCCAAATATCAGGACTCATTTACTACTTTAAGTGTCTCATCTCTTAATCTAATTCCCTCAGCATCACCTGATTTAATTGGAATACATTTCATTATCATGGTTTTGCTTTTTTTATGTTCATTTATCTCCTTATTTCAAGACACCGTCTTTCTGTTCAACTGCTCTTCCAAGTCCTTTGCTGTCTCTGACAGAATTAAATGTCATCGCAAATCTCAAAGTTTTTACTTCTTGTAACTGAACAGCAATTCCTACTCCAAATTTTTCTTTGGTTTCCTTTACTGCTTGTTCAATGCACAGATTGAATAACATCACGGATAGGCTACATCCCTTTTCAACCACTGCTTCCCTTCATGCCACTCGACTCTTATAACTGCCTTCTGGTTTCTGTACAAGTTGTGTATAGCGTTTTGCTCCCTGTATTTTATCCTAATACCTTCAGAATTTCAAAATAAGCATTCCAGTTAACACTGTCAAAAGCTTTCCATAAATCTAGAAATTCTATAAACGTAGGTTTGCAATTCCATAACCTATCTTCTAGGATAAATCGTAATTTTATTATTGAATACATTTCTGCAGAATCCAAACTAATCTTTGCTGAGGTTGGCGTCTGCCAGTTTTTCCAGTGTTCTGTAAAGAATTCGTATTATTATTTTGCAACAATGGCTTATTAAACTTCATTATAATAAACAAAAATGTTTTACATTGTTTTGCTTTTACTGGCATTGCAGATTTTCTTCAATTTACTCTGTCTCTTCATATGACACACATCCCGTTTGCAAGCAACTATTGCCTTCACTATAATCATCTTCAGGAGCGTACTGCTGCTCACTTTGTGAATCATGCCCACTATAGTCAATGGTTTCATCTTCATCAGAAATATCAGAACCCCCATCTGAATACACTATTTCAATGTCGGAATTCATATTTAGTAACTCATAAATTCGCCAGTTGTGATGTTTTTCGTGACCTGAGCAAGAAGACACAAGAAGTGAAAGTAGAAAAAGTGACACACTGACTTTTAAACTTCTCACAGACGCACTACATATGTTCCTAAATGTTAAAATCTATCAGCACGGTACCCGAAGCAATGATAAAGAAATATCTGTTTTCTTGGACCCAAAAAGGATCTAAACTCGCAAAAATTAAACTTATCTTATATTTGGCATAATTCATATGTCAGCATGCTTGCTGGAGGGTTAAGCATAAATTACTTGTTGCCAATAGATCTAAGAAAGGAGGAATGGATTATTGCATTAATCGGTCTTGAAACATATAACAGAATTCCTACTATGACCAAAGTGAACAATAAACTACATCCAGGAAATAGCAAATTTGTGAAAATACGCCCTGGCTCATACTAAACTGACGATTCAAATGTACTTATAAAATGGTCTGTAAAAGGATTTGAGCTATCTATAAATACTGATGAGTTTAAACAGAGATCAAAACGACAAAAAATACAATAGACTTTAGCCAGGATACTTCAGGAGGACCACTACTCTGTTTCTCAAGGTTTCAAGTTTCAGAGAACAACACTATTAAAACTTATGAGTCATAACAACCAGTGAGTATATAATCAGTTAGCAGAATATGTGCTGAGTGTAATATCATGACAGATTCGTATCTCAGTGACAGATTAATTCAAACGATCCACTGCTTCTTCCCTATAGTAGGATCATGGTGCAAACTTGTTGATGTGTGAAGCAACCACATATACCTCCCAGAGACTGTTCAGACATTAGACTATCATGAATTGAATACTGTTTACCAGGATAGGAATCTAGTCAATTTTTGTGGACAGAAAATTGCTATACATCTTCACCTGAAGCAGCAGCGTGGGTGTAAGGTATAAAGTTAATGCACACAGCCACCTGTACTTCGCAGTGGAAGCACAACGTGGTAGCTTGGGAGAATTGCAAGTTCCTTAAATCGACAGAATTGAAACTACAGTATGACAACACTCAATATAACACGCACAGTTCAATATGATGATCGAATGATTCATTAGAAATATTTCTCCCACAAATCTTTTGCTTTGGAGATATTTAATAATAATGACATAATGGTTCACATTTAACACCTAGTTGATTTAACAATTCCAAGAAACAGTTTCCCATATTTGGAAGGAACATTTGCAAAGAAGGAATGAAGTCCTAAAGTATCATCAGAACTTATACATAATGCAGTTCGCCTTTCTATTTCAAGGAATAAGATATGAACTTAATGGCATCATATTAGACCACATGAGAGATGTTGGAATCACACCAACTCTCAAAATGAATGTTTCCATCTCAACTTCAGACTTTAATGGTCTACAAATGCAGGATAATTCTTAGAAAAAATAATTAGTGATCACTTTAGTGTTTGAATTCTGCTCAAAATTTTTATAGGGTACTTTGAAGATAGTAGCTGAATCACCATAAAAACTAAACAAGAACTAATTCTGGTTCAAAGTGCGATGGATAATAATTTGTACAGTCAAGGAAGCAATAAGAGAATAAAATTGTGTTGGAGAAATTGGTATGAAAAATACCTTATAAGTTTGAAATAGACAGGGAGTATCTCAAACCAATGTAATAGTGTACTTGAATTCTATATCTTACCAATACAATGCTATACAGCTGGATTACTCTAACAGCAGTATCTGACTACTGTATAATATTTATGTGGGTTTTTGTTAATCTTATAATGAGGGTATGAATTCAGATGCTTGCACAGAAACTTAAAAAATTAATTTCAATTGTCATGATAGTTTGCTCAAAGCAAAACGAAATTAAAAAGTTGAGCTCAATAGACACTTATTGAATCTGAAACGTTAGACAATTTCCCTCCAAGCATCGCTACATATGCATTACTGGTACATGAGTTTGTCATGAATTATTCCCCAATAACTGGGATTGTACAACAGGTTGTATAAATGCCGCTTAACATCTGAGGCATTTCACGATGACACCTCAGAATTTAACATCATAGTGCACACACAGGGCTTCTGCAACGCGAGTGGGTAACTTCTGTTCAAGGATACTGCCTCCGTCACATTCACAAACACTGCTTGTGTAATAATGACGTTCTCCACAATTGTTGCATCGCCCAGTCCGTTCAGAACGGTAAAATGTGCCAAGCCTCGAAAAACTGCAATGTTGTTAAAGAGCTTCCAGTACAGAAAATTCTGGAACATTTTTGGAATGTCATACAAACATGTGATGAGATCGCTCCAAATCTTTCACCACATAGGGAGCATTGTTTATGTGAGAGGACGTGAGAAGATGTCATGGATACACGAGATCTACATAAAAATGTCTGTTTGGAAACACTCAATTTATTCAATTACTCGAGGAAATGTACGGTGGAGATGACGAAAATGGTTTTATGTATGCTTCAGGTAATGTAAAAGCACTTTTGAGTTGTCAATAAATGAAATTTATTTCTAAAAACTTTGTATTTATTCAACTTTTCCTTTCTCCTCTTCTGCCACATACAAGTTTCAGAATTGGTTCGGGTAAGTATTTATTTTCATCCACACATTGCGTGTGGAGTTCACAGCATGCAGGCTGGCGTGTACCAGTCTCCAGAGACGATATCAGCTGCATGACAGCAGCCAGCCATTGCGGAAATCTGAGTGATGCCAGACGCCCACCTACTGTTTTACTGGTGGAATGAGAGATTGACACTACTTGCTACCTGTAAGAGATTGATTCAACACACCGAAACAGGTGCCTGTGCATTACTACATATAATATAGTATCCTTTGAGCAGTGCAGTAACAGCTGAAGCACGATCTGACAACAGTATTCCAGTGCCCATTGCCTACACATGGCCTCACAGCTGAAGTGCATGGTGATTACAGTTTTGTCGAAACGAACCTGCCGGCTTCCACGCAGTGGGGATTAATTACCTTTGTTTCCTACTGGTTCAGTCTAGCACAGAACGCGGGTGTAACAGGTTTTCTGGGTTTAAACAAGAGACTTTTGGTGCCAGAAATCATTCCAGCACTAGTCTCAACTATAATAACATCCGCAGAGCTAGTCTTATAACAGAGATGTATGCCATTCAGGGAATGACTATGATGCTTTACATGCAACCTGATTGAAGTTGACATAATTCCCAGTCTGCCTACATCAGCACATCAAGATGAGTAAAGAAAGAAATATCTGATCTCTCTCTGTGTACACCTATCTGTGTGATGCTTGAATGACACCATCCCTCTTTTTCTTAATATAGATATTTACTGTGAGCTCCTGGGGCTAGACTCAAACTAAAGACAGTCAAATACATAGGTGTTATTAGTAATACATAAAAGTGGTGCATAATTACACATACATACAGTGCTTATGAAATGTTATTACTTATTCTAGTAAACTGTATAATATTACAAAGATGCGGCACAGGGTAAGTACTGCTAACATTTCCCAACCCATGATGTTATGACGCCGTGTTCTAGTGGGAATTCAACGGAATGAGTTCCTATTAATAATGAATGTATAGTTACGTAGTGACTGATACTTCTTCTTCCTCTATAATAACTTACATTTGCGTGCATTGCTTATGACGTGTTCTGGTTTATTCCCAGATGCTGTCGATGACGACATGGCTATGGGGGATGGGTCGACATCACAGCTGCAGAGATACAACTGAATGACCTATCCAACGCAATGAATCCTTTCTCCAATGTGAGTTCGTGAGGAGTGATTCCAACTGTCAAGGGGCAGATACCTAAGCATTTTTGCCTCTTCTGCGATACCAAACATTTTACTCATTCATGCATTACTAGGGTTTTTTTCTCGGTGCGCTGAGTAACGATTTTGCAATGAAGGAGAACGATAATGATTTGGAAATGCCGCTAAAGAGCAGTTCACTAATATAGATACCAATGAACTACTATGTAAGTACCAGAAATTATTATCCTGGACAGCTGCATATGTCTATTCAGAATCGTTGCACAATATACTTGTCAATATCGTTCATCCATTGCAGGAGTATTGGAATCATCCAGATGCAGGCTTGCACCAAAAAATTATGGCTCAACATACTGATGATGCTTTTGTCACACCCTTCAACACCGCATGCAGGCCAGTTAACACCCTCTACCCCTCAGCTAGGTCCATTGATGATGCGATCACAGTGCCCTGGGTCATGTCAGCACCGGCCACCACATCGACATTGGCCATCACCTCACCCTGGCTGTAGCAACACTCTCCCAGCCTCTGCTGTTGAATGAGCACCTGGGTGGACACATGAGTGCTCCAAACTATTCTGTGGCTGCAGGCATTTTTGTAGAGCTGGATCTCGCAAGCCCACGTAGATAACTCTAATATTGACTACCAAGACCCTGCCACTTTCCTTAAGTGTGTTAACGCATCTTGGAAAGCGAGCTTCCTCCGACACATTAACGACCCATGGTATCTCGTCATTAAGTGTAGAGCAATTCTATGCTGTGAGCTCATGCACCATCAAAAGAAGTTAATCATGGCACTGAAGAGAAGACAGTTGTCTACCTTTTGGAAGAAAAGGGAGTGATATCGTGGAATGACTCAATGACACTTTGATTCAGAACTTAGCATGAGTGTCATACTGGGCCATTTTTACGAAGTGCAGGGAAGAGTGTCAGGTAAGGCACGTAGCGGTGTACTCCACCTCAATGTGTACTTGCATGTCTATGATCCAGTAAAAAGGGGATGGGTGTACAGTTCTGTACCCATTCCAAGGGATATTTCCGCCAACCATGCATCTATTCATGTCCAGAGCCTAGATGAGAGTGATGAATTCTGCTTTGTGTGGTTGCTTCTCCCTTGTGATAGAAATGTTCATCCTGAGCATATGTCTATATACCAAACATCTAACATTTGCGAACATTACAACCTCCATGGTATCATATTGTCCATTCAACTCCAGTATACACTAAAATTTGAAATGCAGAATAAAGATTATTTAGTGCATGTTCCATGGCCTGACAATAGATGAAAGCAAGTCAGAATAAGACTAAGAAAAGATGTAAAGCGTAGTCAGACCCCTCTCCTTTTCCAAAGCACCCTTTCAGTGGCACAAACACATACATTTCTTGCCATAACCCGAAGCTGAGAAACAATAGTACATCTGAATCAAAGACAAGTCCTGCCTATTTTCCTCCCAATTTAGTAAATTGAAGTGTAAACAGCCTTATTACAACAGTATTGTTCGAGACGCCTCAGCTCGTTTATTTCAACTAAGCACCTAGAGAAGCAACTAACTGATTGCTGTAGCCAGGAACTTGTATATGTGGAAATGCCTACCAGAGACAAACAAGTTCTTAAAGTTTAAGAAAGCTCACCACCAGGAGTGCTGCCCCTTTGTAGTTTACGTGGATGTAGAATGTCTCCCGCTCCTGTGGTGCATTGAGAAGATGAGGCCACTGCCTCTCACACAGTCTTGCAGAACAGCACATACAACACACAGTGTCGTATCATGTTGTATACTCATGTGATTTTAGTCTTAACAATTTTGATTCATATGTCGGAAATCATCCCATGAAATCATTGCTCTCCGAACTCAAACAATGTTCCTGGCCTATTGATGCGATTTATCACTGCGACATTCCTACGACTGAATCACAGGAGACTGATGCCTTATGTAAAAAGGCAGTTGATTGTCACATTTGTGAGCCACTGTTGGATAGAAAAGCGGAAACTCCATGTAGAGATCTCTGTCATCTAATGGGGCAGTTCCACAGTGCAGTACACAATGCATGAAACTTGAAATATCAACTGCCATAATACGTACCCTATTCCCTATTTCGCGTGGGTATTATGCCCACTTCACCACTGAACTCTTGGGTCATTTCAGTTTGGAAAAAGGTAAGTCAGTATCCCACCTAACACTGTCGATAACTACACTTCTTTTTCCACATTAATCATGTCTAAAACTATGCGCTACTTCCTGGATTCACTACGTTTTAAGCGCCTCTGCAGAAACTTGCTGAAATAATGCACCAGCAAGACATGCGTGTCACTGGAATTGCATATACTGATGATGCAAAGTTTTAGCTTGTGATGAATAAGGGAATCGCTTCATTTGAGTACCTGGATTCGCTGGAGAGTACAAAACCACACTGCCACATTTCCAGTAAATTTAAGGCAATACCACAGTGGATATAGAGAATGGACATGCAACGAATGTTTGGCAGGAATTCAGCATCCCTCATGTGGGGGCATTTGTTAGACTATACACTGACACAGATGTGTGCCTGCTTGACGACATTTTTGAGAAATTCCAGAGTGAGTGCATTGACAGATATGCAATGGATACTTCCTCTTGTTACACCATGCCAGGGCTTCCGTGGAACACCATGTTAAAAAAGACATGTCAGCACCGAACTGTTGACCAATGTTGAGGTGCAGGTCTTCCTCGAACATTGGATTTGTGTGGGACTTGGTAGTGGGTTCACAGGTACATCAAGAAAATAACACACAAATGCATGAGGATGAGTGCAAGAAATCTGATAATTTGAGTTACACTCTACACTTGGATTTAAACAACTTATATAGGGTGATTTTTAAAGTGAATGTTTATTATACCATTCACTTGAGCATTATAAGCTGTTTCCAGCACTTGCCTATTATCAAGGATTTCAAAATCAAAGCCGTATCCACAGTATAAATTGAGCTATCAGAATGAGTACGAGCGCGCACCACATTAATCATGAAGAATGTGGTGACTTCATTCCATTTTATTATGTATAACTTCGAAAATAGTATATACATATAGTGTGTCCATGAACCATGGACCTTGCCGCTGGTGGGGAGGCTTGCGTGCCTCAGCGATACAGATGGCCGTACCGTAGGTGCAACCACAACGGAGGGGTATCTGTTGAGAGGCCAGACAAACATGTGGTTCCTGAAGAGGGGCAGCAGCCTTTTCAGTAGTTGCAGGGGCAACAGTCTGGATGATTGACTGATCTGGCCTTGTAACATAACCAAAACGGCCTTGCTGTGCTGGTACTGCGAACGGCTGAAAGCAAGGGGAAACTACAGCCGTAATTTTTCCCGAGGACATGCAGCTCTACTGTATGATTAAATGATGATGGCGTCCTCTTGGGTAAAATATTCCGGAGGTAAAATAGTCCCCCATTCGGATCTCCGGGCGGGGACTACTCAGGAGGACGTCGTTATCAGGAGAAAGAAAACTGGCGTTCTACGGATCGGAGCGTGGAATGTCAGATCCCTTAATCGGGCAGGTAGGTTAGAAAATTTAAAAAGGGAAATGGATAGGTTAAAGTTAGATATAGTGGGAATTAGTGAAGTTCGGTGGCAGGAGGAACAAGACTTTTGGTCAGGTGATTACAGGGTTATAAATACAAAATCAAATAGGGGTAATGCAGGAGTAGGTTTAATAATGAATAAAAAAATAGGAGTGCGGGTTAGCTACTACAAACAGCATAGTGAACGCATTATTGTGGCCAAGATAGACACAAAGCCCATGCCTACTACAGTAGTACAAGTTTATATGCCAACTACCTCTGCAGATGATGAAGAAATAGATGAAATGTATGACGAGATAAAAGAAATTATTCAGGCAGTGAAAGGAGACGAAAATTTAATAGTCATGGGTGACTGGAATTCGTCAGTAGGAAAAGGGAGAGAAGGAAACATAGTAGGTGAATATGGATTGGGGGGAAGGAATGAAAGAGGAAGCCGCCTTGTAGAATTTTGCACAGAGCATAACTTAATCATAGCCAACACTTGGTTCAAGAATCATAAAAGAAGGTTGTATACCTGGAAGAATCCTGGAGATACTAGTAGGTATCAGATAGATTATATAATGGTAAGACAGAGATTTAGGAACCAGGTTTTAAATTGTAAGACATTTCCTGGGGCAGATGTGGATTCTGACCACAATCTATTGGTTATGAACTGCAGATTGAAACTGAAGAAACTGCAAAAAGGTGGGAATTTAAGGAGATGGGACCTGGATAAACTGAAAGACCCAGAGGTTGTACAGAGTTTCAGGGAGAGCATAAGGGAACAATTGACAGGAATGGGGGAAAGAAATACAGTAGAAGAAGAATGGGTAGCTCTGAGGGATGAAGTAGTGAAGGCAGCAGAGGATCAAGTAGGTAAAAAGACGAGGGCTAATAGAAATCCTTGGGTAACAGAAGAAATATTGAATTTAATTGATGAAAGGAGAAAATACAAAAATGCAGTAAATGAAGCAGGCAAAAAGGAATACAGACGTCTCAAAAATGATATCGACAGGAAGTGCAAAATGGCTAAGCAGGGATGGCTAGAGGACAAATGTAAGGATGTAGAGGCTTGTCTCACTAGGGGTAAGATAGATACTGCCTACAGGAAAATTAAAGAGACCTTTGGAGAGAAGAGAACCACTTGTATGAATATCAAGAGCTCAGATGGCAACCCAGTTCTAAGCAAAGAAGGGAAGGCAGAAAGGTGGAAGGAGTATATAGAGGGTTTATACAAGGGCGATGTACTTGAGGACAATATTATGGAAATGGAAGAGGATGTAGATGAAGACGAAATGGGAGATAAGATACTGCGTGAAGAGTTTGACAGAGCACTGAAAGACCTGAGTCGAAACAAGGCCCCGGGAGTAGACAACATTCCATTTGAACTACTGATGGCCTCGGGAGAGCCAGTCCTGACAAAACTCTACCATCTGGTGAGCACGATGTATGAGACAGGCGAAATACCCTCAGACTTCAAGAAGAATATAATAATTCCAATCCCAAAGAAAGCAGGTGTTGACAGATGTGAAAATTACCGAACTATCAGTTTAATAAGTCACAGCTGCAAAATACTAACGCGAATTCTTTACAGACGAATGGAAAAACTGGTAGAAGCCGACCTCGGGGAAGATCAGTTTGGATTCCGTAGAAATGTTGGAACACGTGAGGCAATACTGACCTTACGACTTATCTTAGAAGAAAGATTAAGAAAAGGCAAACCTACGTTTCTAGCATTTGTAGACTTAGAGAAAGCTTTTGACAATGTTAACTGGAATACTCTCTTTCAAATTCTGAAGGTGGCAGGGGTAAAATACAGGGAGCGAAAGGCTATTTACAGTTTGTACAGAAACCAGATGGCAGTTATAAGAGTCGAGGGGCATGAAAGGGAAGCAGTGGTTGGGAAAGGAGTAAGACAGGGTTGTAGCCTCTCCCCGATGTTATTCAATCTGTATATTGAGCAAGCAGTAAAGGAAACAAAAGAAAAATTCGGAGTAGGTATTAAAATTCATGGAGAAGAAGTAAAAACTTTGAGGTTCGCCGATGACATTGTAATTCTGTCAGAGACAGCAAAGGACTTGGAAGAGCAGTTGAACGGAATGGACAGTGTCTTGAAAGGAGGATATAAGATGAACATCAACAAAAGCAAAACGAGGATAATGGAATGTAGTCAAATTAAGTCGGGTGATGCTGAGGGAATTAGATTAGGAAATGAGACACTTAAAGTAGTAAAGGAGTTTTGCTATTTAGGGAGTAAAATAACCGATGATGGTCGAAGTAGAGAGGATATAAAATGTAGACTGGCAATGGCAAGGAAAGCGTTTCTCAAGAAGAGGAATTTGTTAACATCGAGTATAGATTTAAGTGTCAGGAAGTCGTTTCTGAAAGTATTTGTATGGAGTGTAGCCATGTATGGAAGTGAAACATGGACGATAACTAGTTTGGACAAGAAGAGAATAGAAGCTTTCGAAATGTGGTGCTACAGAAGAATGCTGAAGATAAGGTGGGTAGATCACGTAACTAATGAGGAGGTATTGAATAGGATTGGGGAGAAGAGAAGTTTGTGGCACAACTTGACTAGAAGAAGGGATCGGTTGGTAGGACATGTTCTGAGGCATCAAGGGATCACAAATTTAGCATTGGAGGGCAGTGTGGAGGGTAAAAATCGTAGAGGGAGACCAAGAGATGAATACACTAAGCAGATTCAGAAGGATGTAGGTTGCAGTAGATACTGGGAGATGAAGAAGCTTGCACAGGATAGAGTAGCATGGAGAGCTGCATCAAACCAGTCTCAGGACTGAAGACCACAACAACAACAACAACAACATATAGGGTGATTAAAAAAAACATTTACCGCCTGACGGCACATTGGACATACAGCAAGGATCAGTAATCACATAGAAACCAGCGGTCACAAACGCCATGACAGGGCGCTACGGTCTGGAGGTGGCATTGCTATACAAACATGGGTGGAGCGCATGGAGACCGTCGCCATCCATGCCATAGGAGCGTTAGGACTAACATGGCTAGCTATACATACCACAAAATGGCAGAGATGAATCTGATTTATGGCACGACCAACTGCAATGGACGAGAAGCCGTGCAATTGTATCGAGCAAAATGTCCCAATACAAAGGTTCCGTGCCACACATTGTTCGTCACCCTGCATCGCCAGCTGTGTGAAACCGGCTCGTCCCATGTGCACAAGCCAGATGCTGCTCGTCAACGAACAATGCGGACAGTTATGGCACAGGAAAGCGTTCTCGGAAGTATACACCGCCAACAAGTACACGAGGTGTATCCCACGCCACTCACATCCCCAAACCTCCATTGGCATAATGGATACCACCAAGAACAGCATCCATTTCATTTCCGACACGTACAAGCATTTCAACCAGAGGACTACAAAAGATGCATGGGACTTGTGCGGTGGTTCCTGAAGTAATCCACTGAAGCTTCATCGTGAGTATCCTCTTCACTGATAAGGTTGTGTTCTCACTCGAGGGTGTAATGAATGTTTACAAGCTACATACGTGGGGGGTTGTGAATCCATATGTATGCCACACAACGCAAATTTCAGAGACTTTAATAGGGCTGTACATTCTCCCGAACCGACTTGAAGGTCGCAATATCGCGAATTCCTGCGAGTGGTTCTGCCAGACATGCTGAACGATGTTCCCTTGTGTTGTGGGTTGGCAGGAGAGCCAACACCGGTTTTGATAGGAAGCCGAAAGGCAAGCGTTTTAGCTCACGCAGGCTGGCGTGAGGTCTGGAACAGGTCAAGGAAATTAGACTAGCAAAAAAGGACGTAGCTGTGGAATACTTAACTTCAATCCATAAATGGTGAACATCGCTCTTGACGGTACATGTTTTACAGCATCAATAGTAACTGGTAATGGCGCCTTGCTAGGTCGTAGCAAATGACGTAGCTGAAGGCTATGCTAACTATCGTCTCAGCAAATGAGAGCGTATTTTGTCAGTGAACCATCGCTAGCAAAGTCGGCTGTACAACTGGGGCGAGTGCTAGTAAGTCTCTCTAGACCTGCCGTGTGGCGGTGCTCGGTCTGCAATCACTGATAGTGGCGACACGCGGGTCCGACGTATACTAACGGACCGCGGCCGATTTAAAGGCTACCACCTAGCAAGTGTGGTGTCTGGCGGTGACACCACACCTTGCCTACTCGTCACTGCATTCGATTTCAGCACGACGGAGCCCCTGCATATTTCGGCAGATTATTGAAGGCATATCTGCAAGCAACTTTTTCTGGCCGCTGGATTGGTCGTGGTGGGCCAATCGCATGACCACCACGATCACCGGATCTGTCCCAATCGTTTTTTACCTGTGGAGGTATCTGAAGGGCCTTATATTTGAAATACCTGTTACGTCGCTGTAGGACCTAGTAGCTAGGATGTTGCCACAGCAGGATGTATTCGAGATACACCAGGTACCATTGAGAGGGTGCGCCGTTCGATACAGCGTCGATCTCACGCGTGTCTCGATGCATCTGGACAAAACGTCGAGCATCTCCTGTAGTAGGCGTCCTTTTGTACCACGTGACTAAATAACTGCAACGTCATTTAGTAGCCCTGGATGGACTTTGTGCCCCGAAAAGCCTTTGCAGGCAATAATAATGTGATTACTGATCCTTTTAGTATGCCCAGTGTGCCATGTCAGTTTGTGAAAGTATTTTTAATCACCCTGTACAGGCACACCATGCAGCAATCTCTGCCGATCTGAGGGTTTCTATGGCTATCGGATGAGTAAGTCGTCAGACTGGATATGTTCGAAGATGTGGCTGCCGATTCTGATGCAGGAGATGTCGTGGAGGCAGACCTGGCACACTGATTTGCATGTTACATGTAGAGAGCTTAGTCTCGCACCATGGCTCCATTACGAAGATGATGGCGAGGCTAGGGAAATAAGGTTCATTTTCTTCCACGCATTCAGATTTGCCCTTGGATTAACGTTGTGACCGAAACATCGAATTTGAATGAACTGTCTACAGTTCATCGCAAATAAGAATAATCTCGAAAGAACAAAGGCTAATCAGAACAGAATAAAAAGCCTTCATTCATACTTCCTAAGAAAACATGTTGAAGAAGAGGAGTGATTCTGGGGCCTTTGACATGCCAAAGTCGTCCTGGTTGCTACACGGGCTGCCTTCATTCATAAATAGTTTGTGTCGACGATAGCAAACACAAAAACACTAAAATCTCTAGCTGAAATGTACATCCATTAAATCTTTGTTGGCAGATGAAATCGGAAACACAACATCTAATATCTGATATTTCTTCATTAGCCAATAGCCAGCCCTTGCATGTTGCAGATCCATGTACTGCAAAAACTGCTCTCCTCTGTACATCACAAATTTTAATACCCGTCGCATCTGGCTTAGCCCCACCCCCCATGACCAATGGACATTGCCGTTGGTTGGGAGGCTTGCGTGACTCAGCGATACAGATGGCCGTACCGTAGGTGCAATCACAACGGAGGGGTATCTGTTGAGAGGCCAGACAAACGAGTGGTTCCTGAAGAGGGGCAGCAGCCTTTTCAGTAGTTGCAGGGGCAACAGTCTGGATGATTGACTGATCTGGCCTTGTAACACTAACCAAAACGGCCTTGCTGTGCTGGTACTGCGAACGGCTAAAAGCAAGGGGAAACTACAGCCGTAATTTTTTCCAAGGGCATGCAGCTTTACTGTATGGTTAAATGATGATGGTGTCCTTTTGGGTAAAATATTCCGGAGGTAAAATAGTCTCCCATTCGGATCTCCGGGCGGGGCTACTCAGGAGGACATTGTTATCAGGAGAAAGAAAACTGGCGTTCTACGGATCGGAGCGTGGAATGTCAGATCCCTTAATCGGGCAGGTAGGTTAGAAATTTAAAAAGGGAAATGGATAGGTTAAAGTTAGATATAGTGGGAATTAGTGAAGTTCGGTGGCAGGAGGAACAAGACTTCTGGTCAGGTGAATACAGGGTTATAAATACAAAATCAAATAGTTGTAATGCAGGAGTAGGTTTCATAATGAACAGGAAAATAGGGATGCGGGTAAACTACTACAAACAGCATAGTGAACGCATTATTGTGGCCAAGATAGATACGAAGGCCACGCCTACCACAGTAGGAAGAGATTGATGAAATGTATGCTGAGATAAAAGAAATTATTCAGATAGTGAAGGGAGACGAAAATTTAATTGCCATGGGTGACTGGAATTCAATAGTAGGAAAAGGAAGAGAAGGAAACGTAGTAGGTGAATACAGAATGGGGGTAAGAAATGAAGGAGGAAGCCGCCTGGTAGAATTTTGCACAGAGCATAACTTAATCACAGCTAACACTTGGTTCAAGAATCATAAAATAAGATGGTAGAAGCCTGAAGATACTGACAGGTTTGAGATAGACTATATAATGGTAAGACAGAGATTTAGGAACCAGGTTTTAAATTGTAAGACATTTCCAGGGGCAGATGTGGACTCTGACCACAATCTATTGGTTATGAACTGTAGATTAAAACTCAAGAAACTGCAAAAGCTGGGAATTTAAGGAGATGGGATCTGGATAAACTGCCAGAACCAGAGTCTGTACAGAGTTTCAGGGAGAGCATAAGGGAACAATTGACAAGAATGGGGGAAGGAAATCCAGTAGAAGAAGAATGGGTAGCTCGGAGGGATGAAGTAATGTAGGCAGCAGAGGATCAAGTAGGTAAAAAGACGAGGGCTAGTAGAAATCGTTGGGTAACAGAAGAAATATTGAATTTAATTGATGAAAGAAGAAAATATAAAAATTTAGTAAATGAAGCAGGCAAAAAGTAATACAAACGTCTCAAAAACGAGATCGACAAGAAGTGCAAAATGGCTAAACAGGGATGGCTAGAGGACAAATGTATAGATTTAGAGGCGTATATCGCTAGGGGTAAGGTAGATACTGACTACAGAAAAATTAAAGAAACCCTTGGAGAAAAGAGAACCACTTGCATGAATATCAAGAGCTCAAATGTAAACCCAGTTCTAAGCAAAGAAGGAAAAGCAGAAAGGTGGAAGGAGTATATAGAGGGTATATACAAGGGAGATGTTCTTGAGGACAATACTATAGGATTGGAAGAGAATGTAGATGAAGATGTAATAGGAAATATGATACTGCGTGAAGAGTTTGACAGAGCACTGAAAGACCTAAGTCGAAACAAGGCCCCGGGAGTAGACAACATTCCATTAAAACTACTGACAGCCTTGGGAGAGCCAGGCCTAACAAAACTCTACCATCTGGTGAGCAAGATGTATGAGACAGGCAAAATTCCCTCAGACTTCAAGAAGAATATAATAATTACAATCCCAAAGAAAGCAGGTGTTGACAGATGTGAAAATTACCGAACTATCAGTTTAATAAGTCACGGATGCAAAATACTAACACGAATTCTTTACAGACGAGTGGAAAAACTGGTAGAAGCTGACCTCGGGAAAGATCAGTTTGGATTCCGTAGAAATGTTGGAACACGTGAGGCAATACTGACCCTACGACTTATCTTAGAAAATAGATTAAGGAAAGGCAAACCTACGTTTCTAGCATTTGTAGACTTAGAGAAAGCTTTTGACAATGTTGACTGGAATACTCTCTTTGAAATTCTGAAGGTGGCAGAGGTAAAATACAGGGAGCGACAGGCTATTTACAATTTGTACAGAAACCAGATGGCAGTTATAAGAGTCGAGGGGCATGAAAGGGAAGCAGTGGTTGGAAAGGGAGTGAGACAGGGTTGTAGCCTTTCCCCGAAGTTATTCAATCTATATATTGAACAAGCAGTAAAGGAAACAAAAGAAAAAGTCGGACTAGGTATTAAAATCCATGGAGAAGAAACAAAAACTTTGAGGTTTGCCGATGACATTGTAATTCTGTCAGAGACAGCAAAGGACTTGGAGGAGCAGTTGGACGGAATGGACAATGTCTTGAAAGAAGGATATAAAATAAACATCAACAAAAGCAAAACGAGGATAATGGAATGTAGTAGAATTAAGTCGGGTGATGCTGAAGGAACTAGATTAGGAAATGAGACACTTAAAGTAGTAAAGGAGTTTTGCTATTTGGGGAGCAAAATAACTGACGATGGTCGAAGTAGAGAAGATATAAAATGTAGACTGGCAATGGCAAGGAAAGCGTTTCTGAAGAAGAGAAATTTGTTAACATCGAGTATAGATTTAAGTGCCTGGAAGTCGTTTCTGAAAATATTTATATGGAGTGTAGCCATGTGTAAGTGAAACATGGACGATAAATAGTTTGTACGAGAAGAGAATAGAAGCTTTCGAAATGTGGTGCTACAGAAGAATGCTGAAGATTAGATGGGTAGATCACTTAACTAATGAGGAGGTATTGAACAGAATTGGGGAGAAGAGGAGTTTGTGACACAACTTGACTAGAAGACGGGATCGGTTGGTAGGACATGTTCTGAGGCATCAAGAGTTCACCAAATAAGTATTGGAGGGCAGCGTTTAGGGTAAAAATCGTAGAGGGAGACCAAGAGATGCATACACTAAGCAGATTCAGAAGGATGTAGGTTGCAATATGTACTGGGAGATGAAGAAGACTGCACAGGATTGAGTAGCATGGAGAGCTGCATCAAACCAGTCTCAGGACTGAAGACCACAACAACAACCTCTGACTGAGACATTTGCATTCTCCATCATCCCCGAAAGTTTGTAACATCATCACAGCGTCAGTTGGTATTTCCTGGCGCAAGCCGGCGATGGGCGCAAGCCATTGAAGCTATACGTCAGCTTGTACATTAAACGTGTTAAAAGTCTTCCGTCTGTTTTTATTAGAAGTGTCACTGCACAAGTTAATTTTATTATTAAACAAAGGAGAAGTTCATTCACATTTCACAATGGCTGGGGAAAAATTACACGTATTACAATAAAATATCCAAACTTTTTCCTCAGTTTTGTTATTAAAATAGATATCTACGTAGTCCATATAGTTTCATAGTTTTGTAGCAACAGGAACCTAAGGAGACAAATTTTCTTACATCCTTTTATTATTATTTCGGTTAGAATGGTGAAATTTAAATGGAAACGCCTAAGAGAGAGTTACAGAGAAGAACTTTGAAAAACTTGGCGATGTAAGATTAGGTGATGCAAGGAAAAGTCCATTAAAACACAATTTCAAATGGCTCTGAGCACTGCGGGACTTAACTTGTGAGGTCATCAGTCTCCTAGAACTTAGAACTACTTAAATCTAACTAACCTAACGACACCACACACACCCATGCCCGAGGCAGGATTCGAGCCTGCGACCGTAGCGGTCGCGCGGTTCCAGACTGTAGCACCTTAGAACCGCTCGGCGACACCGGCCGGCAAAACACAGTTTCACTTGGCCTTAGTTTCACCACATCAATTGCTTAAAAGATGTTTTAATTCCAATCGTTATGCATAGTTTCCTATCGATGGTAACAGAACAAGCGAGCTAAATGGGACTATATTAAACAGTTTCACTTTTCGATCTGCCTGTGTCACAAGGTGAAGATTAGCTCTAGTTGGTGAATCGTCGCCACTGCCAAGTACCGCATAATTAAAAAAAAAAGAAAACCCTGTGGAAAAATATTAACAGAGAATTTTAACAGCTCAAGAAGAACAAATTAGCTTTGATGAAGGTACATCAAGATTCCATCCAAGATGATGACACTGGTTATTTCCTGAAGAGTCTCAAGAGGGCAATAAACGCCCTTCTTCTTCATCTAAGTCTATACTCCATGAACCACTGTGAAGTGTATGGCAGAGGGTATGTCCCATTGCAACAATTATTAGGGCATCTTCCCGTCCCATTCATGTATGGAACGAGAGAAGAATGATTGTTTAAATGCCTCCGTACATACTGTGATTAATCTTGTTCTCGCGATCCCTCAGTGAGCGCTACTTATGGAGTTGTAAGATATTGCTAGAGTCATCGTTTCACGCCAGTTCTTTAAAGAGGGCTTTGTAAGTACGCTTTGTCGAGATAGTTCGCGGCCATTTTCAAAAATATGTCAGTTCAGTTTCTAAAGTATCTCTGTGACACTTTTCCAAGGGCAAAACAAACCTATGCCCATTCGTGCTGCCCTTCTTTGTAAACGTTCAATATCCCTCGTTAACCCTATCTCGTATGGGTCCCACACATTTGTGCAGTACTCTAGAATGGGTCGCACGAGTGATTTGTAAGCAGCCTTCGTTGTAGACTGATTGCATTCCCCCCAGTATTCTAACAATAAGCTGAAGTCTACAACCTGCGTTACACACGATTCGACAAGACCTCCTGTATAATGATGGGGACGCAGTGAGCTCTGTGCAAAGATTCCCCACAAAATACTGGGAACTAGTTAGTCTTACTTTATCATCATACATAGTTTTACCAAAAATTTGTTGTATTAAAATTTTTCTTGAATTTTCTGTAGCAGATGCTGAAGTATACAAGTGGTTCATTCGTTTTCAGAAAAGTTTTTTGGTTCTTTACGTAAAAAAAAGATCCTAAATATTCTTTAGTGTTCATAGGATGTGCCCATAACCTCGTATTTCTTTTGTGCTTCAAAACTTCATGAGTCACTGTACTGTCTAAAGAGTGCCAATCAAACACTGAAGTCATCTTTCTGTTAGATAGCACAGACCGACTACGAACAACTGGTGACTGCACCGATGTATCTACGATAGTGTATGTTAGCTGCCTAGCTGTGTGTTTTCTCTTAATGGGGAGGATCAGTCATCTCATGAAAAAAGAAAAGAAACGACACAGAAACAAAAACAAACAAAGGCAGGCACTTCTCGTGGTTTAAACTGGTTTGGACTGCATGAGGAAACAACACTAGAGCTGACACTATCAATAACAATTCGAAATGTTCAAATGTGTGTAAATTCCTAAGGGACCAAACTGCTGAGGTCATCGGTTCCTAGACTTACACACTACTTAAACTAACTTACGATAAGAACAACATACACACCCATGCCCGAGGGAGGACTCGAACCTCCGGCGGGAGGGGCCTCGCAATCCATGACATAACGCCTCAAATCGCGCGGTCACTCCGCGCGGCAATAACAATTCGTTTAGCTGGGCTGCAGTGTTTGAGACTATGTTAATTCCACCCATTATTATTCCTGTTAAAACAGAAAAATCGAAACAGAAACATTTTAGAGACAGAAAGAAGAATTTATAAATATGGCAAAGGTGAGACGAGGTAATCCAAGCCACTAGCGGAAAAATGCTCCTGTCAGAGCACAAAGAAGACGAACATGCTCCTGTTAAATGGATTCTGATTGAAAAGTGGAGGGCCAGCTGTCTCATTCTACCTTCCTCAACACTTTTAAAAATGTTCCCAAAAATTTTAGCATGCGAACATGTTCGCGCTGTTTTTAACATGTAACTAACCTCTCACTCCAACAAGCTCCCCTAACTGTAGCTCATTCACACCCACTAGTCCATCGCTGCAAGTCGCTCATACCCATCCACTGCCACTTTCCCATTCTCACTCACTTATTTAGCCCAACTTATTGATTATCATTATCTCTTTGTGTCTCTCTGTCACCGTCCCCTGTCTCACAGCCACAGTCTCCTTCGTTCTGTCCTACTACTACTGTCTGCTTTCACTGTCACCATCTCCCTGTTGCTCTCTCTTACTGCTACTGTCATTCATTTCTTCTCACTGTCGCTAACTTTCTCCTTTTCGTTGTCATTGTCATAGACTCTGTCTCTCATTGTCACTGACTCTCACCCAATCCCACTTTCTCTGTCTCTTTATTCCTATCCCATTGGCATTGCCTCCTACATTGTTTTACTATCACTGTCAACTGCGTTCCACTGCCACTCTCCCCTTCTCTTTCTCTCACACAGGCTTTGTGTCCTTCGCTCGTTCTATACCACAACCACTGTCTACTATTTTCCATTATTAATTACTTCTCCGTCTCTTTCCCATTGTCGTTGTCTTCTCTCTCAGCAAAACAAAGCGCGTATATGTTTGCATGCCAAAATTTTTGGGAAAATTCTTAAAGATGCTGAGGAAGGTAGTATGAGGCACCTGGCGCCCCACTTTTCAGTGAGAATCCTTTAAACAGGAGCATATTCGCCTTTTTGTGCTCCAATAGGAGCATTTTTCGGCTGGTTACCTTCTTTCATTCATGTCACTCATGAGAAAAGAACTTTAAGGGTCAGTAAAATATTGATAGATAACTTACGTGAAATTCAAATAACGTGCAAATAATTTCACAGCTCAGACCGGATTTTGTGTACACAAACATTTTGCATGTGCTCCAGTGCTATAACATGGGATTCCTAGGAACTTTCTGATGATAACGGAGTCACTGTGCAGAATATTTCTCCACGCTACGTCGCTTTATACACTGCGTTTGCGTCTGGCGAATTTTACGTATGTTTTACGTGTACAGGTAAGGTAACTTTGAACATCTGTAACTTGGAAACGTGTAAAGATATCAATAAAATGTTCAAGGCTGTTCGAGATCGGAATATAAAAAATATACAGTATCGTAAAAATTTCACCCAGTTGCTACGCATAGTCATCTTGGAATCTGCGTCACGGATTTGGTACCCAAAAACCATGTTGTTGGGGTATTTCTCGACACTCGATAACGGATAAAGATTTTTGGAAACGGGAAGATGGCACTTCTTGATAAATGCCTAGAGAACACAACGTTAAATTTTGAGCAATTTGCTGCGGTTACTTATTATTTAGATTTCGTATTTTATGTGCGTATTTTACGTGTACATGTAAGGTTAACTCTGAACCTCTGTATCTCGAAAACATATAAAGATACACTACGTGATCAAAAGTATCCGGACACCTGGCTGAAAATGACTTACAAGTTCGTGGCGCCTTACATCGGTAATGCTGGAATTCAGTATGGTGTTGGCCCACCCTTAGCCTTAATGACAGCTGCCACTCTCGCAGGCATGCGTTCAATCAGGTGCTGGAAGGTTTCTTGGGGAATGGCAGCTCATTCTTCACGGAGTTCTGCACTGGGGAGAGGTAGCGATATAGGTCGATGTGGCCAGGCACGATGTCGGCGTTCCAAAACATCCCAAAGGTGTTCTATAGGATTCAGGTCAGGACTTTGCGCAGGCCAATTCATTACAGGGATGTTATTGTCGTGTAACCACTCCGCCACAGCCCGCTCATCATGAACAGGTGCTCGATAGTGTTGAAAGATGCAATCGCCATCCCCGAATTGCTCTTCAACCGTGGGAAGCAAGAAGGCGCCTAAAACATCAATGTACGCTTCTGCTGTGATAGTGCCACGCAAAACAACAAAGGATGCTCGTCCCCTCCATGAAAAACTCGACCGCATCACAACCCCACAGCCTCCGAATTTTGCTGTTGGCACTACACACGCTGGCAGATGACGTGCACCGGCCATTCGCCAGACCCACACCCTGCCATCGGATCGCCACATTGTGTCCAGTGATTCGTCACTCCACACAACGTCTTTCCACTGTTCAATCGTCCAATGTTTACGCTCCTTACCCGAAGCGAGGCGTCGTTTGGCATTTACCGTGTGGCATATGAGCAACCACTCGTCCATGAAATCCAAGTTTTCTCACCTCCCGCCTAACGGTCATACTACTTGCAGTGGATCCTGATGCAGTTTGGAATTCCTGTGTGATGGTCTGGGTAGACGTCTGCCTATCACACATTACGACCCTCTTTAACTGTCGGTGGTCTCTGTGAATCAACAGACGAGGTCGGCATGTGCGCTTTTATGCTGTACGTGTCCCTTCGCATTTCCACTTCACTATCACATTAGAAACAGTGGACCTAGGGATGTTAAGGAATGTGAAAATCTCGCGTACAGACGTATGACACAAACTGACAATGTGGAGTACCTGGCAGCAGATGGCAGCACAATACACCTAATATGAGAAACGTATGTTTTGGGGGTGCCCGGATACTTTTGATCACACAGTGTATCAATAAAATTTTCAGTACGATATCGGGATCTTAGGAATAGACCGTAAAAATTTCAGTCAGTTACTGTGCATAGCCGTCATGGAATCTTCTTGATACGAAAAAATTGTAAACTTTTTTTTAGGTTCTCTGAGTGCCCGACCACGAGTTAATAACTCTAAATCTCTGTATCTCAGAAAAGGATGAAGGTATCAAGAAAATTTTCAAGGTCATTCGATAAAGGAATCTTATGAATACATTGTCAAAATTTCAGCCGCTTTCTGCGCATAGCCGTCATGGCAACCGGGACTCGGTTTTGGTATGAAATCGCCTACGAACGAATGATGCCTCCTTAAGCCCTTTAAGGTGCACCTTAAACCACGTAAAATACAAAACGAACCAAACGATCTGCCTCATTTACCCTAAGCAGGAGGAAGTGTGTAAAATTCCCACTTTAACCTGCACTGTAGGATAGTGACACTAAGATGATCCTTCTGTTGGGTATACAAATGGTCGCTAGCCCAAGGCCTAGCCAAACCACCTGACCGTAAATTTATAGCACCCATACAAGAGGTATGAGAACTGAAAGAATCCCGTTTCTATTCGCGGCGTCTTGGAACATATTAGGTAGCGCATGCTGTCGCTTTCATACCGATTACAAAGAAGTTCCACTTGGCCTTGGTTTCATCATATGAATTTTTTAAAAGAAATATTTTTCCTAAGAGCTGTGCACAATCCTTTGAAGGTGGGGATAAAGTAATAATTATATCTTGTGTTACTGCACTCTCCTATAAATGAGAAAGTGAAATGTCAAACAGGAACATTTTGTGTAGTAATCACTTCAGGTGTAGAAAAATCTATAAATGTCCTTCTATTTTTGGCATCTCTCATTTTTCCATCTCCAACAAGAAAGCAATTAAGTGAATGTTACGAACTTTTATTACAGTCAATCCACAGCAATGTCTCATCTTACATTAATTTATTCTCCTCGTCTAGTTTCATATACGAAATGTAGAGGGTGACAATTATTTAACTACATGAAATAAAATCGTCATAACTTATGAGCGGTTTGCGTTAGGACGTTCAAACTGTACGATAGGCTCCGGGGCATGATGGGAATTAGTATGAGCTGTATGGTTTGGTTTAGCGACGCAGCCCACTTTCATTTGGATGGGTTCGTCAATAAACAAAATTGGGGCATTTGGGGGACTGAGAATCAGTATTTCGCGATCGACAAGTCTCTTCACCCACAACGGGCGACTGTGTGATGTGCAATGTCCAGTCACAGAACAATCGGTGCGATATTCCTTGATGGCACGGTGACTACCGAACGGTACGTGAAGATTTTGGAAGATGATTTCATCCCCATTACCCAAAGTGACAAGTTGTGGTTCATCAAGACAGAGCTCGATCCCGTCGGAGCTGGAGAGTGCTTGATGTCCTGGAGGAGCACTTTGGGGACCGCATTCTGGCCCTGGGTTACGCAGAGGCCACTGGCATGGGCCTCAATAGGCCGCCATTTTTTCCGGGTCTAAACACATGCGACTCCTTTTTGTGGGGCTACATTAAAGGCAAGGTGTACAGCAATAAGCGGGAGGTCATCGACAGCATCGATGTTCCGACACTTCAGCGGGTCATGCAGAATTTCGCTATTCGTCTGGGCCATATCATCGCCAATGATGGCAGGCATATTGAACATGTCATAATCTAAATCCGAATATCTGTACTGACGTTTGCATGTTGAATAAAGTGTGTCCACGCCGTAGTATGTTACTAATTAACGTTTTTTCATATTGTTCCACTTAACTGTAAGATCAGGACAAAAATTAGTAGCCTTTTATGGTGTAATGGGTGGGCTACTGTAAGGCCATAGGAGATAATTGCACAGAGTCATTAGTCATCGCCAAGAGAAAATATCGTATATAATTGGGGTTTTTTGAACATGGATGATTAAAACCACGGTCCAGGATACGATACTAGGCCTGCATTCAGCGCTAGTAATTCGCTTTTCTATCTTGAAGGCGTTGACGCTGCATTAAACTCGTGGCATTGACGCCATTCAATAACTCCCATATACTTGTGAAAGATGGACATCACTTCACCACCTTTTCAAAATTTCTTTTGTACTTTTAGCTTCATCTCACTCGCAGTAGTGTACAGTCTAAAACGTAGCGAACGATAAGCTATACGCTATCACATTTTTTCAATACCAGATTTGTAAATTACACTACTGGCCGTTAAAATTGCCACACCAAGAAGAAATGCAGATGATAAACGGGTATTCATTGGACAAATATATTATACTCGAACTGACTTGTGATTACATTTTGCCGGCCGGTGTGGCCGAACGGTTCTAGGAGCTTCAGTCTGGACCGCGCGGCCGCTACGGTCGCAGGTTCGAATCCTGCCTCGGGCATGATGTGTGTGATGTCCTTAGGTTAGTTAGGTTTAAGTAGTTCTAAGTTCTAGGGGACTGATGACCTCCGATGTTGAGTCCCATAGTACTCAGAGCCATTTGAACCATTTGATTACATTTTCACGAAATTTAGGGGTATTGACCCTGAGAAATCAGTACCCAGAACAACCACCTCTGGCCGTAATAACGGCCTTGATACGCCTGGGCATTGAGTCAAACATAGCTTGGATGGCCTGTACAGGGACAGCTGCCCATGCAGCTTCAACACGATACCACAGTTCATCAAGAGTAGTGACTGGCTTATTGTGACGAGCCACTTGCTCGGCCACCATTGACCAGACGTTTTCAATTGGTGAGAGATCTGGAGAATGTGCTGGCCAGGGCAGCAGTCGAACATTTTCTGTATTCAGAAAGGCCAGTACAGGACCTGCAACATACGGTCGTGCATTATCCTGCCGAAATGTAGGGTTTCGCAGGGATCGAATGAAGGGTAGAGCCACGGGTTGTAACACATCTGAAATGTAACGTCCACTGTTCAAAGTGCCGTCAATGCGAACGAGAGGTGACCGAGATGTGTATGCAATGGCACCCCATACCATCACGCCGGGTGATACGCCAGTATGACGATGACGAATACACGCTTCCAATGTGCGTTCACCGCGATGTCGCCAAACACAGATGCGACCATCATGATGCTGTAAACAGAACCTGGATTCATCCCAAATAATGACGTTTTGCCATTCGTGCACCCAGGTTCGTCGTTGAGTACACCATCGCAGGAGCTCCTGTCTGTGATGCAGCGTCAAGGGTAACCGCAGCCTGCCGGCCGGTGTGGCCGTGCGATTCTAGGCGCTTCAGTCTTGAACCGCGTGACCGCTACAGTCACAGGTTCGAATCCTGCCTCGGGCATGGATGTGTGTGATGTCCTTAGGTTAGTTAGGTTTAAGTAGTTCTAAGTTCTAGGGGACTGATGACCACAGATGTTAAGTCCCATAGTGATCAGAGCCATTTGAACCATTTTTGGTCCGCAGCTCGTGGTCGTGCGGTAGCGTTCTCGCTTCCCGCGCCCGGGTTCCCGGGTTCGATTCCCGGCGGAGTCAGGGATTTTCTCTGCCTCGTGATGACTGGGTGTTGTGTGATGTCCTTAGGTTAGTTAGGTTTAAGTAGTTCTAAGTTCTAGGGGACTGATGACCATAGATATTAAGTCCCATAGTGCTCAGAGCCATTTGAACCATTTTTTGATCCATTTTTGTAACCGCAGCCATGGTCTCCGAGCTGATAGTCCATGCTGCTGCAAACGTCGTCGAACTGTTCGTGCAGATGCTTGTTGTCTTGCAAGCGTCCCCATCTGTTGACTCACGGAACGAGACGTGGCTGCACGATCCGTTACAGCCATGCGGATAAGGTGCTTGTCATCTCGACTGCTAGTGATACGAGGCCTTTGGGACCCAGCACGGCGTTCCGTATTACCTTCCTGAACCCACCGATTCCATATTCTGCTAGCAGTCATTTGGTCTCGACCAACGCGACCAGCAATGTCGCGATACGATAAACCGCAATCGCGATAGGCTACAATCCGACCTTTATCAAAGTCGGAAACGTGATGGTACGCATTTCTCCTCCTTACACGAGGCATCACAACAACGTTTCACCAGGCAACGCCTGTCAACTGCTGTTGTGTATGAGAAATCGGTTGGAAACTTTCCTCATGTCAGCATGTTGTAGGTATCGCCACCGGCGCCAACCGTGTGTGAATGCTCTGAAAAGCTAATCATTTGCATATCACAGCATCTTCTTCCTGTCGGTTAAATTTCGCGTCTGTAGCACGTCATCTTCGCGGCGTAGCAATTTTAATGGCCAGTAGTGTAAATACATCTACTTGACACACACTCATCTCACAACAACCTTTATGGATTATGAGAAAGTAAATGGTTTATTAAGAACTAAGACCCCACACTACCATGTCCGAAAAATTTAGGTTGTTAAACCGAATACCTTCTTCAAAATCGATTGAGAAGCGTTATGCAATGAAAAAATCGCGAGAGAGGAAAACTAACCGTCTCGTTTTATCACAAGGAATGTAAAGGTTTTGATGAAAGAATAAATTAAAAAACGATGTGTCGTGGTCTTACATACCTTCACATTTACAGCATGAAATCGGAAAAGCGGTTTTTCCCCTTCTTCAAGCAGTCGTGCATCGCAGCCTGGACCCAGAGTGAGCACACAGGTTTGAATAGGATCACTCGTGTGCACTTGTTGAGAAAGAGGCAAGCACCTGCACACGTGCTTCTGCCTGTGTGTAGCACAAGCCCAGGTACACAGCAACTAGGCGTAAAAAGTGTAAACGTGCCTTTAGGTGGCATTATGACTACAGATATACAGGTACATATGTAATGGGGGCTGTAGGATCGATGCTCAGGTTGCGGTGTTCTTAATAGATGCACAGCACTTTCCCAGAATCCTCTTAATAAATCTGTTTTTCTACTCAAGTTCCCTACCGCTGATTTCAAGTGTTCATTGCGTTCCATGTTGTTTCGTAGTATTTTCCTAATACCATTCGAAATTTTAAGAAGCTAGTGGGAGAAAACAACAGGTTCTGGGCCCACGGCATCCAGTCCACCCAGTGAATTCAACTAGCTAAAACTTAAGAAACAAAAAACAATTAAGTCGGAGATATTTTTAAGCAGGAATTATGGCATTAAATTCGTTACCGATGGAAGAAAAACTGAAAGGAAGAGGACCACAATACTAGGCAGTTTTCTATGAAACCATATCTTCATCATGTAAAGCTGTGGGAATGCGGCTCGGAAAGGACGACTTGAAATTGTGTGATGCTAGTGCAAATATAATATTGTCAGATAATACAGCAATTTACAAGCACCTTGTAAGAGGACCATGACTAAGGAATTTATTGCTAGCGCACTCGAGCAGATGTAATTTCGATGGATTGCTCACGCGCTACCTGCGATATGTAAGGTATAAGAGGATCTCAGACCAGAGAGCAGTGTCGGCTGCAGGAGGAGCAGTGTCGGCTGCAGCAGTAGTGGTGGTAGCTCTCTGTCGGGCGGTTGGGCCGGTTGTGCCTGAGCGATGTAGTATAAGGTGAAAACAGCCGCGCGAATATCTAATTTGTTACAACTAAATTTGTACTATTTTTATATCAAGTCCCATGTAAAAGTTTTAAAAAATATTTTAATAATAATCTTTTTTATATAAAATTAACTTTTTGACAATCATTCATCTGAATTTAAAGAATTTACTAATTTCTGCAATCCATGGTCATCCCGATTATCGTAAAGAAAAATCAGTTGTTTCTTTTTGTATATGACAAATCTAGCGGCCAGCGTTGCACTGGACTGAGCCAGAAAATTTTTTTATAGGAGCAGATATATACGCGTTATCTGGCGACTTCATTGAGGTAAGAATTTTCAGTTTATTCAGAATGATCTTTCAGGGCCATGACGCAGCACTGCTAACTTCCAAATTTACCAGTTTAGATTCACAGTCAGTTAATTATAGAAAGGTTATATATGAGTCACATTTTTTATTGGGAGGTTAGTCATTTTATTATTGCGAGGTTACGCAGAGATTTTAACTGTTGGGAGGTTACACTGAATGTTTTTTCTGTTGGGAGGTTACAACCTGCAGAACACATAAACCATAAAAGAAGTATGGGACAGATTATTGTTGTTGTGGTCTTCAGTACTGAGACTGGTTTGATGCAGCTCTCCATGCTACTCTATCCTGTGCAAGCTTCTTCATCTCCCAGTACCTACTGCAACCTACATCCTTCAGAATCTGCTTAGTGTATTCATCTCTTGGTCTTCCCCTACGATTTTTACCCTCCACACTGCCCTCCAATACTAAATTGGTGATCCCTTGATGCCTCAGAACATGTCCTACCAACCGATCCCTTCTTCTGGTCAAGTTGTGCCACAAACTTCTCTTCTCCCCAATCCTATTCAATACTTCCTCATTAGTTATGTGATCTACCCATCTAATCTTCAGCATTCTTCTGTAGCACCACATTTCGAAAGCTTCTATTCTCTTCTTGTCCAAACTATTTACCATCCATGTTTCACTTCCATACATGGGTACACTCCATACAATACTTTCAGAAATGACTTCCTGACACTTAAATCTATACTCGATGTTAACAAATTTCTCTTCTTCAGAAACGCTTTCCTTGCCATTGCCAGTCTACATTTTATATCCTCTCTACTTCGACCATCATCAGTTATTTTGCTCCCCAAATAGCAAAACTCCTTTACTACTTTAAGTGTCTCATTTCCTAATCTAATTCCCTCAGCATCACCCGACTTAATTCCACTACATTCCATTATCCTCGTTTTGCTTTTGTTGATGTTCATCTTATATCCTCCCTTCAAGATACCATCCATTCCGTTCAACTGCTCATCTAAGTCCTTTGCTGTCTCTGACAGAATTACAATGTCATCGGCAAACCTCAAAGTTTTTATTTCTTCTCCATGGATTTTAATACCTACTCCGAATTTTTCTTTTGTTTCCTTTACTGCTTGCTCAATATACAGATTGAATAACATCGGGGAGAGGCTACAACCCTGTCTCACTCCTTTCCCAACCACTGCTTCCCTTTCATGCCCCTCGAGTATTCCAGTCAACAATGTCAAAAGCTTTCTCTAAGTCTACAAATGCTAGAAACGTAGGTTTCCCTTTCCTTAATCTTTCTTCTAAGATAAGTCGTAAGGTCAGTATTTCTACGGAATCCAAACTGATCTTCCCCGAGGTTGGCTTCTACTAGTTTTTCCATTCGTCTGTAAAGAATTCGTGTTAGTATTTTGCAGCTGTGGCTTATTAAACTGATTGTTCGGTAATTTTCACATCTGTCAACACCTGCTTTCTTTGGGATTGGAATTATTATATTCTTCTTGAAGTCTGAGGGTATTTCACCTGTCTCATACATCTTGCTCACCAGATGGTAGAGTCTTGTCAGGACTGGCTCTCCCAAGGCCGTCAGTAGTTCCAATGGAATGATGTCTACTCCGGGGGCCTTGTTTCGACTCAGATCTTTCAGTGCTCTGTCAAACTCTTCAAGCAGTATCGTATCTCCCATTTCATCTTCATCTACATCCTCTTCCATTTCCATAATATTGTCCCCAAGTACATCGTCCTTGTATAGACCCTCTATTTACTCCTTCCACCCTTCTGCTTTCCCTTCTTTGCTTAGAACTGGGTTTCCATCTGAGCTCTTGATGTTCATACAAGTGGTTCTCTTATCTCCAAAGGTCTCTTTAATTTTCCTGTAGGCAGTATCTATCTTACCCCTAGTGAGATAAGCCTCTACATCCTTACATTTGTCCTATAGCCATCCCTGCTTAGCCATTTTGCACTTCCTGTCGATCTCATTTTTGAGACGTTTGTATTCCTTTTTGCCTGCTTCATTTACTGCATTTTTATATTTTCTCCTTTCATCAATTAAATTCAATATTTTTTCTGTTACCCAAGGATTTCTACTAGCCCTCGTCTTTTTACCTACTTGATCCTCTGCTGCCTTCACTACTTCATCCCTCAAAGCTACCCATTCTTCTTCTACTGTATTTCCTTCCCCCATTCCTGTCAATTGTTCCCTTATGCTCTCCCTGAAACCCTGTACAACCTCTGGTTCTTTCAGTTTATCCAGGTCCCATCTCCTTAAATTCCCACCTTTTTGCAGTTTCTTCAGTTTTAATCTACAGGTCATAACCAATAGATTGTGGTCAGAGTCCACATCTGCCCCTGGAAATGTCTTACAATTTAAAACCTGGCTCCTAAATGTCTGTCTTACCATTATATAATCTATCTGATACCTTTTAGTATCTCCAGGGTTCTTCCATGTATACAACTTTCTATCATGATTCTTAAACCAAGTGTTAGCTATGATTAAGTTGTGCTCTGTGCAAAATTCTACCAGGTGGATTCCTCTTTCATTTCTTAGCCCCAATCCATATTCACCTACTACGTTTCCTTCTCGCCCTTTTCCTACACTCGAATTCCAGTCACCAATGACTATTAAATTTTCGTCTCCCTTCACAATCTGAATAATTTCTTTTATTTCATCATACATTTCTTCAATTTCCTCGTCATCTCCAGAGCTAGTTGGCATATAAACTTGTACTACTGTAGTAGGTGTGGGCTTCGTATCTATCTTGGCTACAATAATGCGTTCACTATGCTGTTCGTAGTAGCTTACCCGCATTCCAATTTTCCTATTCATTATTAAACCTACTCCTGCATTACCCCTATTTGACTTTGTGTTTATAACCCTGTAGTCACCGGACCAGAAGTCTTGTTCCTCCTGCCACCGAACTTCACTAATTCCCACTATATCTAACTTTAATCTATCCATTTCCCTTTTTAAATTTTCTAACCTACCTGCCCGGTTAAGGGATCTGACATTCCACGCTCCGATCCGTAGAACGCCAGTTTTCTTTCTCCTGATAACGACGTCCTCTTGAGTAGTCCCCGCCCGGAGATCCGAATGGGGGACTATTTTACCTCCGGAATATTTTACCCAAGAGGACGCCATCATCATTTAATCATACAGTAAAGCTGCATGCCCTCGGGAAAAATTACGGCCGTAGTTTCCCCTTGCTTTCAGCCATTCACAGTACCAGCACAGCAAAGCCGTTTTGGTTATTGTTACAAGGCCAGAGCAGTCAATCATCCAGACTGTTGCCCTTGCAACTACTGAAAAGGCTGCTGCCCCTCTTCAGGAACCACACGTTTGTCTGGCCTCTCAACAGATACCCCTCTGTTGTGGTTGTACCTACGGTACGGCTATCTGTATCGCTGAGGCACGCAAGCCTCCCCACCAACGGCAAGGTCCATGGTTCATGGGGGGGATGGGACAGATTAAGACAGGCATATGAAGACTGTGGATTTTACAAAATAAATGGTTTGCTAAGTCGATTGTAGAACATTATATCAATAGAAGAATATGTATCCTACATAAATTCCACTTCTAATAAGTTAAATGCTTTGAATTATGAAGAGAAAGATGAACTGGTAGGATGAATTTTATTGGCTGGATTACAGGGTAACCTCAAACCAACAGTTATGAGCCTAGAGAAATCCAATACACCAGTAACTAGAGATTCGATTAAAACTAAATTGTTGTTGTAAGTGAAGGACGAAAAGCATTGACACATCATAAACAGTGACGTAGCCCTTCAAGTGAACAAGAAAGACAACAAACGTTGAGCACAATTCCTACAAGGGACCAAGATGCTATACTTGTAATAAGTATGGTCATATTGCAAGAAGCTGTGGCAGAAAAATCAAATGAAGTAGATATTCATCGGAAGAGGCTTCAAATTGCCGGACTTTCTTCACTACAGAAGGTACAGCTAGCAACAATGACTGATATATTGATTCTGGTGCTTCCGTACATATGTATAAATTCCTATGTGAGATGAATTCATGTAGATTAATGTTAACTTCACAAGTGGTAGTGGCGAATAATGATAATTTCCCCACTACAGGAATTGGTAACACGCATATTGATGCATAAGCTCATAGAAAATAGAAAAAAATTAAAGTAACAGACGTTTCTTACGTGCCACGGTTAAGTACTAATTTACTTTCTGTAAGTAAAATAGTGGAAAAGGGACACTCCAGCATCTTTGGTAAACGAGGCTGTCGTATTTATGATAAGCAAAAGAATCTATTTCCAACAGCAGTACACACGTATAAATAGGACCAGCCAGATAATTGTATTGTTAAAGCCAAGTCCGTATCACTATTAAACGATGCGAATTTGGATTGATTCTCCAAGTGTCACATGCGTGGGAGATAAACAAACAAGATTACCTTTCGAACATTCAGAGTCAAGAGCAAAAGAAATCTTTGAATTAACACATTCTGACTTGTTTGAAGCCATGGAAACAGGCTCAGACGGAGGTGCCAGATATTTCTTGACTCTATAGATGATTATACACACTATAGATGATTATACACACTAACAAAAATCAAGTACCGGAAACTGTTAGAAATTTTAAGAAGCTAGTGGAAAACAACGTACAACTATGTGACATGTGCCAGAAGTGTCGTGTAACATCGACACAAGTAATGCAATGTGGGACAAATAAAAATGACACGGAGAACAGAGTTCCAAGGTACAAAAAGCACAGCATACGAAAGGAAATAAAGTACTAATCTGACCATAGCAGACGCTGAAAATGACCACCATTCATCTCTCGGCACTTTCGGGCCTTGGTCAGCAAGTTGTTGAAGGTGGATCGAAGGTGGACTGCTGGAATTGCCCCAGTCTCATCCGACATGTTCTACTGCAGTTATTCTATGAGGGTTTTTGCGATACACATTAGTCTTGAGGGCTCTCCACACAAAGTACTCGCACACTGACAGATCAGCTGACCTGCATGGCCACCTAGGGCCGCGACCACACTGATCTCTGTTAACAGTTCTTTTAGACCTGAAAATTGTGTAAATGTGCTCCTAGGTTCTGCCTGCTGTATGGGCAATTGCTCAATCCTGTCGGAAGTAGGTCTTTTCGTCCTCCGTTAATACTGCCACAAAACGTATTCACTCGCCCGAGTCACATTTATTTGCCCCATTCTGCACCTTTGATACAGCGTTCAGAAGTTCGAGCAGGAATTCGAGTTTTCGGCAAGTGATAAGAAAATAAATAAGATTTTTGCTATCACTCTGTCCAGGACAGAGCACGGCATCAATACATTCCAAAAATCCGTGCCCAAAAATGCGATTTTTCAGGGGTTCATACTCGTCACAGAGAGAGGGTCAAATGTTTAGGACAGCCCTTGGCCTAGCGATCATTTGTATACCTATAGGAAGAACAGACATACTGCTGCTACCCTACAATACAGTGTCAAAATTTAAACATTAAGCGCTTCGTCCAGCCTAGGTAAATTGAGCAGATCAGTTGGCTCTTTTGGATTACGTGTGGTCTCAGGTGGACCTTATCAAGGTAAGCCAGAAAAACCATGACTTTTTGGTATCAAAAGAACAAGATTTTGGGGCTGGCCACTTCTGTAATTTCCATTCACGGAAAATGGCGGAAATTTTTGCCAACTGTTCTGCAGATGATGTTCTCGGGTAAGCTTAAAACTTTTTTCGATATCATTATCCGTTACCAAGATCCAGACGTTCGAAGTTATCATACTTATTCGAGTAAAATATGAACTTAATATCCGGTCTGAAGCGTAACTGTAGTTTTAATTGGTGTAGTAGTGAACACATGACAAGGGTTCTAGGGTCATTGCAAGGGTTCTGAGATCACCAAACTGCATTCAGTAAACATTTTTTCACCAATAAAACTTCAGGACACACTGTCTCTGTGTAATGGGCGCTTCACGCCTATACAAATATGCCCAAAGTAGTAATGCAATGACAAAAAAAGTGCTAAACAGGGTCTCATCATGCTTAACAAGAACTTAAAACGACTGCTAAAAATTAAATAAAACTGGAAAGACTGCAAATTCAGTAAAATATTCTTAACAATATTTTTAGTCTTTTAACGTACAAATCATAAGCCGGGCATTTTTGATGAATTGCGATCGATGAACAAACAGCTCCTTAGCTAGAGTTGACTTTATGTTAGGGTAGCGATGGTTACAGGTAGAACGGAAGTAGAAATTTTAATTGTTCTGATCTGGTCGATTGGTTTTTGTCGTACTTGACCTGTGAGTGTTAGACACTCCGTTTCCAAGGGGCTCTCAAAACCGGATTTCGTAAACCGATTTTCCAATGCCGCTTCTGGGTGGTCCTGTAAACATTCCAAAATCGATTCTGGAAATCAGCTTCTGGTTGCCGGTTTTCCAATTTCGATTTTCGCTCCCATATAAACGCAACCGGTTTTGAAATGTTCTTGCGGTGTCAGGTTTCGTCTTGTTTTTAAAAATTTTCGGCTAATATGGACCGAGTGCATTTTTGTACAGTGAAGGATAAGTAGAAATCATAGACTGAAGCCGTTTACACTTCATCTAACTGAAGAGAAAAGGCGATTGGGCTGACTAATCAAAACAGCTGTTTTACTGGTGCCATATTTAATTTCGCTAGGCGTTACAGTCTGGAACCGCGAGACCGCTACGGTCGCAGGTTTGAATCCTGCCTCGGGCATGGATGTATGTGAAGTCCTTAGGTTAGTTAGGTTTAAGTAGTTCTAAGTTCTAGGGGACCTCTGAAGTTAAGTACCATAGTGCTCAGAGCCATTTGAAGCATTAATTGGGCTAGCAAATCCGCTTCAGATCTTACATGTAAACACGACAGTTTCTGAAATTCGTTTTCCGTCTTTCGGAAGATGTGTCGCATGTAAACGCAGCGAGTAAGTGAAGTAGTACTTTATTGTCGGGAAGGGATGATAGATAAGAGCAAAAAATTCGTTTATTCAGATCTATATTATTTCTCCAAATATGTTACATTCATTATAATAATAAAAAGTCCTCATTAAAACAGCTTAATTCTTTGATTCACCATGCTATTGAAAATGCGAAGGACTCGTTCAGATAAGCTTACTTCGTTTTTTCCTTTTCGAAGAGCAGTCTTTCGAGACTCATTGACAGCCGCTGAGACCTACTGATTGCAGTCAAAGTTGAAAACAGATTCGCATGCAGCAATGCTACATCCCATGATCGCCACAGATGCAAAAACTTCATATGTATCTTGGAATGCCTCCCGCCGCTTATACAAAACTTACATTCTGCCTTTCATTTTATCCTTTTGGCGACTCAAATAAGCTTTGACTACAGTAGCCTCTTCTCTGGATGGAATTGTTAGACTCGAAAACTCCGTCGAAATTATGACCTGGACATAATTAGATAACATTAATATTTTACAAGCAGCAAGATAGTTCTGTTTAATTTTATCACACTTACCTAAATTTTTCAATGGTACCATTTTGTCTACAGCCAACTCATCGAGACTCGCTAATGAACTGGGAAGGTCGTCGTTGACCAAAAATATTCTTTGTAATTCAACAGTTAGTATTATAACGTTTCGAAACACTCAGATTTAAATAGCTGAGAATCTCAGTCTTCTACATTTTGCCTCATGGAGGAACAGGGAGGGCCATACAACAAATAGTCATCCATATTTAACCAAAATATTGCCATTTTTCACCAAAATATTCCGGTATTGAAGAATAAAGTAGATGAGCTCTTGGTTTGTTTAGATGACATTGAATCTGATAATGTAATAGATAGACTATGCCTGTCTGAGCATCACATTGTGTCTGATATGGAAAAGGTAAATATCAGTGGTTATAAACTAGCTGCACATACGAGTAGAGAGAATAAGGTGAGAGGAGGAGTTGCCATATATGTCAAAAGTTATCACTGTGTAGAAAGCTTAGACATAAAAAAGTTTTGTCTAGAGCAACATAAACTGAAGGAGGGCTCTTTTATAACTGTAACAGTATATAGGTCCCCTTCAGGAATCTTTCATTTATTCCTGGAAAACTTGGATGCCTTGTTGTGCTATCTGTCAGTCAGGGGAAAGCAAATTATTATTTGTGGGGACTTCAATGTTGATTCACTGAAAGAGTGTAATAGGAAGAATGACCTGGAAGTCTTGCTCGGTTCTTTCAGTTTGACATCTGTCATTAATTTTCCTACTCGGGTAGTAAAGGACAGCAGCACATCGATAGATAACACTTTTATAGACGGAAATAGGTTTCAAAACATAAATTCTTGTCCTGTTGAGAATGGGCTTTCTGATCACGATGCTCAGCTAGTTACAGTATATGACATAGTTCCATTCAGTAATTCAAAACTACCCTCCAAAGTTGTGCATTCAATTAATGACTCAACAATTAGAAATTTCAGAGAAAATCGTCAGCAGTTAGACTGGGATGAGGTGTACAAGGAACCCAATGGTAATTTAAAATATAACTTATTTCACGATCCACTTGAAAGAGAATTTGAAAACTGTTTCCCCAAGAAAGTAGTTAAATCAAATTGTAAGAAATCATGCAAAAAACTTTGGCTTACTAAAGGAATAAAAATACCCTGTAACGACAAAAGGGAACTGTATCTAACAACAAGAAAGAGTAATGACCCAGAAACAGCCAAATATTATACAAACTACTGTGTTACATTAAGGAAGGTTATTAAAAAGTCCAGAAGCAGCATGTGCATCATGTCTGAGGATTAAAACCTCTGATAAGAAAATTAAAATAATTTGAAATATTATTACAAGGGAGACAGGGCAACCAAGAGTACAGGATAACCACATCACCATCAAAGCGAATGGAAACTTGATAAACAACAAACTGGAAGTCGAAAACATTTTGAATAATCATTTTTTAAATGTTGTAGAGAAAATAGGATCTAAATGTTCATTAGAAGAAGCAAGGCAGTGAATGGAAGAGGCCTTACCCACACCATTCGATACAACTGAAATTCCACCCACCTCTCCTTCTGAAATTAGGAAGATAATAAACTCTCTCAAAAATAAAAGTTCACATCGAATTGATGGCATTTCCAGCAGGATAATAAAAGCTTGTTCCCAAGAAATAAGTGCCACATATGTAATAGCTATCTGAAGCAGGGTATTTTCCCAGATAGACTGAAGTATGCCATTGTTAAACCACTGCATAAAAAATGGATACGTCTGATGCCAACAACTACTGCCCAATCTCTCTTCTGACTGCCTTATCCAAAATTCTTTGAAAAGTAATGTATTGTAGAGTAGCTTCACACCTTTGTAAAAATGAAGTTTTAACAAAATGTCAGTTTGGTTTCCAGAAGGGTTTTTCAACGGAAAATGCTATACATACTTTCACTAATGAAATATAAATGCTCTGAGTAACCAGAAGTCACCCGTTGGGATTTTTGTGAACTATCAAAGGCTTTTGATTGTGTAAATCATGGAATACTTCTAGATAAACTAAACTACTGTGGTATGAATGGGACAGAGCTCGAATGGTTTAAATCATACCTAACTGGAAGTTGAAATAAGCAGTTCACATAATATGCAAAAAACTTGTGATTTCTCAAACTGGGGAACAATCAAGAATGGGGTGCCGCAAGTTTGGTCTTGGGTCCTCTGCTGCTCTTAATAAATATTAATGACTTTCCATTCTATATTCACAAAGATGCAAAGCTGGTACTTTTTGCCGATGATACAAGTATAGCTATCACACCCAACAGACAAGAATTAACTGGTGAAATTGTAAACTATGTTTTTCATAAAATCATTAAGTAGTTCTCTGCAAATGGGCTCTCATTAAACTTTGACAAAACACAGTATATACAGTTCCACACAGTAAATGGAATGACACCATCAATAAATATAGACTTCGAACAGAAATCGGTTGCTAAGGTAAAATATTCAAAATTTCTAGGTGTATGCATTGATGAGGGGTTGAACTGGAAAAACACACTGAGGATCAGCTGAATCGTTTGAGTTCAGCCACTTATGCAATTACAGTCATTGCAAATTTTGGCGATATACACCTGAGTAAATTAGCTTACCGCACCTATTTTCATTCTCTGCTTTCATATGGCATCATATTCTGGGTTAACTCATCATTGAGTAAAAGAGTGTTCATTGCACAAAAGCGTGTAATCAGAATGATTGCTGGAGCTCATCCAAGATCATCCTGCAGACACTTATTTAAAGAGCTAGAGATCTTCACTGTAGCCTCACAATGTATATATTCACTTATGAAATTTGTTATTAACAACCCAAACGAATTCAAAAGTAATAGCAGTATACATGGCTACAACACTAGGAGAAAGGATGATCCTCATTACTCAAGGTTAAATCTAACTTTGGCTCAGTAGGGGGTAAATTATGCTGCCACAAAAGTCTTTGGTCACATACCTAATAGCATCAAAAGTCTTACAGATAGCCATATGTCATTTAAAAGGATATTAAAAGAATTTCTTAATGGCAACTCCTTCTACTCATTAGATGAATTTTTGGATATAGTAAGTGGGTAATTTCCCCAACCACCCCCCCCCCCAAAATTATTAAGTGTCATGTAATATTTTGTGTAATGTAATACCTTGTATAGACACCTTTATTAACCTGACACGTTCCACATCATTACAAAGTGTCATATTCATGATCTATGGAACAAATACTAATCAAATCTAATCACCCGATTTGATTTTTTGACTTGCCTCTTCTGAGTCTGGGTCCTATTTCCGGAATCGCCGCTTGTCACAGACTTACCTGCTTCCAGAATTCGATAATACATTTCATCTTATCCCATTTCATTTTGGACGTTCATTATAATTATTATGACGTCTTTCACTGCTGCTCTTCACGCATGTAGAGCTGTGTCTACATGCTGACGCATGGATAATACTTTTGGCCACAACCATGGCCATTCGGATTTCCAAACTGAGCATGACTTTTCTTAATTCCGACACTCTTGGCAATAACATCACCGTTAAAACTCTCATTTTTAGTTTATCCTAAAGTCTTCAGAATCGATGAATAATTATCATTTTCAACTTTTGTAATCGCCAAGTGCCATGACCAACGTTATTCGAGGAGGTCGACAATTTTTTTCCACGACACAAGACAGATATTTTGCCATAGTAAAAGAATTCATGTAACATGAACGAATGAAACTCATTTTCGAGATAATCCTGATGACTATCGAATGCAAGCGATGGTTATAGCAGTGGACTTAAGGAATTTTTGGTCCAATTTATTTTCTGTTCTGGTCGCAACTCCCGAAATCGTCCCACTCCTTACACTTGGCCATCATAGCATAAGAAGTCACCTCTATTCAGTCTACGGTCTAGTCAAAGAGGGCGGTGGGGCGGACAGAGGTTCAGGGCACTCTCTTGCCCTTGGGATGTGAAACTACCCCTAAATTCGGAAGAATCAGCAATGATCAACGACATGAGGAGGCAAAAGGCAATAGAAACCACTGCATTAGATACCCATAATACGTATCCGCGGAACATGTGCCCTGTAATTGAAAAAAATGTCATGATGATCTGTCTGTTGGCAAAAGATCCCACACTGGTCTCCCACTCGCATTTCTGGAGTGGACTGTCAATAGGGAAATGACAATGAGAAAAAGATTAAATAACCAACAAAAAGATAACGTTCTACGAGTCAGGGCGTGGAATGCCAGAAATTTGAATGTGGTAGGGAAGCTGGAAACTCTGCAAATGGGAATGCTAAGGCTCAGTCTAGATGTAGTGGGCGCCAGTGAAGTGAAGCGGAAAGAAGACAAGGACTTCTGGTCAGATGAATACAGGGTAACATCAACAGAAGCAAAAATTGGAGTAGGAATCGTATCAATTGAAAGGTAGGGCAGAGAGTGAGTTACTGAGCAGTTCGTTGATAGGGTTGTCCTCTTCAGAACTGATAGCAAACTAACATCTACGACGATAATTCAGGTCTACATGAGACGCTGCAAGCCAAAGATGAAGTAGTAGAGAAAGTATACGAGGACTTCTTTTTATCACCTCTCTTCTGACTGGCTTGATGCGGCTGGCACGAATTTCTCTCATGTGCCAACTTCTTAATCTCAGAGCAGCACGTGCAACCTACATCATCAATTATTTGCTGAATGTATTCCAACCTTGAAACGTCCCTTTAGAAAAATTTATGAATTACTGTACTGATAAACCTCTTACATTATTTGATTTTCAAACATCTGAGCAGAACTGAACATACTCAGACATTTCGTTCTTTACCTATTCTGATCAACACTAAACTGACACATAATTTTTTTTGCGCAATGCAATCTGACTTTCAATAAACCCTACAAAAGAATGGCCCTGACTAGCATTAACCTATACCTTTCACAAATCACTTACCTCACAAGAATCTTCGTTACTCGAACTACCGCAATACAGCAAGCGGCACTACTGCCAGCTAAATAAACGATTCAAACTACTGAAGGCACTAACTACTGATAGGCATACTTAGCAAATGAAAGATTTTGATAGAGAACAAACAACGTATTTACCTTAATAGTGTTCAAAAGTCTTAATATATATATATATCAGTTCATGACATCCAGTCTTACAAATTTACTGTCTCTGAGGGACACACGTCCAAATCATCCGCTCTCAAAACTCCGCCATCTCTCTCCCCACATCCGGCACTGCTGACGGCTCACCTCCAACTGGTCAATGCTACGCACTGTTCACATCCAACTGCCCAACACTACAATAGCAGATTCCAACAATGCAAACCAGCCACAGACTGCACACAGCACAGTCAGTGATTTTCATGTAGAGCGCTACATGGCGTTACCAACATAAAAACCTAAACAGCCTACTTACATAGCCCCCATGCTCCCAACAAAAAAATTTACAAATTGTTTTGGGCAGTGGCCAATACATATTTGTTAAAAAATTTTATATTCACACTAACAAATATATCAAATGCAGACATGTATCGATACAATGTTGGTCAAAACCTAAAATTTTCTCACAGTCCATAAAGACAGTCCTGATCATTCATCACAGTATTAACTACAATTTTATGTACAAAGTCTCCTTAGTAAAAGCAAATGCACGCGGAAGTAGTGGATTCCCATGCAGTCTTGAAGAAGTAGTGTTGTCCTCCCAATGGAAAGACAGTGCTGACTCTTGAGATGGAGACAGGTAATGGGCTGCAACAGAGGAAACCCACACCAGAGTTAGTCGAAGTTTTGAAGAATATTGGTAGGTAGGTCATCACAGAGCAGACCCACTGTAGTCCTGGTAGAAATTATGGTATTGGTGGGCCACCAGAGGTGCAGACCCACTGCAGTCCTTGTAGAAATAATGGTATTGGTGAGTCATCAAAAGTGTAGACCCACTGTAGTCCTTGTAGAAATTATGGTATTGGTGGGCCATCAAAGGTGCAGACCCACGGTAGTCCTTGTAGAGATGGCTAGCAGCCATCCATTGTGACTGTGGTGGGAGCACAATCACCATCAAAGAGTCTTGCGGAAGATATAGCAAGTCCATAAACCACCACTTGTGAACTCACAAAGTTTTTGGAATTGTCCTTAGAACCTGCAATGTTGTTAACCAGTCCCTTGCTGAATTATTAACACATGTGCAAACACTAACAGTCCCAACTTCTCACATATTTTGCAAATACTATGACCAACAGAACTGTGTGCAGTGAAATGAATGCTTACATTTTACTTAATTGGATGAACTGGTGTCAATTACAATTTTATAACATAAGAAAGCAATTACAAAGGTACAGAAAACATCATTAAAAACATAATAATACAGATAACATTTGTTGTAATACAGGCTTTACAAAAGAATCGAAATAACATATACATCAGTGTTACAGGAATTATGACATAAGTAAATACATAGAAGGTCAGAATAACTTTCGAAACGTCAACTTCACACATGAGCATTAAAACAAAACAGAATAAATAATGTCTAAACATCTTTACAAATTAAATAACATATTATAAATGCAAATTATGTTTGAGGATAACACTATTCCTCATCAAAGTGGATGTAGCAGAGTATTAGAAAAATTCTACAACATAAGACTTATCAGATAAACACATAAAGACAGAAAGAACACAAATACACAAGGTACACAGACATATAGTAGAATAACACAAAAGGACGTGACAGGGTTTGTTTTCAGTGTGATATCTGTTACTGCAGTCCAACCCAAAACTCCATTTCATAGATGTTTTCTCCTATTTCACTTTTTTATACCTTGTCAATGCATTTCTTCCAATTCATCACAAATCATTCTCTTATATAGCCTACCCCCTCTTAAGCTAACTTAAATCTATTGAACTCTGACGCTAAACTAAGGGACGAGGCAATGCAGCAGCACAAAACAATTAACACAAACGGCAATGACAAAAAATGCAAATTGGCAAAGCTAGCAGCAGTAAATCTAAATTAGCAAAGCAAATGCAATATTACAAGTAATATGAGCCAAAGTGCAGCAACAAGAAAAATAAATCAGTAGTAAAACTGGCTTAACAGAGTAATGCAAAGCAAAATTCAGTAGCGCTATTCCTGGCAAACAGCAGAAGCAAATTCTACAACTTATACCTAAACATGACAAAGCTCAAGCAGAAAAAAAATCACACTGAAGTCAACAATGCAGATAAGGGAAATGTCTATTCACATCTTAATGTCTATGTAATTAAAGTGGTGCACCACAACCTATTCTACAAAAAAAATTACCAAGTACTTGAAAAGAAAATTATATATGCAGTTACTGTTATTAGCTCATTCTTATTGTTCTTTCCTTTCCAAGTGTTCCTTTTTCGAAGAATGTGGATCATAAAATTATTATTTAAAAGATCTGTTGACAGAAAGTGTTCACATTAGCAAATACATTTAATTTTATTTTATAAGACCAATGCTGCAACACAGCTGGAAACCAGATATCAAATGAAATAAGCAACTATGTAAAGCAAACCATAAAAATATCATTCAATAGTCATGTGGCATTTCATAAGTTAGTACAAATTTTCTCAACTCTCGTAGAAAGAAACTTGTCATAATCAGGTGTGCAGACGTAAGTATCTTTCCAAGTAATGAGAGTGTCGTATTTGCGATGCTTTCTAGTTAGGAATGTCAATAGCAAGGTTAATGGCTTTTTCTCCAGGCAGGTGGCACAGCTGGGCGCCCACAACGCATTACGTGAAGGTCACTTAACTTTCTTACCGAAATATTTATGACAGCAGTTTGTGCTACAGTGACAGTCTCATATAAAAAATTTCACAGGTCGAAAAGTTACAGTAGAAATGTGTAGAAACGAAATCTCATGAATAGCAGTGTTGTGATACAGGGTGTTTCAAAAATGACCGGTATATTTGAAACGGCAATAAAAACTAAACGAGCAGCGATAGAAATACACCGTTTGTTGCAATATGCTTGGGACAACAGTACATTTTCAGGCGGACAAACTTTCGAAATTACAGTAGTTACAATTTTCAACAACAGATGGCGCTGCAAGTGATGTGAAAGATATAGAAGACAACGCAGTCTGTGGGTGCGCCATTCTGTACGTCGTCTTTCTGCTGTAAGCGTGTGCTGTTCACAACGTGCAAGTGTGCTGTAGACAACATGGTTTATTCCTTAGAACAGAGGATTTTTCTGGTGTTGGAATTCCACCGCCTAGAACACAGTGTTGTTGCAACAAGACGAAGTTTTCAACAGAGGTTTAATGTAACCAAAAGACTGAAAAGCGATACAATAAAGGATCTGTTTGAAAAATTTCAACGGACTGGGAATGTGACGGATGAACGTGCTGGAAAGGTAGGGCGACCGCGTATGGCAACCACAGAGGGCAACGCGCAGCTGGTGCAGCAGGTGATCCAACAGCGGCCTCGAGTTTCCGTTCGCCTTGTTGCAGCTGTAGTCCAAATGACGCCAACGTCCACGTATCGTCTCATGCGCCAGAGTTTACACCTCTATCCATACAAAATTCAAACGCGGCAACCCCTCAGCGCCGCTACCATTGCTGCACGAGAGACATTCGCTAATGATATAGTGCACAGGATTGATGACGGCAATATGCATGTGAGCAGCATTTGGTTTACTGACGAAGCTTATTTTTACCTGGATGGCTTCATCAGTAAACAGAACTGGCGCATATGGGGAACCGAAAAGCCCCATGTTGCAGTCACATCGTCCCTGCCTCCTCTAAAAGTACTGGTCTGGGCCGCCATTTCTTCCAAAGGAATCATTGGCCCATTTTTCAGATCCGAAACGATTACTGCATCACGCTATCTGGACATTCTTCGTGAATTTGTGGCGGTACAAACTGCCTTAGACGACACTGCGAACACCTCGTGGTTTATGCAAGATGGTGCCCGGCCACATCGCACGACCGACGTCTTTAATTTCCTGAATGAATATTTCGATGATCGTGTGATTGCTTTGGGCTATCCGAAACATACAGGAGGCGGCGTGGATTGGCCTCCCTATTCGCCAGACATGAACCCCTGTGACTTCTCTCTGTGGGGACACTTGAAAGACCAGGTGTACCGCCAGAATCCAGAAACAATTGAACAGCTGAAGGAGTACATCTCATCTACATGTGAAGCCATTCCACCAGACACGTTGTCAAAGGGTAATTTCATTCAGAGACTACGCCATATTATTGCTACGCATGGTGGATATGTGAAAAATATCGTACTATAGAGTTTCCCAGACCGCAGCGCCATCTGTTGTTGAAAATTGTAACTACTGTAATTTCGAAAGTTTGTCTGCCTGAAAATGTACTGTTGTCCCAAGCATATTGCAACAAACGGTGTATTTCTATCGCTGCTCGTTTAGTTTTTATTGCCGTTTCAAATATACCGGTCATTTTTGAAACACCCTGTACATTCACACATGGACAAACAACTCATAACTCTTAAAGTACGATTCTTGGTTTCCAACATCCTTTTTCACAAACCAGAGTCCCTAACCACTATTCATAATTCATATACATACAAACACTTAATCACATTCCTCATATACGGTAGCATCAGCTTATAGATCATAAACATACCTCGACAGCATAATACACATCGTCGTCGTAATAATAACATCATAAAACCTCAGGCAAATCTCAAAAACATCGTAGCTTTCTGCAATAATTTCAAAACCGAAAAAAAAATTCTCTGCTCATTTCAATAGTCATCTACCTCAAACGGTCTTTAAAAATAATGATCCCATACAAAATACATCATTCAAAGCTCTCATAGTGTCACAATGGTTCCGAAAAAATATGAACATATCACAAAGTACAGACAAAATACAATTTCATAAGTGTGAAGTTATCCAACTGTGTAATTACAGAAACATGTGTCACCGACATAGTAAATAATGTTTGTTTCTCTGTTAAATAATCAGATAGCTGTGTAATTCTGTGTTAGAGAAATATGGTACCGATGTGTAAAGTTGTATAAGCAAATACCATATTAGCTAGGGCTCCTAGCGCTCGCTACACGCTTAGCACACAAAGTGTGCGTGTACCCCCTGAGGATTAATGTAATTATACCCTCAGGTGTTACAAATTACAGCAATGGAATGAAATATATCACGGAAAACCTTTGTATCTTCGTAATTCAAAAATCTTTAAAAATGAATGTTTTAAGTACACAATTAATCACTCAAATACGTGTACTGTAGCGCTAAACTGTGCGTCATGTAAGATAATTCTGTCGAAGTGTCGTGGTTATCGTCCTCTGTAAGCAAAGTTCTGCAGAAGTCAATGTACTTACCTCATAATAAACAAAAGTGAAATGCTATACGTATAGATTTCGTAGTTATTACATACGTTACTGTGATCAAGAAAGTGCTATACTGTAAAGTATTGTTGTGCTATGGAAAAGACTGTCTCATTGTAGCTATACCACAAAAGTTACTACTAAAACATGTTTCACTTTCCAGAAGAATTCAGAAAAACTGTGCTGATATGAAACAGATACAGGGCAAAAGCAAGAATATAAATTGTGTCGCTCATTAGTAACATCATGACATAATCATGTAGCTGTCAAATAAACTAACAACTGTGTCATCTGGTATCTCTCAGAAAGTACTTTCAATCCAGAATGTATTTTCAAGTAAACCAAAATGTTACATTAAAATTTCATTAGCAGTACTGATATATGTTCTAAGCATGTAAGCCTTATAGTAGTTACGTAACCGTGTAACTAACAAGCAAGAATGTACACACATAATAATACTGTGTCATCTGTTCACTATAACAATGCATTCATAGTTACGGTCTAAATATGTTCCCTAGGTTCTAGACTGGATAGTTAACTTCAAAAAATTGTTGCAAGTTAACAGTTTCTAAGTGTGTCAAAGCGTACTAGTAATGTGAAGTGAAAATTTTTATAGCAAAGACTAAGTTAAAAAGCAAATTATCTCTCAATAAGCGGTTTTACATGTGAAATGCGGTGCAGTCCTCCACTCTTCATAGTACTCAGGGTTTCAACTTGAGCGCAATTATCATGCGGTATACGTCAGTAAAGAATACTGGAATTCTTCTCAAGGTTAGCGTCTATGTTATTTTTCTCTGAGCCAGCCGGCGCACGTGGCTGCCTGCAGTGCGAGTCATTGTCTGCCTCTTTGTTGGCGCGCGTCGTTATTCGGATTAGGAGACCTAACTTCTACAAATTCACCTTGTCGAGAGGGCCCTGCCCTGTTTGAATCCCGCCAGTTCTGATGAAATTCAGGTCTGTCGTTCCGATTGTATCGTCTATCGTCATGTCGGTAGATTCCATAGTTTCTTTCTTGCCTGTCACGTGGTGGAGAATTTCTCCCTGAATAGTAACTGTCCACTGAACTGTTGCATCTGAAGTTATTCTGTCTCCCTTGATAATAATTGTTTTGGTTGCCATATTGTTTGTTTCTGTGGTTGAATCTGTCGCATTCATTACTATGGAAATGCAATCATTCTCTATAATTATTAATACTCTGTCAATGGTTTTCATACGGGTGGTGTCTGTTTTGGTCACGATTTGCGTTGTAAGAATAGCCTTGTCGTGTCCAGTTATTATTTCTTTCATCGCGGAATTGTGACGGATGTGACCTGTAATGACTGTTTTCATGTTTTCACATCCTGCAACTGTCTGTGTCATTTTCTAGTTCTTGTAACAGTCCCTGAAAAGCTTCGATGTCGTCTTTGCAACGTCGTGCCAAAATAATGTGTCGTAAATGTTCAGGCAATTTGATTAAACAAATGCGGATGAGTTCTGAGAGGCTGTATGGGTTTGACAGGTACGATTCTTGTGCAACATGTCTTCAAAATATTTCACAAGACTGGAAAATTCAGATTGTTCGAAATGTTTCATCATTATGATGCTATGGTTTACTCGGTCTTGTGTAGCTTGAGACCAATATGCTGAGAGGAAGGCATGATAAAATTCTCCTTCACTGTGACTATGTAGAATGACCGATCGTATTCTTACAGCTGGTTCATTCTCTAAATAGCCACACAGAAATTCTAACCTGTGCTCCAATGACCAGTTGGGAGGAAAACAATGAAAGAATTGATGAAGCCATGCTTGTGGATGAATATTGTTGCCAGAATTCTCAAACGTTTTGATTTTTCGTGTAGTAATGAACAGCTTATAGTCAAAATCATCATGCCGGCAAGTCGCATATCGGTCATTGATACTTCTTTTTGGCAGTTCCATCTCAAAATTCGGTGTACCTTGCCAATTTCTGTCATAATTTCCGAAGTGCCCTGTGTTATTATTTTATGGCTATTCCGTATTTCTATGTCCCTCTTCCTGTATTGGAGTGCGAGTGTCCTCTGAAATATGTAATTCTTGTATTACTTGTGCCAACTGATCTTGTACTTCCCGAATTTCTCTTTTGTACTGTGTATTGATTTGATTTTGATTTTGTTTGAATTTTCTAATTTGTTCATACTCTTCTGTGTCAGTGAAGGCTACGGATCTTGGGTCATTCATATCATCATCTACCTTTGTAGATAATTTAGTGGCTGGCCGCGGTGGTCTAGCGGTTCTAGGCGCTCAGTCCGGAACCGCAGGACTGCTACGGTCGCAGGTTCGAATCCTGCCTCGGGCATGGATGTGTGTGATGTCCTTAGGTTAGTTAGGTTTAAGTAGTTCTAAGTTCTAGGGGACTGATGACCACAGATGTTAAGTCCCATAGTGCTCAGAGCCATTTGAACCATTTTTGAACCATAATTTAGTGAACTGATCCGAAAGTTCGGCTACTTTCTCCGATGATGAACTTATTTCCTCAGTGTGTTTTTCTGAACCAAGTTCCAGAGTGTCCATTTGTGTTGAAATCGTATCTACTGTGTCCTTTAAGTTTTCCTGAGTTTTTGCAAGTTGCGTAACCGAATCGGTAGATGCAACTGAGTCAATTTTAGCTTGCAAGGTGTCGCTATTTTCATGAACAATATTTTGCAGTTCCTTTATGGCTGCTTCGTGATTCTGTAATGCATTTTCATGACGCCAAAAAATAGGTTGAAAACGCTCACAAATTTGTGTTTTTATGTCATTACAGACTTTTTGACATTTCGATTCGATTTTTAGTAACTCAGCAGTTAGACCTTCACGTGTTTGTTCAAGGGTGGTGTCTAACTTTTGAAGCTGTCGCTCTGCTTGTCTCTGGTGTTGTTCCAGTGTGTCTAGCTTTCGAAGATTTTGTTCCATTGTGTCTAACTGTTGCTGTGTTTGTCTCTGATTTTGTTTCATTTGTTGCATTAATTGCAATAATAATGTATTAGTGTCTGGAATCTGTTCCTCTATGCTTTTCAGCAGTGCATTTGCAATGGCAACATTAACATTTTGACAAGCAGAAAATGTGTCTTGACTTATTTGAGAAAACGGTGAGGAGGTAAAACCTGAATCTACAGTATTTGCAATATTGTGTCTTGTCATTTCGGATTCCTGAGGCGAACTGTTGCCGACCGATCGATCGATAATGCTTCCCTGTTCACTAATTGTTTCACTGTCTACACCATAATTTGCCGCCCACTCCATTTCCCTATGCACAATTACCAAATTACTACGTTGAATGTCTGTTAATTCATTACAGGGTGGTGCTAATAAGCTACAATCGTCGTCACTATCATTTCTCAGTTTACTTTGGAGCCTAGTGTTACGTTTTTCACACGCCATGATTATCACGTATTTCACATTATAACAAGAAAAGCACAATTTGAAGAGCAAAAACAAGAAAACACATTAGCATAGCATTGAAAATAATATCTCGTTAATTGCAAGCGCTGCTGCGAAATACTTGGTGCAAATCTACATGCATGTCACAACTGTTTTACTGTACAACAATAAAAAACTACAACTACAAAGGTAATTCTCTCTATAAACACACGCTAGCAATAAACAATAGCTACACTAATTACACAAACTACAAGAAAAAATCAGAAGATTCCAGTGAGGTATCCTCGGCTAAGGGTCGACATATGAAACATCCCCTTAGAAAAATTTATGAATTACTGTGCTGATAAACCTCTTACATTATTTGATTTTCAAACATCTGAGAAGAACTGAACATACTCAGACATTTCGCTCTTTCCCACTAAACTGACATACAATATTTTTAGCGCAACGCAATTTGACTTTCAATAATCCCTACAAAAGAATGGCCCTGACTAACATTAACTTATACCTTTCACAAATCACTTACCTCACAAAAATCTTTGTTACTCGAACTACTGCAATACAGCGAGCGCCACCTGATGCAGCCTCAGGTTACTTTTCCATTCTTGATTGAATGCGTAATTCAGTACATAAAGGGCGACGAAAATATAATAGTCATGATGGAAATGAATGCGATTGTAGGGGAGGGAATAGAAGGTAGGTTTACAGACGAATACAGGCTTAGTACTAGGAATGAGAGAGGGGAAGGAATAATTGACCTCTGCCATAATTTATGCTAGTAGTAGCGAATACTCAGTTCAATAATCACAAGAAGAAAACGCTGAAAGATGCTGCAAGATTTCATTTAGATTCCGTCATGGTCAGGCAGAGATCCCGGAATCAGATAGTGGATTGTAAGACGTACCAGAAGATATCGACTCAGATCACGATTTACTAGTGATGAAGAGTAGGCTGAAGTTTAAGAGACCATTCAGGAAGAATAAATTTGCAAATAAATGGGATACGGAAGTACTAAGGAATGAAGAGGTATGCTTGAAGTTCTCTGAGGATATATATACTACAATAAGAAATAGCTCAGAAGTTGGAAAGAAAAACATTGGTGCAAGGAAGTTAACTGCGAAGAAACTATGGGTAACAAAAGAAATACTTCAACTGATCGATGAAAGTACAAAAATGGTTAGAGAAATTCAGGAATACAGAAACACAAATCACTGAGGAATGAAATAAATATAAACTACAGGGATGTTAAGGCGAAATGGCTGCATGAAAAATGTGAAGAAATTGGAAAAGAAAAGGGCGGTAACATTAAGAGTGCAATGGGAACTCCACTGTTAAATGCAGAGGAGAGAGCAGGTAGGTGGAATGTGTACACTGAAGGCCTGTTTAAGGAGGCGGACTTGTCTGATGGTGTGGTAGAAAAAGAAAGGGAGCCAATACAGAAGAGATAGGGGATCCAGCATTAGAATTGGAATTTCAAAGAGCTTTGGAAAACTTAAGATCGAATGAGGCAGAAGGGATAAATAACATTTCATGAGAATTTCTAAGATCACTGTGTGGAGGTGGCAACAAAACGACTATTCACGTTGGTGTGTAGAATGTGTGAATCAGGCGATATACCATCAGACTTTCGGAGAAACATAGTCCATACAATTGCGAAGGCTGTAAGAACCGATAAGTGCGAGAATTATCGCACAGTCAACTTAACAGCTCATGCATCCAAGTTCCTGACACGAATAATATACAGATGAATGGTAAAGAAAGCAGAGGATGTGTTAGATAAGAATCTGTTTGGGCTTCGGAAAGGTAAAGGCACCAGAGAGGCAATTCTGACGTTGCGGTTGATAATGGGAGCAAGACTAAAGAAAAATCAACAAACTTTAATATTAGTTGTCGACAGGAGAAAGTGTTCGACAGAGTCATATGGCGCAAGGTGTTCGAAATTCTGAGAACAATATGGTGAAAGGAGCGCAATATATAATATGTACAAGAACCAAGAGCAACAATAAGAGCTGAAGATCAAGAATGAAGTACTCGAATTAAAAAGGATGTAAGACAAAGATGTAGTCTTTCGCCCCTACTTTTCATTCTTTACATTGCAGAAGCAATGATGGACATAAAAGAAAGGTTCAAGAGTGGAATTAAAATTCGAGATGACAGCATATCAATGATAATATTCACTTATGAATTGCTATCCCCAGTGAAAGTGAAGGGGAATTATGGAATATGATGTATGAACATTCTAATGAGTACAACATATGGATTGAGATTAAATCGAAGAAAGACGAAAGTAATGAGAAGTAGCAGAAAAAGAACAGCGAGAAACTTAACATGAAGATTCGTGGTCACAAAGCACGTGAAGTTAAGGAATTCTGCTACATAAGGTGCAAAAAAACAAAACAAAAATGACAGACACAGCAAGGTGAACATAAAAACTAGACTGGTACTGGCATTCCTGGCTAAAAGAAGTTTATTAGTGTCAAACATAGACCTTAATTTGTTGAAGAAATTTCTGAGAATGTGCGTTTGGAACATAGCATTGTATGTTAGTGAAACATGGACTTTGGGAAAACCAGAAAAAAGAGAATTGAAGCATTTGAGATGTGGCGCTACAAAAGAATGTTGAAAATTAGGTTAACTGATAAGGCGAGGCATGGGGGATTCTCCAGACAATCGGTGAGGAAAGGAATATATGGAAAACACTGACCAGAAGAAGGGGAATGGTGATAGGATATCTGGTAAGAGTTAAGACATAAAGGAATAACTTTGACGGTACTAGAGGGAGCTGTAGAGGGTAAAAACTGTAGAGAAAAATAGAGACTTTAATATATTCAGCAAATAATTGAGTAAGTAGTTTTCAAGTGTTACTCTGAGAGTATCTCTCGTACCGTCTTCCCTTATTCCCTTAGAGTAAACCAGTTTGCATCAGATTCCTTAATATGTTTAATATGTATGCTTTTCTTGAATTATTTGCTTTTGAATTTCAGGTGAAGGATGTGTTGCATTTTGTGGTTTATGACTGCCAGCCTCTTTCAAATTCTTATCTTTCAGGCACGTTTTTCAAAGAAATTTTGAATTTTTTTCTTTACTCCAAAACATACTTTCCATGCAAAGCTTATTTGTTTACAACTAGCAAGTGTATTACTTCAGTAATATATTTCAAGTAATACTTGTTTCTTCCCTAATACTTTTTGATGTATCTACATCTCAACACTGCTAGTTGTAGATATTCTATGTAATATTCCCTGCCACATTGCAGATATTTGTGTTTGAGAAATGGATTTTTCGTGTTTTGGAAAATTAGTTTTTGAATCAGGGCTTTCTTCCAGTTTCTGAATACTGTTGAAATGTTAGAACTCTATTTGCTTCCACGAGTTAAAAAACTGCTGTCAAGTATAGCAAAAAAGCAGCATATCTCTCGACAGACAACTGCAGTCGTTTATAGCGCTTGAACCAGTCCGTTACAAAGGCCCTGTTATTTTCTTTTGCATACACATCAAAAAAGTGTTGCATCACAGCAGTTCTAGGAGTTCCTGACCCTTTACATAAAAATGGAAGAGAGATACACTAAACAACATTTCAGCTCCTGTTATTGCTCATTAAAACAAAAAATTGCAAGTTATACAACAATACTCCAAACTTTCTGAATTTGTGTTCCAAATCGCAGCATACATCAGTACCTCTAACACCCAGTACACGTCCTCTCGCGTTGATGCATGCCTTTATTCGTCGTAGCATACTGTCCACTACATCATCAACGCGCTGTTGGTCCAGATTGTCCCATTCATCAGCGGTGATTCGGCGTATATCACTTAGTGCGGATGGTGGGTCATCTCGTCCAAAAACCGTCCTTTTCAATGTATCCTAGGCACTTTCGATAGGGTTCATGCATGGAGAACACACTCGCCATTCTAATCTAACAATATCATTATCATGAAGGAACACATTCACAAGATGTGCACTATGAGCTCGAGAATTGTCGTCCATTAAGACGAATACTTCTCTCAAATTCTGCCGATATGGTTGCACTGTTCATTGGAGGTTGTCACTCCTGTATCGTATAGCTGTTTGATTGCCTTGAATGACCTGCAATGGCGTACGTTCGTCCCATGTAATGCCTCCCCAAAAAATCAGGGAACCACCACCTTGCTGCACTCGCTCGACAGTGTGATTAAGACGTTCAGACTGACCACACTACGTCCAAATATGCCTCTGACTATTGTCTGGTTGAAGGTATGTGCGAGTCTCATCTGTGAATAGAACTTGATGTCAATTCTGCCGAGTTCACTCAACATAAATTTCCTTTACTTTACGTCTACAGACTTTTTGTCATCAGACTGTTATTCACATATATATAACGATGCTGGTGCTAATTTTTTGTTTAACATTTGACGATACCACTGTGGCTTCAGTGTATTAGGACACGTTTTTATAAAACAGGTACACCTCTTCATCAAATCGCACAAATGTACATGTATGTCAGTGGTACTTTTCATTATAATCTATTTTACTGTTTTAAGCTGCAGACAATCTGCTAGCGTACTTATGTTTTCCCATGTTTTGCTGCAGATCTGAAGATGGTCATTATAGACCAAAACCAGTAGTCTGATGACAAAAAATTTGTGACCATCGACGTAAAGTAAAGGAAATTTATTCTATCACTGCTTTATTCGCAGTCATGTCGCAGATTGTGTTCACTCACCATGCTGTTGGGCCCATCTGTACCGCGCTACATGATGTCTAGGTGTCAAAACTGGACCTTGTCATGGATGTCAGGAGTGAAGTTTCACATCATGCAGTTTATTTCGCACAGTTTATTATTCAGCAAGATGGCTTTCCTCTCAGGGTTCCTCCGAGCTGAAATCCTTAAGTAGCTGTCTTCAGTGACATGTTCCACATCCACGAGGATCTCCTCAGTACGGATCTATGGAACGAAAAACTGATCTAATCTCATCTAAAATCTTCAGCTGCAGCAGTATCATTTGGGCGGCCTGAACAGGGCAAGTCATCGACAGATCCAGTATCTCTGTACCTCATCCATGTCCGAACAACATCGCTTTGGTTCGTTCGGAGACATCTGGAAACTTTCCTTGATAAGAGCCCTTCTTGACACAACAAAACAGTGCTGATACAATCTAACTCTGGAACTGCCCTACTATGCAAGACGGAACTACAGACAAAACAGTAGTGTACTTCCTTCCTAGTGTTATGACTGCAGTTAATCGGTTGTCTTAGCCACTCCATCACGTAGGCACTCCACATTTGTGGTTGTTGTACATCTTTGTCCGGGTAAAATGACATTTATCAACAATCAAAGGGACTGTGTTATTAATATAATATACACATTCGAGGTCAGTGTTCAGGAGAGCTTGGAACCAAGGTGATGCAACACATTTTTTGATGTGTGTATGTCTAAAATAATTTACTTTATTGGTTCTCCGACTTGTGTAGTATCAGAAGGAATGGCATGGCCAACACCACCAACATATTTCAACTGAACGCGTTTCCATAGGACTGGGAGAAGCAATCATATCTCGTGCTTCCACTTGTTTTGAGGAATAACGTTCTTCGAGATGATTTTCCTTTTCAACTCTTCAGTTTTTGCTAAAGAAAGCCCGTATATCCATCAAAAAATCACTCAATCTTCATTTCGCAGCAATAAATAAACAACTGTGTCGCTAACTGACTGAGACACTGTACCTACATTACACTAACCAATATCACAGACAAATTACCTCTAATTCACTCACTTTAGTTTAAAAGGGGATTTCCTGTACCATAGATCACAATATGGACAAAGCTCCCAAAACTTAGTTAAAATACCCAGCTATGGGTAAAATAAAGAATTAGTATATTTTATTGTAACAAATTGCAGTTAATTCGTAGGTACTTAGATGTCACTACGCTTGTAGTAATTTTTTCATTATATCATATTATAAACAAGTAATTTACTTAGCATTTTATCTTAGTTGATGGTATCTGTTAGGACAGAGCGTTGGTACTTTAACACAGACCATTGCCCCATAGTGCCACCCCTATCAGCCCCCCCCCCCGCCTCCCCCCCCCCCCCAGCTATGGTGATGTTAGCAAAGTATATAAACAGATATAAGACAAACGATTTTGTGTTAACCTTATACTATGTGTACTTACTTGTTTATACGTTTCAAAGTATATAAATGTCTCTACATATATAACTGTCAAAACATTATTGACCTCTATAATGCGTCTTACATACGCAGCACACCCTGATGTACCAAGAAAAAGAAGGGAACCAGAGGAAAAATGTTCCTGTAGGAGTACAAAAAGTGAACATGATCCTCTTTAAGAGACTCGATAAGTGGAGAGGCGGCTCCTTCAAACCTCATTCCGCCTTGCTCACAAAAATTTTGGCATGCAAGCATATATGGGCTTCACTTTTTTTTTTTTTTTTTTTTTTTTTTTTTTTTTTTTTTTTTTTTTTGCTGGTAGAGACTAGCAGAGAGACAGTGACGATGGAAGAGAGTACCAGTGGGAGAGACAGAGGCGACAGTGATGGTGATGAGAGGAAGGGCAGTGAAGGAGAGGTGGATGAAGACAATAGCAATGGGAGCCGAAAGGACAGGGGGAAGTTGAAATGAAAAATACAGATGAGTGAAGACCATGCTGAGGTTTGAGGAGGGGGTGAGGGGTCTGGATCCTACCAGACCGGCAAACATGTATAGGGGAGGGCGCGATTTGGATCGGAATTTTAAGTGTGTTGAAAGAGCGTGACATGTTTGCATGCCAAAATTTTCAGTGAGGAAGGCGGAATGAGGGTTGAGGCAGTTGATTCCCCACTTTTCTGTTAGAATCGTTTAAAGAGAAACATATTCGCCTTTTTCCGTTCGTTCTCTTCTTTTTCGTGCTACAGCTGGATGTGCTGCTTATATAAAACGAATTTATAGGTCAGTGAAGTTTTGACAGTTTATCTATATGCTTCAGCACATTTATGTACTTTGACACATATAACAACAAATAAGTACCGGTACGCATAGGGTAAGGTTAACACAAAAGCGTTTGCTTTACATTTTTTCTGGATACATTAACAGTCGAGTCACTTTCCCAAGTGCCGAAATGTGGAGGTATATTTTTAAATAAACTCTATATTGTTTTGGCGTTCTCATGCTGAAAGGAACCCTGTATTAAAACGCATAAAAGCGCAGAGAAACGTTCCGTGAAACTATCCAGGAATATGAGGCCGAAGCCTCTCAGCATTCCAAAATTTTGGTCCAGTTATGCTATGTTGACATGACAATGAGCATTTTTCGTGGTTGAACTTTATGCTAATTTTTGAATTAGTTTAATAACATAAACTATACCCTGAAACACAGCTTTCACTAGTTTTAGAAAGGCAAATAACAGTGCCTAGTTCCACACGGAAAAAATGCTTATACATATCGATGTGCGAAACTATTTAGCAACCATTTGCGTACGCCCACAAGACCAAAATTTTGTTTCGATACCTCCAACTTATGGTTGTCTTAAGTTACCGGTACCGGTATAAAAAAAACATAAAAATGGTTTCTTGAACGACACTTAGATCAGTTTTTGGATCAAATATGTTTATTCCGGAACACGAAGTTATTCCTGATATCGAGTTAAATATGGCGTTACTGATCGACCGAGAGAACAAGCTGACGCAAGAATTTTCTGCGTTGAGTGATGTAAACTGCTTGCCTCAGCTCCTATGTTGGCAAGACTACATTGCGTGAATGACGAAGAGTGATAACTGTACGCGTGTGTGTATCTGTGAATTTGTGTACATACAAAAAAATGAGTGACAACGTGGTCGGAGAATCCGAGCTCCAAAACAGTGAAAAGGCATGAAATAAGGCAACGTTATTGTTATATCCGAAAACTATAGACTATACGATGTCAGCTGTAATTAGACACAGTAAATCCATAGCACGTGTACTGTTCAGGAATTTTGCAGCGGTTGGTAGGCCATGCTTTGTTGGCCCGCTAGCGGATATTTAGCACTCTTTCGAATACCCTATAACACAGCTTGCATATGTGATGTGAATGTTTCCTGCATCTTGTGCTTCATATAATTTCAATGTGTAAAGGTTGAGTGCTGTTTCGCGCTTTCGTGACAGGGCTATGTTACTTACGTTAACGTGTTGTGTTCGTCGTGCTGCATGTAACTTGCGTATAGCCATTGAATTTTCGTTTCTTACGTTAGATCAGCGTTGTTAAGAGTAACCTAAAATCGTTCTGCGTAGGGCGAATAGTTCCTAAAGAGGTTAATATGTGTACGCCTCACTGCTCTGCAAGTGCTTGCAAATGTTCCGTTCCTTTGTAATGGTGCCTTATTAGTTATTTCTGTTGTAATGTGAGTGTTGATGTCCATCGGCATCATTTGTTATCTATCGTAGCCCATTTCATGTTATTCATCTAGTACGTTAGTTCATTGCTTTGTTTCATTTTCGTCATCATTCCCTGAATCTGACATTTCAAACGAAACTAGAGCTTTTCGATATTCAGAAAGACGGCCAAGAATTCCCACAAAACATGTTAGTTATGTTACGCTATTCTTAACTTCACATCCCTCTGTAGCTTAATGTTCATTATTCTGACGTTTTACCCTGAGGCACAGTACACATATATTTTTATACAGTGCTTCCTGGTCTGTCAACAAATTAAAAACCGCTGACATTTTAGGCAGTCACTATTTGTATTTTTGTATAGGCTAGTATTCATTTGCTGTTATGCCCTCGCAGAATATTATTTAGTACTAACATCAAATGGTAACTGTAATGTTGTATGGATGAATAATAAATAGCCTGACAGTTCATTGTAGTACTATTACTACTTGTATTACATACATGTTTTATAAACTTTGGATATTGCATATTCCTTTATAAATGCTTTAGTAAAAACTATGAAATATTCAATTTATGAAATGTTTAATTGGGAAGTGTCTATGAAACCTAAAGTTACATGAGTGGGTGTATGGGGGATAAGCTACATGTCATGACTTGTAAATTTTTCAGAATACATATTTGTTTTGAGATGGATCTTCTCACAAGTGATTAAGTGAACTAGCATTATTAGTTTGCAACATGATTATAAAAAGTAGGGACAAAGCTACATGATTAGCTGCTTCTATCATTTAGTAGGTATTTCATGCTCGTGGCTTATAAAGAAATAAATATTGGCTCAAAAACTTTAAAATAATTTGTACATTTTATAAAATTTCTTTTGAGGAAGAAACATTTATAGTGAAAGTCTGTCCCTGTAACTCAAAGATTTGTACTGTATGGGAATGGAAGGACTACACACTGGATAGTAGAAGGAAGAACAGTTCAGAATATTAGTAAAGATACTTTCATACATTCAAAACTGAATAGAAATACAGCAAGGAAAATCATAGTAATGAACAGAAACTGTAAAAAAAAAAATGGGGGGGGGGGGTGGTAAGACATATTCTAATGAGTAAGTTAACAAGTAGTAAGCTTCATTTGTATTTGGAATACGGCTGTGTGCTGCACATTTACAAATGCATTCCTATGTACAAGTATTGTGGTCTTCCATCTGAAGACTTATTTAACACAGCTGTACTTGCTTGTCTATCTTGTCCAAGCCTCTACATCTCCAAAGAACCATTTGAACCTGTTAAATGTTTTCATCCCTCGGTCTTGCTCTGCTATTGTTACACCCCACACATTGTCGGGTCGACAGAAGTGTCCGATCCCACGCATCGGCTTTGACCCGTGACGTAAGGCTGTTGTGTGTGACGTCATGACGGTGCGGAGTTTGGTTTGAGTGTGGCTGTCTCCAGTTCTGTTTTATCTTATTTTATTTACTTTTCTGTTCTGTTCGTTCTATCTCGTGAGATTTTTTAAAAAATTTAAAAACGCTTATTACTTATTTTAATTATCTGTTTCCTCCAATTTCTGTTTTAGTGTATTACATTTATCTTTCTGATCTGTTCATTCTATCCCGTGAGATTTTTTTTTTTTTTTTAAAGACAGAAAACACTAATCAGCGACTGATGCATCTTTATCTTCTATGGGTTGCTGGGGTTACGACCCCTGGGTAGGTGGGTGGGTATTCATGCATGGCTGTCTTCACTTAAACGTTGTAGCTACGCAAGGCGTCTAAATATGTTTATATTTAGTTTGCCCCGCCCACCCAAAACACCCCATTTCCCGCGCTTGTCCCGTTAGTGTCATTAGGCTTCTTGTGGAGAGTGTGTGTGTTTGTTTTTGTTTCCGCCATATTTGTGACGTCATGGGTCAAAGCAGACGGGCGGGATCGGACGCTTCCGTATTTCCACATTGTCATCAGTCCTCAATATTCTTCTGTAGCATAACATTTCCAAAGCTTCTATAATTTTTGGGCTGAAATGCTAATTGTCTAAGTTAAGAAACTTTCAAAAAAAAAAAAAAAAAAAAAAAAAAAAAAAAAAAAAAAAAAAAAAACAACTTCCCAAGATTTAAATTTATATCCAATTTTAACAAAAGCCTCTTTTTCAGAAGTGCTTCCCACGCTGTGGCCAGTCTGCATTTTACACTTGCTCTGCTTCGGGCATCATCACTTGTTTAGGTGTCCTAATAAGATAAATATAATATAATTCCCTCAGCATTGTCCAATTTAATTCGACTGCTACATTCTTTTACTTTTGATTTGCTGTTGTTGATGCTCATCTTATAACCTCTCTGGAAATACGTAAGTGTCGGATTCCACCTGTCTGCTTTGACCCCTACATCAGTATGGCGGTATAGGCTATTCCGAGCATTAAAATGTCATCGGCAAACCTCAAGATCTTTATTCATTTTATCTGAACTTAACTTCTTCCTTAGTTTATGCATGGTTTCCTTTACTGCTTGCTTATTGCACAGATTGGCCATCATCAAGGGTGTGCTTCAACTTTGTCTTACTCTCTTCTCAATTACTGCTTTCCTTTCAAGTCTTTCAACTGTTATAAGTGCAGTATGATTTCTGTATAAGTTATAAATGACCTGTTGCAATCTACATTCATTAAGAACAGTTTAATTTAGATTTTTCCATTTATTTTCTTATCGTGCATACACTAAAATTGTTGATGCTCATCTTATAACCTCTCTGGAAATACGTAAGTGTCGGATTCCACCTGTCTGCTTTGACCCCTACATCAGTATGGCGGTATAGGCTATTCCGAGCATCTCCAATATGGCACCTATGTCACTACAGACACACGGCAATAAACACGAAAATATGTATAAATAATTACAAAATCAACGGGAATCGGACACTTCTCTTGACCTATATAGGTCAACAGCCACTGAAGATACCAACACATCAATGCCTACAGCCAAAAACTATGGAAATTGCAGTCAGACATTTCTCTTGACCACAACTGACAGTACCAAAACACCTATACCTACATATAAAAATATGAAAATGGAATCGGTCATTTCCCTTGACGTATATAGGTCAATTATTATTACTGATACAAAAAAACCAACACCTACAACTACGAAAAACAAAACCTAAACCACAGCACCTCAGAAATTAAAAACTCAAGCATCCCTATGTAAATTAAAACACATTCACTACACAATAAATACATGAAACATTAGAACTCAAGAAAAATAGACCCAAAAACACAATTACTTACCAAATTTTGGCCGGCCATCCCCAAAACACATACACACAGGATGCCATCAATCACAACAAGACGACATCTACAAACACAACCAATTCAAAACTCCGCGGCTGACAGGTGGAATCAGACACTTCCATTGACCCACCTCTTTTGACACAGTCTACTCCTATCATCTGGTCTTCCAAGCTTTTTGTTGTCTCTGACAGAATTACAATGTCATCGGCAAACCTCAAGATCTTTATTCATTTTATCTGAACTTAACTTCTTCCTTAGTTTATGCATGGTTTCCTTTACTGCTTGCTTATTGCACAGATTGGCCATCATCAAGGGTGTGCTTCAACTTTGTCTTACTCTCTTCTCAATTACTGCTTTCCTTTCAAGTCTTTCAACTGTTATAAGTGCAGTATGATTTCTGTATAAGTTATAAATGACCTGTTGCAATCTACATTCATTAAGAACAGTTTAATTTAGATTTTTCCATTTATTTTCTTATCGTGCATACACTGAAATGTGATTTATAATAACCATAAAGTAACAACTTTCTATTTTTGATAAATTCCAAGGAATAACAATGCTATTATGCCAACATTATTGTGGTATACACTTTACAAACACTTACATCTACTGATAGTACTGTGTCATGTTCCCACATGACTGCCTTCTCAGTAGCATTTTCAGTTCAGGACTTTAAGTAACCTTGCTGGAAATTGAGTTTCACAAGATGATCTTGTTGTTCCTCTTGGTTTGTCACCCTCTGTTAAGTCTGATTATTTGTCCAGGGCTAACGGTTCAACTGGAATGCCTTCAGTCCATTTATCATTCTCATTCCTCAGGTTTTAATCAATTAGTCTCAATATTGTTTATCTGGTCTGCCACTCTAAGTCCAAAAGGTTTTACTTCATCTGGCCTTCATATTGAGATTCTGTCTTTTTCACTGGGTCAACTCTTAAAAACACGTGCCAAGTTACTGAGGTCCGTATGTATGAATGGTGTTTCTTTTGTTTGTGGGATGTTTATTGTTCTTGTCACTTCTAGCAATATCCCATACATTTTCAACAAATTTTGCTGCATCTGAGCAAGAAAATGGTTTACTTTAGTCACCTCCATAGCTATACCAGCAATTGTAAATTGCGCTTTGGCTTGACAAAACCAGATGTCTGGCTTCTCTGTGCAAATCAGTGGCAGGTTAATGCTAACCTTATCAGTTTCCAGCTGACATTCTAGATTGTTCCCTTCATTTCCACTATTGTTGACATATTGCGTATTTTTCTAACACTGTGGGTGACAAGTTCGAGTTAAAAAAAAAATTGCAAATTACATTGGAAATACTATTGTCTTGCCAGTGACATCGGAGTTACCAATTTGTTGCACACTATGTTCATATAGGTACTGCTTACAGGAAAATTAAAGAGACCTTTGGAGAAAAGAGAGCCACTTGTATGAATATCAAGAGCTCAGGTGGAAACCCAGTTCTAAGCAAAGAAGGGAAAGCAGAAAGGTGGAAGGAGTATATAGAGGGTCTATACAAGGGCGATGTACTTGAGGACAATATTATGGAAATGGAAGAGGATGTAGATGGAGATGAAATGGGAGATACGATACTGCGTGAAGAGTTTGACAGAGCACTGAAAGACCTGAGTCGAAACAAGGTCCCGGGAGTATGGAAGTGAAACATGGACGATAAATAGTTTGGACAGAAAGAGAATAGAAGCTTTTGGAATGTGGTGCTACAGAAGAATGCTGAAGATTACATGGGTAGATCACGTAACTAATGAGGAGGTATTGAATAGAATTGGGGAGAAGAGGAGTTTGTGGCACAACTTGACAAAAAGAAGGGACCAGTTGGTAGGACATGTTTTGAGGCATCAAGGGATCACAAATTTAGCATTGGAGGGCAGTGTGGAGGGTAAAAATCGTAGAGAGAGACCAAGAGATGAATACAATAAGCAGATTCAGAAGGATGTAGGTTGTAGTAAGTACTGGGAGATGGAGAAGCTTGCACAGGATAGGGTAGCATGGAGAGCTGCATCAAACCAGTCTCAGGACTGTAGACAACAACAAAATGTTCATTAAGAACTCAGTTTAACTTAGGTATTTTTATTTTATTTTCTTATTGTGCACACACTGAAACGTGAATTACAATAACCGTCTAGTAACAAATATTCTTTTTTTTGTCACATTCCAAGGAATAATAATCCTACTGTGCCCACATTATCACAGAACAAATAAAAATAGTATTTTGTTACATTCCTTCCCACAAACCCTTTTCTTCGTATTGTATCCCTGCTGTCTTAAAAATTTAAGTTTGTGTACATAATCTAATCAATATTGTCAGATTTCTGTAAATCTACAAATGCTATAGGCCTAGATGATGATCTGTCTTTCTTGAATGTACCTTCTAAAATATATAGTGTCAATATTGCCAACATTTCTTTGAAATCCAAACTTATCTTCCTGGAGGTCAGCTTCTAGAATTTTTCCCATTCTTCTGTAAATAATTTCTCAGTATTTTGCAACCATGACTTATTAAACTGATAGATCAGTAATACTCTCACCTATCAGCACCTGGTTTATTTGTAATGTGAATTACTACATTCTTCCCGAATTTTTGAGGGTATTTTACCTGTGTCATATCTTGCACACAAGGTGGAATGGTTTGTCATGGCTGTTTCCCCCAAAGATCTCAATAATTCTGAGGGAATGTCAACAACTCCAGGGGCATGGTTCTACTGCGTCTCACCTCTTTTATCGAATTGATGCTATGGTACCTCTGCTATTTCATCTCTCTTAAGTTAACCATTTGTCTCTTACTCTATTCCCTTCTAGTGCTACTGTCAAATGTTAGTTAATGCTCCGTTCGAAACTCTCAATAACCTCTGATTCTTTTAACTCATCCAGGTCTCACCTCCTTAATTGTCTACCATTTTACAATTTCTTAACTTTTAATCTACAGTTCGTAATCAATAAATTATGGTCAGAATACAAATCTGCTCCTGGAAATGTCTTACGATTTAAATTGTAGTTTCACAATCTCTGCTGTACCTTTGTATTATCAATCTGAAACTTCCCAGTTTGTCTTACATGTATACAACATCCTTACATGATTCTTAAACCAACTGTCAATACTGAATAAATTAGGCTCTGTGCAAAATTCTATAATGTGGGTTCCTCTTTATTCCTTCTTTTCTTCCATTTTCTGCTATTGAATTTCAGTCTTCCATCACAAATAAATTTTCCTCTCTCTCTTAACTACATGAATAATTCCTTTTAGCTCATTGTACACTGACACGGGGAAGCCCCGACATTGGGATAACAGGTTTTTTCAGACTTTGTACACCTGTAGTAGGCCATTAAAACAACATAATGCACAAGTAGTAATGTGCATGACTCTGGAATTTCCGAAAAAATTGCAACAGAATTTTTACTTGTCTATTTGTGGCTGGTTAGGTGTTGGACACTAGAGTTCATGGTGGTCAAGTGACTAGTGTTCAACCTTCGTAAGACGAACATGTATGAGGCAACAGTTCAACTCTCACTCAGACATATTATTAATCTTTTCTTTATCACTGGTCGTATTATTTAATTTATACGACGTTTGAGAGGAAATACAATGAAAATAAAGTCTGTTTGCATGAAGTATCCATTTATGTTTTCCATGTCTGTATGACTAATACCATCCTGCAGCATGTGATGTCGAGAACACATCCGACGAGTAACTGTACATTTCTCTTGGGGTCTGGCACATTGTGATGTACTGTATTACTGATTGTGAATGACATAATTCACATTATTATGTATCGAGATTTGAGTTGGGCTTCCCAAGCATGTCCCTCATACTTGAAAATTTTATTGTTGTTATTGTGGTCTTCAGTCCAGAGACTGGTTTAGTGCAGCTCTCCATGCTACTCTATCCTCTGCAAGCTTCTTCATCTTCCAGTACCTACTGCAACCTACATCCTTCTGAATTTGCTTAGTGTATTCATCTCTTGGTCTCCCTCTTCCAGTTTTATTCTCCATGCTGCCCTCCGATACAAAATTTGTGATCCCTTGATGCCTCAGAACATGTCCTACCAACCAATCCCTTCTTCTAGTCAAGGTGTGCCACAAATTTCTCTTCTCCCTAATTCTATTCAATACCTATCTAATCTTCAGCATTCTTCTGTAGCACCACATTTCGAAAGCTTCTATTCTCTTCTTGTCCAAACTATTTATCGTCCATGTTTCACTTCCATACATGGCCACACTCCATACAAATACTTTCAGAAAAGACTTCCTTACACTTAAATCGATACTCGATGTTAACAAATTTCTCTTCTTCAGAAACACTTTCCTTGACATTGCCAGTCTACATTTTATATCCTCTCTACTTCGACCATCATCAGTTATTTTACTTCCCAAATAGCAAAACTAATTTACTACTTTAAGCATCTCATTTCCTAATCTAATTCCTGCAGCATCACCTGATTTAATTCGACTTCATTCCATTATCTTCGTTTTGCTTTCGTTGATGTTCATCTTATATCCTCCTTTCAAGACACTGCCCATTTCATTCAGCTGCTCTTCCAGGTCCATTGCTGTCTCTGACGGAATTACAATGTCATCGGCGACCCTCAAAGTTTTTATTTCTTCTCCAAGGATTTTAATTCCTACTCTGAATTTTTCTTTTGTTTCCTTTACTGCTTGCTCAATATACAGGTTGAATAACATCAGGGATAGGCTACAACCCTGTCTCGCTCGCTTCCCAACCACTTTTTCCCTTTCATGCCCCTCGACTCTTCTAACTGCCATCTGGTTTCTGTACAAATTGTAAATAGCTTTTTGCTCTCTGTATTTGTCCCCTGCCACCTTCATAATTTGAAGGAGAGTATTCCAGTCAACATTGTCAAAAGCTTTCTCTAAGTCAACAAATGCTAGTAACGTAGGTTTGCCTTTCGTTAATCTATTTTCTAAGATAAGGCGTATGGTCAGCATAGCCTCACGTGTTCCAACATTTCTACAGAATCCAAACTTATCTTCCCCGAGGTCGGCATCTACCAGTTTTTCCATTCATCTGTAAAGAATTCGTGTTAGTATTTTGCAGCCATGGCTTATTAAACTGATAGTTCAGTAATTTTCACATCTATCAACACCTGCTTTCTTTGGGATTGGAATTATTATATTCTTCGTGAAGTCTGACGGTATTTCACCTGTCTCGTACATCTTGCTCACCAGATGGTAGAGGCTATCAGTAGTTCTAATGGAATGTTGTCTACTCCAGGGGCCTTGTTTTGGCTTAGGTCTTTCAGTGCTCTGTCAAACACTTCACGCAGTATCATATCTCCCATTTCATCTTCATCTACATCTCTTCCATTTCTATAATATTGTCCTTAAGAACATCGCCCTCGTATAGACCCTCTATATACTCCTTCGACCTCCCTGCTTTCCCATCTTTGCTTAGAACTGGGTTTCCATCTGAGCTCTTGATATTCATGCAAGTGGTTCTCTTTTCTCCAAAGATGACTTTAATTTTCCTGTAGGCAGTATCTATCTTACCCCTAGTGAGATATGCCTCTACATCCTTACATTTGTCCCCCAGCCATCCCTGCTTAGCCATTTTGCACTTCCTGTTGATCTCATTTTTGAGACGTTTGTATTCCTTTTTGCCTGCTTCATTTACTGCATTTTTATATTTTCTCCTTTCATCAATTAAATTCAATATATCTTCCGTTACCCAAGGATTTCTACTAGCCCTCGTCTTTTTACCTACTTGATCTTCTGCTGCCTTCACTATTTCATCTCTCAAAGCTACTCATTCTTCTTCTACTGTATTTCTTGCCCCCATTTTTGTCAGTCGTTCCCTAATGCTCTGTCTGAAACATTCTACAACCTCTGGTTCTTTCAGTTTATCCAGGTCCCCTCTCCTTCAATTCCTACCTTTTTGCAGTTTCTTCAGTTTTAATCTGCAATTTGTGACCAATAGATTGTGGTCAGGGTCCACATCTGCCCCTGTAAATGTCTTACAATTTAAAACCTGGTTCCTAAATCTCTGTCTTACCATAATAAAATCTATCTGAAACCTTCTAGTATCTCCATGCCTCTTCCATGTTTACAATCTTCTGTCATGATTCTTGAACCAAGTGTTAGCTATGATTACTTTGTAGCTATGATTAATTTATGCTCTGTGCTAAATTCTACCAGGCAGCTTACTCTTTCATTTCTTACCCCCATTCCATATTCACCTACTACGTTTCCTTCTCTTCCTTTTCCTATTATTGAATTCCAGTCACCCATGACTATTAAATTTTCGTCTCCCTTCACTATCTGAATAATTTCTTTTGTCTCAGCATACATTTCATCAATCTCTTCCTCATCTGTGGGTCTAGTTGGCATATAAATTTGTAATACTGTCGTAGGTGTGGGCTTCATATCTATCTTGGCCACAATGAAGTGTTCACTATGCTGTTTGTAGTAGCTTACCCGCACTCCTATTTTTTTTATTCATTATTAAACCTACTCCTGCATTACCTCTATTTGATTTTGTATTTATAACCCTGTGTTCACCTGACCAGAAGTCTTGTTCCTCCTGCCAGCGAACTTCACTAATTCCCATTATATCTATCTTTAACCTATCCATTTCCCTTTTTAAATTATCTAACCTATCTGCCCAATTAAGGGATCTGACACTCCACTCCCTGATATGTAGAATACCAGTTTTCTTTCTCCTGATAACAACATCCTCCTGAGTAGTCCCCACCCAGAGATCCAAATGGGGGACTATTTTACCTCCAGAATATTTTACCCAAGAGGACGCCATCATCATTTAACCATACAGTAAAGCTGCATGCCCTCAGGAAAAATTACAGCTGTAGTTTCCCCTTGCTTTCAGCTGTTCACAGTACCAGCACAGAAAGGCCGTTTTGGTTAGTGTTACAAGGCCAGCTCAGTCGATCATCCAGACTGTTGCCCCTGCAACTACTGAAAAGGCTGCTGCCCCTCTTCAGGAACCACATGTTTGTCAGGCCTCTCAACAGATACCCCTACGTTGTGGTTGCACGTACGGTACGTCTGTATCGCTGAGGCACCCAAGCCTCCCCTCCAACGGCAAGTTCGAGGCAGGGGGGGGGGGGGGGGGGATTTAATTACAAATAGTAAATAGCAAAATAACATATGAAAATCACAACTACCTCATGAAAATGCACATGGTTTTTTTCTTTACATTACCTCTCAAATGTCATATAAATTAAATAATGTGACCAACGATGAAAACATATAGATTAAAAAATAAGTGTTAGCGGGATTTGAACCGTCACCTCGTCCACGACCCTCTTAGATAACGTGATCGCTTTCCCCGTAACCACAATGACCTCTTATGGCTGGCACCTTCTCATAGATACATCAGTTACGTAATAGAAGGGTAAAACTTCTCTTGTGATTTTCTCAGAATTGCCTGAGTAGTGCACCTTACTACTTGCATATTATGTTGCTGTAATGGACTACTAAAGTTGTAGAAAATCTGAAGTAAAACTGTCATCCCAATGTCGAGGCCTCCCCTTGTGAGATGACTGAAGTCATTCGACACCACCTAATATCATGATGGACCTCGTTTGCCCGCCATAGTGCAGCAGCTCATGGACTCAACAAATTGGAAGTCCCCTGTAGAAATATTGAGCCTTGCTGCCTCTATAGCTGTCCATAATTGCTAAAGGGTTGAAGGATTTTGTACACAAACTGATCTGTGTTCGATGGGATTCGTGTTGGGCGATCTGGGTTGCCAAGCCATTCACTTGAATTGTCCAGAATGTTCTCCAAACTAATAGCGATCAATTGTTACCTGGTGACACGGTGCTTTGTCATCCATAAAAATTCCAACATTGTTTGGGAACATGAAGTCCATGAATGGCCACATATTGTCTGCAAGTGGCTGAACATTCAGGAGGCCCAGTCCATTCATTGTAAACGCAACCCCAACCATTATGGAGCTACCACCAGCTTGCACAGTGCCTTGACATTTTGGGTCCATGGCTTCGTGGTGTCTGCACCACACTCAAACCCTACCATCAGTTATTACCAACTGACTGGAACACATGACCAGGCCACAGTTTTCCAGTGTAGGATCCACCCAGTATATGGTCATGAGACCAGGAGAGGTGCTGAAAGTGATGTCATGCTGTTAGCAAAGGCACTCGTATCAGTTGTCACTCTGCGTTCAGATTCGGCCATGTTGTGCGGCCATAACCAGTTTGGAAACATTTTCCCATGAATCACCTGATTACAAATGACAGCTCTGCCAATCCACTACCCTTTGAAACCTTATGTATGTGATAGTATCCCCATCTGTATGTGTGCATATCTCTATCCCATGACTTTTGCCACCTCAGTATACATTCTTTTGATTTCTACTGTGGTTGGTGCTGACTTTGTGTGTGTTTTGGCTACAATAGTATATTCATTATGCTGTCCATAGTAATTTGCCTGCATTCCTATTTTCTTATTCGTTATTAGACACGTTGTCGCCAACCATGGGTCCAATGCAGTACATATTTTTGAAATTACTAAAAAATCTTAACTGAAACATAAAACTTTTTGTTCAGTTTTATTTTTCATTAGACATAACAATAACTGCCTATGTTATCAGATTAAAATTTTTGATCATATAACCTTTTAACCAGTTTAGATGTGCATCTTATGTTTAGAAACTGAGTTCATGTCTAGCAATGTGGTGTGAAAATTTAGCCTCTTTAGCAGCACAGTCCAGATCACTGTTATTCCCACCTTCGGCTTTAAGAAAACTTCTTATGTTTCAGTAGCATTAATAGCACTAGTTTTTTCATGTGGTCTTTAATATAACCCTTTCCCTTATGTTCGAAAGAAAATTCTGCAGGATAATAGTGTATGATAAACATGTTCATTGCTATCGCCATTACACAAGTTGAAATTTGTATTTCTGTTGCGGGTTAACATTAATTGCACACTTTCTTTTGCCCATTGCAAAACAATGAGACGAAAAACGAACAGAGATAAAATGATCAAAGATGTGTAGACAAGTTCCTTTTGTCGTCAAATCACTAAGTGACATATTGCAGTGGAGCCAGTAGCCATGCCTCCCTTTCGTCGTCAGTGCTTTCTCCTAGGTCAGCTGAGAGAGAATGTTTAAAAATGCAATATTGAACGGATAGGTCAAAAATTTTGAAAAATCCTCACCAGTCATAAAATTCTCAAACCCCAGACATTTTTGCAACTTTGGACAGCATTAAAAAACCATGAGTATTTGGACTAATCCCAGACATATGGTAAACCTAACATGCTCCTGAATTACACCTATTTTATTTTTTATTTATAACTGTATTCACCTGACTAAAAGTTCTTTTCTTCGTACCACCAAAGTTCACTATTTCCCACTACTAACTTCACCCTATCCATCTCCATTTTTAAATTCTCTAAGAACCCTACCGGTTTAAGCCGTGTGACTTTCCATGGTTCTGGTGATGGTATCCTCCTGAGTAGTTCCCACCCAGAGACTGAATGGGGAACTATTTTATCCAAAAGGATGGGAGCATCATTGAACCAACAGAAACACTGTATGCCCTCCAGAAAAAATATTGACCCTTAGTTTCCCCCTTCGTTTTCAGCTGTTCACAGTGGTAGCAGAGCAAGGCCTTGTTGGCTAATGTTACAAGGCCAGATCAGTTAGTCATTCAGATTCTTTACAGAGCAACTACTGAAAAGGCTGCTCGACCCTTTTCAGGAACCACATTTGCTCATGGCCTCTCCAAAGATACCCCTCAAATGTGGTTTCACCTATGGGACAGATATCTGTATTGTTGAGACATTCAAGCCACTACACTTCAACAATGTCTGTTGGGTGGAAGGGGGGGAGGGGTGTGTCTGTCAGTCATTTAATGTACTGGTCAAGTGATTAAATATTTTGATAGCAGATACCAAAAATCTTATGTATGGAGAGGTAGGTAGTAAAAATATAGTTGTTGTTGTTGTTGTTGTTGTTGTTGTGGTCTTCAGTCCTGAGACTGGTTTGATACAGCTCTCCATGCTACTCCATCCTGTGCAAGCTTCTTCATCTCCCAGTACTTACTGCAACCTACATCCTTCTGAATCTGCTTAGTGTATTCATCTCTTGGTCTCCCTCTACGATTTTTACCCTCCACGCTGCCCTCCAATGCTAAATTTGTGATCCCTTGATGCCTCAAAACATGTCCTACCAACCAGTCCCTTCTTTTTGTTAATTTGTGCCACAAACTCCTCTTCTCCCCAATTCTATTCAATACCTCCTCATTAATTATGTGATCTACCCATGTAATCTTCAGCATTCTTCTGTAGCACCACATTTCGAAAGCTTCTATTCTCTTCTTGTCCAAACTATTTATCGTCCACGTTTCACTTCCATACATGGCTACACTCCATACAAATACTTTCAGAAATGACTTCCTGACACTTAAATGTATACTCGATGTTAACAAATTTCTCTTCTTCAGAAACGATTTCCTTGCCATTGCCAGTCTACATTTTATATCCTCTCTACTTCGACCATCATCAGTTATTTTACTTCCTAAATAGCAAAACTCCTTTACTACTTTAAGTGTCTCATTTCCTAATCTAATTCTCTCAGCATCACCCGATTTAATTTGACCACATTCCGTTATCCTCATTTTATATATATAGTAGGGGATCTAAAAAGAACAAATATCTTATGTGTAATAGGAAGACCTTTTATTCATTGTCAGAAGAGTAATCGTGGGACACTGGCAATAACCAAGTATTTGCTGGTATACCATACCTTGGTTTTTCTAATGTGCTTACATTTATTAAATTGTATTTGGCAGTTATTGTATGTTGTCATATAAATATGAACTTGGTACATATTGTGGGTAGTATTGACATTTACTGAATTACAAATGTATCAGACAGAAACTACTACAATTACAGTATTGCATTTTGTTGTTGTATTTTTTTCTCGTTATACAGTACAGTACTATTAGAATTTGAATGAAGTGGGGGACTAGTACAGTAAGTCCCAGTCATTTGCTAATCTACTCATGAGGGAGGGGGTGGGGGACATTTATTTGAGATAAGATTTGTGTGTGTGTGTGTGTGTGTGTGTGTGTGTGTGTGTGAATCAGTGTTGCCATCGGAAGAGGATTTTCTTCCATTTTTGTGAATGAAAACTTATTAGCAGTGATTGGAGGCTTAAAAGTGTTATTCCATGCCGCAGTGCTTCATCACTTTAATATTTCACTGCATTTGCTGTTTCAAATCTGTTGCGGAACCAGCCACTCCCATCACTTAGCATTAGAAATTAGTGTTGCATCTTTCAGCACAAGAAGTGTTGTAAGATAAATTCACAGTATAGATTGATGTGTAATGTGACACAAATTTATATGACCTGCCGAAAGTTTCATTTTGTTGGAAGTCGTCAAGCTCTCATCTCCCCTCCTCCCCCATGTCCAGCCTGAATCTGTGCAGACAATCCACAAAGCTCATATCTTGTGGATGAGCTGTAGTGGCTTTAAGTATGAGTGTATCATGAATTTGGTTTGATGAACCTAATGTCAGCACTCGAGTATGAATTGCTGAATACTAGTGTAGATTTACTTATTCACATCTGTTTCTTTAAGAGATGAAATATTGATTCACCAGATACACACATGAATGGGCTCTTTTTCTTGCACACATTTAGTTAGTGTTGACTGTTAACTGAGCCCCATTAGCAAGTTTGTAAGTGCCAAGAAAGGGTAGGTCTAACTATAGTCATTAATGGTTCCATTGCTTTCCTTTGGTGCCAAACACATTTAAAATGTGTATAATCCCTTCTTTTTGTTCATCTTTTGTAGCCAGTCATTGCCCATGTCAGGCACAATTATCTCAGAAGTCCACTTGTTACTTTCATTTCAAACTTAAGGTTGTCATGTAGTTCCCTTCCAATATTATGTAATTTCTAGGCAGCTTAATTTGTACTTAATGCCTGTGAGTACTCATGATTGAAAAGATAATTTTATTACTATAGTAGCTGTATACAAACATTTCTCAATCTAGTAGGTTTTGGGCAGCTAGAAATGGGTCCTGCAACAAGATAGTGTGGCATATCTGTGAACCAAAAACTTAGTTGAAGGTACTGTAATGGTTAATACTATATGCCTTCCCTGTATCAGTATCAGGGGATCTTTGAACACATTTTATATGTATGTTCTATGTCTTAGGCATTTATCTTTCTTTTATGTCTACATGTATTGTCGTGGTTTGAGATATGTTTGCTTAGTACAGTGTTCTAAAGTTGCCACAGAAATGTTCATTGTAAATGAGTGTGTATACACGCATCTTTATGTTGGAATGGTGTGTGCTCAATTGTCAAATTAAATGTGGAGTACCAGATCTGTTTATCATAATCTGTTCATTGTTTCCTGCATCATGCTTTATAGTGGAGGGTGCTTTAGTTAGCTTTTGGACTGCAAAAATATTTCATTATAGTTATCATATACATCATTCTGACAAAAATTGCTGCTTATTGTTCTTAAGTCTTTTTAGGAATAGGTCATAAGTTTCTCACTGGAAATTGTAAAACAACAAAAAAGTGCTGTTTCGGAAAAACCATGTTATTTCTTGAAATCATTAGTTTCCTACTGGGCAATTTTATGTTTTGAAAGACATGACATGTAGAAAAGCAGTGCCACCTCCCATAACTGTGAAAATCAACAAATGTAACTGAAAGCTGGGAAAAGAATTGAGTAAGTTTCTCTGTCTGTCCAAAGATAGATAATACTGAATGCAAATCTCATGGAGACTTCAGAAAGATGCAAGTTGCGTGCAGGCGCAGTACATTGCTAGAGATACTGAAGGAAAGGAGTTGGACTCAGAAATGAAAAAGTCATGGGTAGCTCTGGGGTGTCACAGGAAGCTTCTGTGTCAAGACATGCAGATGTCACAATAAATGGAACCACTTCATCTAGTATATGATGATACGTGAAAACAAGAAAGGAAGAGAAAAAATTAATAAAACTACATCATGAGAAATAATTTTAAAAACATTCTAGAAATATGAGGAAGACACAAAAGTACTACAGAAGCCAAGAAATTCAGAAATTCCAGTGTCCAAAACAAAACAAAAATAAATGACAAATACTCTGAAGCAGTACATAGTTGGAATTCATGGCTGGAAAGTGAAGAGAAAAGTTGAAAGGCAGGCTCATAATGAGTTATTGTAAGTTCTTACATAATGAATGATGACACAGAAAATTCTTATATGTATATGGCAAACAACATAAGCTTTCAGTAATGAATTTTATTCCTTAGTTAGATATTTTTTAAATTTTGTAGTAAGATTCCCCGATCTATTTGAATACTGTTGTGTGTTTTCTTGAGATTTTTACAGATAGCAGTATATTTGTTGGTACTGTTCTCTCTTATGACATTTATTAGTTCGTTGTCTTTTTTGTTTTATACACAATGGACACAATACAAACTTTTAAAATAGGCCTGGTCTTGTTTTACCATTATTTGAAAAGGCATATTGTTTTAGAATTGTCAATGCCTGTATGCTGATTTATGGCACTCTGTAAATGACTAACAGCAATCATATAAGTACTGGAGGATGTGTTATTTTCACGAATCTCTGCCAAACACACACACACACACACACACACACACACACACACACACACACACACGCACACTTTTGGAACCATTGAATGAAGTGGCACAATTGGAAATAAATGCTAAATTTATACTTATGAATTTGTGTATTCTTATCCACCTGAGATCAACAACAGGAAGCTTTAGTCTTGTGTGGTAGTCAGAAGCTTAAGTGTTGTTGTTGTCTTCAATCCAGAGACAGGTTTGATACAATCATCCACTCTAGTCTATACTGTAGCAGTCTCTTTATCCATGTGTGACTGGTCCAACCTACTTCCATTAGCACTGCTTACTATAGTTAAGCACTGGTCTCCCTCTACAGTTTTTACACCTGTCATTCCTTCCTCTTCATCTGCACAACCCCCCCCCCCTCTCCCACCTCCAATTCTGTTACCTAACTGATGATCTCTTGAGGCCTCAGAATGTGTCACATTGACTGATCCCTTCTTTTAGTCAAGTTGTGGCATAAATTTATTTTTTCCCGAATTTGATTTAGTAGCTTGTCGTTGATTATCCTATCTGTGGAGCTTTCCACATAATAAAGCACTCATTAATGAAATTTCCAACTTGGAATAAATGCAAATTAATGTTCTAAATGTTTGTATGTATTTATTTACTCTAATCATATTAGGCCATCAGGCCCTCTCAAGCATCAGACCAAAGTACTCATAAAGGATTTCTTTTCTTACATGAATGAGGCATATTGCAAAAACAGTGATGAATGTTTGGAAATTTGCCAAAGTAAACTTGGGAAGTCAGATATCTAGCATTGAACCATTTAGTGTGTTGGCACTGTGACATGTCAGATATTTTGTGGACATGGCAATGACCATGTACCTTTCATGAAATATTAACACAACATGGAGCACTGACAGATATGTCTGGTCTCTGATTCTGAATTCCTGTGTAACAGTTAATTTTAAATGAGTCCTGTTATTGTTTGTGTGAGCACAGAAATGACGTGTACATTGGTAAAACTGTCTTTTTTGGTCATCAGTGGTCTGATTTCTAAGCTATAATTTATTCTTCAGTAGATTAAACAAAATCATGGTTACTGTCTTGTTTTGGTATAGTTTTTGTGACACGCTGTAAGCTGAACTGCAGGTATGATGATCAAATCACCTACTGGTATCAAATCAGTATTAGGTCTTAATATTTAACGACATTTTCACAGCAGTCACAATCATAAAGAAACAGCAAATGTGGAAGGTTTGCCCTTCCTTCAGCATATCTTAGCACTATAGTGCAGCAGGTAGCATCCTATCAAGTTGGAAATGACCACATCTTAAACAGTAAAAGAGTAACTACCTCAACTGAGCAAGTACAACACACATTAACTGCCCCCTAAGAATATCTTGCTACTCCTAACCAGTGAATGCACTATATTGTGTGTCTTATTTTAATGCACAGAAATAGTATGCCAATTATTCGTGCAAGCATAATTTCTGTCTGTCTTCATTTGTTATCTTAATCCAATCTTATTATTGAAAAGAACTGTCACATTGGTTTAAAAAAAATTAAAAATTCCTGCCAACTATATGTTATGTTTTTGTGTAGTAGTAGTAGTAGTAGTAGTAGTAGTAGTAGTAGGTATTCTGCCTTAAGGCGGGTCTTATCATGGGTTAAGCCTCTTCCACTTTTGTCTGTCCATAGCCAGTCTTTTCATTTCTGAATATTTGCCTCCTTGGATATTGTGCAGCATTTGATATCTTCTTTTTCCTCTTTTCCTTTTTCTCTTCACCATTCCTTCTATTCCTTCCTTCAATAAAGAGTCCCTCCTCAAACAATGTCCAATCCAGTCCTGTTTTGTCTTTCTAATGACGTTCAGCATGTTTCTTTCTTCTCCATCTCTTCTTAATACTCCTTCGTTCCTTTCTCGGTCTTCCCCTTCAATTTTTTCCATTCCCCTCCATATCCACATCTCTGATGCCTCCAATCTTCTTTCATCTTCCTTCCTCAATTTCCAGGTCTCCACACCATACAGTGCAATGTTTCAGATGTAACTGGCATGTATACATTCTTATTCTGGTACAAATCAATTTTTTTCCTTAACTTTTGGTTTTGAATATTACAGTTGTTCTAAGACATGCAAGAATTGACACATTCAGACATACTTCAGTCACAAAGACATTTTTATAGTCATCATTTAGACAAGGGAATCTCCAGCCTTTTAGATTATCTGGGCCATATTAGAAGAAGATGATTGTTTTTGATTTTTGAGCTGCACATAATAGACTTAACAGTTGTTTTTTTTTGGGGGGGGGGGGGGGGTCACAATGTACCAGTGAGGGAATAGTATTGTGTGGCCACGGTTTTGTATTGAAAATATTCAGTTTATGATAATTTGACATAAACAGCCCCCCCCCCTCCACTAATCATGTGATACAGTGATACATACTCACTTCTTGAGCCAATTTGATAATTACTTTGGGCTGCATGTTGCCCACTGGTTTGGACACCCCTGTTCCAGACTCTGCAGTAAAACTAGTGGGCATCTGTTGAGGTCGTGAAGCTAAGAATGCATCCAGTATCAGGAACATATGAAGCACGACCGTAGATGCCATTATGATTACAAGCTTCTTTAGGAACGCTGAGGTGCCTTTGCAAAGTACTTATTTTTATCCCATTTATCTGAATAAATGTCACTTTTGCAGTTGAGTGATCAATATGATGAATTAAATGATTAATGGAAAATCTCATATAAAGATATGAAAAAAATTCTAACAAAGAGATAGAGGGGCTGGCCAGTACTTACCTCAGCTCAGTACAGCCGATAGATTCACAAAACAGAACAGAAAATTTACGTATCCTAGCTTTTGGAACTTTGTTCCTTCGTCAGGGGAGAGAGAGAGGGGAAGAAAGGAAAGTGGATTCAGTTACTCACAACCCAGGTTATGAAGCAACAGCAGCAAGGTTTACCTTTCCCCCGTTACTTCATAACCTGGGTTGTGAGTAACTGAATCCATTTTTCCCTTCTTCCCCTTTTTTCCCCCCACTCTCCTCCCTGACGAAGGAACAAAGTTCTCCAAAGCTAGGATACGTAAATTTTCTGTTCTGTTTTGTGTATCTGTCGGCTGTACTGAGCTGAGGTAAGTACTGGCCAACCCTCTATCTCTTTACAACATGATGAATTATCACATATAGGTACAGAATTTAATCTTTAAAACTACCAAGGTTTTCTTTGGTGGATGTAATGGAACAACGTCTGAGCTTCATGAGAACAGTCTAAAAGTAAAACGAGTGGCTTCAGTTATGCAAATTAATGTTGCTGACATGGAGATACCTAACGCACAGTATGAAAAAGATGGTGACCTGCAGGTCAACTGATGTCCTATTCAGAATGCAGTGCCAAGGTGTCTGTAGTCTGATTTCATTCTGAAACAAAACTCTTTCCTGAATTGCATTGTGTTTATCCGAGAACTTGATTTTATACAATCCAGGTAGCAAGCTTCTATTTCAGCTTTTGAAGGCTGAGCAAACTACACTGACAAAAAACTTCATGAAATTATTAGAAATCCAGGATATTAGTGAGAAGCAATTAAATAATTATTTAATTATTTTATGATGGCATAATTAGCTATATGTTGTGCATACAATAACTTTTTGCAATGTGTAAAGTAAGATAAATCAGAATGTCTTTTTTCCACTGGTCTTGCTGTGCTGAACTGTAGTATGCAAAGAACTGCAAATAATGAACTAGGCCTAACACATTTTGTCAGAGCTTTTATCGTTGCTTGCTAGTCATTTACATGAGTACATGCTGCACCTATTTACGACAAAATTAATTTTAAGTTCACATTTTTTTATTCATTCATTCTCATCAACATGTTGTAATATCATATATTCATCTAAGTTTGAGGAAAATCAAAAATAGAAAATATTTCAATTTGTTCTCAAAATTCACCTACTTGTATGTTAGCCATTCCTTCACTAGTGAGACAATCAGTGATTTTTACGGTTGTGTTCTTAGCATCTCGCTGTGACAGAGTGCTGATAAATCACAAGTACTGGATGTTACTTTTATTCCTGATATTATTATATTTTTTGAGTCTGCTTCTGTTTTAAAATCATGAGTCAGCCATAAACTTTATAATGGAGTAAATGGACTGTAAATATTTCCAGTGTTTTTAGTATTCTTATTTGCTTAGAGTCAGGAAGAGGGCTGAAGGTGAACTTTTGGATGCATCTTACTGCACTGCTTCCATATTCTGCATACACTACATCATTTAAAACACTTTTAAGCTGCGTACAAATTATTTTTTGACTGGTGTTCTGGATTAAGCCACCATTAGGAATCTTTGACTGGCACTAACCTTATCCAAGTTGGCATCATGCATACTGCGTAGCGACTGATACAGAAACCATAGTTTCTTTGTCATATGCTGATGGTAGCCCAATGTGGATGTTTAGCCATAATATCAGCATACATCACAGAGCACCAAAACACACAAATTCAGTACTATTGCATACTGCGTAGCGAGTGATACAGAAACCATAGTTTCTTTGTCATATGCTGATGGTAGCCCAATGTGGATGTTTAGCCATCATATCAGCATACATCACAGAGCACCAAAACACACAAATTCAGTACTATTGGTCTTCTACTGAAATTGCAATAAGACGTTGCTTCTGCCTCATGATTTTAACACATTACCATGTATTTAGAAGGTATACTTTTCAAGTTTCCACCCTGACTAAAATAATGTTGACAGTTACTAGCAATGTAGATGATGACAAGTTGGATGTGACCAGTGTCAGTTTCAGATTCATGGTAATGAGCTAGTCCTGAACACTTGTTGCGTAATATTGTTACTCAGGTAAAGTTTAATCAACAGTATTTTTTCTTTCTGCAGAAGTACACCATATGACTACAACTCAGCTATGCTAACAATCTGTGATGGCTGAATAGTACATAATGCATCATTGCAAAATCTTCAGTGAACAAATTCTGCAACTAAGGATATCTATAAGGTTGCAAACTTATTGTCATAGTGCTTGTCCCCTCTCCCCTTTTTAAAAGGTTGCTTGCTTGTATTGCTTGTAAGCGGAATCAGTTTGAAGAAGTTTCCTGTACATCACATGTATTTAAATTCATCATATTTCTCTCCCTGTATTCATAAATGCTCTGTGATAGAAAGAGAACTAACAGTGTACTCTTTATTTTTTTGGTGCTTGTTTCAGCGTGGTATTTCTTTCTTGCTTTCTTTTCTTCTTTGTGTGTGTGTGTGTGTGTGTGTGTGTGTGTGTGTGTGTGTGTGAGTGAAATTTCTATAAACGCCTTTCTGATTTAGATGAAAATAACAATCAAACAGCTTATTTCTAAACTTTTACTCCTTACAGAAGTTTTGAATCGAGTACACAGATTTTTATCTAATAATGGCTGACAGATTGCCAAATTTCGGCAACCTCAAAACAAAAGAGGGATTGGAAGTGCTGAATTGTCACCTTTCAGATAAAAGTTTCGTGGAAGGGTTTGTGATAAGCCAGTCAGATTTTATCACATTTTCTGCAGTAGAAAGTGAGCCACCAGAAAACCTCCCTCATGTTTGTCGCTGGTTCCGACACATTGCCAGTTATGGAAAACGTACTCAGATTAATTCAGAGAACAACCCTTCCAATAATGTAAATGAATCTTCAGGGGCAGAACTATCTCCCACAGTATCTAATAATGTGAAGGTGAGCATTCAGTTTGTGGGTTTAATACTGATTATTGTTTCATTAATGTCGACATTCACTTATTATATTTTTCTGGTAACAGTAAAATACAAGTATAATTTTGTAAGGATGTAGCACATATAAGTGTAAAAATAGTATAAGCTGCATGGCAGCAAATTTGCCTGTCGGTGTAATTAAAAGCTTTATTTCTGCTATTTAGAGTGCAGTAAAAATTTCTTTAGAGTTACAGTGTTTTATATAGTAAGCCCATAATCACATAAAAATGTCATGTGAAAGTGTATTGCTGGCCTCAATAATACCTCACAAGGAGTTCATATTTTCTTCACTCTTTGGTTGTTAAATCTGCAGTGTTGTTACAGTCTGCAAGGAGTTGTAGTTAAATACTCATTCTAGTTCATAATTCCCATTGCTTATCAATTTGAAACTAATAGGCAGTAGTTCCAGTTCCTTTTATACTCTTTTCATAGCACACCCCGGTGGTTTTTTTTTTTTTTTTTTTTTTTTTTTTTTTTTTTTTTTTTTTTTTTTTTTTCCCATGAGGCAAATATGTTCTTACTTCTTACTGTCACCCTGCTTCTCACTCTGTTATTGTTTGTAGCACTCCTCATCCCACAGTAAGCGATTTTGATTTTGTTACAGTAGTTCTCCTCTCACTGCCAATATGTGGCACTTCATTGTTATCTTGTCAGCCTGTCTTTATAGAGTCATGCCTCAGACAAATTCAGTCTTCTCAGTATATGAAGCAACACTGTGTTCATAACCCTTTTACCAGTTCTTTTTTAAATTTGACAGCTATTTATATTGGTATGTTAAATTCTTTGCTTTTTCCTGAAGACACTTTTTGCTTTAGCGGTCTGGTTTGTACTTCTGCTTTATGATATCCATTTTCAGTGATCAGCTTTGTGTAGTCTAGCTTCATAGTTGTTAATACCCCAGTGAGAGTTCATTATAACTGGCCATTTTTCTATAAGTTCGTAAGTACAGAAGAGAGAGTACCATACCATTAATTCAACTTCACATGAAGATGTGAGACTATCATTTGTTTTACAATATTTGAATAAACTGTTCTCACACTTCAAAGTGCTTGGAGACGTGTCTCTGCATGGCGAATGAAATTGTTGATTACCGTGAAAAATGCCAAGTTGCACCATGGTTCAGAGTCAACATTAAAGTCTAGGTCCCCCAATAAATGGCTGAGTAAGCCAGTTCAAATGTCAGAAGAAGATGAGAGCATACCACCTCACTGAGTGAGGTGCTGCAGTGATTAGAAACTGGACTCGCATTCAGGACGACAATGGTTGAAACCTATGTCTGGCCATCCAGATGTTAAGTTTTCCATGATTTCTCTAAATTACTCCAGGCAAATGCCGGGATGTTTCCTTCCTTCCTTCCTTCAGCATACTAACTCCAATAGGGCCATGTCTTGTAAAGCACTGTTATGTTCAAACCTGCATTCGGGTTGAGGACTGCCTTAAAATCTCTCTTCCATGCATAGTTAATGGCATATTCTTAACAGCCAACATGTACAGACTTATTCCATAAGTTAGTATTCTTATTCTTCAACAACTGATGTCATCTTTTTGCTTGTAACACTATGAAGTGAAGTGAAATGAAACAATAAAAGTTCATCTTGTAACATTTTGTTTTATTTACTGAGAAGAAGGTAGCTTTACAGTTATCTATGGACTTGACCTGTCGCGTATTGTAGAGAATCAGATGAATGCAGCATATTTCTTAAAAAGGCACAAGTGATCAAAACTTCTTTCAGTGTGTTGTAAGTCGCTCTTCTTCAACAATACAGATTTTGTTAAGCACCCATTAGGTACAAATAAATCACAGAAAGCAATAGTTCCAGACTCTTCTGGAAGTACATAAAATGAAACTCCTGAAAGTGAATACCTATATCTTAAGAGAAGCAATACTTCTTAGCCAAGATCGCAATAAAACACACTATTGTGGATAACCAGTTTCGGTAAACTATGTTACCATCATCAGATATTTAATAATATTACAAAGGTGCTACAAATTGTTAAACAAATAATTCCAAATTAACCCATAGAGGAATCAATGACAATATACAGTCATACAGGTTATTATAAACATCTTTTACCAGATGCATACAAGATATTTCCATTAAATCTCCAGATGCACAACATACGACTTGAATGATGTGTTGGTACATGAAAAGTAAAATTTTAAAATTACTATGTATACTAAATGCCAAACCTTGCATCCATATAATCACGTCATGCCTACTAGGGCGCCACAAGACTTGACTGTCAACAGCCAATGAACAAGATGAACTTACAACAAGCACAACAGACATCACTGCAGTGCATAGTTTCTACCATTAAAAGTCAAATACATAATTTAAAACCTACCATGATTCCAAACACAAAAGTTCTGAAATGCTTCTTGATGATTTCTTCCTGACAAACCATAGTTAAGACATCCTATACATCATATTTATGATAAATGCATTATATCATCACAAACTGCTAGTACCTTTGTGACAACACAGCTAAGTAAGTGCCAACATAAATACTAATGAAAATTAAATTTTTTTAAACAATTATAAAAAGCCCCCCCATGAACCATGGACCTTGCCGTTGGTGGGGAGGCTTGCGTGCCTCAACGACACAGATAGCCATACCGTAGGTGCAACCACAACGGAGGGGTATCTGTTGAGAGGCCAGACAAGCGTGTGGTTCCTGAAGAGGGGCAGCAGCCTTTTCAGTAGTTGCAGGGGCAACAGTCTGGATGATTGACTGATCTGGCCCTTTAACACTAACCAAAACGGCCTTGCTGTGCTGGTACTGCAAACGGCTGAAAGCAAGGGGAAACTACAGCCGTAATTTTTCCCGAGGGTATACAGCTTTACTGTATGATTAAATGATGATGGCGTCCTCTTGGGTAAAATAGTCCTCCATTCGGATCTCCGGGTAGGGACTACTCAGGAGGACGTTGTTATCAGGAGACAGAAAACTGGCATTCTACGGATCGGAGCGTGGAATGTCAGATACCTTAATCGGGCAGGTAGGTTAGAAAATTTGAAAAGGGAAATGGATAGGGTTAAAGTTATAGTGGGAATTAGTGAAGTTCGGTGGCAGGAGGAACAAGACATTTGGTCAGGTGAATAGAGGGTTATAAATACAAAATCAAATAGAGGTAATGCAGGAATAGGTTTAATAATGAATAAAAAAATAGGAGTGCGGGTAAGCTACTACAAACAGCATAGTGAAAGCATTATTGTGGCCAAGATAGACACGAAGCCCACGCCTACTACAACAGTACAAGTTTATATGCCAACTAGCTCTACAGATGATGAAGAAATTGATGAAATGTATGATGAGATAAAAGAAATTGTTCAGGTAGTGAAAGGAGACGAAAATTTAATAATCATGGGTGACTGGAATTCGACATGAAACTTCCTGGCAGATTAAAACTGTGTGCCCGACCGAGACTCGAACTCGGGACCTTTGCCTTTCGCGGGCAAGTGCTCTACCATCTGAGCTACCGAAGCACGACTCATGCCCGGTACTCACAGCTTTACTTCAGCCAGTATCTCGTCTCCTACCTTCCACACTTTACAGAAGCTCTCCTGCGAACCTTGCAGAACTAGCAGGCTGTGGCTAAGCCAAGTCTCCGCTATATCCTTTCTTTCAGGAGTGCTAGTTCTGCAAGCTTCGCAGGAGAGCTTCTGTAAAGTTTGGAAGGTAGGAGACAAGATACTGGCAGAAGTAAAGCTGTGAGTACCGGGCGTGAGTCGTGCTTCGGTAGCTCAGATGGTAGAGCACTTGCCCGCGAAAGGCAAAGGTCAGGAGTTCGAGTCTCGGTCGGGCACACAGTTTTAATCTGCCAGGAAGTTTCATATCAGCGCACACTCCGCTGCAGAGTGAAAATCTCATTCTGGAAACATCCCCCAGGCTGTGGCTAAGCCAAGTCTCCGCTATATCCTTTCTTTCAGGAGTTCTGGAATTCGACAGAAGGAAAAGGAAGAGAAGGAAACATAGTAGGTGAATATGGATTGGGCCTAAGAAATGAAAGAGGAAGCCACCTGGTAGAATTTTGCACAGAGCATAACTTAATCATAGCTAACACTTGGTTCAAGAGTCATGGAAGAAGGTTGTATACGTGGAAGAACCCTGGAGATACTAGAAGGTTTCAGATAGATTATATAATGGTAAGACAGAGATTTAGGATCCAGGTTTTAAATTGTAAGACATTTCCAGGGGCATATGTGGACTCTGACAACAATCTATTGGTTATGAACTGTAGATTAAAACTGAGGAAACTGCAAAAAGGTGAGAATTTGAAGAGGTGGGACCTGGATAAACTGAAAGAACCAGAGGTTGTACAGAGTTTCAGGGAGAGCATAAAGGAACAATTGACAGGAATGGGGGAATGAAATACAGTAGAAGAAGATTGGGTAGCTTTGAGGAATGAAATAGTGAAGGCACCAGAGGATCAAGTAGGTAAAAAGACGAGGGCTAGTAGAAATCCTTGGGTAACAGAAGAGATACTGAATTTGATTGCTGAAAGGAGAAAATACAAAAATGCAGTAAATGAAGCAGGCAAAAAGGAATACAAACGTCTCAAAAATGAGATCAACAGGAAGTGCAAAATGGCGAAGCAGGAATGGCTGGAGGACAAATGTAAGGATGTAGAGGCTTATCTCACTAGGGGTACGATAGATACTGCCTACAGGGAAATTAAAGTGACCTTTGGAGAAAAGAGAACCACTTGCATGAATGTCAAGAGCTCAAATGGAAACCCAGTTCTAAGCAAAGAAGGGAAAGCAGAAAGGTGGAAGGAGTATACAGAGGGTCTATACAGGGGCGATATTCTTGAGGACAATATTATGGAAATGGAAGAGGATGTAGATGAAGATGAAATGGGAAATATGATACTGCGTAAAGAGTTTGACAGAGCACTGAAAGACCTAAGTCGAAACAAGGCTCCGGGAGTAGACAACATTCCATTAGAACTACTGACAGCCTTGGGAGAGCCAGTCCCGACAAAACTCTACCATATGGTGAGCAAGATGTATGAGACAGGCAAAATTCCCTCAGACTTCAAGAAGAATATAATAATTCCCATCCCAAAGAAAGCAGGTGTTGACAGATGTCAAAATTACCGAACTATCAGTTTAATAAGTCACAGCTGCAAAATACTAACACGAATTCTTTACAGACAAATGGAAAAACTGGTAGAAGCCGACCTCGGGGAAGATCAATTTGGATTCCGTAGAAACGTTGGAACACGTGAGGCAATACTGACCCTACGACTTATCTTAGAAGAAAGATTAAGGAAAGGCAAACCTACGTTTCCAGCATTTGTTGACTTAGAGAAAGCTTTTGACAATGTTGACTGGAATACTCTCTTTCAAATTCTGAAGGTGGCAAGAGAAAGCTTTTGACAATGTTGACTGGAATACTCTCTTTCAAATTCTGAAGGTGGCAGGGGTAAAATTGAGGGAGCGAAAGGCTATTTACAATTTGTACAGAAAGCAGATGGCAGTTATATGAGTCGAGGGACGTGAAAGGGAAGCAGTGGTTGGGAATGGAGTGAGACCGGGTGGTAGCCTCTTCTCGATGCTATTCAATCTGTATATTGAGCAAGCAGTAAAGGAAACAAAAGAAATGTTTGGAGTAGGTATTCAAATCCATGGAGAAGAAATAAAAACTTTGAGGTTCAACGATGACATTGTAATTCTGTCAGAGACAGTAAAGGACTTGGAAGAGCAGTTGAAAGGAATGGACAGTGTCTTGAAAGGAGGATATAAGATAAACATCAACAAAAGCAAAACAAGGATAATGGAATGTCGTAGAATTAAGTTGGGTGATGCTGAAGGAATTAGATTAGGAAATGAGACACTTAAAGTAGTAAAGGAGTTTTGCTATTTGGGGAGCAAAATAACTGATGGTGGTCGAAGTAGAGAGGATATAAAATGTAGACTAGCAATGGCAAGGAAACCGTTTCTGAAGAAGAGAAATTTGTTAACTTCGAGTATTGATTTAAGTGTCAGGAAGTCGTTTGAAGCTTTCGAAATGTGGTGCTACAAAAGAATGCTGAAGATTGGATGGGTAGATCACATAAATAATGAGGAAGGGCAGCGTGGAGGGTAAAAATCACAGAGGGAGACCCAGAGATGAATACACTAAGCAGATTCAGAAGGATGTAGGCTGCAGTATGTACTGGGAGATGCAGAAGCTTGCACAGGATAGAGTAGCATGGTGAGCTGCATCAAACCAGTCTCAGGACTGAAAACCACAACAACAAAAAAAAAGAACGAGACTAAATGCCAAAACACTTTTAGGAAAAATATTAAAATACAGCAGTGTTCAACCCAAACTCTGGAGCTAGCACAGCTAATCTTAAAATTATACTATTATAATGCAACGCACCATGCTTAGAGCACAGAAAGATTAGGCAATGTGATTGCATGTATCAAGTCCATAATTTCTTTGTGGCATGCCAACAGAAAGTGGTCAAAAATGGTTACAGCCTGCTTCTTACATTGAGCACATTGGTTTTAAATTACATATTTGACTTTTAATGGTAGAAACTATGCACTGCGGTGACACCTGTCATACTTGTTGTCAGTTTACCTTATGTATTGGCTGTTGACAGTCAGTCTTGTGGTGCACTAGTAGGCATGGCGTGTGATTATATGGATACAATGTTGTGGCGATTTGTGTACTTAGTAATTTTAAACTTTTACTTGTGACGTGCCAACACATCAGTCAAGTCATGTTGTGCATCTGGAGATTTAATGGAAAGGTTTTGTATGCATCTGGCACAAAATGAATGTAATAACATGTATGAAGGTATGTTGTCATTGATTCCTCTATGAGTTAATCTGGCATTACTTGTTTACATTTTTTAGCACCTTCGTAATGTTATTACAGATCTAATGATGGTAACGTAGTTAACTGAAATCAGTTATCCACAATAATGTGTTTTATTGCGGTCTTTGCTAAGTAGTTTTTCTTTTCCTAAGAAAGTAAGTAGAGATCACCCCTTTCCCTATTAGTAAACTAATGAATACTTATATCTGTATTTATATTCTGCAAGTTACTGTGAAGTGCGTGGCACAGGGTACCTGCCTTTGGACCAGTTACTAGGGCTGCTGCTTATTTCCTTCTTGTATGGAGTGCTTAAATGCCTCAGTATGTACTGTAATTAGTATAACTAGCATACTCTTGTCCTTCCAATCCCAATGGGAATGATACATAGGAGATTGTAACATATTCCTAGACTCATCACTTAAAGTTGCCGTAGAAACTTCTTAGTAGATGTTCACAAGATAGTTTGCTGCCAGTTCATTTCTTTCAGTGTCCTCTTGACACACTCCCATTAGCCGAATGAACCTGTGGACCATTTGAGCTCTCCTTCTTTGTATCCATTCAGTATGCACTATCAGTCATATTCAGTGCGGATCCCACACACTTGACTATTTTCTAAGATAGGTCACACAAATGTTTGGTACGGAGTCTCATTTGTAGGCAGATTGTATTTCCCTAATATTCTACTAATTAACTGCAGCCTACCACGTGGTGTACTTATGACAGGCCCGTGTGATCATTCCATTTCATATTCTTATGAACTGTGAATATAGTAGTCTAGAAGTTTGTTGAATAGCTCCCACATTATCCCAGGAGAACATAGTTTTGTATATTTGGCAGTGGAACACTCAAATACAAATGATGCCCACATGCTGTCAGTTAGTTCACTTATAGCTGTTGGTTGAACAGTAAATGAAAACAGTAGAGCTTCAGGCAGACAAGCAAGTTCATGTGCTAACCAACATCAGCAGGTATCAGTGAAGTCCAAGTCACAATCCAGGAGAAAAACATGTAGCACGGGGCCGTCATCAATTTGGACACCAGAGAACTTGGTGTAAACATGAGCTGGTTGTGACTGGTGTCCGCAGCAGCCCTTAAATCTGCTGCAGGTGTTTTGCCATATGACCTGCTGCCGAAGGATGTATCCTCCTGCACTACACGTAATAGCCTTGATGGACGTATGCACAATTATACTGATTGAGTCATCAACATATCTGGCAGGGTTACAAAATTAAGATACAAATGTTAACTAGTATTCAAGATGCAAGCTCCTTAAACATTCTATCAGAGGTGGGTGAGTCACAAGCAACTGTGATACAGTTGCAACTAGTCTTATTTTGTTGTTATGCTTTTAATATTTTTTTCTGTTGGGTACTACATCATTGTGAAACAGTGTGCTGTAGGTCTGAGTGAAGGATGAGGGTTTTTTTTTTGGGGGGGGGGGGCATTTGAAGGTTTTAACATTTATGAGAGTGGCTGATTCCCTTCCCCCCCCCCCCCCCCCCGCCCCCCCCCCCCCCCCCCCCCACACACACACACACACACACACACACTTTTCTAAAAGAGGTTGAAGAGCAACAGTTTTTAGACATTATATCTTTTATTGACAATTATTTTATATTATGATTATTAATATTGTTTTAACATACTCAGAGAAAAGTATTCAGTTGTTTTAAAATATTCAATGATGCTAAGGAGATAAATGTTGATTGCCCCAGACCCAAACAACAATAACAAAACTTATTTTTTTTACATTGTCTTTGAACATGTTTTATCATTAAAGATTGTGGGACATACATCACACAGTTTGTCAGAAAAATGCCATGTGTGATTTCATTGATATAATATCATGTTACCTCTGCTTCCTGAAAACTATAATGATCAGTTATTTTTGCTCACATTTAGCCTTTTGGGGAAATGTTCTCAACAATCAATAGATGCTACATCAGTTATCTTCCAGAAATATTTTTGTGTGTTTGTCAATTCCAAAAAATCCTTTGTAACTTTGTACAAGACAGAAAAGCATTGATCATTATTGACTAACAAACAGGGACCCGTTTAGTGTTCATTGTCATCTGAAGGCACACACCAAGCTGAGATCTTATGCATTACTGAATAAAGGAGAGAAATTGTCAGAGGGATGTCTTTCTGGGTGCCCCATGTTTTTGCTTTGATGATGCAAGAGCCAATTTTGATTGACAGCCACTATCTTGTTTGTCAAATTTTTCTCGTCGAGTTGAATTTTGTCGGTGATTTTGTGGGGTTTGTGGAACCTAGAAAAAAAATCTCATTTTGTTATAACTTTGTCCTGTCTTTTTTTTTAATTTTTTTGACGGTGTTTCACTGTTTAGTTGATTTGATATTCTCCTTAATGCATGCAAGTTATGTTAATTTTTTTCTGCACAGGCTCAGTTTGGTGGTTTATCCGTTCCTTATCACTACTTCACCTCTTGTGATGTTTGTGCAAAGTGAAAAACGCCTATGTGCACAATTATTTAGAATTCACATTAAATGATAGGTAAGGGTGTATCTAGAAAACCACTTTGGTGTTCAAAGCTCCTTCAGGTTGACAGCAATTTATCTGCCATAAATTTGTTACCTTGCAAAGTGAACTAACGACCTAGCCAGTGTGGCAGAACCATTATGTTTCCTCTAAAGAACCAAGCAGGGTAGGCAGTATTCACACGGGATTCAAGGAAAGTATGAAAACATCATGACAAATGCATGTGTGAACATAGATGCAGATGCTAGTCAAGCCTGCAGGTGGCGCTGTTGTATTTGATCACAAATCACACCTGTGTAAAGCCTTCGATATGCTGGAAGTGTCAGTTGGGGTCGGAACAGTGTTCTGTGTAGTTTTTTGTCCGACCTAAGTGAAGACTTCGAATGTGGGCACATTGTTGGTGCTCGTATGATTTTTTGGCGGGGGAGGGGGGGGGGGCGGTTCCATAACCAAGAGAGCTGAAGTGTTTGGGGTTTCAGGAGGCACATTATCGATGATTTGTATTGAGTACAGGGAAAGTGGAAAAACATCATCCAAAAGGTCACAATGCAATGAAAGTGTGTGTTGACTGATTGTGGTAGATGGTTGTTGAAGAGAATTGTGATGAAAAATAATGAGGATGACAGCTGCAAATTCACTGCAGAATTGAATGTTGCACTCACAAACTCTGTCAGCACAAAAACAACATGAAGGGAGCTTCATAAGCTGGGAAGTGCAGGAGAAGCTGGAATTCCAAAAAACACACCAGCATTGCAAATGTTCATAAAAGGAAAATTTTTTTGCCAGAGCCATAAAACATGAACTATGAAGTAATGGAAGAAAGTCAGTTGGTCAGATGCCTCTTGTTTCTCACTAACTCTAACTTGTGATCAACTTTACGTACACCATCCTGAGCCTACAGTGCAGACTGCTAGATGGTGGGGGTAGGAGGGAGGGGCCACCACTGATGATTCAGACAGCCATATCTTTGTATTCTTTGTATTCCATAGGCTCCATGGTTAAGCAACAAGGTCACATTACTGCCAAGAATTATGTGACCATTTTTGCTGATCAAAACCATCTTATGGTAAAATAAAATATTTGTTCCTCAGTGGTGATGCTGTGTTCCATGATGACAGGGCCTCTTATCACTCAGCTCGCATCGTCCCTGAATGCTTGTGAAAGCACGAGGATGAGTGGTTGTATCTCCCTTAGCAACCACAGTCACCAGATTTCAGTGTTATTGAGCCTTTGTGGTCTACCTTGCATAATCGCTATTGCTGCCATCATCATTACCTGAACTTGTCACTATTTTGACAGAATGTGTCCTAAACCATGTTATAGCCCAGTCTACGAAAGATGTTGTCCGAGGGGTAATTCAAGTACTCAAATTGTTGTACAGTGGTAGGGGAAGTGTTATGAGAAACTTAAAAATCCTGACCGATGGGTGGGGATGGGGAATATGTAAAGGTCACATTTTTTGGGGGGGTTTTTCTTGACCATCTCAAAAACTGCAGGTCCTAGTGAAAACGCTTCCCAGTACAAAATTGAAATACATTAAATTTCCTACAGACTAATGAAGAAACACACAGTGACAGAAACTGCACACTGTTCTACAATGCTAGAGGAGAAATTGTTTTTAATCATGCTGTACAGCAGTTGTTGCATTCTTCCAGGACTTCCTCCCCACGTGAGCACTGATCACTTTTCAGCTTACAGCCAGACTATATCTCCTCAGCATTTCCTGTGCAGTTCTCTTATATGAGTAATCAAAATAACTTCACTGAACTTGTATTTTAGGGTGGAATTATTTTCAGTTTAGTGAGTCCTTATTAGCATTTGTTAAATGAACTTTTATGTAAAATACATTCCAATAAACAATGGCTGAAAAGTGTGTAATTTATAAGTGTGATAGTCAATGACCTATGTAATGTTGGTGGAAAAGGGATTGGATTGCTAAATGTAGCATCTTGCTGCTGTTTGTGATTGTAGCATATTGCAAAGCCGCATAATTGTGTTGTAGTCACTTAGTTGTGAATTAATGGATGACCAGGAAGTTACTGCACTTCTCCTGTCATTAATTGTGATACTGCTAGACTGCATTAATCTCTTCCATTCAGGAGTTTCTAGCATTTGTGGAGTGGGCTGCACTGAGTGAAGCCACTGCCCATACATCAACAGTATATCTTGCAAGGTAGGTGTCAGTATGTCTGATGGAATAGGAATGATCAGGTTTAAATCGTTTGTTGAAATATCTGAAGTTCTATAACATCTAGATGATCTACTTCTGTTGAATAGAGAGCCAGTTTAAGCCTCTGGGCTCCTCGAATTTTGACCGAGACTGGGGTGATGAATTTGATACTCTCGAGCTGCAAAAAAGGTTCCAGCCACTGATAGTCATGATAAGGATATCAATATTGCCAAACACATGTTAATAGAATATTTTCCTGGGGCAGGCTCTTGAGTGTGGTAGGCAGTTGACAGCTCCAGTTGTCAAGCTTTTTTTGCATAATACCTCTTTTAACAACTGTGAATAAATACTTAGTAAACTGAAAATGCTCCACTATATAAATTTGAGCTCAGTGAAGTTATTTTGTCTACTCACATGAGAGAAATGGACAGAGATATAGCCTGTTTGTGAATTGAGAAATGAACTGCACTTGTGGTGGGAGACATTGTCTTTCATGGAAGAACGCTAAAGCTGCCATACTGGATGATTAAGAATCTTTTTCCCCTTTAGCATTGTAGAAGAGAGTGCTGATATTTGTGGAGATTCTGTCCATATGCAGTTCTTGTATTGGTATTAGTAGAAATTCATATCGGTATTCCATGTAGTGTTAACACACTTTGTGGAAAAAAACACCCCCAGGAGTGTCTGAATACTGTGCCGCCAGTGATTTGTAAGGTAAGCTGCAGGAGGGTTGGTATAACTTGGTGAAACACCCTTTAGTTGCTCTTGTTACATAGTGCAGTAGAGCACGTGGGGAATTGACTGCTAACTCAGCATTTTCCAGACCTGTGAAGGAGAGAATTGTATGACCACAATCTGGCGACCTATCTTCCCTTGTGTCTTTACCCTGCACCCCGTCTTTCCACCCTGTTATACTCCCAGAAAAGAATTTATCCATTAATACAGTTCTGTTGCACTTAGGTGTGGTGCAAACATTGAATATTTGTTCTTAACCCACGTTGTTCAACAATAGACATTAATTTGATACCATTAAAACACTATTTTTAACAGTCTGTGATTTTTTTAATCCCCTGCAACCTGAAAACTACTAGTCCTAGAGAAAAAAGAATAAAACCCATTTTGTAGGAAATTCAATGTACCGCAATTTAACTTCATACTGGGAAACTTTTTGGCTTGAAACCATGGTTTTCAATTTATCAAGAAAAACCTAAAAAGGTGAGCTTAAAAAGCCCTCACACTCTCAGCCCACTGGTGAAGATTTTTATTACATTATCCATTAGACTATACTGCTCCCCCCCACCCCCCACCCTCCCTCTCCTCTCCTCCGTAGCTGCACAAAAATTTGCAACTACACGAATTTTTTCTCCCAATTTTCCTTTGTTGATTGGATTATAAGGCGCAGTATCGTGTTGTGTTTTTGGTGTTTCCATATTTCGTGTACCCCCTGCATGTATGAATCCACTAACTACTTTAATTCATGTGACAGTTCTTCACACAAATTTTATCTATAAGGTGTATTACTTTGCTTCCACCGTTTGCTGATAGGTGGCGATAACGGTAAGTAGTGGTCGAAAGAAACAGATCGCAGATGTCAGGCAGTTAGCTTGGACCTCAGTCAACATAACCTCATTCAAACATTAGTCAATTTGTGTCTGCATCATAAATTTATTCTTGATTGGAAATGTCAGTTTACGAGCCTAATTCTCATCATTTGCAGGAGGTGTTACTGTTTTGTTTCAATATGTAGAAAACAGCAGCTGAGTCTCATCGAATGCTCTCAAGTATGTATGGTAAGGATGCTACTAGTGAAAGATCGTGTCATGAGTGGTATCAACGCTTCAATAAAGGTGATTTTAACGTCGTAGACCAGCATAGTGGTGGAAGAGAGAACGTTGTCGAAGATGCAGAATTGGAGACATTTTTGAGTAAAGACTCATGTCAAGCTCAAGAAGAATTGGCATGTTTAGTGGGAGTGACATAGCAAGCCATTTCAAAACATCACAAGGCTATGGGCATGATTCAGAAAGAAGGAACTTGGGTCCTGTATGATCTGAAACCAAGAGACGTTGAACGATGTTTGTGAACAGTTGCTTCAGGGACAAAAACAGAAGGGATTTCTGCGTGGCATTGTGATCGGGGACAAAAAATGGGTTCATCACAATAACCCTAAACGCAAAAAATCATGGGGATGTCCCGCCCATGCTTCCATGTCGACGGCCAAACCGTATATTCACGGCTCCAAGATCGTGCTCTGTATTTTGTGGGACCAGCTCGGCATCGTGTACTATGAGGTGTTAAAACCAAGTGAAACAATCACAGGTTCTCATTATTGAACACAGTTAATGTGTTATGAGCATAGCATCCAAAAACAAATGGCTGCAATACAGCGAAAGGCACGATAAAGTGATTTTTCAGCACAACAACGCTCAACCCCATGTTGCAAAAGAGGTCAAAACGTACTTGGAAAGGTTAAAATGGGAACTCCTACCCCACCCGCCATATTCTCCAGACATTGCTTCCTGTGACCATCACCAGTTTAGATCAGTGGCACATGGCCTGGTTGGCCAACACTTCCAATCTCATGAAGAAGTCACAAATTGGATCGATTTGTAGATCACTTCAAAAGATGAACAATTTTTTTTGGTGTGGGATTTGTACACTGCCCGAAAGATGGGAGAAAGTAGTGGCCAGCGATGGAAAATACTTTGAATGGTACATGTGTAGTCAATTTGTTTTATTTAAGCCTCAGATGTTGGGGAAAAAACAATGGAAGCAAAGTTGTGCACCTTGTAGTTTGATTTTTTGAAACTGAGTCGTCTAGTTCTTACATGATAATGCACGTATTGTAGTACTTTAAAATAAATAAATGTGGAAAGAACCTGAGGTGTATCTTCTGAGGCCAGATTACTGACAGCATCATTTGGCACATTACCATGAAGGGTAGGCTCATTGTCTCTTCAATGTCAAAGGAAAAGAGAGAGCGACTGATCAAGCTGATCAATGTTGACATGAGTGCAATTAACTGAAGGGCCTTGGAGACTGTTTTTAAGGTACCTATTGAGTGTTCCTGCTGCACAGTACTGCATGCAAATGTTAAACTGGACCCAATCTCACATTAGCTCTTCTTAAACAGGAAATCCCAAACAATAACAGCACAAAAATTAAAAAGATCTTAAATCAGTACATAGCACAAGAGACAGAGGAGCTCTCCGAATCCTTTACTGTAAGAGTACTGAAAGTGGCAGTTTGTAAACGCAAAAATCGCAAAGCAGCCTGTGACGAAGCAAGCTGGTATAATTTTAATTCCTCTCTTGTTTTGCCATCTGCCTTCTTAAATTCATTTTCTCACTTTTTACTAATTACCATAAGCATACGCGAGTAGAATCTGCAGTGTCATGTAAGAGATAGGTTGGCCCTCAGTTTTAAAGAATATAACACCAGATCTAATTTTGTGCTTAGTTTTAGGTATGCAAGTGATTTTCTAATTTATTTCAACTATTCCTAGTTAGTATCTTTTGTTAGAGGCTGAAATCAGTGATTGTTTCGTAACTTAAATGCTATTGTTGACATATAAACAACTATAAATTCTGTACTAAGTATAAACATTTGGAAGACAAAATGCTAGTAATATTTGGCTCTCTTCAAAAATATATTAGCAAAGTCAGCCCTTAATTAATTCCAAAGTAATTAACAGTTTTGTCCAAAGTATTGTTTGCTTAATGATATATGTCAATTTCGTCATTTAAACAAATAATTTGGCTGAACCCTTGTAGAAGAAACTGTTAAAAGGACGCAATTTTTCGATGTATTGAGTTAATTTAATGAGTTAAGTTTTAATTGTAATTTCTGTAAATTAAACTTCGAAAAATGTGTAGTTTCAGCACCTATTATTGTGATGTTATACAAGAGCCCGATTTTTGGTCACGAGACAGTCAGTCCACAGCTGAGTTTCAGACGAATGACCTGTGCTGGTCAGAACAACAACAATGCTTCAAATTAACTGTAGAATAAGTGTTAAACAATTAGGCCAAGTGTAAAAATAGTGACGGTGTCTGCTCCATATGTACTTGATTATTCTTCAAGAAATGTGAACTTTGTGGTTAGGTTTTACTCCTCATAGATGTTCAACAGGAAACCATTGTAGCAGTATGTGGATGTTTGCCAGCAAACTATTAATGAGGCTTATGGAAAGTTAAACAATAGTGCACTGGCCATATAAATGTGTATATGGGGGGTTGTGAAAAGTGAATCGAGCTCACAAACTGCAACAGTGTACCCAGAACAGATCATGGCCTCCTGATTGTGAGTTGAATGGAAGAGTTGAACCAAAGACTCTGAAGGTTCTGTGACAAGCTAGAAAGTGACTTCTTAGACTGTGCCATAGGGTCGAGAACTGTAGGGTCCCCTTAAATGGGGCAGGTGTGCACTACACATCATAGGGTACTACTCAGGTAGCTGACTGTGTGTGGGGTGCTTACAAGGGCTTTTTAGATTACAAAAATCTCCACCCAATCTAGATAACAATACATTGTGGGAAACCCAGAAGTGTCAGTTTTGGATCAAAAGAAAAGTCTCCCACAAGGGGGCGTATCAGAATACTAGTGGTTAACTGCCGAAGCATTCACAACAAACTGCCTGAGTTTGAAGTGCTCCTAAAAAGCACTGAACCTCACATAATACTAGAGACAGAAACTTGGTTAAAACCTGAAGTTGACAGTAGTGAGATCTTTGAAGAAAATTCAAGCAGTACTGGGTAATGCAAGTGGTTTATTTGTTGCAGTAGACAAGAAACTCAAATCCACTGAGATAGAAGTTGAAGCTGCTTGTGAGATTGTTTGGGCAAGGTTTAATACCAACAGAAGACATAAAATTATAATAGGCTCCTCCTAGCGATCAGCAGGCTCACCTCCGGACATAACCAAAAACTTTAGAGAAAAAAATAGTTTGCTTCTCTTTAGAGAAGACTTTAATTATCCAACAATCAGTTGGAACAATTATAGTTTTGTTACTGGTGGGTGTGACATGACATCCTGTGAACATTACTAAAGGCCTTGTTTGAAAGCTACCTAGAACAGATAGTTCAGAACCCCACTCATGATGGGAAATACGAGGGCTATCCACAAAGTACATTACATTTTGGAATTAAAAATAAATAAAGTATTGGAATTTTTTTATTATATGCAGATGAAAGCCACACTTAAATACTACTTTTCTACATAGTTGCCATTTAAATTAAGGCACGTATTGTAGCGATGGACGAGCTTGGAAATTCCTTCGTCGTAAAATTCGGCCGCCTGCCCCTTCAACCACATGGTTACCTCTTCTTGAAGCTGTGCGTTGTCGTCAAAACGCTGCATAGCCAACCACTTCTTCATTGCTGGGAATAAGTGGAAGTTGCTCGGTGCCAGGTCGGGACTGGACGGCGGATGAGGAAACAACTCCCACTTAAAAAAAGATTCGAGAACTTCACGAGTGGCATTTGCCGTGAGGGCCCGGGCGTTGTCGTGAATCAGCAAGATCTTTGAGCCCAACTTTCCCCTGTGCTTGTTTTGTATTGCTCTTCTGGGGTTGTGCAGAGTTTGGCAATACCTTTGAGAGTTTATTGTAGTGCCTCTTTCCAGGAAATCCACAAAAATCACACCTTTTCTGTCCCAAAAGAAGAGCATCCAGTCCCTAATGAATGAGGCAGGAACTGAAATTGAGGGTAGAAAAGCAAAATCTGAAATACTTAACTCTGTTTTCAAATGTTCCTTCAGAAAGGAAAACCAGGATATTGTCCCAATTTAATTCTCATACCACTAAAAAGATGAGTAAAATAAATATTAGTAACAGTAGCGTCGAGAAACAGCTAAAATTGTTGAAATTGAGCAAAGCCCCAGGGCCTGATGGAATCCTTACTCTGCACCCTATTTGCAGCTGAGTTAGTCCCTCTGTTAACTAAAATCTGTCAAAGATACCTCATACAAAAAGCCATGCCCAGTAGGTGGAAGGAAGCATGGGTCACACCTGTGTACAAGATGGATAGCAGAAATGATCCACAAGACTACCATCCAATATCCTTGATATCCACTTCCTGTATGATCTTAGAACATATTCTGAACTCAAACATAGTGAGGTATCTCATACGGAATGACCTTCTCCATGTCAACCAGCTTGAATTTTGAAAATATCGATCATGTGAAACGCAACTCGCACTTTACTCACAGGACATCCTGAAAGCCATGGATCAAGGCATCTGCAGTAGTTCTTGATTTCCAAAAAGTATTTGACTCAGTACCACACCTATACTTACTATGAAAAGTATGATCATATAGGATATTGGACAAAATTTGTGACTGGATTGAGGATTTCTAGCTTGGGGGGATGCAGTGTGTTGTTTTGAATGAAGAGTCATCGATAGATGTAGCAATAACTTCAGGTGTGTCCCAGGGAAGCTTGTTGGATCTTTTGCTGTTCCTGTTGTTTATTAATGATGTTGTGGACAATATTAACTATAACCTCAAATTTTTTGCAGATACTGCAGTCATCTACAACGAACTACAGTCTTAACAAAGCCGTAAAAATATTCAGTCAGACCTCGATATGATTTCTAACTGCTGCAGATATTGGCAACTCACTTTAAATGTTTAGAAATGTAAAATTATGCACATCACAAAACAAAAAAATATAGTGTCCTATGAGTATAATATCAGTGAGTCTCAGTTGGAATCTGTAAACTCATACAAATACCTGTGTGCAACACTTAGTAGGGACATGGAATTGAACAGTCAAATAGGTTCAATATTTGGTAAACCAGGTAGCAGACTTCAATTTGTTGGTAAAATACTAGGAAAATGTGGACCTGTCCTAGAATATTGCTCAAGCATGTGGGACACTTAACCAAATAGGACTAGCAGGGGATATTGAACATACATACAGAGAAGGTCATCACAAACGGTCACAGGTTTGTTTGACTTGCAGGAGTGTGTCAAGAAGATGATGAAAGAACTGAAATGGCAGACTCTTGAAGATAGGCTGAAACTATCCTGAGAAAGTCTAACAGTGTTTCAAGAACTGGCTTTAAATAGTGACTATAGAGTACACTACAACTCCCTACATATTGCTCCCTTAGGTACCATGAGGACAGGGATAGATTAATTACAACATGCACAGAGGCACTGAAATAATCATTTTTCCCATGCTCCATACATGAATGGAACCCTAGTAACTGGCTCATGTATCCTCTGCCATGCACTTCCTAGTGGTTCGCAGAGTATAGCTGTAGATGTAGAGCACTTAACATCTAATGCAATAGTGCTCTCTTGTGGTCCTTCTACCAGTCACAGTTATTGCAGCGCTAATCATTTACGCACCCACCAATTGTGTCTATATGTATGAAATTATTTTGAAGTTCGACTGTGTCTTCTGAGTGTTTCACCTTTTTTGTCAGGCAGTTTGTTTTTGCTTACTTAGACTAAGTATTTTAATGCAGTATTAGTTACAGAAAAGTTTTCTCCTTCTCACTTATTGTTTCTGCTGTTGGTTTAATGACTAACTTTTGATAGTTATTTATCATAGAGCAATAGTTAACCTAAATTTGTGACAACAGAATTATATTTCTGATGAACAACACTATTAAATTGTACAGTAATGTGTTTCACTGTGGTACAACAGGCCATATGCAATAACAGCATAATTCATGAAAAATAAATGAAGGTGGTTGCACTTAATTCTTGAACAAAACTGTGTGATATTGACTTTTTATTAACTTTTATTAGATTCTTTATTACTCAGATATGGAAATGTTATTTCAAGGTAAATATAGTCAGTGGGTTATGATTAATTGTTGTATGTTATGCTGCCTCTTTACAATAATTGCTCAATTTTGCTCTGTTTTGGTACAGGGCTACTTTTGGAAATCACTAATTAAATATTTTTAATCACTTGGTTTTTAGCATGTACAATCATGTAAATCATGATGGAAAATTCCTTTTGCAGCATACTACTGCTACAGCTAATCTCATAATAACTTTTTTCCTCTACTCTGTTAATTTATTGAATTCATTTGATGTTTGAAATATGTGTAATTGTTGGCAAACCAAATTGTAAGGCATGTTACTGATAGCTATAATAAGAAAAGTTTCTTCTGAATATAATTTAACATTATGGTATGGAAAACAAATGAATGGAGTCATCATTTACACTCTCAATTGAGCCTTCCATGTTGGATTTGTTTTCACTCGTACTTAATGTATTTTTTATTTTTATTTCTTTTATTTAATCCGTCTCATAGGTTTTATTGGAAGTATGTTGTCAGGACCCAGAACTTTAACTGTTTTGGAAAAGTAACGAAAGTAATTTATTAATTTTCTTTGTTTTTATCAAGTAGATGATTTTAATATCAATATTGTAACACATTTCAATCTATTGGTTTCTTCATCCCACCATGAATATTAAGGAGTTGAACAAAGTGGCTCAGTGGTTAAGACCTGTGCTTGCAATGGAAGACAGAAGGTTTAGATCCACACCAGCCGTTTGATAAGTTGTTTAATGCAAATGCTAGGGGTTATTTCCTAGAAAAAGATACAGGTGCCGTAAATCCTCCCCGCATATGCACACATGAGCAAGTGTGCGCGTGCGCGCACACACACACACACACACACACACACACACACACACACACCTCCCTCTTTCTAAGTTTTTTTCTCACCCTGAGTTTACTAAAATCGCTGTTTCTGATGACTTTGTCAACAGTGGAATGTTATACCTTCTTTCTTTCTTTCCTTCCTTCAAGCAAAAGACAATAGAAATATTAAACAGAAATTATATGACATTGTCAAACAATGGAAACTCCTCATATGAATATCAACAATTAGGAAAAGATGGATTGCTATATTCCTTACAGAAGACACATTAAATTGCAGACAGGTATGATTAAGACAGTGATGCAAAGCTTTCGTCCTCAGCCTTCTTCAGCAGAAGAGAAACACACACCACACACAAGACCACCAACTCTGGCTGCTAAGGCGTCACTGCCGGAGTTGGCGGTCATGTGTGCATGAGGTATGCTTGCTTATATGTATGAGAGAGCTGTGGCCAAAAGCTTTATGTAAGTGTCTTTTAATTGTGGCTGCCTGCAACATAGTGTGGCTTCTTTACAGTAAGTAGCGATCTTATCTTTTGCTACATTGTTTATATTACACAATACAAGAAATAATAAGTAAATCTCAAATAGCACAGTTCATCAAGCACTGATAACTGATTTTTTCCTCCTCACAACTTCTCATTGTAAATAACCTTGAAAATGTGCTATTTGAGGGTTTCCCCATGTAATAACTACAACTATAGCGTTCCTTGGCATTGTGTTCACTGGTACTAAGAAAACTTTGCTAGTTTCAGTGAGGCAACTTCTGTCATTTGTAGCTGTGACAAACAAGTGACTACAGCTACCCACAATTGCCTAAGAACCTTTCAGGCAGTCTCGGAAATGCATTAAAAGACCCACCATAAATATTTTGAGTGTTAATTGTCGCCTAAGAACCTTTCAGGCAGTCTCGAAAATGCATTAAAAGACCCACCATAAATATTTTGAATGTTAATTGTCATTCCCCAATCTCTTACCTGTCAGTAAACAAAATAGAAGTGGATTAATAATCTAAAATTTCCAAAGTTGTCTCCAGGCAAATCTTTTACTGTGATGAAGTGTTCTTTGGCAAATATTTAGTTCACCCGTAGATTCACACAATTGCAAATGCATTGAGCAATGTCAGGGTTTAATTTTTTCCTTAAAAAAAAAAACACGTAACCATAAAGTTTGTGATATTTTTAGTTTGCACTATCAGTTGCATTAAAAGCCAGTTTAATATTGCTTTTCATACAATATTTTTAATATGATTTTATTGAAAATAGTTCCAGTGTTTAAACATTTCTCTCACTATTTAGCAAAGATAAATTGGGAAACAATATTTTGTCATTATATTCAGTAAAAAGGGTAGACAGATTGGTACTATTCCCACTGAAAAGCCCCTAAGAATTTTCCCACGATAAACTTCCTCTTCCATGAGGGGGTTTTCTATTGTATTAATAATAGGATGTACAAAAACAAAATGGTGCATCCTTTAGGGTCATTTTCCAATGTTCTTATGGTTCCCTTGAAAACTCCATTTTTGATTCTTGCTCCAGCGCTCTTGAACTCTAATGACATTGATAGTACATCAAACATAAACCTTCTTTTCTTTTTGAAAGAATGAAGTTGCTTCTGCTAGCAGCCGAAGAAACATGTATTTATACTCTGCCTTTCACAGACAGTGTATTGCCGGTAATACTCCCGATGCATACATCATGGACCGATTCAAAGTTTCAATTTGTCACTCTGTAGAGCTAGGAAGGGAAGGAGGAAAACGGACAACAAACTGGAATTATGAGTTGGTCTTTAAGTTGTGCATGAATAGCAGTGATTGGTGGTGCACTGCCTATAAATAGTAGTGTTTCCAGATTTGAGTCCCAGCCCAGCATATAGTTTTAACTTGATGCAAAAATATTAATATTGCACATATGCCATTTATAGTGTACATTATCTCCAATTCATTTTTGTTTGTTTTGTCGACTTTTAATCTTGCTTTGTGTGCTGCATCAAAATTTGTGGCAGTGCTACTGTCAATATTTCTTCAGAGAAAGTAGTTACAAATATTTAAGTACCTTTCAAAAAGTACTACACGCATAATTTATCTGCCTTACAACCCTAATCTTGTCAACATGCGTAAACTAGCACATCAATGAAATAAATAATTTGTGGAAATTTCCAGGTGGGAGAGGCTTTATATTGCATTATTGGTTATTGCTCTGATATATGTAAGGCCTTGGGAGAGCCAGTCCTGACAAAACTCTACCATCTGGTGAGCAAGATGTATGAAACAGGCGAAATACCCTCAGACTTCAAGACGAATATAATAATTCCAATCTCAAAGAAAGCAGGTGTTGACAGATGTGAAAATTACCGAACTATCGGTTTAATAAGTCACAGCTGTAAAATACTAACGCGAATTCTTTACAGACAAATGGAAAAACTAGTAGAAGCCGACCTCGGGGAAGATCAGTTTGGATTTCGTAGAAATGTTGGAACACGTGAGGCAATACTGACCCTGTGACTTATCTTAGAAGCTAGATTAAGGAAGGGCAAACCTATGTTTCTAGCATTTGTAGACTTGGAGAAAGCTTTTGACAATGTTGACTGGAATACTCTCTTTCAAAATCTGAAGGTGGCAGGGGTAAAATACAGGGAGCGAAAGGCTATTTACAATTTTACAGAAACCAAATGGCAGTTATAAGAGTCGAGGGACATGAAAGGGAAGCAGTGGTTGGGAAGGGAGTGAGACAGGGTTGCAGTCTCTCCCGGATGTTATTCAATCTGTATATTGAGCAAGCAGTGAAGGAAACAAAAGAAAAATTTGGAGTAGGTATTAAAATCCATGGAGAAGAAATAAAAACTTTGAGGTTCGCCGATGACATTGTAATTCTGTCAGAGACAGCAAAGGACTTGGAAGGGCAGTTGAACGGAATGGATAGTGTCTTGAAAGGAGGATATAAGATGAACATCAACAAAAGCAAAACGAGGATAATGGAATGTAGTCGAATTAAGTCGAGTGATGCTGAGGGAATTAGATTAGGAAATGAGACACTTATAGTAGTAAAGGGGTTTTGCTATTTGGGGAGCAAAATAACTGATGATGGTCGAAGTAGAGAGGATATAAAATGTAGACTGGCAATGGCAAGGGAAGCGTTTCTGAAGAAGAGAAATTTGTTAACATCGAGTATAGATTTAAGCGTCAGGAAGTCATTTCTGAAAGTATTTGTATGGAGTGTAGCCATGTATGGAAGTGAAACATGGACGATAAATAGTTTGGACAAGAAGAGGATAGAAGCTTTCGAAATGTGGTGCTACAGAAGAATGCTGAAGATTAGGGTAGATGATATAACTAATGAGGAGGTATTGAATAGGATTGGGGAGAAGAGAAGTTTGTGGCACAACTTGACTAGAAGAAGGGATCGGTTGGTAGGACATGTTCTCAGGCATCAAGGGATCACCAATTTAGTATTGGAGGGCAGCGTGGAGGATAAAAATCGTAGAGGGAGACCAAGAGATGAATACACTAAGCAGATTCAGAAGGATGTAGGTTGCAATAGGTACTGGGAGATGAAGAAGCTTGCACATGATAGAGTAGCATGGAGAGCTGCATCAAACCAGTCTCAGGACTGAAGACCACAACAACAACATATGTACTGTATGAAAACAATTTGCAAATAGCCCTTGCCTCAATCAGATGACTGCTATGCTATTAGATAGGCCTACTCCATATACTTTTGCCATACTATATTCACAATACATGAAGCAGTTTAAATTTGAGAGCATGTTACAGATGAATAAATTAGGCTTAACACTGTCACGGGGGCTGTTAACTTCTAATCTTTAAATGAGTGTTTCTCAATATTCAGTTGATATTTAGTAGATTGCCACTCAATGGAATCATCATCATCATCATCATCATCATTAGCAGCAGCAGCAGTCATTGAATGTGCATTGCTTAAGGAAGTCCTCCTAGAACTCTTCATCCAGTAAACTTGCATGATTCCTAATATCTAACCAACTTCCATTAAGTTGTTGTCTCAGTCTTCCCTTATTTCATGGAATAAAGTTGAGAACTTCCTTAGGTCACCTTCAATCTACTATCATTAATACCTGACCCATTCACACATATTTTATTTTTCACTCTCATGAAGTTCTTACATGCGGTGTTAGTTTATCTAAACTAGAGGCAAATGGTACAGTGTTATCAGAAAAACAAAGAATGTTCAAATATGTCGTATTCCATCTTCATTTTCCCAGTTTACACATCTGAAAACTTTCTGCAATATGGAATGTCCTTGCTGAATTTTTTCCCCCTTCCAGTTGTTTTTAGTGGATTCTTCCCACAGACTTCAGCACAGCAATGCTCTGTCTCTTGCATCTTTGACTACACTCTCTGTTCCCATCTTTTCTGCTAATTCTCCTCTGTTTGTTGTCTTTTCTTCAACTCCTGAAAGTTGTCCTTTGCAGTATTAGTACCATTCATTCCAGCACCTTGTATATTTTACTCTGTTAGCAGCACAAGCTCTCTGAGTCGCCTACTTCATAGTCTGTACTGTATGCTTTTTCAAACCAAATGTTATATCCCTACCATATTCTCTTTGTGAGCAGACTGTGTATCCATAATTTCTGTAGAGCGTCTTTTCAGTTATTTCACCTACCTCAACCCCTACCCCTCCCTTCTTTGTTTATCTTCCCAGACATAGAAAATCCCGAGTTTCTCCCTGACATTCATTTATATTGAAACCTACAAAATAGCGCACACCTTTCTGAACAGTGGTTGAGGAAGTGCTTTCACAGTGCAGATTATTTTTTTTACGAAGAGTTCATTGAGGGAATGTGTGGAGACTATTCTTAAATATGAATCCTATGATGCAGACGGCAATGATATAGTTTTCAGATACATGCCTTTTCTGAAAATCTTTTATCATTTAATAAACACTTACTTTTATATTTCATTTATTTGTAGCATGAATTTACCACACCTAGATTAAAACTGATTTTCACAAACATCACATTATAATAGCAATAGCTGTATGCAGATAATGTGATGCTAAATAATATGATCATGTAACAACAGTAGGAACAAAAAATAAATAAATTGTAATGTTTCAGAATTTTCACTTTAAATCATTCTTCCTGTTGATTCTCAGGCAGCAACTGTGAAGCCAAAAAAGGAGAAGAAACCTGCTGGAACCAAGACAGATGTGGCAGAATTAAAACCATGGCCATCATATATTCAGGTATTTTATAAATGTCTGTTGTCACCCTTTAGCAGCTCTTCAGTTTCAGAAGAGTGGAGATTAAAAATTACACTACACTCTGTTTTTGTATGAAGTCTTTCATTAGTAATGCAAAACTTGTAAGCTGTTGGAGAAAACTTTGTTAAGATCTGTCATTACCACATAAAAATTGACTAAACATAGAAAAGTTTGTCACCACTTGGATAATACACATGATAGCACTTGGCACTGCCATTCTGTTTTGTAAACGTTTAAATCCAGTTGTGTACTTCAAGCAATTGTTACATCATGTGGCACAGATTTTTCAGCAGTTCTCACACTGGGAGTCTCTTCAGATTGATAAGAGCTGATGAATGCCTGTTTTTATATTTCTTTAACTGTTCCAAACATTCTCCTACTTTAAGTGTTGGAATCAAACTTTGTGGATGAGTATGCCTATTGAGAACATTTGTGCTAGCCATTTTTTTTTTATTTCAGGTGTCTCAAATAGTCAAGAATTTTGTGAGTGCCCTTAATCATTTAAATTGCTAGGTAGCCACGTTGTTATGGTTACATGAGCTTGTCCATTTCACAGTCTGAAAAAATCCAGCAAATAATTGCATTCCCTTAGTTTGTATGCCATGTCCAGCATAATATGTGTACACTAGCGAGCATTTGAACCAGAAACAGCTGTTGCATTTGGGGGGGGGGGGGGCGTATTATGCTTCTGTACTGTTGCAAAAGTGAATGACTAATGCAGCATGCCACTGGGACATAATTAGACCTCAGATTTGTTTTTGGCATGACAGTGGAGCCTTATGTAGTTACAGGTGGAATACCTAATACTTATTCTTCCACTGGGATTATATTAGCTTACAGTTCAAAAATCATGCAAAAAAGTACCCATTGTTCCCGCAGTTTGCATTTTGTTCAGTTGTGCTGTGCTTCATGGTTTTAGGGGTAACTAATCGGTTCTGAGCTTACAGCTCAGTGTGAAATCTGGTGGGTGTAATCACAGAACACCTAAAGGCAATTTGTAGGTCATAGACATACACAGTCAGTTTCTGTGTGAAACAGCCAGAAACATGCTTTCATTGATTGCCTTGAGTAATTAATGGATGGCCAGAAGACTCCTCACATTAGATTGTGGCCAAAAATTTATATCACATTTCATCTCCATTATCAAACAAGGTTATGTTTTGACGTACCATTGAGAATACCTCTATAAAGAGAAAGCTACCATAAGCAGAGTCAACTGCTGTGGCCAACAACTTGTTGATAATGGAGCATCTCAGAATGTAGTGGAAGGTAGATGAGCCACAGTGCTGCAAATCAGTTGTGAATTCAATATTGTCTTGATATGGGGTACAGAGGCTGTGCCCTGCATGTGTATTCACCGTACATCATGGAAATATTGTGATGTTGGTTCAGGAGCACTACTGTTGGATGCTCGAAGTGTGGTAAATCAAATAGGACTGTCAGTCATTGATATTTGTGTCATATACCCTCCACTATGTACTATACAGTTGCAGGCAAAAATACAGGGGGAATCACCAAAAATTTGCACACCTGTTATTTTGTCAATGGTTCAAGACTCGAAACAAGGTTTTTGGCAAATAATAGTCGACAGAGAGGCACATAATTTTATTTTATAGCTAATACTCTTAACTTGTGAATCAACTAAGATATTAAACCAACTATGTTCTTTTTTAAATGGATTGAGATAAATTTTTTGACTGCATTCAAAAGTTCGTGAATTTATGAATAAGTAATATAATGATTTTTTGGTGTTGACATTTAAACTTTTTGTATATATATATCTGAGAAGTGTGCCAAAATTTCAAGGCACGGTGGCTGAAAATTGACTGTTGGTGTGTAACCCCCACCAAGTGCGGCTCTTGTGCCACCCAGTGCTGTTATGTCAAGCTGCTCAACTGTTTACCTTTTTCCACAAAAGTTGTTCACTTGAACATGAGTAGGTACACGGATTTGGAATAGTTTTCCAAAGTGCTTATGATTCAATATAAGCCAGCATATAGTTTGATCTACAGCATTCGTAGCTGGCATTGTATCTACAGGGTGTTTCAAAAATGACCGGTATATTTGAAACGGCAATAAAAACTAAATGAGCAGCGATAGAAATACACCGTTTGTTGCAATATGCTTGGGACAACAGTACATTTTCAGGCGGACAAACTTTCGAAATTACAGTAGTTACAATTTTCAACAACAGATGGCGCTGCAAGTGATGTGAAAGATATAGAAGACAACGCAGTCTGTGGGTGCGCCATTCTGCACATCGTCTTTCTGCTGTAAGCGTGTGCTGTTCACAGCGTGCAAGTGTACTGTGGACAACATGGTTTATTCCTTAGAACAGAGGATTTTTCTGGTGTTGGAATTCCACCGCCTAGAACACCGTATTGTTGCAACGAGACGAAGTTTTCAACAGAGGTTTAATGTAACCAAAGGACCGAAAAGCTATACAATAAAGGATCTGTTTGAAAAATTTCAATGGACTGGGAACGTGACGGATGAATGTGCTGGAAAGGTAGGGCGACCGCGTACGGCAACCACAGAGGGCAACGCGCAGCTGGTGCAGCAGGTGATCCAACAGCGGCCTCGGGTTTCCGTTCGCCGTGTTGCAGCTGTGGTCCAAATGACGCCAACGTCCACGTATCGTCTCATGCGCCAGAGTTTACACCTCTATCCATACAAAATTCAAATGCGGCAACCCATCAGCGCCGCTACCATTGCTGCACGAGAGACATTCGCTAACGATATAGTGCACAGGATTGATGACGGCAATATGCATGTGGGCAGCATTTGGTTTACTGACGAAGCTTATTTTTACCTGGACGGCTTCGTCAGTAAACAGAACCGGCGCATATGGGGAACCGAAAAGCCCCATGTTGGAGTCCCATCGCCCCTGCATCCTCAAAAAGTACTGGTCTGGGCCGCCATTTCTTCCAAAGGAATCATTGGCCCATTTTTCAGATCTGAAACGATTACTGCATCACGCTATCTGGACATTCTTCGTGAATTTGTGGCGGTACAAACTGCCTTAGACGACACTGCGAACACCTCGTGGTTTATGCAAGATGGTGCCCGGCCACATCGCACGGCCGACGTCTTTAATTTCCTGAATGAATATTTCGATGATCGTGTGATTGCTTTGGGCTATCCGAAACATACAGGAGGCGGCGTGGATTGGCCTCTCTATTCGCCAGACATGAACCCCTGTGACTTCTTTCTGTGGGGACACTTGAAAGACCAGGTGTACCGCCAGAATCCAGAAACAATTGAACAGCTGAAACAGTACATCTCATCTGCATGTGAAGCCATTCCGCCAGACACGTTGTCAAAGGTTTCGGGTAATTTCATTCAGAGACTACGCCATATTATTGCTACGCATGGTGGATATGTGGAAAATATCGTACTATAGAGTTTCCCAGACCGCAGCGCCATCTGTTGTTGACAGTTGTAACTACTGTAATTTCGAAAGTTTGTCTGCCTGAAAATGTACTGTTGTCCCAAGCATATTGCAATAAACGGTGTATTTCTATCGCTGCTCGTTTAGTTTTTATTACCGTTTCAAATATACCGGTCATTTTTGAAATACCCTGTATATTGTATAAAGGAAGGCCAGGAGGAAATATATTTTATAGTAGAAGCATAAGCCTAACTTCTTTCTGCATATGATGACATAGCTTGGCATAATAGTCCCACTTGGTAAAGTCCACACCACCCTAGCAGATTCCGGTTGCCATGCCTTTCAACTTCAGTGCATTTCTCAGATTCTTTTGTAGAAAGATTCACCACCAACATTAACAAGCGATAACTTTTAAATGATGTTAAAAGAAGTTTATCATTTCATTTAGAAAAAGGAATATTTACTTCAGGGTCTCCATTGATCATAAATATAGTACTCATACAAAAAAAGAGAGATAGGATTGGACATTGTCACTTGAGAAAAATCTCATTTCAATATCTTGAACTGTTTGCAGAATAAAAGGGTCGATAGTTCTAGGTGATTTGCCATGTATGAATAGATGTAGATTTGGACATAAACAACGAAAGTTAAATCAGTATTTTCCAACGAGTGTCTTAATGACAACTACACTTACAACTCCTGATGGCAACTTCACATACAAAAGAAAATTATTTTATCAGCTAGCTGGCTTAGACTTTGTATGTACAGGAGATAGGCAAAATAATGTGAACACCTGTACTTACTTGACCCCCATGTCCCCGTGATACAGCTGCAATTCTTCTTGGAATACTGGCATATAATGATTGTATAGTCTCCAGCGGAATGTTATACCACTCTTCGATCAGAACTTCTTCTAACTGCTGTAGTGACGAGGGAAGTGAAAATCTGCTCCAGGGACTGTGCTGGCCAGGGAAGACACTTCAGTTCAGTTGCGTGCTCCTCATACCATGATTGTATTGTCCTGGCTGTTTGAATTGGTGCATTATCGTCCTGAAATACGGCGTCATTGTTGGTGAACAACATTTGAATCATGGGGTGCACCTGATCACCTAAAATTTTCACTTGATCATTGGCTGTAACATGGCCTTTGAGAGTAATGATGGGACCAGCAGAATACCATGATACAGTTGCCCACACCATCACACTTTCACCTTCATGCTTAACCCATGGAATCAAGCAATCAGGATTGTAGACTTCTTTTGGTGTTCTCCAGATGTAAACCCAGCCCAGTGTTCGAAATAACAAAAACATGGACTTGTCGGATCATATGACGTGTTTCTACTGATCAACCGTCCAGGATTTGTGCTCCTGACACCATGTGTTACACTTCTTTGCTTTTGTTGTCATCACTAATGGTTTTCGTATAGCAGCTTCTCCATGAATATTCGCTTTATGCAGTTCTTGGCAGACAGTGTTGATAAATATGGGGTCTCGAAGTTTCTTATTTAGCTCCACAGTCACTTTACCTGCCATGTTTTGTTTTGTTTCAACATATTTCGTGTTAGCGTACAATAATTTCTGTCATATAGTTTTGATTTGCACCCACTATTACATTTACACGATGATGTCTTTCCGTGTTTTGTGTGATGTATCATGACTGTTGAAACAGTTACTCTTGAAGCATTCAATACTTTAGGGTGTCTTGGTTACTGATGCTCCAGCTAATTGGGCCCCCACAATCTGCCGTCTTTGAAGCTCTGTTAGGTCTTTTATTGCTTGTTGATCTCAGCCTCTGATTACAAATATGAAGTGTGCACTGGTCGCAAACAACCTGCGCTGATGCTTAGTCCGTACTGAACAAGCACAGTCCAGCAAGACACATGCCTTACCTGTGCTGTTGATCATCAGACACAATCATCCCATTACTACCACTGTTCACATTATTTTACCTATCCCTTGTACTTTCATGCACAAACACGCTTTCAAAGACGAATGTTTCCTTTTGATTGTCATTAATTGAATTTTAAATATTAATGTCCAGGATATATTTTCATTGCTTACTGAGTGAACGGGCCCAATGTGGAGTGCTGGATTTAGCTCCAAAGAGTGTGTTGTAAGAGTTTAGTTTTGTTACAGGATAAACCATTACTTTCTTTAAAATTTGACTTTGTTCTGCAGGAGAGACTGGATCTCTGGGACAAACTGAAAGCTGAATATGATGCCGAGATAGCTGCTAAACCATCAGAGCCTATTGTCATCACTTTGCCTGATGGAAAGACTGTAGATGGCATGTCATGGCGTACTACTCCGTATGATGTAGCTAAAGGAATAAGGTATTGTTAAAAAAAATGTTTTTGGTCTTAATGTAGAATGTAAAATTGAGCCATTTAAGTCATGCACAGAGAGTTCTTCTTGAGCAGGGCAGCCACAACTGTGTAAGCCCATTTTGTAAAATGAAGAAAAACCATAACAGTTGTGAAGCAACAATATTTTTTTGCTTATGTCACCTGTTTCAATTTCGGGTGCAAATTGTAATAATGAAAATATTGTGTTACAAGACAGTGGGAGAGTATTCTCATGATTTTTAAATGTTGGATAAGTAATTATATAAAAATTTCTAAAATAAAATAAGAGAGAGAATGGGACTTTACTTACAAATAAAATCACTTAACCATCGGAGGTCATCCACACCCCAGTATTGTCAAGGAACATGAGTTCCACGCCAAAAGAATAAAAGGGGAGAACTAGAAAAATTTGAAAAATTGAGAGCATGACTCGATTCTGAATTTCACCAGAATCACAAAACATGTAAGAAGCAATAAAGCCAGGAAGAGGAAGCACAAATTTTGTGGGATTACTTACTTAAATGTATGCTGGTACAGCTCACATTAAAATTCTCAGATAATTCGGCCTACGAACACTGCGAACTTTATTTATGATTTTGTCATGTTGAGGTATGGTTCTTCATATATACTGTGGTGGAATAATTGTGTGTGTGTGTGTGTGTGTGTGTGTGTGTGTGTGTGTGTGTGTTTGTATCAACAGTTATGGGAAGGATAGACAGCTACTCACCATAAACATGACAAGCTGAGTTGCAGGCAGGTATAACGAAAAGACTGTTACACATTTTTGTCCAAAGCCTTCATCAGAAAGAAAAACACACATGCATTCGCTCAAGCAAGCACACCTCACATATACATGACCACTATCTTTAGCTGCTCAGGCCAGGCTGAAACTGTAACACATCACACAGGAGCAACAATCTATAGAGGAGCAGGAAACGTAGAGGAATAGCAGGTTATGGGTGGGAGAAGAGGAAACAGTGTTGCCTGGTGGAATGTGCAGGGACTAGAGCTGGCAGACAAGGCTACCTGGTTCAGTGTCGAAGGCTGTGAGGAATGGAGAGAAGGAAAAAAAGGGAGTGGAAAGGAGAGGATAAGAAAAAGCAGGATGAGGAGCTGTGTGTTGGGAAGAGGTGACCAGACAGCGAGGCAGAAACTATTTGGTGGAGGGTGTGGGGACAGTAGGTTACCCTAAGTTGAGACTAGGATGATTTGGGGAGCAAAGAATGTGTTGTAAGGGTAACTCCCCATCTGTGAAGTTCAGAAAAGCTGGTGGTAGAGAGGAGCATCCAGATGGCTTGGGTTGTAGCCATTGAAATCAAGCTTGTTACGCAACAGTATGGTCCACTGTGTTCTTGGACACAGTCTGGCAGTGGCCATTCATCCTGTTGGATACCTGGTTTGGTAGTCATACCAATATAAAAAGCTGAGCAGTGATTGCGTCAGAGCTGCTATCACAGAAGGCTTGGCCTATGATTGGGTAGGGTAATCTTATGACAGAACTGGAATAGGTAGTGCTGGTTGGGTAGATTGGGAAGGTCTTGCACCTGGGTCTTCCACAGGGATGTAATCCCTATGACAAGGGGTTGGGATTGGGAGAAGCATATGGATGGATTAGGATGTTGTGTGTGGGGGGGGAGGGGGGGGGATGACAGAACACCACTTTAGGAGAAGTTGGGAAGGATCTTAAATAGGATGTCCCTCATATCAGGGCATGATGGTAGAGGAACAAATCCCTGGTGGAGGAAGTGGTTCAGTTGTTCTAGTGAGGGGTCGTATTGGATGACAAGAGGGGTGCTCTTTTGTAACTGTTTCTTGGGGATATGTATATGTGCTTTCAGTCAAAGTCTTCTTCAGAAAAGAAATACACTGACATTTTCACATTGCTGTAGTTCTTATTTCATGTGAGGGTTGTTGACTTTTTGATTGTGACTGCAGAGTTGTAGAGGTGGCTAAACTAAATTTTGTACTATGCTGTTGATAATCTTAGTTCAAATGAATATTTATTTTTTCTAGTCAGGGCCTGGCAGATAACACAGTAATTGCCAAAGTTGATGGAGTTGTTTGGGACTTAGATAGGCCACTGACCAATAGCTGCAAGCTTCAGTTGCTGAAGTTTGATGATGAAGAAGGTATGTTACACCACAATCTTTACTAGATTTTAATGCAGTAATTTCTCGTTCATGTTAGGCGTAATGTTGCTCATTTGTACGTTTGTCATAAGTAGTGAACTAAAAAATTTGCATTTGAGATAAATGTGAATTCTGTCTCAAAATTCACAAAAAACAAAATTACTGAATAAATGATACTTCATGGCAAGTTGAAATAATTTTTTCAGAGATAGTTTGGCATAGCTTTATTTTCTGCATATAAATATCATAAATGTAACAAATTTTTTGTTACTGATATTGTACATCACTTCACTTGTCAATGCCCAATTTGGAAATATAATGTGCATAAGAATGTGTTTGCAAAATAAAAAGTTCATGAATGCAATGATGTATTAGTGTGCTCAGTGCTCTGGTGCCGCATCAATTGTGAGTGACTGAATTGTCTACAAGATACATGCCATGTAATGCTACCTCGTACTTAGTCATACGACATAGCATCTTAGAACAAAATAATACCTAAATTTGTCTGCTAATTAAAGTTCATATAGTGTGAACACTTTAATGTGGTATTTTTAGGTCGTGGGTGTTTTGAACTGTGATTGTGTCAAATACCATTAGAGGTCGGGCCTGAACTACCTCGTCTATGATACTGCCAGCCTCAGCAGACAAGTACGCAGTAGCTGTTACCAGATGCTTTATGTTTGCATTGTGTTCTTATTTCGAAATGAGTGAAGAGACATATCATGGTCCTTCGTGGAGTTTGATTATAACCCTTATAACACCAGAAGGGGCTGGCAATCCTTTGTATCAGTTCTGCTTTTGCAGAAACACTGAACACAGATGTGCCCTGCAAGAGAGAGATGGGGCTTGTTTCCCTCGCACCACTGCTCCTCTCTGGCGCTCATAATTCTAGTTTATTTAGGCTCATAGCAGACTTCCAGTTTATGGTACCCATACTCTGCACTGTACTGAAAAGAATTCAAAACCTGTCAACTTATTTCTATCACACTGAAAGTCTTCCCATAACATGCAAATAAGCCTACACTTTTGTGCAAAGCACCTTACCAGTTCTATCTGTAGCATCTTCAAGCATGGGTCGCAGAGCTGTGAATGGCCACAAAAGATTGAAAACAGTATTCTTCGTATTTAGTAATTGTTCAACTGGGTGAGAAGAGAAGAATAATCTCGAGAAACACCTAGAATCAAAGAAGCACCCTATTCACTGGTGAGAAAATACTGCAGCTTGTCAACAGAAACATGCTGCAGCTTCTCAACAGAAACAATCATTTGTTGAAAACTTTAAGTAGAGGCAAAGGTGGAAAACAAGAAGAGACAATTTTGGAAAAAAAAGTGTGCAAGTTTTTGCAAAAGTAAACATTCCAGTCAAAGAGCTGCCCCCAATCACCAAATTTTTAACAGTCAGTTTCAAAGAACCAAGGCTTCGTCTTCAAGCACATAGTGTGGACAAGCTTTCAATTTTAGTTCCTAATCATTTACAAAAAAAAGTAAATAAATAAAAAAATTATGCAAAACTTACTAAAAATAGATGCTAAATTTTCAGCTTCTTAGTCATAAAGTAATACTTTCTACTAGAACATCTCAATTACCATAACTGACAATTGTAAAAGAAATAGCTGGAAGGAAGCCTATGCTTGCCTGATTTCATAAAGTTAATGATTCCAGGAATGTAGTAGAATCCCGTAGGTATTGCTCACATGGGAATTGTGAAGGAAAAATTAGGTTAATTACAGCACCTCACACAGACATTTATACCCGGGCCGCTGAAACATTGCACTTGACGTTTGCGTATGAAGTTGGCAGCGTAACAGAGTAACAAGTGAAGAATGATAGGCGCTAGGCGTTCAGCGTGGGGCGCCAGCCAATCACAGCGCAGTGAGCACTGCTGTTACTCACGTGCTGTGACGTCAAAGTTCCCGCGTTGCCGGCTTTGTTTAGTGAATGTGTATACAATGTGAATTGGATGTTGTTTACCGCGTGTTTTCGTTGTACAGTGTGCTATATCGTTGTGACTTGTGTTACGTTGTGAGTGTACATACTTGGAAAATGCCACCGAAAAGACTTTGTTCACCTAGTGACAATCCTTTGCATCGAGGGGTGCCGCTAAACAGCCAGGCACTGGAGTTACTACGCAGAACTCGTGAGTTTTACGAGCAAGAGAAAAACTACGTAAGCATTCATGGACAGCCATCAATTCCTGCCGACAAAGTGATGGAACGTACGACAAAAACTCTTGGTATTAGTGCAAGAACCGTAGTAAGTAAGGGAGTATTACTACAAAACTTGGAAGATACTGAAGTGAGCCGTAATGATTCCGAGCTGTCTGGATCAAATAATACATTTTTATCAACCCCGGGAAAGAAGAAAAAGCGGCCTAGTCCTATCACAGATTCAGATTCTTTCCAGACTGATGCAATTCGTAGGCATGTTTATGCTTACTACAGCAGAAAAGAGTATCCGACTGTAGCTAAGTTATTAATCTCTTTAAAAGAAAGTGAACTCTTCAGGGGTGGTAAAACATCACTAAAAATTGTGCTAAAAAACATGGGTTTCCTTTACAAAACGCTAGACAGACGCAAAGTACTGTTGGAGAGGACACATATTGTTACCACTCGTAGCATTTTCTTGCACAAAACTGCGGGCAGAGACATTCATTCCATAATGAGGCTAGACGAAACGTGGGTTAATGCCGGGGAAGCTGTCAGTAAATGTTGGACGGATAACACACCCAGCAGTAGCGGCCATCAGCCGACGGGAAGAGGAGCTAGATTAATTGTGGTCCATGCAGGCTCCTCCAGTGGTTTTGTCCCTGACGCACTTTTAGTTTTTAGATCAAAAAAGACTGGTGATTACCATGAAGATATGGATCACACACGATTTGTTGAGTGGTTCAGGAACCTTTTAAAACAATTTCCTGTCCCTACAACAATTGTAATGGACAATGCTCCATATCATTCGGTGATACAGAAAAAAGCCCCAACCACAAATGATCGGAAAGAAGTTATGGTGCAGTGGTTACAGGCTCGAAATATTGCAGCGGATATGAGTATGACAAAGGTTCTGTTATATTCTCTTGTTAAAGAAAATAAGCCTACGACACCTACATATGTAGTAGACGAAATTGCCAAGGAGCAGGGTCATACTGTAATAAGGCTGCCACCATATCACTGCCATTTCAACCCTATTGAGTTAATATGGAGCGATGTAAAAATGTATGTAAGGAACAACAATAAGTCCTTTACAATAACAGAGGTGGAAAAGCTGTTGCGTGAAGCTCTTGTGACTGTGGATGCAGCCTCATGGAGGAAAAAAGTAGAGCACGTCGAGAAGCTTATACGAGCAGCACAGACAATAGAAGGCATTATCAGTGACCATGAACAATTAATGATTTGTCTTGCTGATGACGGCGATGAAGATGGTTTTGGCGATGAATCGGACAACAGTGACGATGGCGAGCTGGATGGAATTGCGCCATTATCACTGTAAATTGGTGAGTGAAAAATTACTAATATTGGTTATTTATTGCAATCTTGGTTATTATTTATTTTGTAAACTACGTACATTATTGATTTTAAAGTACCAGTCGTCAGATGCTTGTTTTTTGCATTTCTTTGCTCCGTTACCGAAAGGGTGCGCATTGTTATGCTTTTACATGCATTATTATACGGTTGTTTACTTCCTGTCATTGTAGTACAACTAAAAACGAGTTTTTATATACACTGTAATTGCTCAATCGCTTGCATTTATGAGATGGGACGGAAAACTGTATCGTCTGCTGTGTGTATAGAGGCTGCTGTTGCAACATCGCTATTACAGTATAGCCAACCTAACTAGACAAAAAGCGAACTGTCCAGTGCAATGTTTCGCCAGCGGGGGTATAATCAATTATTCTTCCTGGATCCATACATGAATGGAACAGGAAGAAATCATAATAACTGGTAAAATAGGATTTTCCCTCTGCCATGCAGTTAACAGTTGTTGCAAAGTAAAGATGTAAACAAAGTCTTGAAATGAAATTCTTTTTTCTGTGGAAATGTGGAAACCATTCACTCTTGCCTCGTGCAAATGTATAACGTATCTTAAGCAGTAAAAAGGTAGTATTATACCATCTCCCTTCATATAATGTCTTCGTGACAGTGATCTAAGGTCAATTTCCTGAAAGAGAATGGTTGCCTGTAAACCTGTGTTCTTATTAACCTGTGATACAGGCTACTGATAATTTATCCAGCCTTTAAAGTCAGTGTTAATCTGAAGTACCTCCACCTCACAAGATAACACTACACGTTGCACTACATAAACATCTTACTTTTCCCACTTCCCTGCTGCTGCCACTAGTATGTTAAGCATGTTGTTTGCCTTAATTTAGAACTCTCACAGGTACTTTATTGATGCTTCAACTTGTTGTGGGACTATTGTAGGGTACAGGATGACACGAGTTGGAATTCTGTTTGGTGTGATGAATGGCAGCTTGCTCTTATGTGGGAAAAAATGTGAGTTAATATAGATGAGTAGCAGACAATCGAGTAACATTTGGATATAGTATAATTGGTTGTGTGCTTTAAAGAGTAGGCATAATGTTCCAGAGTGACATGAAATGGAATGAGCAATTAAGGTATGTTTTTGGGAAGGTTAATAGTTGACTTTGGTTTATTGGGAGAAATCTAGGAAAGAGGTGTTCAGCTTTATAGGAGACAGCGTACAGATCACTTGCGTGACTCATTCTTGGGTACTTATTGAGTGTTTGGAATCCTCACAAAGTGGGATTAAAGGAAAACATTGAAAAAATTCAGAGGTGTGCTGCTAGATTTGTTACCGGTAGGTTCAGTTAACATGCAAGTAGTATGGAAATTCTCCATGAATTCAAATGGGAATCCCTGGTGGGACTAGGACATTCCTTTCACCAAACACTATTGAGAAAGTTTAGCATATCAGCATTTGCAACAGATCACAGAATGATCCTACTGACAGCAAGATACATCTCACATAAGAACCACAAAGAAAAGATGAGAGAAATTCGGGCTCATATGGAAGCAGAAACATATAGACAGTTGTTTTCCCTCATTCCGTTCGCGAAAGGATCAGGCAATAAAATACTAAATATAAATGAAACCCAATTTCCATATATTGAGAAAATATCGTAAAGTCCAAAGTTTCTATACTGATGTACATGAGATTTCTTAATGAAACTCCCTGACTTATTAAAATTGAGCATCGAATGTGCATTAGAACATAGCCTTTTTCCATTTTGGGCATCATACAAGGGTTGTTTCAAAAATGAGGTTCCCAAATTTTTTAAGGAATTTTTTTTTTTTTTTTTTTTTTTTTCAGAAAAACGATTACACCATTGGAAACGTTGATCTTTAAGCTATTTTTCCACATAGTCACCATTTTTTTCTATGCATTTTTTCTGTCAAGTAATCCACTTTAGCATTCCCACCTCAGATAAGTCTGCCGACAACCTATTGAAAAACTTGGAAACTTCTTGCAACTCCTCGTCCATCTGGAATCGTAGACCGCCTAGGTGCTCCTTCAATTTCTGAAACAGATGGAAATCACTGGGTGCCAAATCGGGACTGTAAGGGAGGTGGTCAATGACATCCCAGCCAAATTTGTCGATTAACTCCTTCGCTTGTTGCGACACATGTGGACGGGCATTGTCATGATGCAGCCTAACGCCTTTGCTGAGTTTTCCCCTATGACGATTTCTGATTGCCCATCTTAAGCTTTTTCAAGGTTTCACAATAACCTGTCGAGTTTATGGTAGACACTCTAGGCATAAAATCAGTGAGCAGTACACCACGCCAGTCCCAAAACACCGATGCCTTGATTTTTCCTGCTGACAGCTGCTGCTTAAACTTCTTTGGTGGTGGTGATGCGATGTGTTTCCATTGTCACGATTGTTGTTTTGTTTCTGGAGTAATGTTATTGCACCACAATTCATACCCCATAACAATGGAATCGAGGAAGTCTTCCTTATTCTCGTCACATTCACTCCAGAACTTCAGAGCACAGTCAAGGCACTGCTGTTTGTGGACTTATGAAAGCATGTGCGGCACCCAGCGTGCGCACACCTTGTGGTAACCTAGGTTTTCAATCAATATCCTGTCAACTGAAGCTTCAGAAGCCTCAGGAATTTGAGCAGCCAGTTGCCGGTTGGTGATTCGCTATCTTCGAGCAGGATTTGCTCAACTTTCGCCACAACTTCGTCATAGATCGATGGCCTCCCACTTCGTTGTTTGTCATGGACATCCGTACAGCAAACTCCCTACATCATTTGCGGATGTGTTGAATGCTTATACATGTTTCCCCATACACTTCATTCAATTGCCGATGAATTTCTACAGGTGGTAACTTTCTGGTGTGCAAAAATCGGAAGACCGCACAAATTTCACACCTGGTGGTGATGGCCTCTATCGCTTATGGCTGTCAGGCCGGTACTGACCATTGCAGAGCCATGCTGGTTGTTGGAATCGATGGTGGGGGATCCGGCAAACCCAGTGGTGTTGCCAGATTTCGCATTGCACCATGCACACGAAGAGTACAGAGTTGGGAACCTTACTTTTGAAACAAACCTTGTATTTACCAACTGGTAGCATCAGCACACCTCATTCAAATCTTATTGCTCTGCAAAACTCGCAGGAGTTATTCTGTGTCCTTTGCAGAAATAGAACTCATGTTGCAAAATTGTGTGCCAGAGACTGGCTCAGCCACAAGTTTGAGGTTGTTCCCAGAATGAAACTTTTTGTCTGGGGTAGAGTATACTCACTAACTGAGTCTAAATCTTTGCCCACTTGTTCAAGACTCAGTACAGCTCACAGATTTAATCTACATCTACATCTATACTCTGCAACCCACCATGAGATGCATGGCAGAGGGTACATCCCATTTTACCAGTTATTGGGGTTTCTTCCCATCCCATTAGCATGTGGAGTGCAGTAAGAATGATTGTCTGAATGCCTTTTGTGTGTGCAATAATTATTCTGCTCTTATCCTCACAATCCTTATGTGAGCGATATGTTGTATATTATTTCTCAAAACTTTGTTAATAGCCTTTGTTGTGGTAGTTTACATCTATCTTCAAGAGTCTTCCAGTTCAGTTCTTTCAGTATCTCTGTGACACTCTTCTGCATATCAAACAAACCTATGATCATTTGTGCTGCCTGGCTGTGTGTACGTCCTATTTGGTATGAGTCCCCACACAATTCAGTAGTAATCTATGATGGGTCGCACAAGTTGTCAATCTTGGCACCACTTTGAAATGTTATCAAGATCTGACTGAACATTTATGCAGCCTCTTTCAAATAGTACTTCATCATAGGTAACTGCATCATCTGCAAAAATTCTGAGGTTACTATTAATATTGTCTGCTAGATCATTATTATACAGTATGAACAGCAAGGGTCCAGCCTTGAGCAGCCACTGGTGAAGTATCAGTGCAGCAGTAGTGCAGTAGCGAGTCGCATATTTAGCTTTCATATTTGTTTTGTAGTTTGATTCTTCATTTCTTTCCGAGTGTTTGTGCGCTTGTATATTTAAATACATAAAATCCTTGCGTATTCTCATATTTGAGAGGAGTAATATTGCTTATTGATAGCTGTAGAGCATAAATTCACCGAGTCATTAGATATTAGCAGTAGGATGGATAGGGTGCGTGCGGGTGCAGGAGGAGCTGGCCGCGGTTCGCGAGCAGGTGAGCGTGTTGTTGGCCACGGTCAGCCGCCTTCTGGCTGCTGCCTCGAGGTGTAGCGACGGCGGAGGGTCTGGTACGTCACTTGAGACACCCCAGGTGTCACTTGCTGCATCCGCTGACTCAGCCGCCGAGGCACCTTCTAGTGTACTCGGCGCGTTGGGGCCACCCTCACCTCAGGGTGAGTGGTGGACTGCAACGAGTTCACGTCGCTCGAGGCGGAGGGTCAATGTGGAGGCTGTCCGGCTGGCCTCGCCCGTTCGTCCTGTCAGTGAGCAGGTGGCCGCTCCTTCAGCAGGGCCCGAGCAGGCACACGGGGGCAAAGGCTTGCTGGTTATTGGGAGCTCCTACGTTAGGCGGGTGATGGAGCCCCTTAGAGAATAGCGTACAGGGCTGGAAAGAAATCCAACATGCACCCGGTTTGTCTGCCGGGGGGCCTCATCCAAGATGTGGAGGCGGCCTTGCCTGCGGCTATCGAGCGTACGGGGTGCTGTCGTCTGCAAGTAGTTGCTCACATTGGCCCCAACAATGCCTGTCGCTTGGGTTCTGACGCGATCCTCAGTTCATACAGGCGGCTGGCAGATTTGGTGAAGACCACTGGCTTCACATGCAGGGTGCAAGCAGAGCTCTCTATTTGCATCATTGTTCCCAGAGTGGATTGGGGTCCTTTGGTTTGGAGCCGAGTGGAGGGTCTCAACCAGAGGCTTCGTCGACTCTGTGACAGTCTTGGCTGCAGATTTTTAGACTTGTGCTATTGGGTGGGGAATTGTAGGATGCCCCTAGATAGCTCAGGGGGGCACTACACAAAGGAAGCAGCTACTCGGGTAGCAGAGTACTTGTGGCGTGCACATGGGGTTTTTTTTAGGCTAGGCAGTAGTGCAAGGTGTCGTGATGAACACTCACCAGTCGACGTGCAGGCAGGGGAATCAGGACGCACTCAGTGTAAAGACACTTCAGCTATCAAGGTATTAGCAGTAAATTTTCAGAGTGTTCGGAATAAAGTTCCTGAATTTACTGCCCTCCAGGAAGCCTGTGGCGCGCAAATTATCCTCGGGACTGAGACCTGGCTGAGCCTTGAGATGGGAAGTTTTGAAATATTTAGTGAGGGTTGGAACGTGTATCGGAAAGACAGATTAGACACCGTAGGAGGTGGTGTCTTCATTGCAGTTGACAAAAATATTGTGTCTACTGAGGTCGAAGCAGAGTGTGATTGTGAAGTTATCTGGACATGTTTAACGGGGCTAGGGGAAATAAAATTAATTGTGGGGTGTTATTACCGGCCACCAGGTTCCACCGTGACAGTTCTAGAATCATTCAAAGGGAGTCTACATTCTGTATCGCAGAAGTACCCGGATCATGCTATATTAGTTGGAGGCGACTTCAACCTACCTAATATAACTGGGATGTCTATGGATTCATTACAGGTGGTACAGACAAGCCGTCGTGTGAATTACTTTTGAACACATTATCCAAAAACTGTCTTGAGCAGCTAAATCGACAACCAACGCTCAATGGAAATATTTTAGATCTGGTAGCCACGAACAGACCAGACCTCATCGACAGTGTCAGTGTTGAGTCAGGGATTAGTGGTCATGATGTTGTCATTACGACTATGGTTACGAAAGTTAAGAAGTCGGTCAAGAAGGCTAGGAGAGTAATCTTACTAGAAAGAGCAGATAACCAGTTGTTAGCATCCCACTTAGTAAATGAATCGACTTCATTTACTTCCGGTATGATGGACGTGGAAGAATTATGGGCAAATTTTAAACACATTGTAAATCACGCATTGGACAAGTATGTGCCAAAAAAGTGGGTTACGGACGGAAAATACCCACCATGGTTTAACAGCACAATTCGGAGAATGCTCAGGAAGCAAAGGCAGTTGCACTCGCGGTACAAGAAAGATCGGGAGAATGAGGACATGCAAAAGTTAGCAGAGATTCGTGCTGTTGTAAAAAGAGCGATGCGCGAAGCATTCAACCACTACCACCGTCATACCTTAGCAAAAGATCTTGCTGAAAACCCAAGGAAATTCTGGTCTTACATAAAATCGGTAAGCGGGTTGAAGGCTTCCATCCAGTCACTCACTGATCAGTCTGGCCTGGCAATGGAAGACAGCAAAACGAAAGCTGAAATTTTAAATTTAGCATTTGAGAAATCTTTCACGCAGGAGGATCGTACAAACATACCGCCATTTGAGTCTCATACAGATTCCCATATGGAGGACATAGTGATAGACATCCCTGGGGTTGTGAAGCAGCTAAATGGGTTGAAAATAAATAAATCGCCAGGTCCTGATGGGATTCCAATTCGGCTTTACAGAGAGTACTCGACTGCATTGGCTCCTTACTTAGCTTGCATTTATCGCGAATCTCTTGCCCAACGTAAAGTCCTGAGCGACTGGAAAAAAGCGCAGATGACGCCTGTATATAAGAAGGGTAGAAGGATGGATCCTCAAAATTACAGACCAATATCCTTAACATTGGTTTGTTGCAGGATTCTCGAACATATTCTCAGTTCGAATATAATGAATTTCCTTGAGACAGAGAAGATACTGTCCATGCATCAGTATGGCTTAAGAAAGCATCGCTCCTGCAAAATGCAACTCGCCCATTTTTCGCATGATATCTTGTGAACCATGGATGAAGGGTATCAGATGGATGCCGTATTCCTTGACTTCCGGAAAGTGTTTGACTCGGTGCCCCACTGCAAACTCCTAACTAAGGTACGAGCATATGGGATTGGTTCTCAAGTATGTGAGTGGCTCGAAGACTTCTTAAGTAATAGAACCCAGTACGTTGTCCTCGATGGTGAGTGTTCATCGGAGGTGAGGGTATCATCTGGAGTGCCCCAGGGAAGTGTGGTAGGTCCGCTGTTGTTTGCTATCTACATAAATGATCTTTTGGATAGGGTGGATAGCAATGCACGGCTGTTTGCTGATGATGCTGTGGTGTACAGGAAGGTGTCATCGTTGAGTGACTGTAGGAGGATACAAGATGACTTGGACAAGATTTGTGATTGGTGTAAAGAATTGCAGCTAACTCTAAATATAGATAAATGTAAATTAATGCAGATGAATAGGAAAAAGAATCCTGTTATGTTTGAATACTCCATTAGTAGTGTAGCGCTTGACACAGTCACGTTGATTAAATATTTGGGCGTAAGATTGCAGAGCGATATGAAGTGGGATAAGCATGTAATGGCAGTTGTGGGGAAGGCGGATAGTCGTCTTCGGTTCATTGGTAGAATTTTGGGAAGATGTGGTTCATCTGTAAAGGAGACCGCTTATAAAACACTAATACGACCTATTCTTGAGTACTGCTCAAGAGTTTGGGATCCCTATCAGGTCGGATTGAGGGAGGACATAGAAGCAATTCAGAGGCGGGCTGCTAGATTTGTTACTGGTAGGTTTGATCATCACGCAAGTGTTACGGAAATACTTCAGGAACTCGGGTGGGAGCCTCTAGAGGAAAGGAGGCGTTCTTTTCGTGAATTGCTACTGAGGAAATTTAGAGAACCAGAATTTGAGGCTGACTGCAGTACAATTTTACTGCCACCAACTTACATTTCGCGGAAAGACCACAAAGATAAGAGAGATTAGGGCTCGTACAGAGGCATATAGGCAGTCATTTTTCCCTCATTCTGTTTGGGAGTGGAACAGGGAGAGAAGATGCTAGTTGTGGTACGAGGTGCCCTCCGCCACACACTGTATGGTGGATTGCGGAGTATGTATGTAGATGTAGAACACCCTTCCGTGGAAAATCTGTGAGAAGTTGTATGATACATTCATGACACAATGAAAGATTCATTCAGAACTTTTGATACCCATTGCTTATTGAGGTAATATGTGTAAAAAGCAATAGTAATTAATTCTTTTTCAGTTCTGACTTTTTACCGCTTTGTACTCTGTATGTTCTCATGTTTAACCCTTTTGCTACTACAGACATGCTCTCTGCATTCTGTGCTGAGTGTGACTTTGTTGTGGCTTTACTGCTCACCAAATGTGTTATCTGTGCTGAGAGATAGCATTCTGACCACTATGAAATACTTATCTTCCAATCTTATGGAAAGTATTCAATGAACAAAAATTGATTTTTGCACATCTTACAGTCTGATATTCTCTCTTGGTAAAGGACTGAGTTTCTTTTCCTTATATAGCATAGTTACTGTGCTGCATCTAAGTAATTAAAATATTGTGTGAAATTTTAAAGAATTTGGAGAGGTAAAAACGCATTTCATAAACTTTGTGTGTGGGTGATTTTAGTTCATACATTGCAGTGTATGAAATGTAGACAAGATATTGAAATTTTGTTTAAAATTGAAACAAGAATGATATCTCATTTTGATCTCAAGTTATTTGTTTTTGTATCCGGCAGACAGACTCGTACAATGCACCCATTTCCATCGTTGCCCATTTGGAATTCATTTGGTCATAACAATTCTCACATTTCATAAACAGTTCAAGGATATGTTCACAATATCAGAACTAGGTTTTTCACAAATGGTAGCATTTAGAGAGGCACGTATGTTGTGTTATAAATACTTGAAGCATTTTATTCACAGAGATATGGAAGTAACTTGTCTGCAGCATTGAGAGGTCAGCAGAATGGGATGCATAAATATGTTGATAGCACTTCAGGGAAGCCGAGGGGGCATGTTGAAACACATCCTCTGCACTTGGGGACATACCAAGTTAATTCATTCACAGCAGTTAAATGGTTAATTATGTGAGTTCCTTGTCTTCAGACTTCACTAAGTATAAGGGAAATTGACAACTGTAAGAGAAAAGAAGAAAAATTCAGCAGATATTTTTACAGATATTGTAATTTGCAACACAATGAGAACAGCACAATGACGAACAGTTATACTTGGAACAACACAAGTATGAAACACTCACAAGCATAATTGGCAGGTATCACAGAGCAAACTAATAATGTAATCAAGTTAATAATAGTTCCATTATCAAATCACAGTACAGTATAATGATTGTAAACAGTGTGAGTGATGAAGTGAGTGTCTGAGCTGCTGCATTGTTATTTAATAGGAGCCGTAGTTCAGAGACTTAGAGGTGGCACAAATAAAATGGATCCCAGCATGCACGTCTTGGGTTGTAGATGTGCACAGCATCTGCAGTGCTGCTCCAGGTGGCCGGCCCCATAAGGGGCCATTTTGGATTTATGAGCCTCAGGGCGGTATGCGGTGCTGAGCCACAAATCAACAAGATGGCGGTGTGGAGTGTTATGTCACACGATCACAGATGCAGAGAGCAGCAAAGGCCCAAATGTGGCTGGAGGAGGCAGTGCCACCTATTGCCAAATGATGCCATAAAATGTTATCTGAAGGGTGTGATAACCCAGTACCACAGCAGACACATTAATATTTTGTGGACTTGAGAGATCCTTTCATTATTGATTTGCCAACATAATGCTAAATGCCAATTAAATAATGAAAATAAAGTGCTTTGAAATGATGAGTGACACAAGTGAGCCAAAGAAAAATGTAAATTAGGTAAAGCATCTACTCACTTGAGGCTGATTGACTTGCGTAAGCTCAGATCCTTTCTCCCCCCTCCCCCCTTCCCCCCCCCCCCCCCCATCCCACACGCACACACTCATAGCCATCAAACATCAAACAAATCAGTCAATGGTAGCACCAGCAGTGATGATTTCTAGGTGGTTGCTGATTTTGGCAGGAGTGGGGAGAGAGGACAGTTGTGTACAAAGTGGGAGATGTATGGGGGCAAGGATGTGGTAGGTATTGGGAGCCATGACAAATGACGAGGAATGAAAAAGTTGACAGTGAAAAATTATTAAGAGAGGGGGTAAATGCAAAGTTAGAATGTGGAGGAATGGTGTGGAAACTGGCAGGAGATGAAAAATACGGGTAAGGGAGAATGATAGAGATGTGAAGGTTTAGACCATTTCAAGAATGAAGAATAGGCCAGGAAAGTAGTCCCTCCCTGGGGGTGCAGGGAGTTTGCATTGCTATTGTGGTGTGTAGTATATTCAGCAACTTGATGGTAAGGTTTGGGGCTAGTCACTGTTCAGAGGTAGTCATTTGTACAACAAGTACACAGTTAGTTGACTGTCATCCCCACATGCTGATACAAACATAATGTAGCTACTTCCACGCATGGCTCTTTCTTTAACAGGATAGGAAATGCCCTTGACTGGACTTCAAGAGGAGGTAGTGAGTGGGTGTGAAGGGCAGGTCTTGTACACGTTATTCAGCGGGAAATGACCCATGTTGTATACGATACAGAGCAAGACTGGCATATAAATTTTCTTGGATATTAAGTACGTTGGTTGAGTGGCAAAATATAACTTTGGGTGATGAAGCTATGAGTTTCAGTCAGACATACCTTGTATCAGTGTATGATAAGTGGTAGACATTGCATTGTAAAAGGCTGTGATTGAATTCTTGTGAGGTGTGTGTGACATGCTAAATTAATACCCCACATTTTAGTTTCATATTTAGTTACTGAACACTAACTATAATAAGATATTCCAGAGATATGTTATTTGAACACATTACAAATTTTATTACAATTTACTTCAGACATAAGTGAATGCAGGTATTTTTCTTATAAATTTAACTGTATTTCATCAGTATTTGTTAAACACGTATGGGAGATTTTCTTTAATAGTTGCTTGATAGTGTGTCACTTATAAAACATAAAATTATTTTAGTTGGAGAATATGAAATTAAACATGGTAGTCTATGAAATACAGGAAATACATCTGGAATGACTCATTGAAGATGTTATTTAGCTTTAGGGGCATCACAAATGATTGGACATGTTTAGTTATATGTCTGATAGATCATTTGCAAGGATTGGATTGAATTGTTTGAGGGAAGAGACCAAACAGCGAGGTCATCGGTCTCATCGGATTAGGGAGGGATGGGGAAGGAAGTTAGCCATGCCCTTTTAAAGGAACCACCCTGGCATTTGCCTGGAGTGATTTAGGGAAATCACGGAAAACCTAAATCAGGATGGCAGGATACAGGATTGAACCGTCGTCCTCCCGAATGCGAGTCCAGTGTGCTAAACACTGCATCAACCTCGCTCGGTATTTGCAAGGCATATTGTAATGATGTAGAATGAGTTGGTTTAAGGGCCATAATACTTTCTTGATGTTGAATATTAACTGTTGAGGTTATTCAGTACTGAAGAATATTCAGACTTTTCAATAACCATGGTATGTTGTTATTTTGTACTTTATACACTAAATTAATGTCTATCTATGGAATAGGAGGAGCTGTCGAGAATGCTTTCAGTTTTCTCTTAAAGGCTTTTTACTATTATATCAGTAGGTAACTACTGAAAAAATATTGTTACAGGATAATTCAGATCTCTTTAACTTAACTATCTTTAATATAGGTCATTAGTAAGGACCGGAAAAATTCGCGTTATGCTGTAAATGTGAAATAGGTCCGAATTCTACCTCAAAATGGTGAAATTACTTAACAAACACCGTTTCATAGTGAATCATATTCAGGTGAATTATTTTATCAGAGATAGTTTAAAATAGCTTTATTTTTTGCATATACACTACTGGCCATTTAAATTGCTACACCACGAAGATGTTATGCTACTGACGCAAAATTTAACCGACAGGAAGAAGATGCTGTGATATGCAAATGATTAGCTTTTCAGAGCATTCACACAAGGTTGGCACCGGTGGTGACACCTACAACGTGCTGACATGAGGAAAGTTTCCAACTAATTCCTCATACAAAAACAGCAGTTGACCGGCGTTGCCTGTTGAAACGTTGTTGTGATGCCTTGTGTAAGGAGGAGAAATGCGTACCGTCACATTTCCGACTTTGATATTGGTCAGATTGTAGCCTATCGCGATTGCAGTTTATCGTATCGCGACATTACTGCTCACGTTGGTCGAGATCCAATGACTGTTAGTAGAATATGGAATCGGTGGGTTCAGGAGGGTAATACGGAACGCCGTGCTGGATCCCAACGGCCTTGTATCACTAGCAGTTGAGATGACAAGCATCTTATCCGCATGGCTGATCGGGCAGCCACGTCTCGATTCCTGAGTCAACAGATGGGGACGTTTGCAAGACAACAGCCATCTGCATGAACAGTTCAACGACGTTTGCAGCAGCATGGACTATCAGCTCAGAGACCATGGCTGTGGTTACCCTTGACACTGCATCATAGACATGAGCGCCTGCAGTGGTGTACTCAACGACGAACCTGGGTGCACAAATGGCTGAACATCATTTTTTTAGGATGAATCCAGGTTCTGTTTACAGCATCATGATGGTTGTATCCGTGTTTGGTGACATCGCGGTGAACGCACATTGGGAGCATATATTCGTCATCGCCATACTGGCGTATCATCTGGCGTGATGGTATGGGCTGTCATTGGTTACACGTCTCGGTCACCTCTTGCTCGTATTGACAGCACTTTGAACAGTGGACGTTACATTTCAGATGTGTTACGACCTGTGGCTCTACCCTTCATTCGATCCCTGCACAACCCTACATTTCAGCAGGATAATGCACGACCGCATGTTGCAGGTCCTGTACGGGCCATTCTGGGTACAGAAAATGTTCGACTGCTGCCCTGGCCAGCACATTCTTCAGATCTCTCATCAATTGAAAATGTCTGGTCAGTGGTGGCCAAGAAACTGGCTCGTCACAATAGGCCAGTCACTACCGCTGATGAACTGTGGTATCGTGTTGAAGCTGCATGGGCAGCTGTACCTGTACACGCCATCCATGCTCTGTTTAACGAAGTGCGCTGCTCTCTGTTGGATCTTCTCTACCTCTTCGATATTCCCTATCTGATACAGATCCCACACCAGTGAGCAGTATTCAAGCAGTGGACGAACAAGTGTACTGTAACCTACTTCCTTTGTTTTTGGTCTACATTTCCTTAGGGTTCTTCCAATGAATCTGTCTGGCATCTGCTTTACCGACAATTAATTTTATATGTTCATTCCATTTTAAATCACTCCTAATGCCTACTCCCAGATAATTGCTGGAATTAACTGCTTCCAGTTGCTGGCCTGCGATATTGTAGCTAAATGATAAAGGATCTTTCTTTCTATGTAATCGCAGCACATTACTCTTATCTATATTGAGATTCAGTTGCCATTCCCTGCACCATGCATCAATTCATTGCAGATCCTCCTGCATTTCGGTTATTGGAATTGTACATCAAGTGACGAAGCCCAGTTTGGAAACATAATGTGTGTAATGACCTGTTTGAAAAATAAAAAGTGCACAAATGCAATGATGTATCAGTGTGCACAATGCCCTAGTGCTATGTCAACTGTGGGTGTTTGAATGATGTATTTGAGATTAAAGCTGGGTAATACAGCATAGTACTTAGCCATGTGCCTGTTATTTTATAACAAAGAAATGTGTGTATATATTTCTTAGATCAAGTTCAAAAGTTGGAACAACACAGACACTTTTAATGTGGAAAATTAGGCGGTAGATGTTTTGAACTGTAACTGTGTCAAATACCACGCAAGTTTTGGCTGTAACTACATCGTTAACAATACAATACCAGCCTCAACAAACAGTGGCATGGTAGCTGTTCCTGAATGCTTCGTGTTGTGCATTACTCCTTATTTTGAAATGAGTGAAGTGGATAATCCTGATCCATCATGGATTTTGATTACATTCCTTACAACAGAAGAGATCAGTAATTCTTATGGCAATGTGTCAGTTCTGCTTTTACAGAACATTGGTGTAGGCTGCTGCCCTACAAAAGGGAGGTGGTGCTTATTTTCTCACACTGCTCCTCACATTCCTGCAGATTCCTCGACTTGCGCCGTAGGGTGGTGGGGTTTCGGGTTCCACTGGATAGATCAGGAGTCCAGTACACCCAACAGGTGGCTACACGGGTAGCAGGGGTTGTGTGGCGTGGACTTGCGCGGTTTTTTAGGTTAGATGGCCTCGGGCAAGTACAGAAAGGGCAACAGCCTCAGAGGGTGCAGGTCAAAGTCAGGACATGTGGGGACCAAGCAGCAATCGGTATTGTAATTCTAAACTGTCGAAGCTGCGTTGGTAAAGTACCGGAACTTCAAGCGGTGATAGAAAGCACCGAAGCTGAAATCATTATAGGTATGAAAAGCTGGCTGAAGCCAGAGATAAATTCTGCCGAAATTTTTACAAAGGCACAGGTGGTGTTTAGAAAGGATAGATTGCATGCAACCGGTGGTGGCGTGTTGTCGCTGGTAGTAGTAGTTTATCCTGTAGTGAAATAGAAGTGGATAGTTTCTGTGAATTATTATGGGTGGAAGTTATACTCAACAACCGAGCTAGGTTAATAATTGGCTCCTTTTACCGACCTCCCGACTCGGCAGCATTAGTGGCAGAACAACTGAGAGAAAATCTGGAATACATTTCACATAAATTTCCGCAGCATGTTATAGTCTTAGGTGGAGATTTCAATTTACCAGATACAGACTGGGACACTCAGATGTTTAGGATGGGTGGTAGGGACAGAGCATCGAGTGACATTATACTGAGTGCACTATCCAAAAATTACCTCAAGCAATTAAACAGAGAATAGACTTGTGGAGATAACATCTTGGACCTACTGATAACAAACAGACCCAAACTTTTCGACTCTGTAAGCACAGAACAGGGAATCAGTGATCATAAGGCCGTTGCAGCATCCCTGAATATGGAAGTAAATAGGAATATAAAAAAAGGGAGGAAGGTTTATCTGTTTAGCAAGAGTAATAGGAGGCAGATTTCAGATAAAAACAGAAAATTTCTGTTCCGACACTGACAATGTTGAATGTTTATGGAAAAAGCTCAAGGCAATCATAAAATGCATTTTAGACAGATACATGCCGAGCAAAACTGTGAGGGACTGGAAAAACCCACCGTGGTTCAACAACAAAGTTAGGAAACTACTGCAAAAGTAAAGAGATCTTTACTGCAAGTTTAAACGCAGCTAAAACCTCTCAGGCAAATAGAAGCTAAACAATGTCAAAGTTAGCGTAAGGAGGGCTATGCATGAAGCATTCAGTGAATTTGAAAGTAAAATTCTATGTACCGACTTGACAGAAAATCCTAGGAAGTTCTGGTCTTACGTTAAATCAGTAAGTGGATCAAAACAGCATATCCAGACACTCTGGGATGATGATGGCATTGAAACAGCGGAAGACACGTGTAAAGCTGAAATACTAAACACCTTTTTCCAAAGATGTTTCACAGAGGAAGACCGCACTGCAGTTCCTTCTCTAAATCTTTGCACGAACAAAAAAATGGCTGACATCGAAATAAGTGTCCAAGGAATAGAAAAGCAACTGAAATCACTCAACAGAGGAAAGTCCACTGGACCTGACGGGATACCAGTTTGATTCTACACAGAGTACACGAAAGAACTTGCCCCCTTCTAACAGCCATGTACCGCAAGTCTCTAGAGGAACGGAAGGTTCCAAATGATTGGAAAAGAGCACAGGTATTCCCAGTTTTCAAGAAGGGTCGCCGAGCAGATGTGCAAAAGTATAGGCCTATATCTCTGACATCGATCTGTGGTAGAATTTTAGAACATGTTTTTTGCTCGCGTATCATGTCATTTCTGGAAACCCAGAATCTACTCTGTAGGAATCAACACGGATTCCGGAAACAGCGATTGTGTGAGACCCAACTCACTTTATTTGTTCATGAGACCCAGGAAATATTAGATACAGGCTCCCAGGTAGACGCTATTTTCCTTGACTTCCGGAAGGCGTTCGATACAGTTCTGCGCTGTCGCCTGATAAACAAAGTCAGAGTCTACGTAATATCAAACCAGCTGTGTGGCTGGATTGAAGAGTTTTTAGCAAACAGAACACAGCATGTTGTTCTCAATGGAGAGACGTCTACAGACGTTGAAGTAACCTCTGGCATGCCACAGGGGAATGTTATGGGATCATTGCTTTTCACAATATATATAAATGACCTAGTAGATAGTGTCGGAATTTCCATGTGGCTTTTCGCGGATGATTCTGTAGTATACATAGAAGTTGCAGCATTAGAAAATTGCAGCGAAATGCAGGAAAATCTGCAGCGGATAGGCACTTGGTGCAGGGTGTGTCAACTGACCCTTAACATAGACAAATGTAATGTATTGCGAATACATAGAAAGAAGGATCCTTTATTGTATGATTATATGATAGCGGGACAAACACTGGTAGCAGTTGCTTCTGTAAAATATCTGGAAGTATGCGTGCGGAACGATTTGAAGTGGACTGATCATATAAAATTAATTGTTGGTGAGACGGGTGCCAGGCTGAGATTCGTTGGGAGAGTCCTTAGAACATGTAGTCCATCAACAAAGGAGGTGGCTTACAAAACACTCGTTTGATCTATACTTGATTATTGCTCATCAGTGTGGGATCCATACCAGGTCAGGTTGACATAGGAGATAGAGAAGATCCAAACAAGAGCGGCGCGTTTCGTCCCAGGTTTTATATGGTAAGTGTGATAGCGTTACGGAGATGTTTAACAAACTCAAGTGGCAGACTCTGCAAGAGAGGCGCTCTGCATTGCGGTGTAGCTTGCTGTCCAGGTTTCGAGAGGGTGCGTTTGTGGATGAGATATCGAATATATTTCTTCTCCCTACTTATACCTCCCGAGGAAATCACGAATGTAAAATTAGAGAGATTTGAGCACACACGGAGGCTTTCCGGCAGTCGCTCTTCCCGCGAACCATACGTGACTGGACCAGGAAAGGGAGGTAATGACAGTGGCACGTACAGTGCCCTCCGCCACACACCACTGGGTGGCTTGCGGAGTATAAATGTAGATGTAGATTTATGGGGTTCAAAATTATAATTTGTTTATGCTTGTGGCTATATAGTGCCCGTATTCTGCACTAAGGCAGTTGGAAAACAAAATCTGTCATGTTTTTCGATTGTGCCGAAATTCTTTCTGTATCGGTATAATAGAGTTACTTTTGGTCCCACTGCCATGGCAACTGCCTTGTCAAATCTGTCAGCAGCATTGCCAAGCATGGGTCATGTGGCTATGAATGCCCACAAAATATTGAAATTTAATGTTTGGCAGATTTTTTAATCATTGAAATGGGCGGGAAAAGACAAGTAATATCCAGAAACACATTAAATGGAGACACATTCAGTTCACTGATGGGGAAAATGCCGCTGCTTTTTCACAGAACAATCATTTTCTGAAAGCTTAAATACAGAAAAATAGAAGAAAATAAAGGCCATTTCGGAAAAAGTGCTGTTGAAGTTTTTGCAAAAGCAAACATTCCAGTTAAAAAAGATTCCGATCAGCTCCTAAACAACAGTCAGTTTCACAGAAATAAGGCTTTGTTTGCCTTCACTAACATAGCGTGACAACCTTTTAAATTTTGTGCATCTAATCATTTACAACCAAGAAAATAGGTACAAATTTTAACACAAATAGAAGCAAATTTTGCCAAAGTAGTTGCTGCATTTTCCGGTCCCTAGTCATTAGTTTCCATCCAGGTTTGAATGTTCAGTTTGTAGTAATTGACAGGAAGTCATTGAGTGAAACAGAAGTATAATCTAGGGTTCGCTAAGGAACTGTTACAGGCCCTCTGCTGTCCTTACTCTACGTAAACAATGTAGAAGATTATCTGAGCAGTCCTCTTATATTGCTGGCAGATGATGCTATTATTTGTGGTCTAATAAATTTGTCAGAAGGTCAATACAAACAACAAAATAATTTGCACAAGATAGCTGCATGAGGCAAAAAGGGGCAATTCCAAACAAATAAAAAGCAGAGGTTGAAAATACTGCTTCAGTTGTAAATTTCTTTATTTTGACACGACTGGTTTTGGACTGTTATAAGCCCATCCCCAGGAGTTCCGTGCTCATAGGCAGCACACCGCACTTGGTACACGAAGCGCTCGGGGACCACAGCACAGCTACGACACCTGAGGATGGGCATATAACAGTCCAAAACAGGTTGTGTGAAAATAAAGAAATTTACAACTGAAGCAGTATTTTCAACCTCTGCTATAATGCTCAGTTGCGAATGTTCTTCCAACAGGATTGTTACAGTTAAAAAGGTTGAGGTCCTCCACTGGAGTACTAGAAAAGTTCTGTTAAATATCACTTACACAGTAGGTCATACGAATTTAAGGGATGTTGATTCAACTAAATACGTTGGAATTACAATTACAAATAATTTTAGATTCTAACTATTGCACAGAAAATGTTGTGGGGGAAGGTGAACTGGAGACTGTGTTTTATTGGCAGAATACTTAGGTCAGTCAGCTTTAGATACTATCTACACTACACTTCTCCATCCTCTACTCGAGTATTGCTGTGCTGTATGGGATCCTTACCATATAGGATTGACAGAGGACATTAAAAAGATTCAGAAAAGGGCAGTTCATTTTGTAGTACTGTGAAATAGGGAAGAGTGTGTCACAGATATGATAAGCGAGTAGGTGTGGCAGTCATTAAAACAAAGGTATTTTTTGTTGTGGCAAGATCTTTTCACGAAATTTCAATCACTAGCATTCTCGTCCGAATGTGAAAATATTTTGTTGCAGCATCTACATAGGGAGAATTTTGTATCATGAAAAAATAATAGAAAAGAGAGCTCACACAGCAAGATTAAGTGTTAAGCGTAAAGTAGTCCTGAGAACACACTGCCAGACACTAATGGGTTATTTGCAGAGTAGTCACGTACATGTAATTATGGACATGATTATTCCTTTCAAACTTTTCTGTATGATCTACAACAAATTCTATGAGAAAAAATATATATAATGTAGCTGCACTTGCTGTTAACAAAATGGTCATGTTCCTTTGACACCTGTTAGTTCAGTGAAGCTTTTATTTTTGAAACGTGTGTCTGAAGAGCATTTTTTATTGTAATAAAATAGGCAATATCTATATTAACTTGTTGATTAGCTTGTTCCATGGCATGCTCATACAAAAAATGCTGAACTTTGGTCATTCAGTAAGCAGATTCTTACCTACCAGTAGGAGATTCGTTGAAGAGATTGGGAAAACAGTTAGAAAATAGGAATGTCATATGTCTTCTAAAAAGGTTTGTAACAATATTATGAGAAGGAAAGTTGCTTCTCACTATATAGTGGAGATGCCGAGTCACAGATAGGCACAACAAAAAGACTTCAGTTGCCTGAGTCTGCAGTCATGTATGATAGTTGCATTTGCATGAGTGTATTTGTGTGTCTATTGTTGACAAAGGCCCATGTCCGAAAGCTTTAATTGTGAGATCTTTTTGTTGTGCCTATCTGTGACTCAGCATCTCCGCTATAGGGATTTTCCATTGTTTGATTCTAAAAAGGTTTCGTTTTTGTGATATGCTCCTAGCTCTTCTCATTACACAGGTTTCTGGAGAGAGAGATAAAAAAAAAAAATACAAAAATCAGGAAAAATGTTTTCACTCGTTTGTTGTGTTCCTTTTCCTAGTTTCCCCAATCAGTGCTATGATTGCATGTTCAGTTGTATAGGGAAAATCTAACATCACTGTGTGAATAAATTTTTTTTTTTATTGCAGCCCAGCAAGTATTCTGGCATTCATCAGCACACATTCTTGGTGAAGCAATGGAGAGGATATATGGAGGCTGTTTATGCTATGGGCCTCCCATTGAGAATGGATTTTACTACGATATGTTTCTGGAGGACAGACAGGTAGCAGAAACACTCTCAGTTCATAACACTGAAGGAATTTAATTAGCTGATGGCAGCTGGAAGAAATTCATTATGTTACTACTCCTCTTGTATGCACATATTACTGATGCTTTACCCATTTATTAATAGTTCTCATATAATGTAGGTTACAGCATACATTCAGTTTTCTTCTATGACAGTCAGTGCTGCGTAACATTTGGTTGCTACACTGATTTTGGCTCCCTGTACATAGACAGCATTGGAATAGTAGTTACTGCTCTCTGTAACACAGAATTTGGGTGGATTGAGGTTGCATAGTCATTGGGCTTCTGTTATAAAATCATGTATTAACAACATAAGTATTTTCACACAAACACAATGACATCAGTAGAATATTAGGCAATGAATAAGGAATCAGTAATATTCTGATCAGAGCTAATACTTATGTAAACATGGGTATAGCACAATAATAAAATAAATATAAATTTCGCTCAGCAACACAATACTTAAAATTTGTTTCAGCCAGTGCGGAATACAAGCAGGCACCAGCCAAGAACAACAGAACATAAAGCAGAATATTCACACCCTCCGACCATAACATACTCCAATTGGGCAGTAGTATAAACACAGCATGAATAAAACCACAACAGTATCTATCTATATTACCACAGACCTCCACTAGCAACTTAATACTGTTACATACAACAGGGTTACCAAGGCTACCTAATCTGTGGACAACAGCAGCAATATGAAATTCAGGAAAATTATAGCTATCTACCAAAGTAGAACTTGTTCTCAGCATGATTACAACTTCACTGTGCACAATATCTGCTGTACAAATAATCTCAGTCTAATAAGTTGTCCACCAAATGCTGCAGGGCACAAAAGCACATTCCCAGTGCTCCGTATATTACAGCAATAAGAAAACTGTTCTCTCTGTAACTGGTTGTGGTTGTCATCTTGTGGCCACCAGGTAAAGACAGGTCCACCCTCCAGGTAGGCAATTCCACAACAGCTTGGCCATGCCCTGCTTCCACTGCACAGGCTGCCCAGCTCATCAGCGTGCCATGTTCCAGCTGAAATTCTATTTCGGTGGCTAACCACCAATCAACTGCTCTCCACTCCGCTTCTTCGCTAGAGGAAGAGCGTAGAGCAATTGCATCAAAGCCTGTGCATAGAACGAGCCCTGTGGAGGAGAGTGCCATCCAAAATCTGCCAGACTTAGCCCCAGCAGCGTGAAGTCCAAAAGTGCCACTTTGCATGGCACATCTCAGTGTTGACTTTGTTGTGTTTTTATGAGTGTATATGACATCATTCCTGCGTAGTCACCCTTTTTTCGTGAAGTATGTAACAGTGCACAGTTTATCCGTGTCTGGCGCTATTTAAATGATCCAAGGATTCATTTCTCTCTGCACTATATGTTATGTGGGAAGTCATTCATATGAACTGAGCTTCTGTGTTGAAAATTGTTTTTGGTAACTCTTTGCAACAAGTAATTGTTATTATTATTATTATTATTATTATTATTATTATTATTATTATTATACATTATAGATAGTATTTGTAACAATAAACACAGCAAAGGAATTCACTATGCTGGATTTCATATGTTACCTGTAGTCAGATATTTCCCAAGCATCTTGGACTGCATGATGCATTAGCAGATAATATGTGTAGATGCAATCTGTAGCCTTCTTCTGTCGTTTCAGGCCCTAGGATTTTTCTGATGATTTTTATTTCCAATTTCGTGATATTTTCTAGTGCACCATTCTAATCTATGACCAAGGATTGTGATGCCTATAAAGGTTTCTGTCTTGGTGACACTGTTGTAATGTCTCACTTTTACATTACAATGATAGACGTGATTTGTTGTGGGTGTTTCCAGTCTTACAGTATTCACAAAAGAACTGCTTCAAATAGTGATAGTATTAGTTATGGGATTTAGAATTATTGTGAATACTTTACAAATGTTAAGCATCAAAACCAATCCTTAAAGTAATTGGACACAAAAAAGGAGCATAAGAGCATCTAATTGCTTAAAGAATCACGTCTACACAGTCTAATAAATATACCTGTATGACTGCTAAGTGAACTGGGAAGAAAGGTTAAAATTTGAATGACTGATAATAATTTACCACGATATATGCTGACAAAGGTGGAAACTCTAAACCAACATCATAATTTTGCTTCACAGAGGATGAATTGTAAACTTGACAAATCAACAAAATTGGTCAGCTAAGAAAATTTTCTGTTTTGTAATTGAAATAATGTTTTGGGTCTTAACACTTCTTGTATGTAATACAATGGATACAAGAAAGCATGTAAATACACGGATATAATTTATTTAACCTATGTGTAACAACTTTGAATTGCCTTGTGGAGTGGGCCGAACAAGGATGTCATGTCTCCTTATCTGTCAAACCAGGCAGTCTGGTTGTCTAGAGGGCCAAGGAACAAAACTTATAAGAAGCTGAATAAGCAGGAGTAATTTGTCTGTTTCCAGTGAGGATTGGCAGTTTTGTTTGACAGAAGAGTTTATTTCTATTGTTGCAAATATCACACAGATGTGCTTGTTCTTTCCCTTTTGTCTCTTTAATCATAAAGATTTCACAAAGTTTTGTTGACTATCACTGAAATGAGGAAACATGTGGTACTCAGTATTTACATAATTTAATTCAAAACATAGCACAGATCTCAGTGTGTCATCAGCTTTCATATATGGCACAGTACAATACAGTAAAAATTTACATCTAAACTGTATGAACTCAAATAAAAATATTAACTAATATTACTATACATTAGAGCAACTGTTGCTATGTGTGCATGAAAAAAATCTTCAGTCTCGTATTCAGTGAAAAATAATTCTCCGTGTGGTACTTGATAATGAACATTTGATAATCTAGGGATGAAATTTTTGATAAAAGAGAATCATCTATCAATCTAGAAGCAACTTTAGCGGGTTTGACAAACTCTTTAAAGAAAGGATAAAGCTGAAACTAGTCTCCAGAAATCAAAAGGTACTATCAACAGGAGAAAGGAAGACAGAGGGATGAGGAAAAGAAGGGGGAAAGGCTAAAGGTGTCAAAGGATAGAAAAGTCACTCTAAGCACTGGATAAGGAAAGGGACAGTGTGTAGGAAATAATGTGGATATCTTGTAATTGCGCCACTGAGTTACAGAAGACTCTTATTAGTGCTGTAGAAGTTTCAGGACTACTGTTTGGTTGGACAGTTCATGTGCTTTCAGAAGACTTGGCTGTACTGGGTGCCTTTGGTATGCTTGAATTTTGTGGACAATAAAGGAGTGTCTACCTTAACGCAAAGGTATTCAATTTAATGAGTACTGTAATTAAATCAAATCAAGTGTGGCTCACAGCTTAATGAAAATCCTACAATTTGATGTTGGGTTTGCGACATGACTGTTAATGATGCCACTTATTTATTAAAGCAGCTATCCATTACGTATCAAGAATCTGAGTGAACTCAATAGTAAAATACTGAAGTGGGGGAGAAGGAAGAGATCATGAGAAATAAACAAATTATAAAACATAGTAAAAACAAAATAACTGACAAAGACATGTGGAAAAGGAAATGGAACTAGTAGTGAAACAGCAGGAACACCATCATCAAGATCACCTCATAATCAAAAACGTAGGTGAATATTAATACCATGAGACATAAAATGTGATGTTAACAAAACTGTCTTTGATTTCTTCCAGCACAGAAGGTATTGAGGTTCCAGAACCTTTGGAAGTTTAGACACACTGCCAATTCTAGGATTTCAAAACAGGTGACCCATGAAAAGGCTGATGTAGGAGTGATCCCTTTTTGTTTCTTGGACTGTATTCTGATCCGTTTGTTACTTGGGATCTAAAATAAGGCTGATCAAAGTGATAAAAAAACAATCACAATTTGGATGCACAATTAGAAGTACAGGGCAAGGAAATGCTCTGCCAACATTTCAGTGTGAATTCGATGTACTTGAGGAGAGTGATGTGACAAAAATAGACATCAGGAAAGTGTTTGGTAAAAGTGGGACAGGAGCTGATTTCAGATTGTACAATGACGAGATTGGTGTCTCGTGAGGAGGTTTTTGGACAGTGGGTTACAGTGATGCTTACTCAAGGTAAAAATGCATTCTGTGAGGGATTTTCACCTGATAACAATAGCTTGATTATATAATTGCGTAGGCTTCCGCGGCCAGAGTCAGTCGACATAAAAGTTTTCTGGGTTTGGTACCGCGTCATAATGTAAAAAACTACTGCTGCTATAGAAAAGCCAACGTTTCGGCCACGATTGCAGCTGCCTTCTTCTGGGTCTAATGGTGCGTTCTAGCTATGCAGTGTCCTTTATATTTTGTTGTTAGTGTTCACTGCGCATGCCATTACGTCATAATTTTAAAAAGGTAGTTGGTTTATTGATCACTTAAGGAAGAAGGAGAGGGAACTTTATTTTTATAGGTTATTGCGGTGGAGGGAGAACATGACCTCTGTTGTCCATTGGCTCTTGTGTTATGTGCCATGATTGGTGGCCACCGTCGAATGAGAAGTTTGCTGTGTGTTTACCAGCTGCTGGACGTCGGCCGCGCGGCGGCAGTTACTCGCCGGTAGTGCTCGTGCCTCGTGTTGACAGTGCGGTCTGTTGGGCTCTGATTGCTGGCAGCCAAGATGGGGCAAGCCTGAGTCCATCCTCCCTGTTCATGTTGTTAGGGTGTTTGAGAATTTCGATGGCCCCTCTGATTTTGCGTTTCGTCTTGGTTGGCTGCTTGGCCAACACACTGGCTTCGCTGAATTTTATTTCTTTTCCGCAGTCAAAGTGATGTTCTGCCACTGCGGATTTATTGTGTTGCCCTAGACGAATGTAACGCTCGTGCTCCCGAATGCGCGTTGCTATTGGCCTACCAGTCTCGCCGATGTATGCCTCTCCACATTCGCATTCCACCTTGTAAACACCTGCAGTGTGTAATGCATCCACCTTGTCCTTGGTGGAGCCTAGCACGTCCTGGATCCTACGACCACTATAGAAGACAGGCTGCACTCCAGCGCGGCGAAGGTGTTTGCCTATTCGGTCAGTGACGTTTTTAACATACGGTAAGCGTACTGTTGGCTGCAGTTTGTCTATTTCCTGCTTATATTTCTTGCTTGTGTTGGTCGACAAGGCTGTGTTTATCGACTTATGGCTGTAGCCATTGGCTAAAAACGTTGTGCGTAACCTTTTGAGCTCAGGTGTGATGTTTTGAGCATCACTTAGGCGCTGACCACGGATTGCCAAAGAGCGGATGACAGAGTTCTTCTGCGCTGGGTGGTGGTTGGATTGGGCGTGCAGATACCTGTCAGTATGTGTAGGCTTACGATATACTCTGTGCCCCAGTGTGCCCTCCGTTCTCCTGTACACTTCGACGTCTAGAAACGGGATAGTACCATTCTTTTCTACTTCCAGCGTGAACTGTATCTTCCCGTGCATACTATTCAGATATTCGTGGAACTTGTGTAGCTCCGTTTCACCATGAGGCCATATAGCGAACGTGTCGTCCACGTATCTAAACCAGCAACGTGGTCGTAAAGGAGCTGAACCTAGGGCCGTTGCTTCAAAGGCTTCCATGAATATGTCGGCCGCCAGCGGGGATAGGGGAGACCCCATTGCTACGCCGTCTGTCTGCTCGTAGTATTTTCCTTGCCATTTGAAGTACGTTGAAGTCAGGCACAACTCAACCAGGTCGCATATGTCTGGCGGGACATGCTCCTGAAGGATGTGGATGGTTTCATCTACTGGCACGTTCGTAAACAGTGATTTCACGTCAAAGCTGACCATGATGTCCGTAGGTAAAATTGTTTCTCCTTTTAGGCGTTCTATAAAGTGTGTCGAGTTCTTCACATGAGAGTCCGTCTTGCCAACTAGACGTCTTAGCTTGCGGGCTAGGTACTTTGCCAAGTTGTAAGTGGGCGAATTGATCCCAATCACTATTGGCCTCAAGGGGCAACTTTCCTTATATATCTTTGGAACACCGTAAATTCTAGGAGAGACTGGTACTCTGGGAATAAGACCCTTGGCTGTGTCAGCGTCAATTCTCGAGTCCTTAATCACGGCCTGCGTCTTTCGAATTATCTTCGCCGTAGGGTCCGCCCTTAGTTCTTTGTAGATGGGATCATTTAATAATTCTTTCATCTTGTCTTCATACTGCAAAGTGTCTAAGATGACAGTAGCATTGCCTTTGTCTGCTGTTAATATCACAATTTCATCGTTGTTCTTCAGTTCCCTGATAGCTGCTCTTTCCTCTCTGTTAAGGTTGTGTTTCTGTGGCTTGGCACGTAGTAGGACTCGAACAGTTTCCTGTCTAATTTTCTCAGCTTCTATCGCAGATGTGTGCCGGAGTGCTGTTTCCACGGATTCGATAATTTCTTCCGTGGGAATCCGCTCAGGTGTGACGGCAAAGTTTAGTCCTTTAGCTAGTGCTTCTGTAGCTGCGTTGCTGATGGGATGAGAAGAGAGGTTCACCACTGTTAGAGACGTATCCAGTCGAGGCGTAGTGTTCCGTGTTGACTTTGCTAGCTGCTCAAATTTCTTCTTCTGGCGGATGGCGCCGGTTTCACTAGCTGCATACGCTTGCAGGTGAGTGATTCTGTCGACGTTATTCCAGTCGGTAGGCGATAACGTAGATGCTAGCAGAAGATGTATTTGCAGCAACTGTTTGTTGTTGAAGTCAAGTTCTCTCCGCACCTGCTGAATACGCTCCTTCAGAAGAGATTTACTTGCTCGCCTGTAGATGCTTCTTGCTTTGTGAGTGTCAATGTTAAATTTGAAGTGAAGAAATTTAGGTACAATGTCCTGGCGAGCAAGTAAATCTCTTCTGAAGGAGCGTATTCAGCAGGTGCGGAGAGAACTTGACTTCAACAACAAACAGTTGCTGCAAATACATCTTCTGCTAGCATCTACGTTATCGCCTACCGACTGGAATAACGTCGACAGAATCACTCACCTGCAAGCGTATGCAGCTAGTGAAACCGCCGCCATCCGCCAGAAGAAGAAATTTGAGCAGCTAGCAAAGTCAACACGGAACACTACGCCTCGACTGGATACGTCTCGAACAGTGGTGAACCTCTCTTCTCATCCCATCAGCAACACAGCTACAGAAGCACTAGCTAAAGGACTAAACTTTGCCGTCACACCTGAGCGGATTCCCACGGAAGAAATTATCGAATGCATGGAAACAGCACTCCGGCACACATCTGCGATAGAAGCTGAGAAAATTAGACCGGAAACTGTTCGAGTCCTACTACGTGCCAAGCCACAGAAACACAACCTTAACAGAGAGGAAAGAGCAGCTATCAGGGAACTGAAGAACAACGATGAAATTGTGATATTAACAGCAGACAAAGGCAATGCTACTGTCATCTTAGACACTTTGCAGTATGAAGACAAGATGAAAGAATTATTAAATGATCCCATCTACAAAGAGCTAAGGGCGGACCCTACGGCGAAGATAATTCGAAAGACGCAGGCCGCGATTAAGGACTCGAGAATTGACGCTGACACAGCCAAGGGTCTTATTCCCAGAGTACCAGTCTCTCCTAGAATTTACGGTGTTCCAAAGATACATAAGGAAAGTTGCCCCTTGAGGCCAATAGTGATTGGGATCAATTCGCCCACTTACAACTTGGCAAAGTACCTAGCCCGCAAGCTAAGACGTCTAGTTGGCAAGACGGACTCTCATGTGAAGAACTCGACACACTTTATAGAACGCCTAAAAGGAGAAACAATTTTACCTACGGACATCATGGTCAGCTTTGACGTGAAATCACTGTTTACGAACGTGCCAGTAGATGAAACCATCCACATCCTTCAGGAGCATGTCCCGCCAGACATATGCGACCTGGTTGAGTTGTGCCTGACTTCAACGTACTTCAAATGGCAAGGAAAATACTACGAGCAGACAGACGGCGTAGCAATGGGGTCTCCCCTATCCCCGCTGGCGGCCGACATATTCATGGAAGCCTTTGAAGCAACGGCCCTAGGTTCAGCTCCTTTACGACCACGTTGCTGGTTTAGATACGTGGACGACACGTTCGCTATATGGCCTCATGGTGAAACGGAGCTACACAAGTTCCACGAATATCTGAATAGTATGCACGGGAAGATACAGTTCACGCTGGAAGTAGAAAAGAATGGTACTATCCCGTTTCTAGACGTCGAAGTGTACAGGAGAACGGAGGGCACACTGGGGCACAGAGTATATCGTAAGCCTACACATACTGACAGGTATCTGCACGCCCAATCCAACCACCACCCAGCGCAGAAGAACTCTGTCATCCGCTCTTTGGCAATCCGTGGTCAGCGCCTAAGTGATGCTCAAAACATCACACCTGAGCTCAAAAGGTTACGCACAACGTTTTTAGCCAATGGCTACAGCCATAAGTCGATAAACACAGCCTTGTCGACCAACACAAGCAAGAAATATAAGCAGGAAATAGACAAACTGCAGCCAACAGTACGCTTACCGTATGTTAAAAACGTCACTGACCGAATAGGCAAACACCTTCGCCGCGCTGGAGTGCAGCCTGTCTTCTATAGTGGTCGTAGGATCCAGGACGTGCTAGGCTCCACCAAGGACAAGGTGGATGCATTACACACTGCAGGTGTTTACAAGGTGGAATGCGAATGTGGAGAGGCATACATCGGCGAGACTGGTAGGCCAATAGCAACGCGCATTCGGGAGCACGAGCGTTACATTCGTCTAGGGCAACACAATAAATCCGCAGTGGCAGAACATCACTTTGACTGCGGAAAAGAAATAAAATTCAGCGAAGCCAGTGTGTTGGCCAAGCAGCCAACCAAGACGAAACGCAAAATCAGAGAGGCCATCGAAATTCTCAAACACCCTAACAACATGAACAGGGAGGATGGACTCAGGCTTGCCCCATCTTGGCTGCCAGCAGTCAGAGCCCAACAGACCGCACTGTCAACACGAGGCACGAGCACTACCGGCGAGTAACTGCCGCCGCGCGGCCGACGTCCAGCAGCTGGTAAACACACAGCAAACTTCTCATTCGACGGTGGCCACCAATCATGGCACATAACACAAGAGCCAATGGACAACAGAGGTCATGTTCTCCCTCCACCGCAATAACCTATAAAAATAAAGTTCCCTCTCCTTCTTCCTTAAGTGATCAATAAACCAACTACCTTTTTAAAATTATGACGTAATGGCATGCGCAGTGAACACTAACAACAAAATATAAAGGACACTGCATAGCTAGAACGCACCATTAGACCCAGAAGAAGGCCGCTGCAATCGTGGCCGAAACGTTGGCTTTTCTATAGCAGCAGTAGTTTTTTACATTATGACGCGGTACCAAACCCAGAAAACTTTTATGTCAATAGCTTGATTAGCTTAACTTTAATTTACAATGTCATCTCATCAGTTCAGTTCACTTTCTGATCTTACCTAGTAATAGTAATATGGGACTGGAATATTTACTGTCAGTCCATAATTATTCCCACATTGTTTGTACATTTGTGTGTCTCATAATGCAGAGTATGAAACTCGCTTCACTTCCCTTCAGTTTTGTGTGTCATTTATCATTTCCATCTTTTATTTTGCTTTCTGGATGGGATTTCCGAGCCAAGAGATCAAACTAAATTAAAAGTCAAAAGTGCCAGACGAATTGGAGATCTAGAGACAAATCACGAAATTGAAAAATAGTGGAAGAGCATGGTGATGGTACTTCACCACTATTATTCAATGTATTATTAGACAAACACAGCCCAAGTTTGTGTTCTTTCTGGTGGAAGTGATACATTGTGTGAGAGAAGAAATTCTTTCTCATTTTCCTTTGTGGTTAAGTAAATAACAAAAGGGATTTAATTTAGTAATATACAGGCTGCCATCATAGATCATAATCAACTTCTTGTAAACTTAGTCAATAAATGTAATTACGGTTTCAAAACTAGTCAGTCTTTCTGCTTGGATAATTCTCGTATATTAACAATGAAGAGAAATGGTTTTCTGTAATGTTAGAATGAATGAAAGCATAAATTTTTGCTGTGATTTGCACTGATTTCATGGCTAAACTCAGCAAGGTTGTCTGGTGGTGCATTGCTTGTGTGAGTGATGGTTTTCCTACCTGCAGTTTGTTGTTTGTGCAGACAAGAAATAGTGTATGAAAGTAAGTAATTCCACTTTGTCAATTGTATCCATGGTAAATAAGAGCTGGAGACCCTGTTGAAAGCGACAAACTATTGGGAGTGAATCCTTCCAGTAACTTATTACAGTTACATTACTATTTACCTTTTTTAGATGGATGTTTGCTAATGCCCACAATTATTTATAATCAGTTTTTGTGGTACCTTGGATACCAAATTCATTTATTTTTTCTAACTATTTTTGTCAAATTGACAAATATAATCTTACTTTATTAAAATATGCATGGTTTCATATTTTTAGGTGTCTAATTTGGATTTCCCAGTGGTGGAAGGTCTTGTTAAGACCATTATAAAGGAGAAGCAAAACTTTGAACGACTTGAGGTCAAGAAAGAAGATTTACTAAAAATGTTTGAGGTATAGTTGATTTATTTGGTATCTAATATTACATAACTAATTCTCTTTAACCTGCTTTTAGATAAAATAGTAAAAACATGGGAAAGCAAATAAAAAACAAAGGCACAAAGGGTATAAGCATGAGCCAAGGAAAGAACAAATTTGAAGTGAAATGTTTAGCCTTTGCGGATGATATGGCATTGATACCGAACACACACATCAGTTATGCTTGATCTGTTACACTAAATTGCTGAAAAGACTGCTCTAAAAATATCCTATGAAAAAACTCGACCCAAGAGAGTGTGGACAGATGAGCAGTTGGAGAGAAAATGAAGACGTACTGGGAAGAAAGGAAGAAAAAGAAATGCCATAAGTCTTAAATTGTATGCGGTCCATAGCTGGCGAAATTTATAAAGAAATTTAAAAAAATAAATAACTAATTAGGAATGTTCCGAAAGAAATTAGACAGCAGTGATGCTGCAGATATGTGTTCTACTTCAAAATATGTTCAGGATGTAAAAGTGATTTCAAAATATAACCCGTTTGAGTTGGATGTATCTTCATTCTATCTGCACACTTGGGGGGGGGGGGGGGGGGGGGGGGGGGGGGATCAGCCTGCAGAGGAACTTCTCTGTTTTAGCATTCTGCTAGAGTATATTAACACATCTGTTGTAAATTACTCTCCCAGTATCAATTAGTTGAATGAGCAAGTTGAAATTTATCACAGTGTGAGGACAGATTTTGAAGCCATAAAATAGTTGCACACCAAAAGAAAGAAGAAGAAAGGTTCCTTAGTAATTGGTAAGTCTTATTTCTTTTTTGCCATGCTATATGTGTATTGTATTCATATCTTTCCCAAATAAACAATACTCTAAGAATAGGAAAGTAATAAGTGAAGAACCATGCACAATTTGTCAGATGAAATCACGTTGAGCTACAAGCATGTAAGCAAAAGAAGTGCACTCATCTGTGACATGCATGTATAGTCTCCTTAAAGTAAGCTGTTTATTGCATAAAACTTGCTTAAAAAACAATCATACTGTTTTCAGTAGATCATGTGACTCATCATTAATTGAAAACACGTCTCAGGTTCTACATAATTACATCCGCTTAGACGCTCCAAGTGCCTGTGTTGTGGACAACTGTCAGACCAGTTGATTTGTGTATGTCTGCCAGCGGCATGGCATCGGTTGTTAACATATGGAACACGCATTGCAGATGTTGCAGAGCTATAATTCTGTTCCCACTGTCTTGGGGGACTTTGTAAATCACATCAGCTGGATGCCAAATGTTTTCCTTAAATCACTTCCTTTGTCCCTAACTCTCCAACAAAGAATGCGCTCCTTTCCATTACTTTTGTTGTCGAGGAAAGGAAAAGAGTTAGGAGTTCAATATTTTGTTTAACGAGAGCCCCCACCCCCTTCTCAGTTTACCGCCTCGACTGAAAGATAACATTGACATTAAAATAGCTCCTTATTGGTAAAATATCTCCTATTTTGCAGTGAAATGTAAAAGGATTCAGGATCAATGTGGAGGAAAATACCCCAAGCACAAGATAATTATTTGCACCCCTACCTACAGGATGCACATTTCAAAGATTATGATACCACTTTGGTAAGGGGTCACAGCCTCCACAGTGGAGCGACTGTTTGTATTAATGACTTATCCTACTCTTCGCTTCTGCTGACAAGTAAATAATCTTAAAGTGTGTGAGTAGGATAACAATATGTACTTCCTGATCTGTCTCCCCTTGAGGCAGTCAGTGTCCTCTTGGTACATTTTACCAGCCATATCTTCATTGTAAATATCTTAATGTACACAATGAGCCACATAGTTTCCTGTCACTTGCAGGTGGTGTTCAACATCACACACGGATATAAAATCTATGTCTTCTAAACAGAAAACAACTCAGTTACAAGGCCATTTCTTGTCATTTGTTGTGTGATGTCATTGGCCATTGCTGATACCTCTATCTTTAGGAACTGTTTCCCATCCCAAAGCCTAGAAGATGCCTAAAAATGGTATCCATTCCTCTTTCCTCTTTGACAAGGTTGATGGTTGAATAAACTTGAGTCCTTAAACTGGATATATTTAGCCACCAAAATTCATCATTTATTTAAATGCTAAGAACAGGCTGGAATTAAACTTGGTAACAAGTTTTTCATGGTGGCCATTTTTTCAGCAGCTGAATATAAATTGCAGTAGTTAAAAAATGCTTTTTGCATGCTGCATATCAAGCTTTTTTTATTTAAATTTTGCACCCAGGCTCATGTCCCCTTAGTTAATAGCTTCTTCAGTCAGTGTCCTGAAATATTACTCGATTTTTTTATTTGCACTTACAGGTTACAGCTTTAAAATCATTTACTAAAGTATTTGGTTTGCTGAATTATGTATAATAAAATTGTAAAGTACTTGCAGATAATGTCTAATTCATTATTTTACACTGTATTATTGCACTCTAGACACAGTAAATGCCAGTTTTGAAAACTGTAACCACAATTAAAACTGCAGACTTTCAGCCTGTTTGTTACCTGAGAGGAAGCTGTTTGGCTTACAAATAATGAATTAGATGCTGATCTGTAAGTACTTTTCCATTTTATTGTAAAAATTTCAATGAACTGTTTTAAATGTATAATCTCTATGTGCAAACTATGTAACCTATATGTGCAAACAAAAAAATCGTATGATATATCAAAACATTCACTGAAGATGCGTTGTAATTGAGGTGAAATGTGTCAGGGTGCATAAGTTAAAAAAGCTTAATGTGCAGCATGCAAATGCATTTTTATTTTGAACTATTACAGTTTATAAACTTGGTAATTTTAGATAAATAGTTGAAATCTGTATCCATTTGACCACATTGACCATTCAACTGTAACACTACAATGTCCACACAGAGGATCACACTTCAGAGCAGTTAGTTTGTGAAGGGCTTCATCAGTTTTATTCTTCTTCTAATCTTGCAATCACATGTCATGCAGTCGACAGTTGATGGAATGAAGAGTGGGCACAAAAATCCATATTTTAAATAGTTGTCTGAGAAATATGTATGTGTTGCTTTCATTATTTGCGTGTGGTGATTTTCAAAGACAGTCAGCCCTAAGTTATGGGGAACATCAAGATATCATCTGCTTGTTTTATTGTTGCTGAATAATCAAGACTTAAGTTTGATTATGTCTTATTTCTTCATTAGGTACAAAAGTGTATAAAAACAAGACCAGAGCATGAAAATAGTCTTAAGTTGGCCACTAGTGTGTTTATGACTAATTCCATTTCCAACCTTTTTACTATGACTAGCAAGCCGTCACCTTACATCATGTAGCTTCTCTTCATGCTACAATTAGAATATAAAATATTCCATATCTTAGGCATCTGCATAGCTTTCTGTTTCTCATTCTTCTGTGGAACAACATTTAAATAGTTATTTACATGCAATGAGGCCATTTGGGGTTCAAGCAGAAAGCTCTTCTTTAAGCAGCATGTAACAACTGAGAGGTGAGACTAATGAAGAAAGGTGAACAGCTGTTGCATGTTAAATTAGTCTGTGATTTGAGTTGTCTGTCTTTCCATTATCTCTGTGGTGTCAACAGCCCACTCTCTCCTAATTCTAACTTATCAGGTTTTCACCTCTTGTATTTGGCTAGCACTTTGTTCTTAATTTTCCTGTAAGTTTGTCCTGCTTCTACTTAATTCATTTATTTTACTCCTCCCCCCACTCTCTCTCCCCCTCCCCCTTTTACCTCTCCCTCTCTCCCTCCCTCTCCCTCCCTCTCTTTTTTGCGTTGCCTTGTTTTTCGAGATGAAGACACTTGGTATAATTAGCAGAGGAATCACTGTACTTTTATAACTTTTCTTCTACATTGTCCAAGTATCTACTACTATTATTACTACACAGTTAACAAATGTGTTTTTATACCGATTAGTGTTTCGAATTTTCAGATTCCTGATTTCCTGCCTTTTGCACATGAATGATTTGCTAAAAACAGTTTACGCCAATACAGTGAACTCCAGTTCACTTTGCACTGGACCAGATACAAAATCGAAGTGCAAATTATTTTTATAGTATTGTAGTCATGTTAATTTGGAATATTATTTATTTTCAGTAACATTCAATATTAAATGTAGTGACATAAAGGTGTAACAAATCATCAAAGGCCTTTGTAGGATTCTGTGTAACAGGTTTGATAATCAATTCAACAATATTGTTTGTTCTAATTTTTGCATAATGAGTAATTTATTGGCCATGGTTGCATTGAGCCAGAAGGTTATCACATAAGACAGCAGAAAGTAATAGTAAGTGGAATATTCTAGCTCTTTGTTTTTATATCAACACAATGAAAGGTACTTTTAAGTGCAAAATAAATTGATTGCATTATTTGAACATCTTATTAGTAAAATGTTTTCCAACACATGGCAGGGATGGCACAGCAACCACTAATATATATAAAGAAACAACAATCGGTCTTGATTGCAGGGATATGCAGAGGGATACAGCCCAATATAGACACTCTTTGATAGTATTAATGGAACAAAGTGACTTACCGTTGCAATTCTTGCGTGGGGTGGGGAGGTTGTTGTTGTTGTTGTTGTTGTTGTTGTTGTGATCTCCAGCCCAGAGACTGGTTTGATGCAACTCTCCATGCTACTCTATCCTGTGCAAGCTTCTTTATCTCCCAGTACCTAGTGCAACCTACATCCTTCTGAATCTGCGTAGTGCATTCATCTCTTGGTCTCCCTCTATGATTTTTACCCTCCACACTGCGCTCCAATAGAAATTGGTGATCCCTTGATGCCTCAGAATATGCCCTACCAACCGATCCCTTCTTCTAGTCAAGTTGTGCCACAAATTTCTCTCCTCTCCAGTTCTATTCACTACCTCCTCATTAGTTATGTGATCTACCCATCTAATCTTCAGCATTCTTCTGTAGCACCACATTTTGAAAGATTCTATTCTCTTCTTGTCTAGACTATTTATTGTCCATGTTTCACTTCCATACATGGCTACACTCCATACAAATATTTTCAGAAATGACTTCCTGACACTTAAAACTATACTCGAATTTCTCTTCTTCAGAAACACTTTCCTTGCCATTGTCAGTCTACATTTTATATCCTCTCTACTTTGACCATTATCAGTTATTTTGCTCCCCAAATAGCAAAACTCATTCACTACTTTAAGCATCTTATTTCCTAATCTAATACCCTCAGCATCACCTGACTTAATTCGACTACATTCAATTATCCTCATTTTGCTTTTGTTGATGTTCATCTTATATCCTCCTTTCAAGACACTGTCCATTCCGTTCAACTGCACTTCCAGGTCCTTTGCTGTCTCTGATAGAATTACAATGTCATCGGCGAACCTCAAAGTTTTTATTTCTCCTCCATGGATTTTAATTCCTACTCTGAATTTTTCTTTTGTTTCCTTTACTGCTTGCTCCATATACAGATTGAATAACATTGGGGATAGGTTGCAACCCTGTCTCACTCCCTTCCCAACTGCTGCTTCCCTTTTGTGCCCCTGGACTGTTAAAACTGCCATCTGGTTTCTGTAAAAATTGTAAGTAGCCTTTCGCTCCCTGTATTTTACCCCTGCCACCTTCAGAATTTGAAAGAGAGTATTCCAGTCAACATTGTCAAAAGCTTTCTCTAAGTCTACAAATGCTAGAAATGTAGGTTTGCCTTTTCTTAATATATTTTCTAAGATAAGTCGAAGGGTCAGTATGGGCTCATGTGTTCCAACATTTCTACGGAATTCAACTGATCTTCCCCAGGGTCAGCTTCTACCAGTTTTTCCATTCGTCTGTAAAGAATTCGTGTTAATATTTTCCAGCCATGGCTTATTAAACTGATAGTTCGGTAATTTTCACATCTGTCAACACCTGCTTTCTTTGGGATTGGAATTATTGTATTCTTCTTGAAGTCTGAGAGTATTTCGCCTGTCTCATACATCTTGCTCACCAGATGGTAGAGTTTTATTTGGCCTGGCTCTACCAAGGCTGTCAGTAGTTCTAATGGAATGTTGTCTACTCCCGGGGCCTTGTTTCGACTTAGGTCTTTCAGTGCTCTGTCAAACTCTTCACACAGTATCATATCTCCTATTTCATTTTCATCTACATCCTTTTCCATTTCCATAGTATTGTCCCCAAGAACATCGCCCTTGTATAGACCCTCTATATACTCCTTCTACCTTTCTGCTTTCCCTTCTTTGCTTAGAACTGGGTTTCCATCTGAGCTCTTGATATTCATACAAGTGGATCTCTTTTCTCCAAAGGTCTCTTTAATTTTGCTGTAGGCACCTACTTGATCCTCTGCTACCTTCACTATTTCGTCTCTCAAAGCTACTCATTCTTCTTCTACCGTATTTCTTTCCCCCATTCTTGTCAGTCGTTCCCTAATGCTCTCCCTGAAACTCTCTACAATCTCTGGTTCTTTCAGTTTATCCAGGTTCCATCTCCTCAAATTCCCACCTTTTTGCAGTTCCTTCAGAATTTAATCTACAGTTCATAACCAATAGATCGTGGTCAGAGTCCACATCTGCCCCTAGAAATGTCTTACAATTTAAAACCTGGTTCCTGAATCTCTGTCTTACCATTATATTATCTATGTGATACCTTCTAGTATCTCCAGGCTTCTTCCATGTATACAACCTTCTTTCATGATTCTTGAACCAAGTGTTAGCTATGATTAAGTTATCCTCTGAGCAAAATTCTACCCGGCGGCTTCCTCTTTCATTTCTTCCACCCAATCCATATTCACCTACTACGTTTCCTTCTCTCCCTTTTCCTACTATCAAATCCAATCACCCATGACTATTAAATTTTCGCCTCCCTTCAATATCTGAATAATTTCTTTTATCTCATCATACATTTCATCAATCTCTTCGTCATCTGCGGAGCTAGTTGGCATATAAATTTGTACTACTGTGGTAGGTGTGGGATTCGTATCTATCTTGGCCACAATAATGCGTTCACTATGCTGTTTGTTGTAGCTTACCCGCATCCCTATTTTCCTGTTCATTATGAAACCTACTCCTGCATTACAACTATTTGATTTTGTATTTATAACCCTGTATTCACCTGACCAGAAGTCTTGTTCCTCCTGCCACTGAACTTCACTAATTCCCACTATATCTAACTTTAACCTATCCATTTCCCTTTTTAAATTTCTAACCTACCTGCCCGATTAAGGGATCTGACATTCCACGCTCCGATCCGTAGAACGCCAGTTTTCTTTCTCCTGATAACAATGTCCTCCTGAGTAGCCCCACCCGGAGATCCGAATGGGAGACTATTTTACCTCCGGAATATTTTACCCAAAAGGACACCATCATCATTTAACCATACAGTAAAGCTGCATGCCCTCGGAAAAAATTACGGCTGTAGTTTCCCCTTGCTTTTAGCCGTTCGCAGTACCAGCACAGCAAGGCTGTTTAGGTTAGTGTTACAAGGCCAGATCAGTCAGTCATCCAGACTGTTGCCCCTGCAACTACTGAAAAGGCTGCTGCCCCTCTTCAGGAACCACATGTTTGTCTGGCCTCTCAACAGATGTCCCTCTGTTGTGGTTGCACCTACGGTATGGCTATCTGTATTGCTGAGGCACACAAGCCTCCCCACCAATGGCAAGTCCATGGTTCATATTTTATGGGTTCAAAATGAGTCCCATTAGCTGCCAAACAATGTCGATGCTGCTGAACTGTTGTTCAAACTATGGCTGTCAGTGTTGCTGGTGTGATAGCTGCTTAGGGCGCTTCAATGGTTTGTCATAGCTTGTGCTGTGTAGCTGGCTTCTGTTGATAAACTTCATTTTTTCAAGGCCCTCCGTAGGTGGAAATAAAGAGGTGTAAGGTTTGGAGACCATGTTGAGTACTCTTCAACGTATTCATCATCGAGGTAGATTTACATCCAAGTAGGCTCTGACATCTTTGTGGTAGTGAGACAGAGTGCCATCTAGTTGCAGGCGAAATCTTTCATTTATAAACATCTTCTCACGATATAGCGGAGATGCTGAGTTGCAATAGGCACAATAAAAAGGTTCACACAATCTTAGCTTTCGGCCATTAAGGCCTTTATCAGCAGTACACACACACACACACACACACACACACACACACACACACACACACACGCAAGCGCAACTTGCACATACATCTCCAGTCTCAGGGAACTGAAACTAGTGCGTGTGTGTATGTGTGTCTACTACTAACAAAGGTCTTAATGGCCGAAAGCTATGACTGTGTGAATCTTTTTATTGTGCCTATCGCAGCTCAGCATCTCCGCTATATGGTGAGTAGCAACTATCCTTCTCTCGTATTGTTACATTCCATCCTGGATTTTCCATTGTTTGATTTTTAAACATCTCTTGGATGTAGATGAAATAGATGTTTGCAGCATATTAAGATGCATGTCATCAGTTATGGTATCTTCAAAGAAGAATGGGCCAATCAAACTGTGCAATGACAGACCACACCACACCTGTTTGTCCACGCGATGGTGAGGATTTTCAGAAGCCCAATACATCCATTTGTGGCATTTTACAGTACCGTTCAGTTTGAATTGTGCCCTCAAATTGTTCATCCTCACGAGGCATGCCTTCAAACCACTCCAAGTACTCCATCCTTCAATCTGAGTTGTCCTTGTTCTTAGCGTGAAGCGATCTTAGAATGTATACTTCCCATTTTCAACCTTCAGGATTTGTGGTACACTTGATTGGCTTACCCCACTATCACTTGCACCCTGCTTCCAGATTTTTGAGATGGCCTAGTAAAATGTTGCAACTTAGCAGCTCTGGGAGCTGGACTTGATAGTTTTGGTCAGCCAGACCTCTGCTTATGCGCATCCTGAACAGTACCATCAGCTTCAAATTTATCCCAAATACATTAAATTGTTGTTCATGTTGGTGGCCAAATGCCGTACACATTATGCCATTTCTGTTGCATTTACATCATGTTTTCATACTTCCAGTACCACTTCAACATGTTGCTCAAATGACAGTCTTGCTTCATTCATTGCTGCACTGTCATATGCTGTAAAATGCATGCCAAGGTCTGTTGAGAACACAATGGCCAGCGCTACTGCACAAAATTGTAACAATACATCATGTCTACATTTTTCTGGATCCATCTGTATTTATTATTTATTTGCCAGTGACCTGTTTCGCCTGATTCAGGCATCTTCATAGTGCCAGAATATTAAATTGTGTTAGGTACATGGGATATCGAGCATACAGAATATCCCAGCAAATGATTGCACTCATCAATTACTTGGAGACATTGTGCAGTGTTCTTACAGAGACATGCTCATATTCAGGCTATGCACATGATCACTGTGTATGTAGCCTCCAACATATTTGCATGTTGACAGACCTACATGTACCTGGTACTCTTTTTGATACATTGGACTGCATTGTGTGCCTTAGAGAGAACACCTCACAATGTTTCGAAATATTTGACAAGATCAGTTATGTGCTGGGTTGTACTGTATGCTCAGTATCCCTTGTACCTAATACCATCTAATATTCAGACACTCTGAAGATGACTGAATCAGGCAATAAATAAATAATAAATACCTCCCTGCAACCAAGACTGACTGTATTTTGGTCATATTAGTACATTGTTTATATTACAGGCCTTCTGTGCATTTGTGCATATATCTGAAATTGTGTGTGTGTGTGTGTGTGTGTGTGTGTGTGTGTGTGTGTGTGTGTGTGTGTGTGTATGAGAACTTCTTGTATATTTCTTTTTGCTTTCCTTACAGTATAATCCATTCAAAGTAAGAATTCTAAAAGAGAAGGTCCAGACACCAACTACTACAGTATATCGCTGTGGGCCTCTCATTGATCTATGTCGTGGACCACATGTGAGGCATACTGGCAAAGTGAAAGCTTTCAAGGTCACTAAGGTGAGCACTGTTGAACTATATTATTTTAATATCTCCATCATAATCTCTCACTTTGGTGCCATTCTCTTTGTTTTAATTCTATAACGACACCAAAGCATTTGAAATGAGACTCTTATTCGTAATTAATGATGAAAGTTGTAGCATTTGAAATTAACAATAAACAGCAGTGTGTGAATGTGTAAACTCTCCTAATAGCCCAGTCAATGAAGACCAAAACAGGTAGAGTAGAAGAAAAGATCATGTAGTTGCAAATTTTTGCATAGTGCTAGAAGGGAGTGTCCTGAAGATCATATTATAAATCCTTACTGGTGGGGTGTGATTGTTGGGGGTAGGGGAGAGGGGGAGGCATTTAAAGGACTTTTTTTTTTAAAGTTTTTCTCGAATAACTCAAAAACTTTGGTTTCTAGACTGTTTATCAGTAGAAAATTAAACTACATTAAATTTCCCACAAAAACAGTTTCTGTGTTCAAGGGAATGGAAAAATCTCAGATAAATAAAAATGTTGTTTTAATGGTATAAAATTAATGTTTATCTTTAAATAAAGTGGATTAACAACAAATAGTAAATGTGTGTACCATGTCTAAGTGCAGTAGAGCCATATTAAGAGATAAATTGTGTTCCAGGTATATAACAAGGTGAAGGGGGCCATCTGTGGGGTAGAAGTGTGAGGGAAGCTAAGTTACCAGACTGTGTCATGCCCTTCTCTCTTTGGTAGGTCAGCAAATTGAAGGAGGAGCAGGTGATACCCCACTGAGTCATAAGAAGCAACTACGGGGTGTCTCACAAAGTTACGCTGACCCTGCAGAGAGCGCCTTACGAATCACCAGCAACTCAGTGCACTGACATGCCTGGGGATGTTTACTTTCCACAAAATGTGTTAACACTACATGGAGGAGAAATGTGAGTTACTAATAACACAAATACAAGAAATGCTATGGACAGAATCTATATAAATGTCTACACACTGCTATAGGGGAAGTTGATTCTTAGTCAGCCTATATGGCAGCTGTAGTGTTCTTTCAGGAAAAGTACACTTCCTCCATTGTGAGCTTTCAATTTACACACAGACTACAGCTCCCCAGTATTTCATGTCCAGGTCTGTTATGTGAATGGATAAAACAACATTACTGAGTTCGTGTTCATACAGTGAAGTGAGTTCTCATTTGCAGGTGTTAAGTGAACTCTTAGGTAGAAAAGCTTAACCACTGAGCTGTCAACTGTCTACCACACTGAAGAGCCTACCCAAGTGTAACTTGCTGTCAATATGTTCTCGACAATGTCCATCTCATTGTCACCACAACTTCTGTCTGGTATACTTTTCACAACATGAGGAGTGTCCAGTTCATCACCCCAGTCTCAGTTCTCCCAACATCTGAAGAGGCCCAGACACTTAAATTGCTTCCTGATACAACAGAAGAAGATCACCTAGGTATTACAGAACTTCAGATATTTCAACATAAGTCAAGCAATGCATCACAGCAGATTACTGTCCTAGAGCTGAAAATGATCAGTCCCATTCCATCAGACATAGACAAACCTATCTTGACTGCACGTGGTGCAACCAGCTCTAAAAGTGCCAGCAATTCTCTGACGAAAAAGATTTATGCAGCCTACCAGTAACACAGTTAATTGCAAACGAAATGGTCATTCATTAATACACCGCAGAGTGACTAAAACATAATTGCATGGCTTTGCAATATGCTGTTAACGATAGAAAGCAGCAAGGTGTCACATATATCAATCCAATCCCTTTCCCACCAGCACATCATAGATCACTGGCATAATCACATTTACAAATTAAACATTCTAAGCCATCATTTAGAGGAATGTATTTTACATAAAAACTCACTTAACATGTGCAGAAAGTACTCGGTTAATAAACTGAAAATAGGTACACTACCTAAACATGCGCTAAGTGAAGTTATTTTGTCTCTTTGCAGAAGAGAACTGGACTGGAAATTCTGGGAAGGTATAATCTGTCAGTAAACTGAAAACAGAGCAGTGCTCATGGTGGAGCAAGTTGCCTTTCCCAGAAGAATACTGCAGCTGCCACATAGGATGACTAAGGATCAATCTCCCCTGTAGCAATGTAGAACAATGTGCAGAGATTTAAGCATGTTCTGTCCATAAGAGTATTGTGTGTTAGTATTATTAGTAACTCATATTTGCATTCCATATAGTGTTAACACATTGTGTGGGAAAAAACATCCCCTGAACATGTCTGCACACTGTGTTGCCAGTGCTTCATGGGGCACTGTGGGGGTTGGTACAACTTCGTGAAACACCTTGTAGTTGCTCCTTGAGATGAAGTGGGGTAGGTAGAGCGGGGAATCACCTACTCCATCTTCAATATGCAAACCTACCAAGGAGGGAAGTGCATGAACTCCATCCAACCACCTATATTCTCATGTGCTTCTAACCTCCTCCTCCTCCTCCTCCTCCTCCTCCTCCTCCCCCCCCCCCTTCCAATCCTGTTACATATGAGGAGCACTATTTATCCTTAATATGGCTCTACTGCACTTAGACATAGTACACACATGTAATATTTGTCGTTAACCCACTGCATTTAAAGATAAACATCAATTTTATACCATTATAGCAGTATTTTTAATGATCTATGATGTTTTTACGTCCCTCACAATGCGGAAACTATTTGTTCTTGAGAAAAAATGAACAGGGCCTTTTTTGTAGGAAATTTAATGTAGTTTGATTTTCTACTGGGAAACACTTTCATTAGCAGCTATAGTTTTCGAGTTATTTGAGGAAGACCTAAAAAAGTTACCTTAAAACGTCCCTCCTCCACACCACTCCACCGGTCAGGATTTTTACTACTTTGTTCATTAACCATTATGCAAAAGTTTGCAACTACACGAATTTTTGCCCTAATCTTCCTTTGTTGACTGGACTATAACATAGTACATCTACATCTACACCTACTCTGCACAATTATTCTAAAATTCACAGTTAAGTGCCTGACAGGGGGTTCATCGAACTACCTTCAAGCTATTTCTCTACAGTCCCACGCTCAAAAAATGCGCAGGAAAAATGGACACTCCAGTCTCTCTGTGTGAGCCCCAGTTTCTCTTATTTTATTATGATCATCATTCCGCCCAATGTTGGTGGGTGCTAACAAAATATTTTCACACTCTGAGGAGAAAGTTGGTGATCAAAATTTCATGTGCAGATCCTGCCACAATGAAAAATGCCTTTGTTTTAATGATTGTGACCCCAATTCGTGTATCATATCTGTGGAACTCTCTCCCCTATTTTGTGATAGCACAAAACAAACTTAGGTTAGGTTAGGTTAGCTTCTTTGAACGTTTTCGATGTCCTCCATTGATCCTATCTGATGCAGATTGCACACCACCTCCAGAAGAGGGTGGACAAGCATGGTGTACCGCTATTGCATTTTCTAAGTGTTGTGCCAATAAATAAGTATTTATTTTCTTTTAGCCACAACATTGCCTATGTGTTCATTCCAGTTGATGGTATTTGTAATTATAGAGTCTAGTATTTAGTTGAATTTACAGCCTTTAGATTTGTGTGATTTATCATGTAACGTAAATTTAGCAGATTCCTTTTAGTACTCATGTGTATGACTTCATACCCTTCATTATTTAGAGTCAGCTACCACTTTTTGCACCATACGGGTATCTTGTTTAAATTGTTTTGCAATTTGTTTTGATCATCTGAGATTTATAGACAGTAAATGGCAGCATTATCCACAAACAATCTTAAGAAGGCTACTTAGGTTGTCTCCTAAATCGCTTATGGAGATCAGGAACAGCAGAGTGCCTATAACACTTCCTTGGAGAATGCCGGATATTACTTCTATTTTACTCAGTGACTTTCCTTCATATACTATGAACTGTGACCTCTCTAACAGGAAGTCATGAATCCAGTTGCCCAAATGAAGCAATACTCCATAAACAAACAATTTGATTGGAAGTCTCTTGTGAGGAACAGTGTCAAAATCCTCCTGGAAATCAAAAAAATATGGAATCAATTCGACATCTCCTGTCTGCAGCACTCATTACTTTGTGAGAATAAAGAGTTAGTTGTGTTTCACAAGAATGATTTTTCTGAATCCATATTGGCTGTTTGTTTATATATCATTTTCTTCGAGATAATTCATAATGTTCAAACACAGTATATATTCCAAAATCTTACTGCAAATTGACTTTAGAGATATGAGTTTGTAATGCAGCATATTACTGTCCTAAACTTGAAAATAATCAGTCCCATTTCCTTTCTTGAGTATTGGTGTTACTTGTGCAACTTTCCAGTCTTAAGGTACCGATCTTTCGACGAGCAAGTGGTTGTATATGATTGCTAAATATGGAGCTATTGTATCAGCATACTTTGTAAGGAACCGGACTGATATACAATATAGACTGAAGGCTTTGCCTTTATTAAGTGATTTATGCTGCTTTCCTGGTGTTGTTGGGTTTGTCACCAGTTTGTAAAATTATACTGAAATAACATTTCCTTTGTACACTTGGCCACGATCTCAGACGGGACATTGTTCCTGAGCCTTGCTGAACTAATGTAAAACTAAAGATAGCGCCAATATATATATATATATATATATAGGCTGAAAAAAATGATGAATAGATCAGAAGTCTTCATCACTGTCCTTATGTGCCCATTTACACATTCCCTTTTAATGAACAACATGAGTGCGCTGAGCTGCTCAGAATGCCTAAAATCGTTATCCCGACACTGCAGCTGTGTTTTCCTCTGAGCCAAAGGCAAATCTATATCTGCACATGAAAGCGCATCCAGTTATATATGAACGCTGCCAATAGAAGCCTGAACCGTTCGCTCATGGGTATGCTTTCAGGTGGGGAAGACATCTGCAGCTGTGTACTTCACAGCTCCTGCATTGCACTGACAATGTGATATCAAGAAGAATAGGGCAACTCAGTGCAAAGAACACAATAGTTTGTTGACATCAGAAATCAAGATTTTCACAACAGCAACAAACATAATACAAAATTAAATCAAATGTGCTGTATGTTAAAAGAATGTAGGCTGCAGAAAAGAGTGAAAGAAAATAAAAACTCTCTGTTCACAGTACTGCCAAAAACAAGTGTCATTGAGACCTCAAGAAGAAGGGGTGCTGACAGTGAGGATGTTTACATACCAACAGTAAAGTTCTTTTGACAGGTTTCAATTCACCAGCGGCATTGAATCTTACAGTAGCCGATAACTTCTCAAGATAAGTAATCACTTTTCTCATCGAAAAGTCCTGCCACATTAATTTCTGTTGCACTAGGTCTAGTGGGAATCAGTAATTAACCTCACGCAGCATCAGTGAGTTTCAAAAAGAGTAATTGTCCGTCAGAAGTAGTTCTTTCCAAAGAACTGTCAAGCTTCCTCTCTCCACTCATCTTCTCATCCATTTTTTCATCCATAATGACTTTTTTCTTCTTTTCATGTTACTCACTGCCACAGTATATAATGTAGCAGAGAAAACAATTGCTGATTTGCTTTTAGCACTGGACGCCATGACCATACCATAGAGTCGACTGACATGCACTTTGTGGCCCATCTAACCACGTGCGACTTTTCCCTTTTGCTTTAGCAAACGCTTTGTTTTGCACTTTGAGGAATGTGTAAATGGACTGTAAGAAGTGTGTATATACACCACCACCAGTGGTGGTCAGTACTTTTGAAGGCAGTCAGGAGAGGAGTCACTAAGATTTTTCCAGCAGACTGGTTCAACTACAGTGATATTTGTATGTGAGAAGCATCTGATTATATTTGTCAGCTCTTAAAAATACAGTAAAATGCCTTTTTTAATGAATCTCTAGGGACCTGAATATTTTTCCTTAAGCAGGGGTTTTCCTCAAATGGGGATTTTCCCAGACTACATGGAAAGATTGATCCAGAATCAAAATTCAAGCCTGTTTAGGTGATATGCATCCTTTTGATTTAGAAAATATAAAAAGAGACTTATTTGCTTTGTCCTCCCAGCGTATGGTCATGAAAGAGGTTGTTGGTATAGCTGGTTAATTTAAGTTAGAAGTAATTCATCTACATTAAAAGAGGAAAAGAAATACCTGACAGTAACAATGCCTTGCATAGCAGCAGCAAAACTTTGTGAAACGGCTTCCTTTGCACCACTACAGCCACACTACCACCGCCAGTGTTCCTTCACAATAGTTTCACACATTTCACTTGCATCAGTCGCAGATATGGAACTCATCACAATAACTCCATCCTTCTTCTGGAATGCTTTTGTCTTCAGCAGCAACTGATGTATCACAGCCAGCCTATGTGTAACAGTTTAACACAATCTGCTGTTTTCCACTATTCCAGGCAGCAGCAAACATATGCATAGCCTGTAGAATGCCGAGTCTTATCACTCCCTTCCTCTCAAGGAATGAAATAGAGTTCTGTACGACAGCTACTTTTTATTTGGTTGTAATCCTCTGCTTACAAGAAAATATGTATAGCATTGCCTACCAGTTGTTTAAATTGACATAGATTGACACTATTTTGACTACTTATGATGTGAACAACTTTTGAGATAACAAATACCTTAAAATAATTTTTGGATTCCGTAGAAATGTCGGAACACGTGAGGCAATAATGACCCTACGGCTTATCTTAGAAGCTAAATTAAGAAAAGGCAAACCTACATTTCTAGCATTTGTAGACTTAAAGAAAGCTTTTGACAAATTCTGAAGGTGGCAGGGGTAAAATACAGGGAGAGAAAGGCTATTTACAATTTTACAGAAACCAAATGGCAGTTATAAGAGTCGAGGGACACGAAAGCGAAGCAGTGGTTGAGAAGGGAGAGAGACAGGTTTGTAGCCTTTCCCCAATGTTATTCAATCTGAATATTGAGCAAACAGTGAAGGAAACAAAAGAAAAATTCGGAGTTGGAATTAAAATCCATGGAGGAGAAATAAAAACTTTGAGGTTCGCCAATGACATTGTAATTCTGTCAGAGACAGCATAGGACCTGGAAGAGCAGCTGAACGGAATGGACATAGTCTTGAAAGGAGGATATAATATAAACATCAACAAAAGCAAAACGAGGATAATGGAATGTAGTCAAGTTAACTCGGGTGATGCTGAGGGAATTAGATTAGGAAATGAGACACTTAAAGGAGTAAAGGAGTTTTGGTATTTGGGGAGCAAAATAACTGATGATGGTCAAAGTAGGGAGGATATAAAATGCAGACTGGAAATGGCAAGGAAAGTGTTTCTGAAGAAGAGAAATTTGTTAACATCGAGTATAGATTTAAGTGTCAGGAAGTCATTTCTGAAAGTATTTGTATGGAGTGTAGCCATGTATGGAAGTGAAACATGACGATAAATAGTTTGGACAAGAAAAGAATAGAATCTTTCAAAATGTGGTGCTACAGAAGAATGCTTAAGATTAGATGGGTAATCACATAACTAATGAGGAGGTAGTGAATAGAATTGGGGAGAAGTGGAGTTTGTGGCACAACTTGAATAGAAGGAGGGATCGGTTGGTAGGGCATGCGCGAAGGCATTAAGGGATCACCAATTTAGTATTGGAGGGCAGCGTGGAGGGTAAAAATCGTAGAGGGAGACCAAGAGATGAATACACTAAGCAGATTCAGAAGGATGTAGGCTGCAGTACGTACTGAGAGATGAAGCAGCCTGCACAGGATAGAGTAGCATGGAGAGCTGCATCAAACCAGTCTCAGGACTGAAGACCACAACAACAATAACAACAAAATGATTTTATTTATTTAAGTTTACGTTTTAAAAAACACTATTTTTATACTTTTAGTAGCTTTTATTCTTATTGCAAATTTGTGCAAAGTGTACAGACAACAACAGAATGTCCCGAGCACACAAGTTTTGTGCACTTATAACATGTAATTGACTTTTTTGATCTTTCTTCTCTATACAATATGCACATCATCATCTTTTCTTCGCTGCTGGTGTCGCTGCCCTTTCTGGATGTGGTGCTACTAATGAATTCATTGACATCTCTATCTGTGCTAGGTGATTCCCAAATTGATAACGAATGTCCAATCTCCTCTCTCTCTCTCTCTCTCTCTCTCTCTCTCTCTCTGTTTTTTAGCCAGAATCATCCAAATTATGTATGCATTCATTATACTTACATGGATCATGGTGACACTGTTGGTTGGTCGTGAAAAGATATAAAGACGGTAACAACTTTAGTTGTCTCAGGAACATAAGAAGCTATTGTTACATCTGGGTGAACACCGAATAATGTAAAATATACTTCACATCCTTTATGTGTAATAAAATCGGCAGGCATTTCACCTTTGTTTTTACCGACTAGTGTCTGATCGTTTGACAACAAATAATGAGCTAAATCAAGAGATGTAAAAAAATTATCACAGGTGATATTACGTCCAGACTTTTCCATTTCAATCACCAGGGTTTTCACAAAATTCTTTCCTAATCGCACGGCTCTGGTTTCTTCCTCCTTCCCCAAACATGCTTTCATCCTCAAGCAGTGGCTTTCTGCACTGTCACAAATTGCCCAGGAATTTATTCTGTATCTCCCAGATTTTAATGGGATGTATTGTCAACGTGGGTAGCAACCTCGAAATGTGACCAACTGTTCATCCACAGTCACGCACTATCCTGGAATGTAGGCATTCCTAAGGATAATTTCCCACGTCTCAAAAACTTGTCTGATTGGTTCCAATTTGTCACTTGATGCCTATGTTCATGTCTGGCTTCTGCATTGTCAAAGCGCAACACCCTCAGGGTAGCAAGGAAGTGTTGAGAGACATAATGTCATTGAACAGTGGTCAGCCATTCTCGACACTCCAAAGCTGACAGATATCTTCATTTCTTGACTTGTCAATGCCAGTCAGGGCCAGAATACCAAGAAACTTTTTCATTTCCTACATATCTGTATCCAACCCGTCCTCGTAAACGATTCCACCTTCCTTGGTGGTCCACATACTTTGTCAGTGAGGGCTACATGAAAGAACAACATAAAACAATATTCTTCATTATCAAAGCTCCTAATCGAATAATTATGTAGGTCCCTGTTTTACTTTCAGTACATCCTTTTTGCTCTGCCTACCAGAAATTCCAGCTTACGGAGCTGTCGCCAATAGTTCAATCCTATTATAAGAGAACAGTAATTCACACTCAGCAGAAATTGTACTAAATTGTTCTTATCCATCTTCATAAAGGGATTCTCCATGATCGTTGTATTGATGCAGTTTTGGTTTTTCAGCAATGTGTACCTCATTATTGTCATCATCATTGGAAGATTCACATTCACTAGGCAAGTTTTCAGAATCAGAAGACTGCTCCCACAATTTCCTAATCTCCTCATCTGATAGTCCTCTTCTCCATAACATTTTCAGTTTGTAGACCAGACAACTGTTGTGAAGTAATACACGAAAATACATGTGCATATCACAAGGAGGACTGTTGTACTCTGAAAGGTTAACAGCATGAGTCAACAGTGGCAAATGACATAACAGATACTGCGCAAACAGACATCAGGATGTTGAAAAATTGTTTCTAACCACACAGGCCTGCGAGGCCCGTATGGGAGGAAATGTGCACCAACGCTATAACACCAAGCATAGGTAAATTTTTATAATTTTTTTTCCCAAATTATGACTAACCTGACAAATTAGAAAAAGTCATAAAATTTCATTAAAATAAAATGTATAGTTACTAATAGAGAAGATATTAAACATCATGGATGGTCCTCTGAGGCCTAATGGTAGGTTAAGGTTTAACAAAGGGTATAATGCCCACTGTTCCGTCTCACATCTACTTTCGTCCCCCTCCTCCAGTCCCCCCTAAAATACAATGTATCCATTAATACAGTTTACTGCACTTACATGGGGTAGACACATTTAATACTTGTTCTTAAACCATTTCATTTAACGATAAACATTAATTTCACACCATTAAAACAGTGCTTTTAATAATCTGCTATTTTATCATCCCTTGAAATTTTGAAATGGGAAACGTTTTCACTAGGTGTAGTGGTTTTTGAGTTGCTAAAGAAAAAACATGAAAAAGTGACCTTCAGTTCCCCCAGCCTCCCACCTCTCCTCCTACTATGCTCACATGTCACTTGTCTTCTGTTTTGATGACATGCAGAAGTTATCAAATGCACTGAATTCTTGGGAGACTAGTTTTTTACAGAATGTGCCAAGGATTTAATGAATATGATAGTACATGGATGCCTTTGTTTTGGAATTACATTCTTGTTGAATTTCATCTATTCTACTATTTATTACAATTTCTGCTGCTTTACTAATGTTGAAAACTGCTTGGTTTTCAGCACCTTAATCACATGGAACTGAGTTAAAAACAGATATTTCAACTGTGGACATTATAATAAATAGTATCATCAGTGGCAAATGTGATATCATTTAAGAACATTGCCATGAGCTATGGTGTATAAAGTGTGAATCTAACAATTAATATCACTGGCTGGCATGCTGTAGGTCACCAGTTCAAATCCACCAGCAATTATTTGTTACTTAGTATTTGTCATTTCTGGAAGGTCCTTGAAGTACATTATGTTTGTGTATTCTGGAAAATTCAATGTTTTTATAAATAGCTGCACTCTCCATCCAGGATGTCAGTTCTGTTCTGGTTGTACACTGACATTCATAATAAATATGCTTTTAGTACTAAGTATTTTATTTCATTGATGACAATTCTTTCGAATTTGGACTAGTGTGGGGTTACAATGTGACATTGTTTAGTGGCGATACTGTGTACTTCAAAACATCTACATCACTCTGGTTCTTATTAGGCAAAGTAAAAGCTGTCTCTTACATGGACAGGATCTAGATTACAATTAGTACATCATTTCCACAGTGCTCAGTGGATTCCAAGTCAGCTGTACATCAGTGTTCCCTGGAGATGCTGGTCAGGACTCGACGAAATGGCTGGATTTGGTCGAGTCACCAAATACAAAAATACATCGGGGGGGGGGGGAGTTTGACATGAGAAATGTGTACTTTTACTTGGATGGCACAGCCCAACAGTGGTTCAAGAGCAGCAACAGAGAGAAGCTCAATTGCTGGAATGGATTCGAGGCCAAACTGAAGAAAACATTTAGCAACAATCAGTAGCAAGTGTGCTTAGCAGAAAAACAACTGAAGAACTGGGCCCAACATCATAGTGAAACGACATAGTCGTACATACTGAATGTTTTGGTCCTTTACAACATTGTGAATCCGAATGTGAGAGAGGCCAACAAAATCTCACATTTGATTAAAGGAGTTGCAGAAGACAAGTACCAAGCTCTTTTGGTTATCATTGTCACAGCAATAGAGAAATTCATCAAGTGGTGCAAGCCTACCAGGGAAATGCAACAGAAAGAGTGTCAGACGAAAGAGGTATAATCAGCTCCCAAATGTGGTCCGTATGGCAGTTGCGAAAGTCGACCATGTCCTTCCTTCTCTCACGCCAGGTTGTAAGAGAAGCCATGATAATAATTGACTATTCTATATTTACAATAAACGAATGAATGTATGTTGTTTATAAGACATGGCCCCTTTTATTTTGGACATCTCTAGCACTGGGAACATTTGTCTACAAGTCAAATCCACATTATATCAATCTATCCTATGAAAACACTATATCACAATAACTTTTGTACTCTCAGCACTGTTATGAAATAAACCATTCATAACAGATGATAGTAAAAGTATAAAATAATCCAAAGTGAACAACAAAATTCAGAAATTGCATTCCTCAAAAAGTATTGAGAATCCATTAAAGATACCAGGAGCACCGCCCGCGGGATATGCGGGACAGCCACCCATGTAATTCTGTAAATGGTACTGGAATACTGCTGTCACAGCACCCTGCAAAACTGTTTAACCAAAAGTAGACTTGGTTGTTAAAGGGTGCAGCACCATCAAACAGTATCAACAAATGGACAAAGTCACTCACCTATGAGCCATCAGTTATCCCCAGATGTTTCTAGGCTCTGAACTGAATCTGCTTAAATGAGGCTGCCCAGTAGGTGCCATCACCTGACACTCCACCCAGTCTCTAGGGATCCAGTGTTTGATGCAGGACATTTGTCACAGGACACTGGTGGTACTCTCCCACCTGGCGTGGTCTTTTGCACCATGCTGCCAAGACAACATGCATAAACATCACTGCTCACCATGACTGTCCCATCCTCCTGCCAGGGACAGCTCCTGGACCACTGACATCAAAGCACTGTACGGAAGTAATGAGGAAAATTCCTGTTGAGTAAGCATTCTCAACTCCGTGCACATTGCAGTGCTGCAGAATCCGCATCACAGTTTCCCAAACATGCAACTCTGCAGCCAGAACTACCAGCCAATAACACAGGAGTTGGAAAAGCAGCTGCACTGCAACAGTAGGTTACCTGAGGCAGAAGAGCTGAATGCTAGATATAGGATACCAATGATTTAGCAGTGAAGAGAACACAACATTAGTGGTGTGGCAAATCTTATGATTAGCTATGCCTTAATTTCAGGGTATATATTACAGAGATCATACATTGACATTAATTCATGTATTTGTTTCTAGACAGTCTAACCTACCAGCCCCAAGGCAAGATATTTGGTGGGAGATTGATGACTAAGCTTGAAAGGTGTTATGACAAAAGTTAGAGCATTTTGTAGAGGTTGATTGCTAGGGCTCAGATGATTGTCTCAACTGAATAGCCAGGAAGGTAACTTTCTCTCTCTTAGGGAATGGGTGGAAGTTAATGTATGTGACGATCTGTTGGGGTAATAAGTTGTGCTTATAAATTGGTGACTTTCAGTATATTTTGTTACATAATTAGACTGCAGATACAGGTTTGTAAAATAATGAAGATAATATTGTCTCTCAGTCTTTATAAGATTTCTTATATATACAGTAAAACCCTGAATTAATGAATCTACTTTTAAGGAAGTCCCCTTTTTAAAGGATATTTGTATCGGTCCTAGTGAATCTCGCACAAGAACAGTGTTATTCCTCTCCACTTTTAATGAACCTCACTTTTAGAAAAATTCCAGTTTTAACAAATAAATATGAAACATTCTGCAAATTAAAATCCAGATACACAATTCCTAACAAGTCCAAATGAGATTTCAGTTTGTTTAAATTTCGCACACGTCGTACTTTGTGTCATGTGATAGATCATAATCAGTCGACCTCACTTTTAGTGATACCAAAAGTGTATTGAACAAATCTGAAATCAGTTTCCATCCCTAATACATGACTCAGGTTATGTGATCTGATGTCACTGTCACAAGTCTATGAAACTTGAAAAATGTTTGTTTGTTGAAGCATTGAAGTTATCTATTTTACTTTTGTGGAATTATGGCATGCAAATGTAAAAAGCTTACAGATTCGCAAAAGCTGATGATCATCTGTGATGCTGGGGACAATCGTAACATTAAACTCTTCAACATGATTAAGAAATACGATTTAGTACCATCGACATGTGAGGTATACTAAAAAATTAGGAAGCATTCTTAAATGCCAAAGCTAATGATTGCTGTGTATCGAAAAAGAACAACATTCATATGTGTAGTTTAAACTATGTGGTAAATATTTTCAAGGAATGACCAGTGGCACCATTCCTACAAGCAGAAACATACTGCAAGAGAATGCATGTGCAATTGACCTGAAAATTATTGTTAAAAATATTACTGCATTGAATGGCTGGTTGGATAGTTTTAAAAAAATGTTGTTATATATTTCAAAAGTGTAACTCGAGAAATTGAGTCAGTAATATAATTTTCTGCATTAACGGAAAAAAGCTAAACAGGGGGGAAAAAAAAGTAAAGGAAGTATGAGGACACTTTTGTGTGTAAATGATGATGGAAACTTAAGAGTACAACAGCAGTGCCAAAATAACTTGAGAAACCTTTAAGAGATGTTTAAGGCCCCATGTCCCAAAGAGACAATTTCTAAAGAATATAATGTTGTTTTCCTTCCTCCATATTGCCACAAACCATCAGCAGAGAGAGCAGGCGAATACCACCCACCCCCTATTTCTGTCCCACTACATCACGAGACACAACTACAGGGTGTTTAACGTTGTTATACTGACCCTTCTGCAGCTCATCTTATAAATGCAATGCACAGACTTGTTCTGGTGGTTCTTATTTTCCACAGAATGAATTAACAATACATGAAATACAGATGTGAGTTACTAATAATATTAACGCAAGGAGTGCTTATGGACAGAATCTGCTTAAATCTCTGTGCACTATTGTGCACTGTTAGTTGTCCCGTTCGGCAGTTGTAGTGTTTTTCTGGGAGAGGCTGCTTTCCCCACCATAAGCACAGCTTGCTTTTCAATTCACAGAGAGGCCATTATTCACATAGCTCATGCTTGTATATTGTAGTTATTTTCAGTTTATATATTCAGAGTGACGCTTCTTCTGGAAAATCTGGAATTATCAGGGAATTATATTTTACCCGGGAAAATTGGAGGAACCACAGGGAATTTTAGGTCTTTCATAAAATCTCAGGGAACCTAGCATTGAAATTGAATGTTGTTGAGTTTTATAAATCAGAAATTTTAAAATTCTTCATATTTCATAGTGTGCTAATTATATTAATAGTATTCCGCATAAATTATCAATGTTTAAAACCATGGTTGAGCTATTACCTATGGCTGGGATATAGCTCTGCTGAGAGGATGGAAAACTAATTACTGTGAGGAGTTAGGAGCTTATCAGGAGCTGAGGATGGAAAACTAATAACTGTGAGGAGTTAGGAGCTTATCAGGAGCTTCTTGACATCATCTTACTTCTCACTCGTAGGGACAGTCAAATGAAAACTGAGACCCGCTACAACAGGAGCATGGGATGATTCCATACAGAAGTAATCATCACACACATTAAAACATTTACTCCACTGGGAGATGAGATGACATGACCAATTCCTGTTTTGTGGAATGCGGTCGACTGGTGACAGATCCACAACCGCACCCACTCTTGCACTTGCTCATCCAACTGACACCAACATCCATGCATGCCTTTCTTCAGTTTGTGAAAAATGTTTGGAATCATTCAGTGGTCCTGGCATGGTGGGCGTTTGGTTTTCATTTGATTGCCCCTCATATTAGACTTAGCTTTGGTATGCATATTTAATATTCGTTCTTAAATGTCTTCATTTAACAGTAAACCTTAATTTGATACCGTTAAAATACTATTTTTAATAATTTTGCAGTCTCCTGCAATGCAGAAATTATTAGTCCTAAAGGAAAAATGAATAGCACCTTTTTTTTTTTTTTTTTTTTTTTTTTTTTTTTTTTTTTTTTTCTTTTTTTTTTTTTTTGTAGGTTATTTGATGAAGTCTATTCTCATACGGGGAAGAATTTTTACTAGAAGCCACAGTTTTTTTTTATTTATTCCAGAAAAAAATTTAAAAAGCTGTCCCTAATCTCTCATCACCACCACCCATACACTCACATCTCACCCCTCAGGATTTTTAGTACATTTTTCATAGTACTCTCTTCTACCTCTGTGCAAAAGTTTGTTCCTACACAAATATTTTTCTTGTATTCGCCCTTCTTCAAAATATTCTGCGACATAAGTGGCTATGGGAAGCCGAGTGTTTCAGCATATCAATTACCTGAAGATGAAGCAGCAGTCAATTTCTCCTGTCCTCTTTCAAAAACTGCAAATACAAATGTTTTCTCTTTCTTCTGTCCAGGAAAGTATCTCTTAAGTCAATTATTGTGGTGTTCAACTTTGAAAGCGCTTTCAAAAAATAATCATTTACGACTAGATTTAGCTTATTTTCCTGCAGCTATCATGGCCTAAGTGATCTTCAGTAATTCATTTCGAAGGGTTGATATATTTATTTGTGTTTTTGCACTTGATGTATTCCCAGTAGATGGAATGCAAATGTGATGTCATGTCACTTAGTTCAGTACTGAGTGGGTGAAAGAGAATGTGTAAGGGACTAACAGTCTTACAAAATGGTCTGCAAATAGTCTCACCATGAAGGAACTAGCAGAGCTGGTAGTGTTAATTATTATCAAAATCGAAATTCTTAATGGATATTCTTGATAAAAGATAATGTGGTAAATTCTACACTGTTGGGAAACTGAAAGAATGAGAAAGTATCATACAACCATTTCAAAATATCAGCATTTATTTGTTACAGTATTATGAAAAGGATAGATTGATGTTCACCATGTAGAGGAGACATTGAGTTGCAGACATGCACAACAAAAACACTGTTGTACATTTGAGCTTTTGACCACACACACACACACACACACACACACACACACACACAACCACCATCTCTGGCCACTGAGGCTGGATTGTGACCAACGCATATCTGAATTGTGCTTGTCTGAAAGTGTGTGTGTTCTCTCTCTCTCTCTCTCTCTCTCTCTCTTTTAAAAAAAGAAGGCCTCTTGGCCAAAAACTCAAATGTATAGCAGTTTTTTTGTTGTGCCTGTCTGAAACTCACTATCTCCTCTATATGGTGGGTAGCAGTCAATCCCTTTTATAATACTGTCATTATTCCATCCTGGATTTTCCATTGTTCAACATATTTGTGTTAGTAGTACATACATGCCTACACACACAACAAACAGTATTTATTAGGCAATATACAGGGTGGTCCATTGATGGTGACCGGGCCAAATATCTCACAAAATAAGCATCAAATGAAAAAACTACAAAGAACGAAACTTGTCTAGCTTTAAGGGGGAAACCAGATGGCACTATGGTTGGCCCACTAGATGGCGCTGCCATAGGTCAAACAGATAGCAACTGCGTTCTTTTTTAATAGGAACCCCCATTTTTTATTGCCTATTCGTGTGGTACGTAAAGAAATATCAATGTTTTAGTTGGACCACTTTTTTCGCTTTAGATGGTGCTTCAATAGTCACAAACGTATAGTTACGTGGTATCACATAACATTCCGCCAGTACGGACGGTATTTGCTTCGTGATACATTACCTGTGTTAAAATAGACCGTTTACCAATTGAGGAATAGGTTGATATTGTGTTGATGTATGGCTATTGTGATCAAAATGCCCAACGGGGCTGTGCTATGTATGCTGCTCGGTATTCTGGATGACATCATCAAAGTGTCTGGACCGTTTGCCGGATAGTTACTTATTTAAGTAAACAGGAAGTGTTCAGCCACATGTGTAACGTCAACCACGACCTGCAACAAATCATTATGCCCAAGTAGGTGTTTTAGCTGCTGTTGTGGCTAATCCGCTCATCAGTAGCAGACAAATTGCGTGAGAATCGGATATCTCAAAAATTTCGATGTTGAGAATGCTACATCAACATCGATTGCACCCGTACCATATTTCTATGCACCAGGAATTGCATGGTGCCGACCTTGAACGTTGTGTACAGTTCTGCACTGGACATGCAAGAAATTGCGGGACGATGACAGATTTTTTTGTACGCGTTCTATTTAGCGACGAAGCGCCATTAACCAACAGCGGTAACGTAAACTGGCATAATATGCACTATTGGGCAATGGCAAATCCACGACAGCTGCGACAAGTGGACATCAGCGACCTTGGCAAATTAATGTATGGTGTGGCATTATGGGAGGAAGAATAATTGGCCCCCATTTTATCAGTGGCAATCTAAATGGTGCAATGTATGCTGATTTCCTACATAATGCTCTACCAATGTTTCTACAAGATGTTTCACTGCATGACAGAATGGCGATGTACTTCCAACGTGATGGATGTTTGGCACATAGCTCGCGTGCGCTTGGAGCGGTACTGAATAGCATATTTCATGACAAGTGGATTGGTCGTCAAAGCACCATACCATGACCCACATGTTCACCGGATCTGACGTCCCTGGATTTCTTTCTGTGGGGAAAGTTGAAGGATATTTGCTATCGTGATCCACCGATAAAGCCTGACAACATGGCGTCAGCGCATTGTCAATGTATGTGTGAACATTACGGAAGGCGAACTACTTGCCATTGAGAGGAATGTCGTTACACTTACTGCCAAATGCATTGAGGTTGACGGACTTTATTTTGAGCATTTATTGCAAGCTGTAACAGCATGCGTTCTCAGAAATGATAAGTTCACAAAGGTACATGTATCACATTGGAACAATCAAAATAAAATGTTTGAACATACCTACATTCTGTATTTTAATTTTAAAAACCTACCTGTTACCAACTGTTCGTCTAAAATTGTGAGTCATATGTTTGTGACTATTACAGCGCCATCTATCACAAAGCGAAAAAAGTGGTCCAACTAAAACATTCATATTTCTTACATGAATATGTAATAAAAAATGTGGGTTCCTATTTAAAAGATCGCAGTTGATATCCATTTGACGTATGGCAGCGCCATCTGGTTTCCCCCTTCAAGTTAGACAAGTATCGTTCTTTGTAGTTTTTTCATTTGACCCTTATTTCGTGAGATATTTGGCCCGGTCACGATCAATGGACCACCCTGTATATTCTTTTTTTCGTACTTTATGTATTCCATCTTGTTTCTAATTGCTGAATAATGCCAAGAAACTTTATCAGTAGAGCAAAACTGTTTCACAGGTGAATCAAAAAACTAAATATAAACTTCTTTTATACATTCATATTCTTGCTTTCTGTAGGTATGGAAAACTATTTTTGCTGGAGAGTACTCAAAGGAAAAACATGACGCCCTTTATGGTATGTCACAGAAAACAAAGCAATGAATAAAGCATGCATTAAGAAGTCAAAGAAGCATAAAATCCAGTGCTAATAATATCATCTTGATGAGAATAGATTAACTCCAAATCCTGGCAGACATCAGAATCAAAACTTTCTTCCCAATAAACTTCGGTGAAGTTCCACCTTCTTCGGTTGATAGTCTGTCTTCTAAGTTTAATGTCCGTGTGTATGTTACCATTTGAAGAGCATTGTGGAATATTTTGATGTTACATTCCATTCTATTATGTCCTGTGTTAATTGACCTTTAATCACTGGTGGTGAAGTAACACAACCACCCTAGTCTGCATCTACATCTACATGTATACTCCGCAAGCCACCTGACAGTGTGTGGCGGAGGGTACCTTGAGTACCTCTATCGGTTCTCCCTTCTATTCCAGTCTTGTATAGTTCATGGAAGTAAAGATTGTTGGTATGCCTCTGTGTGGACTCTTAATCTCTCTGATTTTACCCTTATGGTCTCCTCACGAGATATACGTAGGAGGGAGCAATATACTGCCTGACTCCTCGGTGAAGGTTTGTTCTCGAAACGTCAACAAAATCCCGTACCGAGCTACTGAGCGTCTGTCTTGCAGAGTCATCCACTGGAGTTTATCTATCATCTCCGTAATGCTTTCACGATTACTAAATGATCCCGTAACGAAGTGCGCTGCTCTCCGTTGGATCTTCTCTATCTCTTCTATATTCCCTATCTGGTACGGATCCCACACCAGTGAGCAGTATTCAAGCAGTGGGCGAACAAGTGTACTGTAACCCACTTCCTTTGTTTTTGGTCTACATTTCCTTAGGGTTTTTCCAATGAATCTCAGTAGGCACCTGCTTTACCGACGATTAATTTTATATGGTCATTCCATTTTAAATCACTCCTAATGCCTACTCCCAGATAATTTATGGAATTAACTGCTTCCAGTTGCTGACCTGCTATATTGTAGGTAAATGATAAAGGATCTTTCCTTCTATGTATTCGCAGCACATTACATTTGTCTACGTTGAGATTCAGTTGCCATTCCCTGCACCATGTGTCAATTAGTTGCAGCTCCTCCTGCATTTTAGTACAATTTTCCATTGTTGCAATCTCTCGATATACTACAGCATCATCCGCAAAAAGCCTCAGTGAATTTCCGATGTTATCCACAAGGTCTGTGAATAGCAACGGTCCTACGACACTCCCCTGCAGCACACCTGAAATCTCTCTTAGTTCGGAAGACTTCTCTCCATTGAGAATGACATGCTGCGTTGTATTATCTAGGAACTCTTCAATCCAATCACACAATTGGTCTGATAGTCCATATGCTCTTACTTTATTCATTAAATGACTGTGGGAAACTGTATCAAACGCCTTGCGGAAGTCAAGAAACACGGCATCTTCCTGGGAACCCTTGTCTATGGCCCTCTGAGTCTCATGGACGAATAGTGCGAGCTGGGTTTCACACAGTCGTTTTTTTCAGAACCCATGCTGATTCCTACATAGTAGATTTCTAGTCTCCAGAAAAATCATTATACTCAAACATAATACGTGTTCCAAAATTCTACAACTGATTGACGTTAGAGATATAGGTCTATAGTTCTGCACATGTGTTCGATGTCCCGTCTTGAAAACAGGGATGATCTGTGCCCTTTTCCAATCTTTTGGAACGCTAGAGACCTACAGTACACCGCTGCAAGAAGGGGGGCAAGTTCCTTCGCGTACTCTTTGTAAAATCAAACTGGTATCCCATCAGGTCCAGCGGCCTTTCCTCTTTTGACTGATTTTAACTGTTTTTCTATCTCTCTGTCATCTGTTTCAATATCTACCATTTTGTCATCTGTGCGACAATCTAGAGAAGAAACTACAGTGCAGTCTTCCTCTGTGAAACAGCTTTGGAAAAAGACATTTAGTATTTCGGCCTTTAGTCTTGCATCCTCTGTTTCAGTACGGTTTTGGTCACAGAGTGTCTGGACATTTTGTTTTGATCCACCTACCGCTTTGAAATAAGACCAAAATTTCTTACGATTTTCTGCCAAGTCAGTACATAGAATTTTACTTTCGAATTCGTTGAACGCCTCTCGCATAGTCCTCCTCACACCATGTGGTCTTATATTTGCTGACATATGTAGCAGGTTCAGAACTACGTGGCTGAGGTGTGAAAAAAAAGTGTATACACTCAAAAATAGTCAAGCAGGCTGAAATTAGTACATATTACTATTCATTTATTGCCATAAAATACTTGTAAGTTTAGGACGCCAGAATAATTGGAAAAATAGCATGTCACATCTGGGGCATCAGAGTCCAACAAGAAAAAGTCAAGGACGAATCTCAACATTAAATAACTATCAGTTGCAAGTAGTAAAGTGACGCCCCAAAATTTATGGAATTTTTGCACTGAAACTGGGAAAATGTCAATTTTTGTGACTTTTTGTTAAAAATAACCGATTCATATTATTTTGAAGAAAAACAGGCTTGGTTGAAAAAATTATTGTTTAATGTGATGTTTCGCATTTTTAGGGCGTCATCAGTTTTTGTTTGCTGTTGTGCTGTGAAATCAGCATACATCAAGATCGTGCTATACAGGGCATGTATCTTCTATACACACAACAACAGGTGTGGTGGTGACAGAATGTGGGTTCATTTAAACAGAGTGTAGTGAAATTGATTAACTCAGTTGAAGATGTTGAACATGTAAACAAGTAGTACGGAAAAGATGAAACGCGTCACTAAACAATAATGTTTGCAACTGGTACTGTTTTCCTTCAAAATAATCTTGATACGGGTGCTGCAGCAGCTAGCCTCATGGAGAGGGATATCACATTATGTCAATAAAATCACTTGTTTTCCATTATTTCTTGTGTTACTGTTCATGTGAAATATTCATGTCCCAATGTATAATAATCGTTGCCGTGGGAGAGTCAGTAAGTCATCAAAAATCAATAGTAAGATACTTTTCCAGTAAGTTGCTGCCTGAAATAATGTAGCAATCCAAAAATAGCACTAGTGGCAAGTGTGAAGGCTTTGGCATGCATTCTGATAAATTAACACTTCTCTGTGAAAATTTTCATACTATTTTCCAATACTTCCATTTTCCTCAGTCCCTGAGTGTGTGTTCTGTAATTATGAAATTTTAATACATGATTTTGACTACACATGTAGCCTAAGTATGACTTCTTGTTTTTGCAGCTGAGGCTGTACATTTGTAGTTGAAATCTCTGCGTGTCATGTTTAGATTTTTAGTTTTTATGTAAAGTATTACAAGGATCATATTTTGCAGTGAGAGAAGGTATCATTTAGTAATAGGTTTTAGTTATAAAATGGTTGAAGCCTATTGGCTTCTGTCTTAAGTTCTTCAGCTGATGTTTATTTAATGATTTTTCTGACATTTCACCAGCATGAGGGGCTTGGCATTGTCAAAGGTTCACCCTCTATTGCTGGTGGTGGACTGGAGAAAAGTTCGCAGCCAGAAATTGTCGCATCAAGGTCTGAGTGCTTTTGCCTGTTCATTACTGCTGTGGTTCTCCCCTTGCTATCAGCAATATATGTTCACTGCAGCATGGGAATCCATGATCTGTTTACCTGGAGAATTTCTTCTTGCTTGCTGAAACTGTTTCCATGTTTACGGATTTCAGTAGCTAGGGAATGACAATGGAAAAGTATTCAGACACTGGGATGACAGGTACTTATAATCTCTGGCTGTGAGCTCGATTCTAGTCCACCACCAGCAGAGAAGGGTTCGCCTCTGACAGTGCTATCAAAACCTAAGGAAAATCATCAAACAAACTTTGGCCAAAGAACCTGCAACAGGAACCAATAGATAATACATAGATTTTAGTTATTTAGTCTACACTAACAATGACTTGACTTCAGAAATTTTACATTCATTAATCTATTTATCATTGGCATTGCAGAACTCTGCAACGTATTGGGAAGGTAACTGCGAGGCTGAGTCACTGCAACGAGTCTACGGAATCTCTTTCCCTGATTCAAAGCAACTTAAAGAATGGGAGAAGCTCCAGGAGGAGGCTGCCAAGAGGGACCATCGGAAAATTGGAAGAGTATGTGTTTGTATATTTTTATTTTCATTAAGTAACATTTGTTTGTGCTTATTGCTGCTTCTTCAGTCTTGCAGTGAAAATAGACTGTGTAATATGCATTGTTTTGAAGTATTATTTTATCAAACTAAAATTAGAAATTTACTAACATTATTTGGATTATCTGTTACATGAGTGTCTGTAGTTGTTTGTTTTTTAAATGCAGCTTGACATTTTTATTGCACATTATATAAACTAAAGAAAATTGACAATGCCATTGTTTCCTAAACTACTTTGAGTTTAGCATCTCAATGTAATTAAAACCATTATCAGTAACAGAGTGTTTAAACTGATAACAGTAAAAGAAAATTTAATTTGAAAGTACAGTATGTGTAAGAATTGACACAAGAATTGTTTATTGTCTACAAAATGAATGAATGAAACACCTCAAAAACAAGAAACACACAACATTAAAGAGTACTGGAATTTTAAGAATGTATTTTTTTGCTATACTCTTTGCTATTGAATAAACAGTTTTAACAAGTGTATGTTGCCATTTGGGGGAGATCACTAATTCAGAAGCCCAGCCACAGCATTCACCTTCTTGTTTATATGCCTGTCCACTACTTAACACTTCTTCAGTACAAGAAGTAATTGTTACCTTAAAAAAGGGACCATTTTATCACTCTGGCAGTAAAAACATAACAGTATTTTTATTTTAATGTGTAGTTTTTGATTCTATTTTAGTGTTTTTTTTTTTTTTGTTTTTTTTTTTTTATAGGAACCCCCATTTTTTTATTACATATTCCTGTAGTACATAAAGAAATACGAATGTTTCAGTTGGACCACTTTTTTCGCTTAGTGTTAGATGGCGCTGTAATAGTCACAAACATATGGCTCACAATTTTAGACGAACAGTTGGTAACAGGTAGGTTTTTAAAATTAAAATACAGAATGTAGGTATGTTTAAACATTTTATTTTGATTGTTCCAATGTGATACATGTACCTTTGTGAACTTATCATTTCTGAGAACGCATGCTGTTACAGCTTGATTACCTGTAAATACCACATTAATGCCAGCCGGTGTGGCAGAGCGGTTCTAGGCACTACAGTCTGGAACCGCGCGACCGCTATGGTCGCAGGTTCGAATCCTGCCTCGGGCATGGATGTGTGTGATGTCCTTAGGTTAGTTAGGTTCAAGTAGTTCTAAGTTCTAGGGGACTGATGACCTCAGAAGTTAAGCCCCATAGTGCTCAGAGCCATTTGATTTGAACCACATTAATGCAATAAATGCTCAAAATGATGTCCGTCAACCTCAATGCATTTGGCAATATGTGTAACGACATTCCTCTCAACAGCGAGTAGTTTGCCTTCCGTAATATTCGCACATGCATTGGCAATGCGCTGACGCATGTTGTCAGGCGTTGTCGGTGGATCACGGTAGCAAATATCCTTCAACTTTCCCCACAGAAAGAAATCCGGGGACGTCAGATCCGGTGAACATGTGAGCCATGTTATGGTGCTTCGATGACCAATTCACCTGTCATGAAATACGCTATTCAATACCGCTTCACCCGCAAGCGAGCTATGTGACGGACATCCATCGTGTTGGAAGTACATCGCCATTCTGTCGTGCAGTGAAACATCTTGTAGAAACATCGGCAGAACATTACATAGGAAATCGGCATACATTGCACTATTTAGATTGCCATTGATAAAATGGGGGCCAATTAGCCTTCCTCCCATAATGTCGCACCATACATTAACTTGCCAAGGTCGCTGATGTTCCACTTGTCGCAGCTATCATGGATTTTCCGTTGTCCAATAGTGCATATTATGCCGGTTTACATTACCGCTGTTGGTGAATGACGCTTGGTCGCTAAATAGAACGCGTGCAGGAAATCTGTCATCGTCCCGTAATTTCTGTTGTGCCCAGTGGCAGAACTGTACAAGACGTTCAAAGTCGTCTCCATGCAATTCCTGGTGCATAGAAATATAGTACGGGTGCAATCAATGTTGATGTAGCATTCTCAATACCGACGTTTTTGAGATTCCCGATTCTCGCACAATTTGTCTGCTACTGATGTGTGGATTAGCTGCAACAGCAGCTAAAACACCTACTTGGGCATCATCATTTGTTGCAGGTCGTGGTTGACATTTCGCATGTGGCTGAACACTTCCTGTTTCCTTAAATAATGTAACTATCCAGCGAACCGTCCAGACATTTGGATAATGTCATCCAGGATAACAAGCAGCGTACATAGCACACGCCCGTTGGGCATTTTGATCACAATAGCCATACATCAACATGATATCGACCTTTTCCACAATTGGTAAACAGTCCATTTTAACACGGGTAATGTATCACGAAGCAAACACCGTCTGCACTGTTGGAATGTTACGTGATACCACGTACTTATACGTTTGTGACTATTGAAGTGCCATCTATCACAAAGCGAAAAAAGTGGTCCAACTAAAACATTGATATTTCTTTACGTACTACATGAATATGTAATAAAAAAAATAGGGGTTCCTATTTCAAAAAACGCAGTTGATATCCGTTTGACCTATGGCAGTGCCATCTAGCGGGCCAACCATAGTGCCATCTGGTTTCCCCCTTCAAGCTAGATGAGTTTCATTCTTTTGTAATTTTTTTGTTTTGTGCTTATTTCGTGAGATATTTGGTCCGGTCAGTATCAATGGACCACCCTGTGTGTGTGTGTGTGTGTGTGTGTGTGTGTGTGTGTGTGTGTATCTTACTGTCCCACTCCTAATACCTACAGTGGAAACTTATTTGCTACCAATACCTCTAACCAAAACTAACTTAATCCCAACATTGAACCTTAACTTTCCCAGTTCATACCACCATCTGACCATGGCCCTCACGCTCTCCCACCTAACCACCCCCTGGTTATCTTACAGGAATTCCTCAACTCCAACTTTGCCATACTATCTAGTGTACCTTCACTCACGATCTGCTTGATTTTGGAGATCACACAGCTATACAGTTCACAGGCCCACTTATAGAGGCCACCTGAGTTGCCCCCTTGGAGCACTCTGGTGAGCCACCAAACTGATCACAAATGAGTGTGTGTTCAGTGTTACGTGCAACCTGTACTTTGTCGTATCTTACGTTGGCTCTATAAAGTGCTATGTTCCATAAATCATGTTTGTGCTATACTGGGGAATGAAGGATGTGTTTGCAAGGATAAGTCCCTTCTGCATAGTTCAGAGAAGCTCATGGTGGAGGAAAGGATCCAGATGGTCCGGGTTGTGAAGCAGTCATTGAAATGGAGCATGTTGTGTTCAGCTGCATGTTGTACTATGAGGTGGTCAGCTTTGTGCTTAGCAGGCAGGCAGTGGCCATTCATCTTGGTGGACAGGTGGTTGGTAGTCATATCAATAAAAAGCTGTGCAGTGTTTGCAGTAGAGTTGGGACAAGACATGGTGGCTTTCACAGGTGGCTCAGCCTCTGATGGGATTGGATAAGCCTGTGACAGGACTGGAGCAGGAAGTGCTGGGTGGATGGATTGGGCAGGTAAGGTAGTGGGTTGGGAGTGTGAGTTGGAATGGCACTATGACAGCTGGAATGGCACTATGTCCCACCCCAATAACATGAACATTTCAGTGGAAGAAAGAACAGCCATCCACAGTCTCAGGAGAGACCCTGATTTAATCATCCTTTCTTTAGACAAAGGCTGTACCACTGTTGTGATGAAGCACATTGATTATCCGACACAAGGTGTGTACCAGTTGTCTGACTCCTCGGTCTACAAGTGCTGCCACAGTGATCCCATCCCAGATGTCCAGCATAGCCTCCAATCGCTACTCAAATCCTTAGGCCCACATCAGAATCCTTCCCCTAAATCCATCTCCCTTCTCACCCCAACAATCCCCCCACACAGTGACCTACGCTCTTCCCAGCAATTCTGGTTACTGTGCACCCACTGAAAGAATCTCTGGTCATGATGCTCAACACCTCCAACCAATTTTCCATAGCGTTACCTCTCGTACTGGAGATAGGAACAACTTCCTTCACCAACTCTCAACCATCCTCACCCCATTAGCACTTGTATTTATACGCATTGTTATTGAGTCCACCTCCCTATGCATTAATATCTACCACACCCAAGGCCTTCCCGCTATCGAACGCAACCTCTCCCAGTGTCCTTCTGACTCTAAACCTACCACTTCATTTCTATCAGCTGCATCCTCATACATAAATTCTTTTCCTTTGAGGAGAAAATATGCAAACAAACCTGCAGCACAGCCAAGAGCACCAACATGATACCTCCTTGTATCAGTCTGTCTATAGGAAACTTACCTAGCCTCCCAAAACTTTAAAACACCGTGTTTGTTTCAGGTTCATTGATGATATCTTCATGATCTGGACCCAGTTCCAAGACACTGTACTCTCATTCCTCCACAACTTCAAAACCTCTCCCATACAGCTCACCTGATGCTCCTCAGTCCAATGTGCCACCTTCACCTCTCTGATGCCTCCTTCGAACCATCAATAGAACCTCCATTTCAACAGTTCTCATACCTTTCACACCAAAAACTCACTTCCATATAGTCTCATAATCATGGGCGGTGCATCAGCAGTGACAAGAATTCCCCAGCAAAGTATGCTGAAGGTTTCACTAAGGTTTTCACAGACAGGCACAGTCCCTCAAACCTAGTCCACAAATGTATTTCCCATGCCATATCTCACATTCCCTTAATTCTCCTACCATCCCCAAGAATCAGCTGCATAGGACCGCCCCCTTCATCACCGAATAACGTCCCAGACTGGAACAACTAAACCGTTCCTTTGCCAGGGCTTCAACTATTAATAAACATGCATGGAAATGAGGAACTCCCACCCTGTTACAGCCTTATCCTATCCTATCAGAGGCAGGAACTCCTGTAAAAGCAGCCTAGTCTTATGCAAGCTCTGCTGCAGTTTTTGTACAGCATTTTCTGTGGGCATGACCACTAGCCAACTGTTGATCCAAATTAATGTCTGCTACCAAACGTTGACACAGAGTAGAGTTGATCACCCAGTGATGAACATACTACTGAGCACAAGATGCTAGATTTCAATGGCTGATTCACAACCCAAGCCATCTGGATCTTTGCCCCCAGGACCATCTTTTATAAGCTATGTAGATAGGAGCTATACTAGCAATGCTGTAATACTCCTGATCTCAGTCTCCTCAACCCAACCACCAAACTCTCATCCCACCAACAGTAGTCTCCCCTTCCTTTATTCTCTCCAATCCACTCACCCACCTCATAGTCATTATACACTCTCGTATTCAGGATGAGAGTGGTTTGTATCCCCCATTCAGCCATGAGCATTTAGGTTTTCTGTGGTTTTCCTAACTCATTCACAGTAAATGCCAGGATACTTCCTACGATATCGTTAATTTCCTTCTCCAATCTGAGCTTTATGCACCACTTCTAATTACCTGGTTATGGACAGGTTGTTAAACCCTAGTCTTCCCTCCTTCCTTCTTGTAGTAGATAAGTGCAAAGTGACCCTACTGTTTTATACATCCTGAAACATTTTTGTTGCTTCTATTCTGTCACAACAATAAGAATTATCAGGCCAATGACTTCCCTTAGTTGATGAGTTATGAAGATTTGCATTCATGTTGAATGTGGCAGAAATGTAGGACAAATCATTAAAGAATTTTGCCAGAAAAAACCATGTAGATGACAGCAGGTAAAAATTTGTAAATACGAAATAGAATATTATTCAAGGTCAGTACATCAAGTGACTGTGAGTTTATTGTCATGCATGAAATGCAAGAAATATCCAGTAAGAATCACTAAAGCAGGCAAGCTGGGAATTCGCATTCACGGAGGTCATGACAAAAGGTTAAGTTACACATACTACTGATTTCGTATACTATTTAATAAGGCACCAGAGGTTTCTTAATATTTGTTTATTTATTGAATGTGTGCATGTTAACTTCATAATTTTTCACAAATTATGCAATTGTGGCTTACTTTCATTTTTTCAGGAACAAGAATTGTTCTTTTTCCATGAGTTGAGTGCAGGATCTTGCTTTTTCTTACCAAAAGGAGCCCACATATATAACACTCTTATTGAATTTATAAAGCAAGAGTACAGGAAAAGAGGATTCCACGAAGTTGTGACTCCAAATATTTACAATTCCAAACTTTGGCAGACATCTGGCCATTGGGCCCACTATGCAGTAAGTTTACTTATTTGTACTTGGAATGTAAAAGATTTTGATTCAAACATTTGTACACAAGTTCAATGGAGCAATAAGCATTGCAAGCTGTTTCAGAAATTCCATAAATCCTCATTCAGAAAGTGAAAAAGTTCTGATAAAGGACAATGCTCATCTAAACGAATGCCATGGTGGTTCCTTCAAATATGATACAGCATTTTTCGTCCCAGTGATATACTGTGTGTGGCCTTCCATGGAAAAATGTTTATTTTATTTGGATTATTTCTTTACCATGAAATAACTCAAGTTTCTCATGGATCTTTACTGTGAGTTTCGTGCTAGTGCATTGTTAATATGTCTCAAGGAATCTTAGATTTGATCTCCCCTCCACCTCTCTCTTCATTGAAAAAACCAGCAAAGATATTTTATATTGGTTAGTAACAAAGATTGTGCTTCAGTTCTCTCTTCTGCTATAGACTAGTTCTAGATTAAAAATTGACCTAGTAAGATGAACAACAGTACTTCAAAATTCAGAATAATTTTCCAGAACCAAATCTTGTGAACATTTTGATTAAAATTGGAAACATGTTCAATAAATGTAATAGTTAATACAAAGGATTTCTTGTTCATTGTGTCTTCTGTATTGACTGGGCAATACATTGTCATTTCACAAATTCCATATATCTGCTCAGTATCAAGAGTTGTGATTATATGCCTTAGAAATGGCTATTCATTAGCTTCCTCCATATTATTAATATTTCCAACAGGAAGATGTTTTGTGGTTTCTCAAGTCTGTTATTGCGAACCATGGCCAATCATATCAGCATCAGCTTATGGTGTTTGAATGGTGCATAGCAGTGCACAGCCATCCACCTGCAGTACAGATGTGCACCTACACATTGGTTGTACCAATGCCAATATGTTCAAGTAAATCACAGCAAACTTGAAACATACAAAAACAAGCCAATACATCACATTCTAATTGATGATAAACAATTATGCATAAATGTATCAGCATAAATTACAAACATTCAATTTGCACACAATGTTTTTTCTGACATGCATCCAGATTCTGAGGAGAGAATTTGCCAACTGGATATTAAACCTTAGTCCTTATTATTCCTATAATTTTTTGCAAATCAAAAGACCTGTGAATTGTAGTGTCTATAAACTACCAGTGAGTGGTGAGCCCAGTTTGAAAGATTCAGTACAGTTACAAATTCACTTTTAATTGTTACCAGCACAATACTACATTTGTAAATTTCTTGTTTAAATGTGCTGCTGGTTGGAGATAATGGTGTTTAATAATACTGTAACTATATAGTTCAGCACTGGTTTCATGTCTACAATGAATAATTTTGTTTTATCTCCCCCTGACAAGCAAGGGAACTACCAGTAAACTTTGAAGACCTTTTACTAACCACTTTATAATAGCTTTCTTCTACCTACAGCATACTTAACTAACAAGATATAGTTTCTGTGACATTTGTACATATTTTTCTGTGAGGCATTCAGATACTTGTGAATACTTGGTATATTCACATTTGTAGTAGTTTTTGACATTGGCTGCTAACAAAAGACAGAATGTCACAAATTGAAAGTACAGTACTACTGGAAGCTTTAAGAACCCAGAGCTGTCCACCTTTTTGAGTTGCAAGGACAATAACAGTGCATGGCAAAACAATTGAGATTTCACAACAAATGGCTCTGTCTACATTTGCTACCACATAGTATCCATTACATGTTCTAACATTCTTCAAACTGACCCTGAATTGAAATGTTCGTGTTTGTTGCAGGATAGAATTTGAGTTTGGTTTGTGAAGATCATAACTATTTTTTTGTATGATAGGGGACCAGCTGCCTTCTTAGGCTCGTTGCTGGATACACTTTTGAATGTGGCTCTTGTCATATTTAGCATGGGTAAAAGAAGGAAAAATAATGTGGGGAGTTTCCTAATATTGTGTAATTTTCCCCTCTCCTATTGATTAGTGGTAAACAGATTACAGTACTCTCAATTTACGTCAAAGACAAGAATATTTAGATGACTCATTCTTTCATGGTAAAATCTATAAAAGTTTATGGATGAACCAATGAAAAAATATGAAATTCAGTCATTCATAACTGCTTGCAGTTTTAGTTTTGTGAACTTTTTTTCTTTCTGCCAGAACTAGCAATTGAGTTTTACTCTTCAACTCTTTTGTTCTAGTTCTTAGTTACATTCCTCATTTCTGTTACAGGAAAATATGTTTTCATTTGATGTCGAAAAAGAAAAATATGCCCTGAAGCCTATGAATTGTCCAGGACACTGGTAAGTAGGGAATTGTGCATATAAAGTACCTAAATTAGTCATTGTGATACTAATATGATGGCAGATATTATGGATGAAATAGGATAACTATATCATATCATACACACGACTAAATACTTTGTATCAAAGGTAACACTGAAACACCATGATGCTCATGGCCAAAATTAGTGGTTTGGGCAGCTTCTGCAATAATTACCATCTCAATATCATTTGTAATAAATTATTGGGTATAATCATTTACTGTTCTTCAGACTGTATGTTGTCAATGGACGAAGAAATTAGAAAATTGTACCTCCTAAAAGCGCAGCTGCTTATAACATTACAGTGGTACATGAAATACATTCTAAGCATATGAAGAATACTTAGTATTTATTAATTAAGGCATTTCTATCATCTTGGTCTGTAATTGTTATCCTTAACTGAGTAAAACACATTTTCTTCTTTTGTTCTTACATCCATATATTAAAGGCACTGCTGTACGATTATTAGTTAATTATTTCAGTTTCGTAAAAGATATTTTATGTTAAAACAAATGTAAGGTCATCACAGTTTTGCAGTGAATATTTACAAACAAACTCATTTTTCGCAGCGAAATGTTCATGTAAATTCAGTGTGCACTGCTGTCTCCAGTGTGTCTGAGGATGCTTTGTCTCACAGTAAGCGTATAGTAATACTCGTCAAACATGTTGCACACAACATCAATGTTTTTGGGACAACTGTTGCAAATCAGCATTCATTAAATTCATCACTGACAGACTACAACTACATAGAAATTCTACAGACCAATTGTAAACAAACTTTTGTGAAGGTTATAGATTATCAAGAGTTAAATTAAGCGATTCGAGGCATTGTTGTTGAGCTTGGCCTTTACGTCAATCATAAAAAGTCCTTCCATCAGAAATCTTCAAGAAAAAGTTACATTTTTTACAACACTGGTTGAATAATTTGTTGGCATTGGGAGTTAAAAGAAACAATTTTGACAATAACAATGACAAATTTTAAAACAATAGTAACATCACGTGACATTAGTGCCGTCTATTGCTCATTTGTAAAAATTCAAAGGCAGCAGTCGTATGAGCCATCAGTGTGAAAATATATCATGGTGCAATGTCAGGTAGCTATACATTTCATTTCTTGAAAATTTTCTGTAGGTGTTGCCATTCACGCAAACTACATATCTGTGTAATTATGGTACAAAAAAGATTTGGCAGAATGTAAATAATACTGATCCATAGTGAATTTTTTGCAGAAACCAAAGTAGAGAGTTTTTATAGACTTTGATGCGTTGAACATGAATATCATGATTAAAATTGTCTCCTTACCCAGTGTTACAACTTTATGTTTCACATATATTGCTGCTGTAATCAATAGGACATATACAAGTAGCCCACTGCCCTGTGTACTGCTGTTCCGTGGGAGAAATCTCATGGTGGAACTGGTCACCGTGCTCATACATGAATGCACCACAGTGCTCAGGGAACACATTTTCATCTTCAGGGTCATGTTGCAGTCGATGGCCTTATAAGTGTGAATGAGTTTTTCCACGAGGTTCCTGTAATTTCCTGCAATTGTGGAAGAACAATTTTGTTCAGAATCACAAGAGGTTCTTCGTCACTATTTTTTAACCCAGGCTCCAGAGCTGTTCATGGAGGCCATTCCCTCTGTGTGTGATGTTTTTATTTTGCATGACTGTCCCACTCACACAGTAGCAGCAGGCTTAGTGTAATCCTCTTGCGTATCCAACAACATTGCAGTGAATTTAAAGTCTCCACATAACAGTCATTCATGCTTATTGGAATTAAAACAGTTTACAATGTTCTTTAGCTAAGACAGTTATATGCAGCGTGGATGGATGGTCTTTCAGTACTACAGTGTAACAATATTGGTTTCAGGTTATTTTTGAGCCATCTATAAATTGTCTCCACATATCTGGTTTGTATGTAATGTTCAGGTCTTCCAACAAACTGTCAGAGTCACTGCTGATTGTAACGTTGCCTTCAGTACTGAAATGACACTCAACTTTTTTCAGACGATCCTGAAACACAGATAAACGTACTGTGTCAGAGAGGAGATTTCACTGCTGTAGGTTGAGGCCCAAGTTTTCAGATTTATGCTTTGGAAGATCTAAATCCTTAATCAGATCACTTGAGTTCACACTGTGTGGTTCTCCAGGTGTCAGTGTAGGTGTAAATGCAGGGTCAGTGTAACTGACAGATGATTGCGCTTTTTCAGCTGTATGTGTCAATTCAGCATCATCGCTATCACTGCTTGATATTGGTACAAGTGGGGGAACAGGAACTGGCAGTCCTTCACCATGAGCCACAGGGTGAACAATAGGTGGGATGTCAGGGTATTGAATATTCCTCTTCCTCATTGTATTGGCTCTTTTCCTCAAGGGAGATAGCATACTAAAATAGCAGTCAGGTGCACAGTTTGTAGGTCCACATCAAATAGCAGGCAACCCAAATTCCTTGGGAGCATTTTTACCATGCATCCAAACATTGTGTAGTCAAACACAAGGTGCAATACACAAGTGGAGCCCACAATTTATCTTGGTCTCTTACTTGGCACTTGAAATATAAGGTATACGCTTGTTTCACTGCTTTAGCCAAGGGCCACCTTCTTGAACCACTAATAACATCTGCACAAATGTGACAAAAGTTCACACACACACACACACACACACACACACACACACACACACACACACAAAGTAATAAAATTCTGCAATTCCAACACTTCACCTCATATACCTTCATTGCCAACAACTATAACACTCTTTCCAGTACCAAGTGAACTAATGTAGCACATGAACATACAGCCATGACAAACAACAATTAAAATCGCATCAGGTCTCTACTGACAATGCTCACGTGACCTGATGGTGCACACGAGTGGCAGTGTAAAGCACTGTTGTCAAATTATACTTGAAGTGTCTCCCCCCCCCCCCCTCCATACACACACACACACACACACACACACACACACACACACCTGTGCAGCTTCATAGTGCCAGTTGGACACTCTCAATGCTGTGGCTGTGAGTGCAGTTTATCACATGGATTGGGGGGAGGGGTTGTGGTGGGTGCAGTGGGTAGAGGAAGAAAGAGGTGGGAAGTAGGGGGAAGTGTTGGAGAGGATAGCTGGTGGCTCAGTGTGAGGCAACAGGTGTGCAAGATGGAGAGGCAGCAGAAGCACAGGACAGGAATTCAACACGCAGGCATCAAACTCGTGTTTTTGTGTGGTGCTCAACGACAGTGACTTGGTAGTATGGATAGGGAGGGTTGACAGGACAGAGGGGGGAAAACTGTTTGGTGGAGTTGTGCAGTTGTGCCCTAGATCATTAAAGGATTTATCTGAAAGGAGCAAGGTTTTCAAATTTATTATTATTATTATTTTTAACTTGTCAGCAACTTAATGCTTTTACTCTTAGGTGTGTGAAGACTCCTCTTGTAACAGACATGGATTATGAAAAAGATCATCATCATAAAACTTCATTGGTATTGTTCATTTCAGCTTAATGTTCGACCAGCGCACTCGATCCTGGCGTGAACTGCCACTTCGTCTAGCAGACTTCGGAGTGCTACATCGGAACGAGTTATCTGGTGCACTCACAGGGCTTACCAGAGTTAGGCGCTTCCAGCAGGATGATGCTCACATATTTTGTACAGTGGAACAGGTTAGTCAGAGGAGTGATGATTTCTGATGATCAATCATTTATCCAATTTCTCAGATTGTATACTGATTCTTTTCAAATAATAGACAATCGAGGATGGAATAATGACAGTATTATGAAAAGAATAGATTTTTACCCATAATATAGTGGAGATGTTGAGTCACAGACAGGCACAACAAAAAGACTGCTAAACATGTAAGTTTTTGACCAAAAGGCCTTCTTCTGAAGGAGACACCCCCCCCCCCCCCACACACACACACACACACACACACACACACACACACACACACACACACACAAACAAACAAACAAACAAACAAACACTGTCTGCCCACTGAGGTCTTTTGATGTGTCTGTCTGCGACTCACTATCTCCAGTGCATGGTGAGTAGCGAACTGCCCTTTTCATAATGTTGTCAGTGTGTTTGTTTTGTTGTATCTAAAACTGTAGGTTCCAAAGATTATAAATCAGGTATAATAGGCCTTGTTACAGAAATATCTCATGTCAAATATGACAGACTTTAGTTCCATCAGGTTCTGTAATTGTCATGTTTTCTTTTGGATGACTGGTGACACGTAAAGCTTCATTTTCAATAAATGTTTCAAGCCACATGCTTTAATATTGATTGTGTAAAATGAAACCTGCAAGATTATAGATTTCAGCAGCACCACAAATGTGTTTTACAATAATTCCTTTATACCTTGAATGTGTTCAAATGCTTTACTTTATGACAATCATATATTCCAACACAAAAATATTTTAACTGCTTTTATTGGTAATTGCTTTCTTAACAAGCTTTGCACTTTTTGGCATCTGAGGTGTTAATAATAAGTAATGATTTTTATAGGCTTTATTCTCTCGTCAGTGGCTGGAACATTATGCTACTGCTTCTCTTTAATGCCAGCTCTGAGCTCATATTGCTTTTTTGTAATGATGATATTGGCATTCACACTAAAAGCATGATTAGTTACTCTATTTTTCAGTCTTTTTTTAATTCCGTTCTTTATCAGGTAGTTGTTATTTGTTGACTTCAAAGGCTCATTGGTTAATATATTTCATCAATCATATCTTTATTAAAGATATCAGGTACACATAATTCTGCATGGTTATCAGTATTGCCATTTAATTTTTAAATCATCCCTTCCTATCATACCAACATATAGTGTGAATTTTTCAAAAGTGATTTCAAAGCTGCACTTTTTAATCCTCTTTAAAACCTCAAGTTCACAACCCATAGCCATTACCACCCCCTGGCATTGGCAGCAGAAGGTATTCTTTTAAATTCATGGTCATGAAGTGCAGTAAGACAAAGGTAACACTCCATAAGTAGCCCATCAGCTTGTCTCACTGGAGTAGCTACATTTGTTTTGTGCAGCTGTTATAACTTTTGACCTACCACTCACCATAAATGTGACAATTCATACAGATAAACATTCTGTATTTTACATTTCAGACAGTAATTTATACATCATTGATGGATTATTCTGCTTCTTTGTGTTAGTGTTGAAGTAATAAATTGACCCTCAAACCAAAAACAAAGAGATAAATGTTCTAAAATAGTGCTGCATCTTGCTCTGTTGTCTGACTGATCAGTCACATAACTCTCATTCTTTTTAGTTTTCCAATAATGCATTATATCCAAGACTTCCTGAAAGTCTTGCTAGGTTCTTCATAAGTAGGCACTACCACTCCAGACTCAACCAAATATCTTTCTTTTCTTATAGCAAGTAACTCTCAGGAAGAGTTTAAGCAAAAATGATTTACAACATTTATTTATCATTTGCAAACAACACACAAAACTGTTAGAGATGTACCTTACAAATATTCTTCAGCTTCAAACAATAATACTTCTCCTCTGTTAGTCCTTTGCTCGGAGGACAAAGCATAAAGAGCAGCATAAGTTCCACCCAGAATTATGGCAAAAGTCATGTATATACTGAAGAGATTCCCTGTTATTTTATTTTGCCCTCTATCCTCTCTTCTGTTTACTTTCTACTTTGTCATTATCTCCTTGAAATATTATTTCATTTTTAAAATCACCACCATCATTTTCCCCTGTTATCATCATCATTCTTATAGTCATCCTTGCCCGCCACCTGAGAGCATTCATTCATTTCCATTTGACTCTTTCATCTTCTGTTTACATTTCTTTTCTGCCATCTACCAATACCTCTGTGCTGATAATATTATGGATTTGAAACTTTACTTTTGGACTTATGTTGCTAAGGGAAATTTTTGTCATTTTATTTTCTCAAATGTAGGATTTGGGGCTATTTTTCCTTCCATCCAGTGTGTAGATATACCCCTCTTTTCCCCCATTTTTTTCTCTCACCTGAAAAAGGTGTATATTGCTAATACCTTTTTGCCAATTCCTTGTTAATCCTCTAGTGTAGTAAACTATCTATAGATGCTTCTTTTAGTAAAGCATTAGATGCTTACATTGATAATGTGATATAGAGATAATTGTTATTGAAAGCATAAATACCATGTGATTTTTATCTTATCCCACACACATGTTAAAGTGAACAAAAAATGAATTTGAATGTTTCCTAGTGGATTGAAAAGGTATGCTAGACTGGGACACGAGCCAGATCCTTTGCCTTTCCCAGGCAATTGCTTTACTTACTGAGCTATCCAGGCATGACTCACATCCTACCCTCATAGCTTTACTTCTGCCAGTACCATTCCCCTACCTTCCAAACATCACAAAAGCTTTACTGCATATCTTGCATAATTAACACCCCTGGAAGAAAGGATCTTGCGGAGAACTGACTTAGCCTCAAACTTGATGATTGTCTCCAAAACGAATTTTCACTCTGCAGCAGAGTGTGCAGTTTGGAACTTCCATGCAGATTGAAATATTGTAATGGTCTGGGACTCAAACCTGGAACCTTTGTCTTTGCCTTTCGCAGGCTATTGCTCTACCAACTGAGCTATCTACACACGACTCATGACTCGTGACCCTTGATATATAAAGGTAGAAGGGACATCTAACTACTAAATAGTAGGGCTTATATATCAATGAAAATAATTAGCGTTTGAGAATATAATATAATGACTAGATATAAATCTATTCACCGTGCAGCACCAGGAGAAAAAACGTAGACAATTTATGGAAATATGCAAGCTTTCAGACTCAGTGGCACCCTCGTCTGACAGAAGGAATGAAGAAAAAGGACTGCCAAGGCTTGCAAAACAGGGAGAGTTGTAGAAAAGTAACCCCGAACCATGGATCAGGGGAGACTTATTTGACAAGATGGCAAGTGTGGTCAATTCCCCTGACCCAGGGTTCTGCGGAAATGGGGAGAGTTATGGAAACATTTCCCAGAAGCCCAAGTCAGAGGAGATTTACCTTCTTATACTGTCGATAAGTGTCCCCCGACCTGAGGTTCTGGGCAACTTTTCTGCAACTCTCCCATTTTCTAATCCTCAACAGTCTTCTTCCTTCATCCCTCTTCCTTCCCCTTCTGCCAGAATAAGAAGCCACTTACGCCAAAAGCTTGCTCATTTTCATAATTTTTTGTGTGTTTTCTCCTGCTGCTTCTTAGGGAGTAGACTTTTTTATCTGTCCATTTATATTGTACTCAACAGTAGAGTGAAAATAAAGAATAAATCTGACAAATCTAAGAACATGACTATCATGTGTGAAGCAAAAGTAAATGTAAGTGGTTAAAGACAGTTATATGTCAACAGTTAGCCAGTAAAGTTGCACAGTAATCAAAATCATGGATAATACAATATGGCAGAATCAGGCTCGAAAATCACAGTAGTGGTACGGGAGCCAATCACAAACTATAGATACAGAAGATATTGGGAATACAAATACAGGTGAAACTATAAAGTGTATAGGCACAGAGAAAAGAAAAAGAATGGATAAATAATGAATTAGAAGAAAGTTTGTATTGCTGTTCTGCTATGCTACAGTTGTTCTGTAATATAACTTTTTTCATCTACATTATTTGACCAATTCTAAGAACAGTTTAATTATTACATTGCAGATTTGGAATAAACGTTTTGTAATATAAGTTAGATTAAAAATAGATTTGCTTTCTTTTTCTCATATTAGTTTCGTTTATTTCATCTTTACAGATCCATAATGAGATGTTAGGAGCACTAGACTTCCTGAGATCTGTATATTCAGTTTTTGGATTTACTTTTCAACTAAGACTGTCTACTCGACCAGAGAAGTTTCTCGGAGAAATTAGTATGTGGAATGAAGCAGAGAAGGTAAGAATATATTTCTTAATTTTATCAGAAAAATTTATAAACATTTTGTAAATTCATACATTTCATTACTGCTGTTACAATTTCAGCAATTGGCAGAGAGTCTAAATGCTTTTGGTGAACCTTGGAAGGAAAACCCAGGTGATGGGGCCTTCTATGGTCCTAAGATAGACATAACAATAATGGATGCATTACGGAGATCACATCAGTGTGCTACCATTCAGTTAGATTTCCAACTACCTATTCGATTCAACTTATCATATGTCAGGTAATTTTTTTGTAACATTGAAAACTATAGTCAAGTTAACAAAGTATGTTCAATGTTCATGCTTATTTTAGCCAATTCTCAAACTTTAAGATGATAGTCAGATATAACAGAAAATGAATCATTAGAGAAGTTTATAGTGCTTCACTATTTTCAGTGAGTCAGGTGATAAGAAGAGGCCAGTCATAATTCATCGTGCAGTCCTTGGATCTGTAGAGAGGATGATTGCCATTCTCACAGAGTCTTATGCCGGGAAGTGGCCTTTTTGGCTGTCACCAAGACAGTGTATTGTTATCCCTGTTGGTCCGTCAGTAGATGACTATGCACACAAGGTAAGTTAACAACACATCTTTTTTGCTGTTTCCAAATGAAAGAAGCTTCAAAATGCAACCAGATTCAGTTAAAATTAGAGATGTATCTTACATCTTTGGGCATAGAGAATAGAAATATATCAAGCCACATGACAGCTGAATGCATAGGCTACTTAATCCACCAGATAAATATCATCTAGTACTCTTTAAAATTCCAAGATTTTAAGTAAAACATTGAAGTTAACCATCTATTGCGCAATGTCTATAAATGCAGAAATACTTTTACATGGGATTTGGATAGTATAAATATATAGCCTTCTTTTATTATCTGTGATCAGTGAACGCAACATATTTGGCTGACCTCAGTGACTGCAAATGGCAGTGATTGTTATAGTTTCAAAATAGAGAAAGCTCTTGGAAATGGTGCCAAGTGATTTCCATTTTTGTAATCCTCATTTTTTCTCAGTATGAACTCAAAATATTTGCTCAAGATATTTTATACAGTGCCTAAGTGGATGTAAGAAGGTTTATTTTGTAAGTGCTTCGTTATTTTAGGGGGGAAATGATGAGATCTAAAGTTGATAGTTCTATAGTAGAGTGCATAGTAAAGAGTCTAAATGTGAAAGAATTCTCATGTCATATTTGAGAGTTACAAATGTAGATGGGTGTCAATGAAAATAATCTTTTTTTTTTTCTTTAGTATAGTGTAATTTGATAGATAAAAATTATTCTCACCAAGCAGTGGCAGGAGAACACACATATAAAGGTATTAAAGTTTGCAAGCTTTTGGAGCCAGTGGCTCCTTCTTCTGACAGAAGGGTTGAAGGGGAAGGAAGAGTGCTGAAGGAAAAGGATTGGTGAAGTTTAGGAAAATCTGTGTGTGGGCATTGATTTTAACCACTGGGAAAGGTTGCAAATTTGTGCCAGAGCAGGATTTGAACCTGCATGTCCCGCTTACTAAGCAGATGCCCTGATCACTGCGCCACCCAGACACAGTGGTCAACGCAACTGTATGGGCTACCGTAGCATGCCTATAATCAGACCCAAATTCTCAACTTAGCCACACACTACTGGTGTAGTGCCCCTTGTACATTATCCTCATTACTGCAGTATTTCATCGATTCCCATAAGAGATTGAGCCTGGCGTGCACCTGCACGTAAGAGATTATTGGTCGTCTCGCCTTAATTATATATATGTGGTGTCTGAAAGAACAGGCACCACATATAAATAAAATATATTTAAAAATCAGTTGGTTTTCCATTGTTATTCAGTGTGTGCAGGTAAAGAGAAAGCAGAGAAGTTTCAATTTATGCTGTGATTTGATATTTGTTTTATTTTTTCAACATGAGGAAAGAAATTCACTATTTCTCGTGTAATGAAAAGTGGAAGTGTGATAACTTATTCATTCTTGTTATCATTGGTCTTCATTTTCACTGTTGTCATAGTCAAAGAGCAGCTCAATCATAGTTGTAGGAAATCTTTCCATTGTAAAGAGCTGCTTTGCATCAAACAGTGGAAGGCCTCTCAAATGCGCATACTCTTCAACAACTTCTGCCTTCATCAATATCGGAGTCCAAAGATCGAAATCTGCTCAACATCATCTGCACTTGACCAATATTGAATATTCATCTGCCCCAGTAGACCGCACCTGAAGGCAAAGTGAGTCCTTGCTACTTGTGAGCAATTATCGCCCAGCTCAGGGTCAAAGGCAGTTGAAGTCCCTTGATTTTTGTCTTTTATTTGCCATCATAATAAACAACTATAGATTGAATTGCATAAAGATGTTTATCATTAGTTGAAATGTTGAAAGGATCGTCGAAGCAAATGAGAACTTCCAGAGCTTGTTAACTTTCATAAAGCTGAGCTTGATGTGTGTAGTGAATCTTGACAATTTCACCTGATGTGCCATTGATGAGACTGGCAGTAACTGAAATGTTACCCTCCACATAACTCAGGTGCTGGCAGTGCCTTCCTGATACCAAATCCTCATCTGCACCAACTCCCTAAGTGCCCTTCATGCTGTTGATCATGTGTATCTAGCCAAGAAGTATCTTCAGTTGATTCACAATACCCTTTTCCACTTACATAGGCAGGGAAAGGATGTGTCATTCTGCTGGGTATTCAGGGTAATGAAGCAGCAGATGCAGCAGCTGAGGATACCTGTTTGGAAGTTACAGTTTCTGAATGTGCTGCCCCTGTCCATGTAGTTAGTTACCTTGCTATTGAGACACATCATCATGCTTTTGTGTAAAGTGGAGTGCTTAGGGTTGGGGAGCAATAAGCTGAGGCCCAGGAGACCAATAACATGACCATAGAATTCCTCATTCAGGCCACTGCAATGGGAGCAATAACTTATAATGCCTCTTCAACAGGGCACTGTCCTCTGACACATGAATTCCTCCTTCGGAAGGAAGACCTACAGGTATGAAATGCTTGTGATATACAGGTTTCTGTATGCCATGTTGTAACTGAAAGTGTTTTACACCAAGCCATGAGGCCCATAACCCTTTAACCAGTTGACCTTCCCTCTATTTTACGTGGTAATGAATCAGATGTGGTTCGTGTTTTAAACTTCTGTGTGATGTCTGGTCTTCTCAATAGCGTTGTTGGTAGAAGGGTTTAATGTGTTTCTAGGTGGTTGCTTCAGCATTTATTTTCTAATTGATTGTGCAAGCACAGTTCCTTTTTCCACTATTGTAGATATTGTGTGGTTATAGTGTATGTATTATATTTTGATGTTTTATGTGAAAGTGTGAGTGAGAGAGTCCCAAGATCACTGTAGATTCCATTTTAAAATGTATGTTCTGTTGCATGCTTCTAACAACCGATAACCACAGTTGTACTCTTTGAATTGACTACAGGCACTGATGATCTCGTCGCTGAGTGCCCTATACATACCACCACCACAACCACCACCTTGGGTGCCAACTAAAATACTGATTTCATCACATTCATTGGTTTGTTGTTTATGATGCTTTTACAGCACTGGCTTTCCTGTATCCTCTGACTTTTCAGAGTAAATATTGATGGGGCAAACTTTAAAAGCTTTTCCAGCCAGTTCTTCAAGCTCCTGCTGGTTCCATGCACTGCACTGTGCATTTGTTGGATGAATGTGAAGCAGCTGCTACTCACTCTCTGATGTCAAATCAATAAGTGCATGTAATAACTCAAGAGGATAGTTTTCTGCAACATTTACATAGGTAGCAACAGCAGTTCATGAAACATTTCAATTCTCTCTCAAATCACTAAACTTTTCTTAGTTATCATAATTTCGTTTGCACAGTTAAATCTTTTCCTGCAAAACTACACCTCACTGTAATCTATTTGGTGCCCCATTTGTCCATTTTCCCCTCCTTTGTTTGGCTATGAAAATTCAGACACGAATCCATAGTCTATTTTCCTTCAAATAACTCTTTAAGTTTTTCCTAATTATCCAGATATTTTTCAAGCAATTAAATATTTTTTTCTGCAGAACTAGATCTCACAATTGTCAGTTTGTTACCCCATTTGATATTTCTCACTCTTTGTTTGGCTGTGAAAATTTGGACAAAAATCTATTGTGCAGTTTATGGGGAGTCATGTTTTTGTTACACACAAACATTTGTTTTTTGTTACATACAAACATTTGACCGAAGAAAGACCAGGTTTTCTTTTGTCCAGCAAATAAGATGAAAGGCCAAGGGAAATACAATTATACAATGAATAAATAGAAATTTAGCAAGGACCGTCCAACTCGTTACGTCTTGCTTCCTGATTGCTCTCTCTCTCTCTCTCTCTCTCTCTCTCTCTCTCTCTCTCTCTCTCCACACCTCTTCACCTCTACTAAGTTTTCTTTCTTCAGTAAATATCACCATGTATGTGACTGCATCATCTTGTTGTTATATAGACAAGTGTTCTGGCCATTGTTAAAAATGGTCAAAATGTTTGTGCAAATTATATAACATTACAACGCATTCAGTCTGTTTAAATGTATCAAAGGAAAATTCAATCAGACTACTAATAAATTATAGAACAGAATTGGTGACCAGTAATTACTTTGAGGTGGTGAAGTGTAGAATACTTTTGATAGGCTTGTATAAAAATGTAAGTGACACACTGTGTAGCTTTGTGAACTAACGGTTCCTTCCTCGAGAAGGGTGAGATGGAGAAGGTTAAGAAAGAAGGCACTCAAGACCCCAGGGTGAGAGGTATCCACTTGTAGTGAGGACTAGGATGAAAGGAGAAGTGTCAGAGATGGTATGTTGGTAAGCACTGTTAAGTTTTACAAAATGTTATTGGAAATGACAATGGACATTGAAATGTATGGTCGCACATACCTTCCCTTCCTTGTTTTTTATGGTATCTTAATTAGGTTTGCGTCTGTTGACATATAGTACTGCCTCTTAGAGGCTTGTGCACTACATGTATTGTGATGCCTGTTCATTATGAATGTAAGTGTTACCTTTTTCTTATTATTGTCTAATGCTAATAACAGTACCACCAAAAAATTTATTGTATTTAGTTCTTATATGGATTTGGGGAAATGTTGCTGCCACATTAATCATATCCTTTTATTTAAAGGTGCAGAAAGAGATTTATAATTCAGGCTTCCTGTGTGATGTGGACGTAGATCCAGGTGATACAATGAATAAGAAAATAAGAAATGCACAATTGTCCCAGTATAATTTTATTATGGGTGAGTATACTTCTATTGAAACTAGAAGAAATTGTATTTGATTGTAACAGCGTATTCACATCCATTGTAAAGCTTTGTCTTCGAAAAATTGTGATTAACCGAAACCTTAGATACCACTTTGTAAACTGTCAACCAAACTGTGACCTGTCCACCTAACCTAGACTTTGGGCAGTGCTACAGATCTTTTTGTCACCACAAGTAATATTTCATATACCTAAAAACAAAGATGATGTGACTTACCAAATGAAAGTGCTGGCAGGTCGACAGACACACAAACGAACACAAACATACACACAAAATTCAAGCTTTCGCAACAAACTGTTGCCTCATCAGGAAAGAGGGAAGGAGAGGGAAAGACGAAAGGATGTGGGTTTTAAGGGAGAGGGTAAGGAGTCATTCCAGTCCCGGGAGCGGAAAGACTTACCTTATGGGGGAAAAAAGAACGGGTATACACTCGCACACACACACATATCCATCCACACATATACAGACACAAGCAGACATCACTGCTTGTGTCTGTATATGTGTGGATGGATATGTGTGTGTGTGCGCGAGTGTATACCCGTTCTTTTTTCCCCATAAGGTAAGTCTTTCCGCTCCCGGGACTGGAATGACTCCTTACCCTCTCCCTTAAAACCCACATCCTTTCGTCTTTCCCTCTCCTTCCCTCTTTCCTGATGAGGCAACAGTTTGTTGCGAAAGCTTGAATTTTGTGTGTATGTTTGTGTTCGTTTGTGTGTCTGTCAACCTGCCAGCACTTTCATTTGGTAAGTCACATCATCTTTGTTTTTAGGTATATTTTTCCTTCATGGAATGTTTCCTTCTATTATAACCAAGTAATATTTCATATTCACATTAGTTGGCTTAGCCAGTTCACAGTTAGCTTGTCACCTTTCATTGTAACTTACACTTTGGGCTACAATACTTACTTGTATCAGTCTGTCATCACAACATACATTCCAAAAAATAATATATGTACAAAAAAATTGTCAGTGTTCTGTTCTCTTTCTGTTTGCACGCATATGATGTCATGCGACACAATACATTACGTCACAGGATGAAGCCAGTGTCCGGTACCAAGGGATTCAGTTGGCCCAAAAATTGTACACTTTTTTCCCATAATGTGATATCATTAAAAAGGCAAAAATATGGAATGAAGACAAAAATTAACATGGCTACATGTAAATGGAAATATAATAGTTGTGCCATGGCTGTGATATTTAGTGAAAAGAGAGAAAACAAAACTTTTGGTTGACTTTTTACTGCATTCTCCCCCCCCCCCCCCCTACACACACACACACACACACACACACACACACACACACACACATTTTTTTTTTTTTTTTTTTTTTTTTTTCTCCTCCAGTGATTTTGTACTATTCATTTGTAGTATTCTTGCTCATCATTGTAGGCAGTGCTGTTATCAGGTGTACTGTTTCTGCATACCTCACAATGCAAAGTAAAAGTTGCAATACTGCTTTCCTACTTTCAAAATCCCGCAAAAGCTTTCCAAGGAATGCTAGTCTAGTAAGGTTTTCTGGTGAGCCTCTGTGAATTTTAGAAAACAGAAGAGAGCTACTATCTTAATGTGGATAATGATGTGTGCCTGAAACCTGCATATAACAGTGTGTAGGTATATGAAATGGAATGATCACGTAGTTTTTGTCATGTGTAAGGCATGTGGCAGAGTTCAGTTCATTGGCAGAATACTGGGAAAATGCAGTTGGTCCACAAAAGAGAATGCTTGCAGATCACTTACACATCCCACCTTTGAATATTGTTCAGGTGTGTGGTCTTCGTTCAGAGTCTCACTTTGGCATACACTACATTATTGTTGTATGAAATCACATATACATAATATAATGAATGACTTAATGTTGGTTAGAATTTGATATCCTATCAGTGTTACAGTAATTAGAGATAAAGTCAAATTCACTTCGGAAAGGATGGGGAAGTTAAATTTGTGCCTTATTAGAGAAACCATTTTGACATATCCTTTATTTTATTTTATTTTTTTATTATTATTATTATTATTATTTCAAACGTGTCAGCGAAATTAAGGGGAAAAAACTGGAAAATCTCGTTTTTTTGAATGAAATGGTTTGTTTACCGAGATGTCATGCATCATCGCTGGCCTGGTGTAGCTGAGTACATGCATTGCTTCCCTGCTTCCTCATTCCTCTTACTTCTCCCCTTCCTACCACTCCCCTCAGCTTGCAGTCAGTGCTGCCACCATTTCTTGCCACTACCCTAGCAGCTGCTGTCAATAAGTAGGGAGGTCTGAGGAGTGGTTTCTTTGGATCTGATCCGCAGAGATTGTTGACTCAGCAGATGTAGATGACAGGCATGTGTGCATGAGTTGTCCCTCATGATTGTGTGAATGCATGTGTGCATTCCAATTTCCTGATGAAGGCCATGGCCGAAAATTTAGTTCTCAGAATGTGGTTGTCTTTTCTACATACTTGTCTGCCGTTCAGCGATCATATTTACAGTGAGTTGCTACCTACCCTCAATATTATTGATTCTCAGAGTGTTTGGACAAGTTATTTGTTGCATGGATTGATCACCACAGTCTCTTTTAATCAACATGGTGTCTGTGGCTCATGAATAACTGGCCACACTAGTGGATTTTCAGGGTGGGCCAAAACCACAGGCGATTTCTGTGTGTATCTCTAATGGATCGGGCCTGCTGATCTGAAGCCCACTGTTTCCCACTAATCTGCAGGCCCTGCCCATCAGATTTAGTCTCACCATGGTGCTCCATGGCAGGCCAGAGGCCACAGGCTATAGATTTCAGGAATTGCGACTGTCTTGCCACAAGTACAGGGTGGCCCAAAAGTCCGGAAATACCCTCATAAAATTCAAATGGAGTAGCCAACAAGGAAACAGACTCCCTACACACGAGGAACGGGAAGGGGGAAACTTTATAGGCTATGCCACCAACATGGCGGCCATCTTGAAAGCTGCCATCTTGGATTCAACTCCAAAATTTCATATGGGAATATGGTCATGTAACATATCAAACAGATAGAGAATTTCACCAGAAAAACAATGCCGTTGTTATTTTAGATGTAGCTTTATTCATTCTCCAGTTATAGCCAGTTACATGTGGCAGTGGTGGGACGCTCGGCAGCATGTGTGTTATGTGCCGAAGAGGCATTACGCTGATGTTACACAGTCCCGAGAGATCACCAACAGTCATAGGAATGGCTGGATATGTTGTCCATTATGTTGGATTGTTAATTCTATCCTCCGAACCCAGTCCTGATGAACTTTGACCAACACATCTGGCTGAATTTGACCACACGCATCAACAATGCACTGCTTTAGATGATGCCAATCCCGTATTTTCACAGGATAAACCATTGCTTTGACATGACCCCAAAGATAAAAATCCAAAGGAGTCAAATCTGGTGAACGTGGAGGCCACTCCCTAGGACCAATCCACTTTTGAGGGAACTGCACATCCAGGTATGCTCACACATTGTTCCCATAATGTGGTGGGGCTCCATCACGATGGAAGAATTCCGGAAATGTTCCATCCTCCCTTAACAATGAGGGAAACACTTCTTCATCCAATAACCTCAGATAACCATTGATTAAAACGTTAGCATGAGTAAATGATACCTAACAGTTAAACACCTGTAACATATCAGGCATGGGATAGTCACTTTGCACAGTTTCAGACTCCATTTTATGACTTCTCAGTACGTAATACTCACGCTCCCGAGCGGCCCCCTGCTGCCGCAAGTAATTGGCTATAACCCAAGAATGAATAAAGCTATGTTTAAAATAACAACGGCATTGTTTTTCTGGTGAAATTCTCTGTCTGTTTGATATGTCACATGAGCACATTCCCGTTTGATATTTTGGAGTTGAATCCAAGATGGCGGCTTTCAAGATGGCCGCCATGTTGGTGGCATAGCCTATAAAGTTTCCCCCTTCCCTTTCCTCGTGTGTAGGGACTCTATTTCCTTGTTTGCTACTCCATTTGGATTTTATCAGGGTGTTTCCGGACTTTTGGACCACCCTGTACATTGTACCGTGCAGCATTGTATATATGTTTTATTTATTGTAGTGTATTTTGTCACTTCGAAAGTTTTTTATATATTAGAAAGTATGGACAATAAGAAGAAGAGAATTGTGGCAGTCACCGGCAGTTTGTACCCTAAGTGCTCTTATATTTCACGAAAGAAAAATCACACAATACCTGTAAAATAATAGGCTTAACACTGTGAGTAATAACACAATAAGAGTAACACAGTAGGACCAACATTTTATTGGCGGTCACCTGTTAGTTTACACAACTTTTCTCTGGCTTATACACTTCTTTCAAGAGGTCTACTTTTTTTGAGAGACCACTTCTAAAAACAGTGAAAGTATTATAAGTCTGCCTTGCGATGCCAAGGAAATGTAAATTTTTGTCGCCAAGTGTGTTTCATTGTATTGAAATAAAATAACATCAGTAGTCTTAAATAAACACATGTACCATTTTGTTTGCTTTCTGTATGTAAACACAGTTCAGCAGAAAAGACGTTGATGTTAGATTTTTGCTCACACGGGGGGGGGGGATACAGATGTCCTTACATATTTTTGAGATCTCAAAATGCTGGAACTTCTCTGGAAATCAGGGAAATATCAGGGAATTTAAATCAGAGAAACTTGTGGCCACCTTGCTAAAGCAATCGAGGAAAATGATGAAACCTAAATCAGGATTGCCTTAATTATGGTAATTTGAGCCCCACTTCTCACATTGCCTTGCCAACTGCACTGCCTCACTAATTGCCTAAAAAATTTAATTCAAAGATATTAAATCATTAGAATACTATCGTTGTGGTGAAATTTCTCAGTGAATTCCTGTGGTAGCACTATTGACAAGATTTGTGAGTGGCAGGGAAAGCTTATCAGGTATCAGTTCATTGAATGATGGCTTTAGCATACTAGACAATGTGTATTGAATAATCAAATAAAGGAAATCTAGAAGCCTATCTGAAACAGTGCTGCAGGATTACTGCAAACAAGAATTTATATCTTTCAGAAAATCAAGAAATACTGTATTCTGTAAATGCTCACAAATACAGTTCAGAGAAAGTGGGTGAGGGGAAAGGCTACCAAGACCACAATAATGAGTATTTAAGTAGTACTAGCTATCAATTACAGGGCAGTTAGTGAGGCTGACCAGGAGGATGAGTGAATGGATGTCAAATATGTTATTGAGGCAAGGAATGCTGAACTATGTGAAGGTCATGAACATGGATAAATGTTGTGGTCTCCAACCATTCACTTTAACTTTTCAGTGAAAACAGTCAATGCCTCCACTGTGTGATGGGTGGTCTCATTTACTCATTAATTATTTACATAGTGAAATTAAATACCTGTATATTGGTTACCACACATGTTCAAATGAATGGTGGATTTGTATTTCTTACAATTGTATAAAATCATGTATGTAAGTATCTAGTACAAAATATTCTGTTATTGCTAGTTGAAATTCTTGATTGATACAAACCCCATTTTATGAAAGACAAAGCACAATTTCTTATCAGAAGCACATCAAGTAAAAAGCCTACAGGGCAGTAAAGCAAGACACTGCTCACTGTGCCCTTAAACTACCTCCTCACACACCACTGCAGGGCATCTTTACAATAAGAATACTGTGTAAGGTGCATCCTTGTATCTCTTGTAGGGATGTCTTCAGACAGCTGTTAGAGTTGTAACCTCATGGACAATCATACAGGGTGTTTTTAAATGAATATCAGGGTTTTAATGCTTTATAATATTTATTATATTAAACATACAGTTATAAATTATATGTCAAATGAAAGAGCAACTCAAACAGTTTTACCAAGAACCTTACAAATGTTCAATGTGAGCATCATTTGTCACAAGGCACACACAAAGTCTATAGCCGAGTTCTTCCCAATTTCTTAATTCAGGGAGGTCTGCTGGTAGCAGAGGCACATACACACAACCCTTGATGAAGCCCCAAAGGAAAAAATTGCATGGCATTAGGTCGGGTGAACGTGGAGGCCAAGCAAAGCAAGCCCTGTCATTGGGCCCCTTGTGGCCTATCCAGCGCTTGGGTACAGTGAAGTTCAACCAGTCGGGTACTTTACTACGCCAGTGAGGTGGCGCACTGTCTTGCTCGAAAATGAAGTTCTCTGGCTCATCTTCCAACTGAGGGAAGAGCCATTGCTCTAGTGTGTCAAGGTAAGAAGTGCCAGTTACAGCAGGTTCACCAAAAAAGAAAGGCCCAGAAACTTTCCGCCAGGATACGACACAAAAACAGTCACTTTAGGGGAATCTCGTTGCATTTGTACCACCTCGTGAGGCTTTTCTGAGCCCCAGATGCGCACATTGTGAGTGTTAACATGTCCACTAAGGTGAAAGGTCAATTCATCACTGAAGACAACATGATGCAGAAAATCTTCGTCATCATGAAACAACATTTCGTTTGCAAAGTTGGCATGTAATTCATGGTGTGCCAGCTTTAGAGCCTGTAATAACTGTAAACGGTAAGGACATAGTTGTACACGTTTTCTTAAAACTTTCCAAACAGTTGACATGGGAACTTGTAATTAACGACTAGCCTTCCGGACTGATTTCTTTGGGCTATGAGTGAATGACTCTCTCACTCGCTCAACAGTCTCTTCACTAACTTTTGGTCGTCCTGTACTCTTTCCTTTACAAAGGCAGCCGGTATCTTCAAATTGATGATACCATCTACAAATGTTATCACTTGGAGGATCACAACCAAACTTCAGCCGGAACGCACGTTGTACAGTAACTACAGATTCGGTCTTTGCAAACTGCAAAACACAAAACACTTTCTGTTCACTAGTCGCCATATTCACTACTACCGCTGTCTAGTGGATTGCAGCGTAAACATTGCACGCTGTGCATTTGCACTGGTGCCAAACACAACTGTTTGAGTTGCTCTTTCATTTGACATATCATTTATAACTGCAAGTTTAATAATAAATATTATAAAGCATTAAAAACCCCGATATTCATTTATAAACACCCCGTATATTAAACCCAAATCTTTTCCCCATGGATAGCTGGGTGCAGTGACAGCAGCCACATAGTATAATTATCATCTCATGAAGTTTGTTGTTGGCTCTAACTACAGTAACTAGCAAACATATAACATGATTGGCGGGGGGGGGGGGGGGGGGGGGGCATGTTGTCATACTTTGTGTGAGCAAGATCGTTTGTTGTACAATCCAGTGGAACAGTGATATAAATTATCCCAGAGTAAAAGATCATCATTTGTAATGCACACTAACAGAACCAGAAAGTTAACATATGCGGACACTGAGGTCATGCTTGCCACATTATTATTCTAAAGTAACATCAGAAGCAGTGACTTATTGACTCTGTAGAATGAGATGCCTGTTCCACACTAGAAACTAGTCCTATGTAACCTCCATATGTGAACATAAACATCATATGTTGCTTGCGACACAAGCCTCACTGGAGAAGGAAGTGCCCGTGTTATGGCAGACAAAGACCTTTGCATGAGCACTTCTATTGTGGGGTAATTCACATCACTGTTCCATTTGACTGTATAACAAATGATCCCACTCACAAAAATTGTCTCCCACCATTTGGCAGCAGTACACTAATCAGTGTATTTTGTTACGATCTGAAGATGGCTTTTAGATATGCTGAGACTAGTAATCAATAAAATTATATTTGCAGTCATGACTATTGAGGATTTTTCTGAATCCACAGCTTTAACCCAGTAGACTGCATATCCCCAGAAATGACCGTGTCAGATAATAAAAAAATTCAGGAGGTGTGGTGCTCTAATCACTTTCTGGCCTTCAAGGTTCAGATTTTTCTTGGTTTACCTTATTCCAGTTTGGCAAATGCCAGACATTTACCTTGAAAAGGATGCTTTCAATTTCCTTCCCCCCATTGTTGTTGTGTTCAATTTTGTACTTAATCTCTCTTGACCTCAACATCAATGGAACATCAGACCCTAAACTTAATCACATATCTCCTTCTTAAACAGAAAAATATCAACATTCCCCATTATGCAATCGTAATGTGTTCCAGAAAGACTCAAAAAATCCAGCCCCAAAACCAGCTGACCTGAAGGGTCAAGTAATAACAGTAATATTCAAAAAAAGTAAAGATTTGTTTTACAGTTGAAATAAAATTCCATAATTAATTTGTATGTGTACAGGCACATTACTACCAGCTTGCTACACCTTGAAATCCCATACCACAGAACTGTAGCATGCCGTTAGAGAAGCCAAACAAAAATGGCCCAGTCCATTGATAAAGTGGAAATTGTTCGAGGGTGGTCATAAAGTTTTATTCTATAATCCTGAAAAAAGAAGAGTCGTGTTTGTTTGTGTATGTACAATGTATGATCAAAAGTAATGGGAATTTTCATTTTTCTTAGATAATCTTCATTTATTAATCAACATCAACTTTATCCTCTACAAAGTAATCCTCCTCAGATATTATACAGTTGTGCCAACACTTTCTCCAATCTTGGAACCACTTCTGGAACTCACTTTTCGTTATTGTGTTCAGCTCCTTCAGTGATTCTGTTAGTTCGTCAATGGTAGCACTTAAAAGCATGTGTAACCTTTGCAACTATCAACAATAAGTTAGATATTCAAAACAGTTGAAAATGCAAATATACATCAGGAATGTGTGTACCAATCAGGTAAAAACATATTTTTTGAAATTAGGTGTATAAAGCCTACAAAATGAAAAAAATCATGTTACTTTTTGGTCACATCTTGCATAACTGCAGTCCTCATATCCACTGAAATCCCTGCGCTGCAGTATTGTATGAAACCCCTAGAAAAGGCAAAACAATCCTGCAGCCTATCTCATCTGTATGGTGGCCTGCACCATTTTGTTTTGACTCTTCTAGCAGTGTGCTATAATGCTGTAGTGCAGGAATTTTAGGGGATAGGAAGTCACACATGGAAACAAACAAAAGATTAACTATATAAATCTCCCACCCCAAACTGATAATTAAAACTTCATGACAACCCTTATGCTGCAGACTGTTTTCCTCTCTTCTCCCCAGAAACTGTGACTTGTTTGTATTAATTCCTTTTTTGCTTCAATTAATAGATGTAGACTGAGGTGACAAAAGTCATGGGATAGCAATATGCACATATATAGATGGCTGTAGTATCACATACATGAGGTATAGAAGGGCAGTGCATTAGTGGAGCTGTCATTTGTATTAAGGTGATTCAGGTGAAAAGGTTTCTCACTTGATTATGGGCACATTACAAGAATTAATAGACCAAAACAAATGCTAGTTGGAGCCAGATGCATGGGACATTCCATTTTCAATGGTAGGGGAATTCAGTATTCTGAGATACACAGTGTCTAGCTTGTGCCAAGAATATCACAATTTTAGGCATTATCTTTCACTACAGACAACGCAGTGGCCATTGGCCTTCAGTTAACAACTGAAAACAGTGGCGTTTGGCCAAGTTTTGACGTTAATGGGCTACGGCAGCAGATTGCCGACGTGAGTGCCTTTGCTAACTTCACATCATTCCCTGAAGTGCCTTTCCTGGGCTTGTGACCATATCAGAACCTAGATGACTGGAAAATCATGCCCTGGTCAGCTGAGTGCTGATTTCCATTGGTAAGACCTGATGATAAGATTTGAGTGTGATGCAGACCCCACAAAGCCGTGGACACCAGTTGTAAGCAAGGCACTGTGCAAGTGGGTGGTGGCTCCATAATGGTGTGGCCTGTGTGTATATGGAATGGACTGGGTACTCTGATCCAGCTGAACTGATAATTGATTTGAAATGGTTATGTTCAGCTACTTGGAGACCATTTATCCATTCATGTTCCCAAACAACAATTGGATTTTTATGGATGACAATGCACCCTATCACCAGGCCAAAATCATTCGCTGTTGATTTGAAGAATATTCTAGTTATTTATAGTGAATATTTTGGCCACCTAAATAGTCCGACATGAATCCCTTCAAAGATTGATGGGATATAATCTAGAGGTCATTTGTGTACAAACTCCTGCACTGGCAACACTTTCGCAGTTATGGATGGCTGTAAAGCCAGCATGGCTCAGTATTCCTGGAGGGGCTTCCAGCAACTTGTTGAGTACATGCCACATTCCGTTGACGAACTACGTTGAGGAAGAGGTGGTCTGACACAATATTAGAAGGTGGCCCATGACTTTCATCTCCTTAGTGTGTACCTGTTACAGCTACAATTTACAGTGGGGATTATAACACTGTGATAGGTCTTTTCAGGTTTCTACTTTTCAGTGTGTCAATATTCCTACAGATAATGTTGAATCTGGTTACACAGGAAAAAAATTCAGTTTGTGGTATTTACTGTAGGATAAAATTTAGAAAAAATAATTTTACGTAAGTACATTAGTGAGCATTTGAGCTACTTATTTAAATGTGTTTCATGATCTATCTATATGCCGAATAAATGCACAAAGTGTGGGAACAAAATTAAATTTTGCATTGTTAGCGCAGCATCATATGCAGTAAATTTGAGAGAGGAGAGACACACAGTGAAGCCTTATACTCACCACTCTCATCTGAAGTGTCCTTTCTGCCATTCTTCCCTTCACATAAATTTATACCTTTTGCTGTGTACTGTGTATGTTCTCTGTCTCTAATTTTGCACTTATGCACTAGTGATGCGTTTGGCTAAATGTTTTCTTAGAGAGGAGCTATTTTTTACTGCTCCTTGTGTGGTATTTATCTGTTGATTCATCATCAGACAATTAAAAAAAACTACTCCCAGCTGTATTTTGTGAACTTATTATAAAACTTTGGTGCATAAAAGTCTTTCTGAATAGTGTGTGTGTGTGTGTGTGTGTGTGTGTGTGTGTGTGTGTGTTGTAATTTCCAGTATCCAAGGATAAAAAAATATCCCAACTGAGAAAATTGTGGAAAAAATGACAGTTTTCAGAATTAAATAAGCTCTTTTGAGTTGACATGCTATCCGTTGGCGAACTGATCAACTTGTAGAAATTACGTAAGCGCATTCATATGGCTACTAAAGTACCAACCATCCAAAATTTTGTCCACTGGATATCATGGGAACCAATGACCTTTAACAAAATAAGATAGGGCCACGTAATCAACTTAACATAATCCAAAATATTATAAAACAAAATAAAAGTAATTGTTTATGTAAAGATACGAGTGTCATTCAATAATTAAAGAGACAAATTAGTCTGGGGAAAAAATTGTTAGTAGGGAAAGTTTGGTACTTTTATGGCTTACAGTTTGCATCACTGGGATGAGCCCTGATCAGCTGATGCATCAACATTGTTTTGTTATAACCTCAAAAATACATTTCAAGATGGTGAGTCCACTTGAAACGTCCATTCTGTTATTCTGTTTTTACTTGCTGAAGGCGAGAAACCAGTGAATATATACTGTAGAATGTGTTAAGTTTATGGTGAAGGTTGTATGAATCATGCTAATTTTTACAAGTGGGTAGAGCAGTTCAAAAATGATCACGACTCAGTGACTGACGGACACCATTCTGGCCGACTAGTTGCAGTTTCGACTCCCTCACTTGACAGTCAAATTGATCATATTATTTGTGTCGACCGCAGTGTGACTGTAAAAATGATAGTTGATGAAGTCCAAGTTAGTACTGGTACAGTTGATAACATTATCTGTAACAAGCTGAAGTACCGTGAAACATGTGCAAGATGAGTTCTAAAGGAGTTGGCATGGCAACACAAGGAAACAAGGTTGAGAGTGTGCACAGAGCTAAAGGAACATTATTAAAGAGAAGGTGAGCACTTCCTCAACAAAATTTTAGCTTATGATGAAACTTGGGTTCACTATTGTGATCCAGAATCAAGAAGACAAACCATGGAGTGGAAGCACACCAACTCACCTGTCAAGAAAAAATTCAAAAACCAAGCATTAGCAGGAAAAGTCATGTTGGTGGTGATTTTTGATGCTGAAGGTCCAGTTTTTTTAAAAAAATCTCGGATTTGCTTTTAAACAAGGTGAAGCCAGCCATGAGAGAGAGACGACGTTGATCTCAGAGGACAGGTGTGACTCTCCAGCAAGACAACGCACATCCTCTTATTGCTCAACTAACCCGTGAAACCATTGACAAAATGGGCTGGGAAATACTACCTCATCCCCCTGACAGTCCTGATTTAGCACCTAGTGGTTTCCATTTGTTTGGTACACTAAAGGAGGCATTATGTGTAGAGGTTCCAGGAGAACGAGGACATGAAAAAGTTTGTGGGAAATTGGTTCAAACATCAAGATAAAGAGTTCTTTGCAGCCAGAATAAAAAAGCTTGTAGCCCATTGGAGCAAGTGCATAAATGTTTAAGGGGATTATTTTGAAAAGTAGAAAAAGTATTATTTTGTAAAAATAAACACCTTTTCCTCCAGACCAATTTGTGTCTTTAATTATTGAATGACCCTAGTAAATTTTTAATATAACATGTTTTTAAGTTGGACTAAAAAATATACGTGAATTTCTCCTAGCCCCATACACATTCCTAACACCCATACAGACAGTTATTAAAACTTCACAAGCTCAAATTTTCAAGGCTATGACAATACGTGTAAGGTTTATAATGAAAAATGTGTGTGCGTGCAGTACATAATTGATGCATGTATAGTTCATCTCCTAGCTATTGTCTGTTGTATGTGCTCCTTGTTTTTTGGTTATAAATCTTACTAACACTGCCATAGGGCTTTAAAAATTCACTAGCGTAAATTTTCAAAACTGTATGTATGGGACTAGGAAACTGTATGAGGCGAGGAGAAATTAAATTTCTACTTTTTAGACTGATTTAAAAAATATTATCCCTGGTTAGCATACCACCTGCAATGCATTTGAAACTGCCCACACAGCACAATGATCCTGCAGGACAGTCAAGATGTTAGGCATTGCCAATCGTTTTCAACCCTCCTAGCCCCACTCCTACCGAACAGACAAGAAAGCAGATTACTATTGCCTTGTGATCCAGTTCTGAATTAAAATTTTTAGTTTCTAGTTCATCGGGGAGTTAATAAATCAGTTGCAAAATTTTACCATACAGATAGGCAGACAAAAAAGTGACCAAATGAAAACATGTTAAAGTTTGTGTTTCATTGAAACACTTTTATCGTGGATCAGTTTCAGGTAATTAACTCATGTAATTTCTTTCATTAAAATGTAGAATACTAACTAAATCATGTAATTTACTGATGGAGTGTTCTATGAACACAATGTGAAGAACCTGAATGTGAACTGCAGAGTAATCATGTAGATGTCACAATAATGCTGCTGGTATCAATAGCAGCTGTTTTCTTGTATTTTCGTGCACCTTGTTTTGTTATTCGTGCTACCGTTGTTGTTATTATTATTTTACTTTTAGTTATGCAGTTAGTAGAGGCCTGGGGTGTGACCGCTGTTATTGCAGAGGAAACTGCTATGTGAAGGTCATCAAGTAACGCCACCTCTTTTGCCAAGACGTGGGTTGTAAGTGGTGGTGGTGACTGGAATCAAGTGACTGACAACTAGTAAGACATCGCTGGTTGAATTAGACTTCTGTTCGTGTTAGGTACAGAGGTGCGGTCGCTGCTGTAGGGAAGGCTGCCGACCCTAGGATGATGTAGTGAGTCACAGAGTTCGGTGAACCAAAGTCAGCAGGTATGCCTGAGTAGCGGTGCGTGCCGCAGCTGATGTTTGATTACATCACCCAGGCTGCTGGCCCTTTTTCAGCATAGAATGCTATGCAGGGAAGGAGCATACTCAAACCATAGCTCCAAGCATGATCTACTTCAAAGGCTTGTGTCCACCCTCAGTGGTGATCAGCATTTCAGGAATGAATGTGCAGTGACAGAGATGCTGGGTTGCCTCCATCCTGAGCTTGAGCAGGTGTCTCTTTAGAGAGTGGTTGCCAGCAGGAAGTTGTCTTCCAGAGGGAGACCCAGTAGTGCGAAGGCAGTAATTCATCTGCCTGCAATCCCTATCACAGGTGCTGCTACTGGAGGCGGAGTCCATTGTTGACAGCTGGTTACCCCATCAAGCACAGCAGTAGTCTCTAATCGAAGCCAGCAAATGGAAATTGTGGTGGTTGGCATCACTTACACACTGCGGTAGGGTTATGTACAGAGAAAACTGGTGTGCAACTGAGGACAACAGAGTACGTCTGAGACTGAGTGCCTTATTTGGGGGATATTTGTAAGACTCTACTGGTCAGCACATCTCCTGCAGCAGCACTCATCTCTGGAAGAGATAACAGGTCACAGTAGCTGGGCATCGCCATTGGGTACATGAAATGTATTCACAATTTCCAATACGGACAATCATCATCTGTATAATGGAATGACGACAATGAAAATTTGTGCCGGACCAGGACTTGAACCTGGATATCCCATTTACTGCGAGCGGTTGCCTTACCATAAGGCTATCAGAGCACGACTCACCGCCAGACACAAACTTCCATATATTGTCAGCCATGTGTCTACAACCTATTCATTATCTATATTTCCAAACAGGCAAGACATTTTACTTGAAAGTCACTTGTCCGGTTTTGGTGGATAAATATGATATTGCAGTACCTGTATTATCCAAATTACGGTGCTATGTTCCTTTGGATTTTGTAATCTCCCCCCTCCTTCCTGATTCCATCTACATATTAAACAATGTCCAGTTCAAGTAATTAATAAGCAAAGTCTTTTGTGAAGATTTGAGAGGAGCAAACTTTCAAGTTTACTTAGCTTTTCATGTTGAGATGGCTCCAGTTCTTTTTGTCTAGGGGTCTGATTCTTGAAACTGGAAATCTCACATCAGGTCCTCATGGTTGGTTTGAACTGAATAAATTTGATGATTGTTGTTATAGCATTATCTACGTAAATTGATTTTTCAAATTTTAGTATGTCATACAGTATTGTGACTTTTCACGTTAACAAAACCGAAATTAAATTGTTCGCACAAAAAGATGTCTGATCACATCAGAGGCATGCTTACGTCTCACATATTCTGCGGAAATAACACTATTCCAAAGGGTTTATAATTTTTCTTAACAAATGAATTTCTACTAGTATCCGTACATTATTAGTTTCAATTATTATTTCGTAAATGAACCCAGAAGTAAAACACAGTAAACAGTACAGAATTACATAATTAATAATAGAAATTTTAAGTGTGCCAGTAATTCACAATTTCAAATGTTTCTACTGGACATTCAGAACTAGTACTTATCGATTATAACATCAAAACTAAAATATTTTATAAAGTAATTCCTTTTCCAAAATTTGAAAACTAATACTGTTATCGACAATTACTGTTGAGGAAAAGTAATGCTAAAGGATGATGTCCTGTTACAACTTTTATGCATGTCCAAAGGAAAATTGCATCGTAATTTTGGAATAACATAGGCAGTGTAATATTGTATCTCCATTGGATGGCAATAAGTTCATTTCTGCTCTTCTTGTTTCTGTCAGAAGTGCTGGCTGGCTTCTTCTGCTTCACCAGCTTTCTGAATGAGCACTCTTGCACTCTGAATATGTCCTCTTACTTCATAGTGCGTGGTCACACAGGGACAGCACCTATCTCCGTATGACATTGTTACACTACATTGATGCCAGACAATTCAGTGCCCCTGACTAGAGCATGTTGCAACAGTTCATTTACTTATTTTCCTTCATAGAATTAACTAAAAGAAGCAAATGTTTTATGCACATTTACCGTCTGAAGATCAACATGGCGGCTAGTGCCATAAAAGAAATGTGTAAAATATTGATTTTTGCATGAAAATAGAGGAAAATGTGAAAGAAATGATTGTTTTAATTAAAGGCAGTGCCATAATGGAAGACACACTCATATTACACAGTAATGTGTGATTCTGTAACTAATGCAAACATATATTTGTTCTTTCCAGTGGTTGGTGAAAAAGAGAAGACATCAGGAACTGTGAATGTTCGCACCAGAGACAATATTGTACATGGAGAATTTTCTGTACCAACAGTAATTGAAAAATTCTGCAAACTGAAACAGGACAGGACCCTAAAGAGTGAAGAAAATTTCTGAGAAGAGTAAGGAACCTCTTCCATCAGTATTGATAAAGACATTATAAAGTAAGTAATATAATCAATATTCTTCAAGACTCATTAGCGGTGATTATTATTAACAATAATATATGATCAAGTAGCAGTAACATTTAACAGCTTATTTAAGCTTTGTTTTCATAAGAAAAAAATTTTGGAATTAACCTTTGGTTCTGAACTGTTACTCCCATTTGACAGGCACACATACAGCGAGTAAGTTATAAAGATAAGCATTTTGCATTATATTTTAAAAAGTGTCACATAGAACAGACTTCTGGCTTTATATAATATCTTCAGCAAAAGAACTTATTGATTCATTCCAACACCATCCTGTAGATTTTTGCAGGTACCATGAAGTGAAGCTATGAAGTTTATCCTGCTAAATGTACAGTGTGTATGTAGCAGCTACTTAAACTTGAACGATTAGTACAAAACAGGCAACTATTTTCCTTTTTTGAACATGCAAAACTAAAAAGTAATTGCTCTCATTTTTGTCAAGTTTTCTGTTATACAATCTCAACTTAACATTATTGTGACACAATAATCTGATCCAATAATTAACAGTATATGTACACAAAAGTCTAGCAGTGTTAAAGAGCTTGACTCTTCACATAAAGGTGAAAACAAATTTCACTGTGATATGTTGTGCATTCTGAACACAATGAGCTAGATTATTGTGTAACTTTTTAAGATTCTCACGTTCACTATGTGTAATCAAGATGTGTTTAGGCTGATACATTGATGAAAAATCATATTTTTTACAGATTACATTGGAAGAACATAATGTGTGCATACATGTATAGGATTGTATTGTGAATTACTAGGCCCTTTGATAGCTTCACTGACAGATCATAAAAATTCTGGATACTTTTCGTGCATTTATTGTGTCATATTTTTGAACACTGTGAAACTAAGACTCCTTTTGCTTGCTTCTTTCTAGCAGGTGGTACTCATCTTGTGAACTGACTGCCAGCCACTAAATGAAGATGTGACTGCCACCAGTATTCATTTTATTGTATTTAAAATATGATCTTCTATCTCCGCCCAAATGCCTAATTTATTTTGTTTTTGTATTTAAACAGTAAGAATATACAATAAATTGGATACTGAAGAGCTTTATTTTGTCTTAGTCTGCTTTCTTCATTGAAAATCCATTAATTAAGAGAAATTATTATTGATTCATATAAACCCAGGATCACCAAATGTCGTGAAATTACAATTTATTTAAACACACAACATAACAGTTAATTACAATAAGTAATCGTAAGATTGCTAAGAATGTCTAATCTATCCTGTGTACCACAGGGCTCAATCCTTGGACCCTTTCTCTTCCTTATATATATTAATGACATTGCACAACCCATTGACTCCAATATTGTAAGCAATGCAGATGACACATCAATCTTATTCTATCGGAGGGAATCAAATGAGTTAGAATCACATGCTACTAGTGGTGTAACAGAAGTAACAAAATACTTTAATGATCATGGACTCGAGGTGAATGTCACCAAATCTCAACTACTGACATTTAAAACAGGCAGTTCTCACCACAACAATATGAATAGTGTGTGTAATATCTCTGCAACAGAAAATGGTAACTGTAAATTCCTGGGTATGTTGATGAAAATTTGCGGTGGACATACCACATTAATTTCGTATGCGGAAAAGTCAGTAGTGCCATATATCTCCTCAGCCAGCTTGCAAAGATAGTTCCTAGCAAAGCACTGAAATTAGTATATTATGGAACACTTTACCCCTTTCTCAATTACGGAATTGAACTATGAGGCTGTGCAGCTGATGTACATTTAAAAACAATACTACAACTACAGGAAAGAGCAATAAGACATGTACATGGGATGGGACATAGAGATTCATGACATGAAGTGTTTGTGCAGCACAGAAGCTATCAAGTGCAGTGATGTACAGGATCACAACACTGGAACAAAGTGTCACTGTTTCCGTAACAGAACAACATTAAAAATGACTGATAGAAGTCCATATATCAGTGGTTTGATTTGGTATAACAAGCTACCAAACACTCTAAGAACGTACACGGGAAATGTTTTTAAAACAAAATTAAAATCTTTTCTATTAGAAAAATGTTTATATTCTTTCGACGAATTTTAAGATAGTGATTGTAACAGCTGTAATGTGATAAATGTAAAAAATAGACATAAGAAGCAACAGCTACAGAATATGGTGTATTTTAGAAGTGTAAATATAACCGTAGTATTAAGTCTGACATTTGTAAAAGCCATCATTACGATGGCTCCACGCAAAGAAAATGTAAATAAATAAATAATCATAATTGGATGGATAAAAAATCTACTCGATGAATAGCAGAAGGAGAAGAATAAAATATATAGAAGTGTGCAAGCTTGGAGTGCTAGTGACTTCTGTGACAGAAAGGTTGAAGGGGAAGGAAGAGGGAAGGAGGGAAAAGACTGGTGAGGCTTAGCAAATGGAGAGAGCTACAGAAAACTCACCCAGAAGTTAGTCTCTGGGGAGTCTTAAGGGGTGGGATGAGAAGGAAATACTGGTTTTTGGTGCCTGCACTGGACGGGAGTTGAAAACCTGAGAGCTTAAAGATGGAAGATAGGATAATTACCAAGACAGAGATTACTGAGAAAACATTGCAAGAGTCTATAATAGTGGAAAGCTAGGTGCATTATACACTCCTGGAAATAGAAAAAAGAACACATTGACACCGGTGTGTCAGACCCACCATACTTGCTCCGGACACTGCGAGAGGGCTGTACAAGCAATGATCACACGCACGGCACAGCGGACACACCAGGAACCGAACCGCGGTGTTGGCCGTCAAATGGCGCTAGCTGCGCAGCATTTGTGCACCGCCGCCGTCAGTGTCAGCCAGTTTGCCGTGGCATACGGAGCTCCATCGCAGTCTTTAACACTGGTAGCATGCCGCGACAGCATGGACGTGAACCGTATGTGCAGTTGACGGACTTTGAGCGAGGGCGTATAGTGGGCATGCGGGAGGCCGGGTGGAAGTACCGCCGAATTGCTCAACACGTGGGGCGTGAGGTCTCCACAGTACATCTATGTTGTCGCCAGTGGTCGGCGGAAGGTGCACGTGCCCGTCGACCTGGGACCGGACCGCAGCGACGCACGGATGCACACCAAGACCGTAGGATCCTACGCAGTGCCGTAGGGGACCGCACCGCCACTTCCCAGCAAATTAGGGACACTGTTGCTCCTGGGGTATCGGCGAGGACCATCCGCAACCGTCTCCATGAAGCTGGGCTACGGTCCCGCACACCGTTAGGCCGTCTTCCGCTCACGCCCCAACATCGTACAGCCCGCCTCCAGTGGTGTCGCGACAGGCGTGAATGGAGGGACGAATGGAGACGTGTCGTCTTCAGCGATGAGAGTCGCTTCTGCCTTGGTGCCAATGATGGTCGTATGCGTGTTTGGCGCCGTGCAGGTGAGCGCCACAATCAGGACTGCATACGACCGAGGCACACAGGGCCAACACCCGGCATCATGGTGTGGGGAGCGATCTCCTACACTGGCCGTACACCACTGGTGATTGTCGAGGGTACACTGAATAGTGCACGGTACATCCAAACCGTCATCGAACCCATCGTTCTACCATTCCTAGACCGGCAAGGGAACTTGCTGTTCCAACAGGACAATGCACGTCCGCATGTATCCCGTGCCACCCAACGTGCTCTAGAAGGTGTAAGTCAACTACCCTGGCCAGCAAGATCTCCGGATCTGTCCCCCATTGAGCATGTTTGGGACTGGATGAAGTGTTGTCTCACGCGGTCTGCACGTCCAGCACGAACGCTGGTCCAACTGAGGCGCCAGGTGGAAATGGCATGGCAAGCCGTTCCACAGGACTACATCCAGCATCTCTACGATTGTCTCCATGGGAGAATAGCAGCCTGCATTGCTGCGAAAGGTGGATATACACTGTACTAGTGCCGACATTGTGCATGCTCTGTTGCCTGTGTCTATGTGCCTGTGGTTCTGTCAGTGTGATCATGTGATGTATCTGACCCCAGGAATGTGTCAATAAAGTTTCCCCTTCCTGGGACAATGAATTCACGGTGTTCTTATTTCAATTTCCAGGAGTGTATGTGGTAGACGGGGGGGGGGGGGGGGGGGGGGGTCATAGACAGGGCAGAATAAAAGATGTATAAAAATAAAAGAGAGCAAAGAAATAGAATAGGTACTGAAAAGAAATGCTGAGACCATAAAAGTTAACATAAATTTAGGCCAGGTGGGTGTTAGGAACTGAGCACATGATGTAATGTTAGTTCCCACCGGCAGATTTGTGAGGCTCTGTTGTCATGAGGGACAATCCAAATGGCACAGATTGTGAAACACACACCTATGTCATGGCTGTCATGTTGTAGAGCAGGGTCTCCAAACATTTTAACCTAAGGGCCACACTGGCTCTTCCACAAAGTCCCAAGGGCCAAGACCTAGCTATAGTCTATCTAAGTTTTCTTGGGGCCTGATGCCCTAATACTGCTCAGATTTCCTCCATACAATTCAGAAGTTTTCGTGACACGACTGCTTCCAGTCATTATGAGCTGATACTGTGTGGCACTGCAGTAGTAATTCCGCAGTGAGCTACTTATTGTTTGACCTTGAGCAGTGGCCTTAATTTCATTTCATATACATTGCTAACAATAAATACCACTTGTGAAGGTCATTGTAACATCTTCCACGAAACCTTGTTACTTCTATGTGTCATTAACACAGCAAATAGTCAGAAAGTAGCGTGAGCTGCAAATGGCATGAGCACTGTGGAATTCCGTCCCACCACAACTTTCCTCACCATGTGGCAGCAATAGTGGTGTCTTTGTTCCCTATGGTCTCTCTTGGCATGGCTCAAGAAAAGTTGGACAGACTATAGTTCATTGCACCACAATTTTGTAATGTTGAATTACACACAAATTTTCATTTCAGGACTAGACGGTGGTTGCAATATCTTATGCCAGGTCATTTCATAACCGTGGTGATAGGTGATGCACATGCTGTGCTTTACATATTGTTGTGACTGCTTCTAACAATGCTAAATTTATAGTAGTGATGTCTTCTGGAAAGTAGAGAACTGCATTAGGACAGCACCATCTTGTGGGTAATAGCAATGTGTGTGATCTGAAAAGCACAATATAGTAGACTAGTGGATTTTGTGACTACAGTTTCTTATTGAAGATAGTGTGTTTAACAGTGAGTGTTTAATTTAATTTAAAATAGCCTTAAAGATAAATCCAGTGCAATTCTTCTCAGAACCCTTGCTCTTTATACTATTAATTGGCTTCATTTTGATTTGCAGTTATGTCCTTTTGTGTGGGTTTGTGTAAATATGGAAAAGAAACAGAAGACAGACAATGGTGCAGAAATTTTGAAGAGCATTGGGGACATCAAAATTTCTTGATTGATTCGAGTAATAAAGTAATGCCTATAATGTGCAATGAAACAGTACCAGTTCTCAAAGAACACAATATAAAACATCATTATGACACTAAACATTCTTAAAGGTAGTCCAGATTTACCAGAAGCTAACAGTTAAAAATATATGCGTGTTTGAAATGGTGTTTTGAAATCTTGACAAATGTCATAATTAATTTCAAAGATCAGCAAATGATGATTAAGAAAGTAAATGTTGAACAAGAAGCAGCAGCTCATGCTGGTTTCCGCGTGGTAGACGCAAATTAATAAAGGACTGCATGACTCAATAATTGAAATGTGTTCACAAAAAGTTAATTTATTTAAAAACATCAGTTTTTCAGCAAACACAGTGGCTCAAAGTGTACATGATATTGCTGAAAATATAATAACTCAATTGTCTGAGAAAACTCAACATTTACAGTAGTTCTCTTGGCTCTGAATGAGTCAACAGGTGTTTCAGACACTGCACAGGTGTTAATTTTTATTTGAGGGGTAAACAAAAATTATGAAAAGCTGCTTAACATTCATAACATTCACATAATGGCTTTGTGAGAAGGAATTTTTAAAGGATTAAAAATGCTGTTCAGAAAAAGACCTTCAGTGGAAAAACTTAATGTGTACCACAACTGTTGGTGGCATGAAAAAATTAAGGAGTTGCTGCTCTCACATCAAAGGCAGTAGAAATTTGACTCTGGATCAAAACCGTTAATCATACATCGCATCATTCATCAACAGTTTTTCGCAGAAAATGCATAGAAATGTCAGAAGTCTTAAAGCTAGTCATGTTAGCCATTAATTATATAATGAGGCTGTAAACAACCAATTATTGACAAAATTATTTAACTGGATATTTATTAATTATATAATATCACATACTTGTAGTCATTGCCAATTCCACAAGTTTATTAATGAAAATGACTCATCATACTATACGAGGTGCATTCAAGTTCTAGGGCCTCCGATTTTTTTTCTCCGGACTGGAAAGAGATAGAAACATGCGCATTGTTTTAAAATGAGGCCGCGTTCATTGTCAATACGTCCCAGAGATGGCAGCACCGTACGACAGATGGAATTTTACCGCCAGCGGCGAGAATCAGAACTGTTTTAAATACTTAAAATGGCGACGTTTTCCTTACTTGAACAGCGCGCAATCATTCGTTTCCTGAATTTCCATGATGTGAAACCAATTGAAATTCATCGACAGTTGAAGGAGACGTGGTGATGGAGTTATGGATGTGTCGAAAGTGCGTTCGTGGGTGCGACAGTTTAATGAAGGCAGAACATCGTGTGACAACAAACCGAAACAACCTCGGGCTCGCACAAGCCAGTCTGACGACATGATCGAGAAAGTGGAGAGAATTGTTTTGGGGGATCGCCGAATGACTGTTGAACAGATCGCCTCCAGAGTTGGCATTTCTGTGGGTTCTGTGCACACAATCCTGCATGACGACCTGAAAATGTGAAAAGTGTCATCCAGGTGGGTGCCACAAATGCTGACGGACGACCACACGGCTGCCCGTGTGGCATGTTGCCAAGCAATGTTGACGCGCAATGACAGCATGAATGGGAGTTTCTTTTCGTCGGTTGTGACAATGGATGAGACGTGGATGCCATTTTTCAATCCAGAAATAAAGCGCCAGTCAGCTCAATAGAAGCACACAGATTCACCGCCACCAAAAAAATTTCGGGTAACCACCAGTGCCGAAAAAATGATGGTGTCCATGTTCTGGGACAGCGAGGGCGTAATCCTTACCCATTGCGTTCCAAAGGGCACTACGGTAACAGGTGCATCCTACGAAAATGTTTTGAAGAACAAATTCCTTCCTGCACTGCAACAAAAACGTCTGGGAAGGGCTGCGCGTGTGCTGTTTCACCAAGACATCGCACCCGCACATCAAGCTAACGTTACGCAACAGTTTCTTCGTGATAACAACTTTGAAGTGATTCCTCATGCTCCCTACTCACCTGACCTGGCTCCTAGTGACTTTTGGCTTTTTTCCAACAATGAAAGACACTCTCCGTGGCCGCACATTCACCAGCCGTGCTGCTATTGCCTCAGCGATTTTCCAGTGGTCAAAACAGACTCCTAAAGAAGCCTTCGCCGCTGCCATGGAATCATGGCGTCAGCGTTGTGAAAAATGTGTACATCTGCAGGGCAATTACGTCGAGAAGTAACGCCAGTTTCATCGATTTAGGGTGAGTAGTTAATTAGAAAAAAAAATCGGAGGCCTTAGAACTTGAATCACCTTGTACAGCATTGCACTGATGTAGATGTGGAAAACATCTTATCTCCAAAAGATAATCAAAATATTCTTGAATGATAGGCATCATCTTCTGGCTGAGTTACAAAACAGTGAGTTGTTACGAAAGTTGTTATCTTTTACAGATTCAACTAAACATATGAATGACCTAAATTTAAAGTTATAAGGATAAAACTAGCTACTGTGTGATCTGTACACTGACATTAAATTCTTTTGACAAAAAAACGTTATGTTTCAATCTCAAATGGAAAAAAAAGTTTTCACAAATTTTAATACATGCCAAGCATTAAGCTGGCAATCAGTGATTCCATTTCCAGTAGATTCCGTAATTGAAATTTTAAGTGCTTTGAAAATAAATTTTAATCTCATTTTTCAGATTTTGATACCATTGCTAATAATATAAAATTTTTTCGAAATCCTTTTAATGCCTTTATAAAAACTCTTGCCTCAAACTTCAAATGGAAATGGTTGATGCGCAATGTAACGAATTTTATGTAAAGATAAATGCTTAAATCTAACATTGCTGGAATTTTTTGAGTCTTCCACTCACACAGTTTGGTCAGTTGCACAAGTCGGCTCAAGGCTTTTTTCCATGTTCAGTACTACTTATCTCTGTGGGGGGAAAGAGGTTTTCAACATGAAATATACAAAAAAAATATTTAGAGATTTAAACTACCTGATGAGCATTGAAAGTTGCTCTTGATAATTTCCACTAGTAAACAATCTACGACTGCAAATAATTGCGAATGGTAAACTACAGCAATATAAATCTCATTAATCATAATTACAATGCTTACTTTCATTTTGAGAATTGCCTATGAGTGTCACTTAGGTACAGTAAATTTTCAGGAAATCTCACATACTTAATTACAGTTAAAATGTTCAATTACATTATATATGTCAGTTAATGTATATCTTAATTGGTCATCAAATAAAAACAACTGACTATTGTACATATTTTGTATGATTTATTTGCTTTTGTAACTTTTACGTATACAGTGTCACTTCACTTAATGAATATGATTTGTTCCTGAACCTTACTAATAATTAACACTCATTAACTGAAATACCTTTTTACTTAGGAATCCATGTAGAATTGACCAAAGCATTCCATTCTGAAAAATAGATGCTCTAACTGATTTATAATACAGTATTGTTTATAGTATAGTACATTCTATTTTAGAAGCAAATTGTCTAAAGATATTTGTTCATGTCCATGCTTCAAAATTTGTAAAAAAAGAGACATAGCATTATCCTTAATTAAATTCGTAGTGTGCCCTATCAGCATCTTTAATGAATTCGTGTTAGTTAACAATGACAAATCGAAACTGAAATTCATTAATAGATACTGCAAGGGAAAGCATTACCATGCATCATCGAAGAAAAAAACTTGCAACATCATTGCAGAGAATTTGCAACATTGTTATGGAAGCCTGAGCAGTGATACAGGTGACATCAATTGTAGGACGAGGTACATTGCAATCAGTACAGCTGACTGAATACAGCATTATCAGAGCTTTTACTTTATAGAACGTTAGTTTATAGGAGAATGCATGACTTGGCATACAATTATAGTAGCCAAAGAGACCAATCCAGACGAGAATGTGCTTTTTGAAATGTTTGTTAAAGAAGGAAAAGTAACACTAAACAGACTCTTTGTGCGAAACATCATTCATTAAGCGAGTCAGTTTTTTATATTTGTGAACAACCCATTATGGGAGCTGCTCAGTAAACAAGGTTCAGTTGTGGGCCGCATTTCTGACCTGTCACTGTGGACGAGATTGTTGATGTCCGCAGGCCAGTGTTGGCCTGCAAGCCGTAGTTGGAGACCACTGTCATAGAACGTGCTTTGCAACAGGCTTTGTGTGTACAGATGCAGTTTTTGTTAAAAATTTGAGCTGTTTCCCTCAGACTCCCAACTCCAACTTCCAGGCTTGCACACATCTCATATATGTGCAATCAGATCATAGCATATATATCTATGTTGTGTTTATCCCATCAGATGTGCAAGGATGCCCATTCTGTAAAGTATGCCAAACAATTTTATTCTTTGGTTCCTTGACACAGAACCCATCGTAAAGGGAATCCTGGAGTAGCGATGGGATGGGTATCAGTCTTTGGGGTCTGTCTTTGTCTCTTAGGTTCTAAAATCCTTGGCCTTTGTTTTCCTTTCTGACCCTCCTTTGGGAGTATCCATAGGCTTGTCCAAGGTGTAGCATGTGTCAAATGATTTCCAAAAGTCTTATGAGCATGGCTAAAGAAACCTGAATTCAGGAATATTTATACTTGGTTGGATGAAATACGGATGATTCGACTAAATGGCTACTGGACTGTAGGTCCTAGTAATGAGTGATGCACGAGTGAAAACCATATTGTAAAATAATAATAATACTTTAAAGAGAGAGAGAATTTTATTACTTGTAATGAAGTTGGAACTTTTAAGTATTTGTTATTTGGTTAGTGTTTCAATGTAGTGACATCATCATTTGCCTAAGGGGAAAAATCTGTAGTTTAACACATCACTCTGATTTAGTTATGTGTTGCTCAAGCATTTCTGAACCAACAAATGATGATCATCACTACAAAAAGTTTATTTTCATAATGTATTAGATAATCTACTGTTTGGATGTATGTTTTATTTGTGCACATGTATCATGAGATCAAAGGACGTAGCATGTCTGCAAGCTGGGACAATGATAAACATCATACCATGCGCACGGTACTTGTTGATCAGGAGGTTTATTGCCTGTTGTCAGTTCCTGCCTTGGAAATAAACGTGCTCACCATAGAGGAAGAGTGGCCACGACAATACCTTTGGCATCACAAGGACAAGAAAGAACTTGTTATACAGATACATTCTACTGACATCCGTTAATGAAAACAGAACATTTTGGACTTTGTTGGGAAACACGTTTATTGTAAATAAGAGTGCAGTTTATGAGAGACTGTTAAGGAGAAGCCTCACATTTATTTTGAGAGCTTGATACTGGATTTATACTGTTAACTTCCAGCAGTAACTACAGCTCTTCGAAAAAAGAAGTTGTCAGAAGGGTTTGACAAGTGTGCTGAAATAATAAAAGTGAGAAAGATTAAATAACAGGAAGTCTTAGCTCCTGATCAGACTTTACTTGGCCACCTCATATCACAGTAAAGAGTCAGCAGAACACTGCAATGTCAATGACAAGATTCACTGACGACATTGCTATTCTCTGTGAAAGTCAAGGAGAATTACATGATGTATTGAATGGAATGAACAATCTAATGAGTGCAGAATATGGACTGAGAGCGAAATGAAGAAAGACAAAAGTAATGACAAGTGGCACAAATGAGAACAGCAAGAAACTTAACATAATGGGTGGGGAAACGAAGTAGACGAAAGTAAGGAATTTTGCTACTAAGGCAGTAAAATAACCCATGATGGATGGGGCAGGGAGGGCATAAAAAGTACGCTATCACTAGCAAAGAGGGCACTCCTGCCGAAAATAGTCTATTAGTATAGAACATAGGCCTTAATTTGAGGAAGGGAATTCTGAGAATATATGTTTGGCTCACAGAATTGTATGGTAGTGAAACTAGAACAGAAGAGAATCAAAGCATTTGAGATATGGTACTATGGAAGAATTCTGAAAATTACATAGATTGATAAGGTAAGAAATGAGGAGATTCTCCACAGAACTTATCAGGAAAGGAATATATGGGAAACATTGACAATAAGAAGGGACAGGATGACAGGACATCTGTTAGGTCCAACGCAGTCGGCACCCCCGCCCCCCTCCCACACCAGTGCTCCCACCATTGTCATCCCCGTCACTACCCCTAGCATCGGTGTGTTGTGAGAGTAGAGACCTCTGCTTAAAGCCAACAGACACAATAGTGTAATCAAGAATTCAATGAGTCTGGGTATGCAGCTGACAATAACAAATGTTATTGGCTGATGAGAGATGAGGCAGATGGTTTGTGGATTGGGGGGGGGGGGGTTCATATCCAAGATATATATATGTACATGCTACCCAGAGGCGGATGAAGGGTGTGCATCATGCACTATCAAAGGCTATCACATTCAAAGCTTACAAGAGGTGTCTTCTCGAGGGGATTGGTGCAGTTCCACACATGGTGTGCCTGATAATTGCTGTGTCAAGAGGTTATGAGGTACATAATGCATTGCAACTAAAAGTAGGGCTGTCCTGTTATGACAACAAATGGTTCACCTGTGGGAATCGGATCAGGCCCCTCACTATTCACTGACTGGTTGAGTGTGTGGCTGTGTATTTATCTATAAATCGCTGGTGTGTGTGTGTGTGTGTGTGTGTGTGTGTGTGTGTGTGTGTGGCCATTTCCCATGTTCTTATTGTAAGTAGAACAGAAATCATTGATTTAATTCTGGATTATTGAAAGAACTAAATATATTGTGAATAGAAACAGCTGATTGAAATGTAAATATACTGGAAGAGATACTGCATATATTGAATGTAGTGATTATATGGGAAACATAGTATTAAGCTCCGGGTTTAATTGTACCTCACAGTCATAAGTCATCAGAGAAAGCATGTTGTAAATAAAGCCAATGAATGTATGAATATGTGAAAATAGAGCAACAAAAAATTGAAAATTATTGTATAAGAAAACATTGCTTTTATATAGGGTGAAGCGAAATAATTCGCGCACACAGGCTTCATAGCATGACTCCCCAAATGCCAGCAACAAAAAAATGTCTCTCTCAAAATTCCAGCCAGCGAGTACATCCAGCAGAAAGACGACGTTAAGAATGGTAGTCTGGCAACACTGTAACCACATGTATGGCAACTACCTCTGTCAGCACAGATTACTCATGCTGTGCAGTTGGTGCAGTGGATAGTCTTAGGTCACCTGTATCATAAATTTACAATATTTTGTAATGTTGAAAATAACAAATATGTGGTTAGACAAATACAAAATAGACAGTTGAAACAAATGACTTGTCATCAGACAGAACAACTACAAAAACAATATCAATTTCGAGATGCTAAAGATGATAGCACAGTTCAATAACACATCTACTTGTCATTGATACTACAAGGTGTACAACTTAGCTTTCGCCATTTTTTCCCCGACATTCGAGGCTTTAATGAAACAAACTGGTTGCACATGTATCATTCAAAGTATTTTCCATCGCTGACCACTACTTTCTCCCATTTTTCGGGCAGTGTACGAATCCTGCGTCAAAAAAATTGTTCATTTTTTGAAGCGATCCACAAAGCAATCCAATTTGTGCCTTCTTCATGAGATCGGACGTGTTGGTCAGCCAGGCCATTCGCCATTGATCTAAACATGTGATAGTCAGAGGGAGCAATGTTAGGAGAATACGGCGGGTGGGGTAGGACTTCCCATTTTAATGTTCCCAAGAACATTTTGACCTCTTTTGCAATGTGAGGTTGAGCGTTGTCCTGCTGCAAAATCACTTTATCGTTCCTCTTGCTGTATTGCGGTTGTTTGTCTTTTAATGCTCTGCTCAAATGCATTAATTGCATTCAATAATGAGCACCTGTGATTGTTTCTCTTGGTTTTAACATCTCATAGTACACAACGCCGTGCTGGTCCCATCAAATGCAGAGCATGAGCTTGGAGCCATGAATATTCAGTTTGACCATTGACGAAGCATGGCCGGGATATCTTCATGATTTTTTGTGTTTAGGATTATCATAATGAACCCATTTTTTGTCCCCGGTCTAAATGCGATGCAGAAATCCCTTCCGTTTTTGCCTCTGAAGCAACTGTTCCAAACACACAAACGATGTTCAACGTCTCTTAGTTTCAGGTCATACAGGACCTAAGTTCCTTCTTTCTGAATCATGCATATAGCCTTGAGACGTTTTGAAATGGCTTGCTGTTTCACTCCCACTAATCGTGCCAATTCTTCTTGAGTCTGACGCGAGTCTTTACTCAGCAATGTCTTCAATTCTGCATCTTCAAAAACATTCTCTCTTCCACCACTGTGCCGGTCTATGATGTTAAAATCACCGTTCTTCGTTCTTGAAGTGTTGAAACCACTCACGAAATGTTCTTTCACTAATAGTGTCCTTACCGTATGTACTTGAGAGCATTCGATGAGACTCAGCCGCTGTTTTCTTCGTATTGAAACAAAACAGTAACAACTCCCGCAAATGACGAGAATTAGGCTCGTAAACTGACATTTTCAATCAAGAACAACTTTATGATGCAGACACAATTTAATTAATGTTTGAATAAGGTTATTTTGTCCGACATCCAAGTTAACTGCTTGACATCTGCAATCTGTTTCTTTTGACCGCTACTTACCATTGTCACCACCTATCAGCAAACGGTGGAAGCAAAGTTGTACACCTTGTACATGTAATATGAGCACTCAGATGTCACACATTAGCAACCAGTAACAATAATAATGTCCATATTAATGACTGCATGACCTTCACAACAGAATACATTGTCCTCAGAACAACAGATGCTCAAAGTGACCTCCCTGCACGTCCAAACACTGCACAACCCGTTGGAGCATACAACTTTGGACCCTTCGCAGCCAAGTTGCATCCACAGTAACAAGAGCAGGATGAACACACGCTGCCAATTCTTCTACATTCATCGGCAGAGTAGAGTACACGTGCTCCTTCCGGTGTCCCCACAGGAAGAAATCCAGGAGATTTAGATAGGTGAATGCTGTCGCTATACAACCTCCACATCTGAATTCTGACCAAATACTGATGCACAGTAATTCCGGAGTGTGGAGGCTCACCGTCATGTTGGAACCATATCCTCTGCTGAACATGTAATGGAACATCTTCCAGCACAACAGGCAGGGAAATGCATGATACCTTTGTGCAGTCAACTGGTCAGGTAACATGTAGGGCCCCAAACACCTGTCGCCCAATATTTCGGCCCAGATGTTGATACCAAAGCATTCTTGATATCCGTGGTCGCAGATGACGTGGGTTAACCTCACACCAATGATGGGCATTGTGCATATTGAAGACACACTCACGAGTGAATGCAGCTTCATCCGACCATATTATGGTGTTCATGAAGTCGTCATTGGCTTCGTCTTGTTATTAGAACCATTCACAGAATTTCATCCACTGATGGCAATCTGCAGGATGCAGGTGTTGTGTGAAAGCATAATGATAGGGCTGCAGTCCATGTTAGTGCAGCACGTTAATGACCGTGCATTGCAAAACACGCAGCTGCCTTGCTACACTACATGTACTTCGCTGAGGTTCTTGCTGTCTGACCTCCAGAATAGCTTCCTCAGTAGCTGGAGTACGTTGAGTCCACAGAGAACCTCTGTCATGCGATGGGGGAAGGAGAGAACCTGACTCCAGAAGGTGCAACTCCAGATGATGAAACACATTTTTATCTGGATGGTGTCAATGAGAATATCTAGCAGCATTTTCATGGGTGGTAACACCAGTCTCATTGTCAGATGCACCAAGGACCAGAAGCATATCCATGTATTCATCACTTGTGTATGCCATACGTCTGCCACATTGGTTTAGAGGTTTACAACGAGAAAATTCGATACGTGTATGCATGTACATTGGAGTCTGTCATGGGCACATTACTCGCAACTAGTCCCTGTCTGGTGGACAGCACATACAGTATAAACACGCCATCAGTCCTGCACACTGTTCCACCTAACATGTATTACCCCTCTGACAGATATTGTTCTGCATGATTCATCCCAACAGTGCTAATTGTGAAATGTTCAGTTTTGAATTATGCTTTTTCCCTAATGGTAATTGATGTGATGTCTCCACTATCCCATCAATAAGATAATAATAATAATAATAATAATAATAATGGACAGGTAGACAATTTAAGAAAATTCTTTATAGAACGAGCAGAAACTAGCAAAATACACAAAGCAATCACTCGTATAAATGCATTGGCTACACCATTGCAATTTCATAACCACTTCTACAACCCTTTAGATCACATAACATCAACAGATACAAAGAAAGTAAATTGGAAAAAGAAAACACTACATGGCAAGCACCCGTATCATCTAACAAGGCCACACATCAATCAAGACGCATCCATCACATGGCTAAGAAAAGGCAATATATAAAAGTGAGACGGAAGGATTCGTGATTTCAATACAGGATCAAACAGTAAACACCAGATATTACAGCAAGCATATTATTAAAGATCCCAATACCACAACAGATAAAGGCAGACTTTGCAAACAACAAATAGAAACAGTAGATCACATCACAAGCGGATGTACAATACTAGCAAATACAGAATACACCAGAATACATGACAATGTAGCAAAAATAATACATCAACAACTTGCCATACAACATAAACTAATAAAACAACACATTCCCACATACAAGTATGCACCACAAAATGTACTGGAGAACGATGAATACAAATTATACTGGAACAGAACCATTATAACAGATAAACAACACCACATAACACACCTGACATCATACTCACCAATAAAAAGAAGAAATTAACACAACTAATTGAAATATCCATACCCAATACAACAAATATACAGAAGAAAACAGGAGAAAAAATTGAAAAATACATCCAACTGGCTGAGGAAGTCAAGGACATGTGGCATCAAGATAAAGTTGACATTATACCAATTATACTATCAACTACAGGAGTCGTACCACACAATATCCACCAGTACATCAACACAATACAGCTACATCCAAATGTATATATACAACTACAGAAATCTGTAATTATTGATACATGTTCAATTACCCGAAAGTTCCTAAATGCAATGTAACATACACCGTACAGTTAAAAGGAAGTCATGCTTGATCAAGGTCTGCATCACTTTCCATTTTTAACCAAACATAATGTCTGAGAAAGGAAAGAAATAATAATAATAATAATAATAATGCACTGAGATATGTACAGAACAGAATGCTGTTACCAGACTCAATGTTGAAAGGTATAATTAGTGGAACCATGGTGATAACACACACAAATAGAAACCGAGTTTGGACATTATTCACAAAGCACGTTGCTAGTCTTACTGGTAACGTAAGGCTCTAATGAAGGCTGAAGGAGGCAAGAATAATAGTTGATACTAATCTATGGAACCATTGGTGGAGGGTACAAAGAAAACAGGTTTTGCATCTAATTGATGAAGTAGTGCGAATAAATTCATGCCCATGATGTGGAAAGGGCTTCTTTCAAAGCTGGCCAATCTTCCATTTCTACGATTGTAGTTTGTAAGTGCAAATGTTTTCTAGAGGACCCTCTGCAATCGCTGTTGATTAGTAAGATGCCAGATCCATACCACATGGGCTACATTTACCAAATGAAAAACATATGCCTCAAACCAGGATCGAACCATCAACCTCCTGCATGCTAACTCAAAACTCTATCCACTGCACCAACTGTACAGCGTGACTTTTTCTGTCGGATGTACTCGCCGGACGAAATTTTGTGAGAAACGTTTCTTTTATCACGAGCATGTGAGCAGTTGCACTGTGAAGCCCAAGTGGACGAATTTGTGTGTGTGTGTGTGTGTGTGTGTGTGTGTTTCTTAAAAATAAAAAGAATGAATGTTAATAAACAATAACAAATAACTGTAAAAAATATATTGCAAAAAATAAAATTGTTCATAATAAACTGTTAGTTAATTAGTTACGTCATTGTGTGTGTGTACATTACTGATGATAATTTGCTATTGATTATAATAAAATTGCATCTCCATCTCATGAAGAGGGCTACACACAGTTGAGCTGGTTATAAAAGACGATAAGGGGGAGGAGGAGGAAGTGCTCGATTCCTATTGGTCCATTGTGTTTTATTGTGCTCTCATTGACTGAGATGGATTTCCCACAATTTATATGTCATGCCGACTATAGAGTTACATCATGACCTTGAATATAACTTGCAAAATTGCCTATGTGGGGCTTCCACAGTTAACCTTGATCAGTTTCCAGTGATTCCCCGTAGGAAAGGTAGTGCAGGCACCAAGGAACCCAAATGTGTAACCTGACACCAGATATGTAACCTGACACCATATGTGATAAGATCACTATCTGGGCAAAGATGAACCCTGCTATGTGCCACGTCACATTAGAAGCCCATATTCATAATACAGATGTGGGCTACCAAGTTCCTGTAACTTTTCTCGACTTCTGTCAATGTGTTTTGGAAAAAGTGCTCACCATTTGTGACTCAAGGCAGGGATAGTGATGCATCACCTGTTTAGCTGTCATTGTAGGAGCCCTGCTATCCTACTCGAAATTGCCTATCTCGTGTACATGCAACAAAAATTAAAACAGAAGTCTCCATCGGCATCCTCACACGTAGGGCTAATCAGCACTTTTCTGGCTGTTGCTCTGCTTCTACCCTTTTCAGGGAAGCCCTGTGTGAATGTTACTACTTCTTTACAGACCATTGTTTGCTTTAGCAATTTATGTTCTGGGTCAGATGAATTGCAGTTGCTGTTAGCCAAAGTGGAATTTTCCTGCATTATGTGATGCGAGAACATTAGATGTCCTGGCAAGGGGGTTAGCAAAAGAGGAGTTAGTTATTACAGAGATCTTTTGTCCACTTTGTGCCAGAAAAATGGTAAAGATCTTGAGGCTTTTGCAGCTTGAATACGAACTGTATCCTGTCCTATATATGCACCGGAAAAGGCTGCCACATGTTATGAAATACTAACTGAAGAAACTGAGGCGAGAGGAACTGATGTATTCATTCATGGGATAAACCCACAGATTTGTATTGAAGTTAAGGTGCCCTCCCCTATCCCATTAGATAAAGCCATGAAATTGGCTCTGTTGTGAGAAGAAGTGGTTGGACTTGATTCAACCTCTGTGCGAAACGAAGAGCCGTGCCGTGTTTTTGTAAATGACTCAAATTTCCAACCGTATGGAAAAGTAAAGGACACAGCTGAACAATATTGGACACAGTGTTGTATGTAATGTTGTACAATAATTCACACAAGCAACGGCTGCCTGCAGAATTACCAACAGCAGAGCACTACACAAGATAACACACGTGATGAAAGTGCACAGGGGAAAAATGACACGGGACAGGCCATGCTATCCACCCTTGCTTCCACAGACTCCAACAGAACTGTGTATGTGGTTGTTAAAAACTAACAGCACTCTTGCAATCAGCAGAGGTATGCGAAAAGTTTTCTGGATTGATGTCAAAACCCAGATACCACTGAAATTTGGTTTTCTGGCTGTTCCAATGTGTGTTGACAACTTTGGCCAAAGAGATATAGAGCTTCCATGTGGAACTATACAGGGTTATTACAAATGATTGAAGTGATTTCACAGCTCTACAATAACTTTATTATATGAGATATTTTCACAATGCTTTGCACACACGTACAAAAACTCAAAAAGTTTTTTTAGGCATTCACAAATGTTCGATATGTGCCCCTTTAGTGATTCGGCAGACATCAAGCCGATAATCAAGCTCGCAGTTCTGGCACATTTCTTGGTAGAGGAGGTTTAAACACTAAATCTTTCACATAACCCCACAGAAAGAAATCGCATGGGGTTAAGTCGGGAGAGCGTGGAGGCCATGACATGAATTGCTGATCATGATCTCCACCACGACCGATCCATCGGTTTTCCAATCTCCTGTTTAAGAAATGCCGAACATCATGATGGAAGTGCGGCGCTGTCGGTCTCCAGTTGTGGCATGAGCCAATTTTCCAGCATGTCCAGATACACGTGTCCTGTAACGTTTTTTTCGCAGAAGAAAAAGGGGCCGTAGACTTTAAACCGTAAGATTGCACAAAACACGTTAACTTTTGGTTAATTGCGAATTTGCTGCACGAATGCATGAGGATTCTCTACCGCCCAGATTTGCACATTGTGTCTGTTCACTTCACCATTAAGAAAAAATGTTGCTTCATCACTGAAAACAAGTTTCGCACTGAACGCATCCTCTTCCATGAGCTGTTGCAACCGCGCCAAAAATTCAAAGCATTTGACTTTGTCATCGGGTGTCAGGGCTTGTAGCAATTGTAAACGGTAAGGCTTCTGCTTTAGCCTTTTCCGTAAGATTTTCCAAACCGTCGGCTGTGGTACGTTTAGCTCCCTGCTTGCTTTAATCGTCGACTTCCGCGGGCTACGCGTGAAACTTGCCCGCACGCGTTCAACCATTTCTTCGCTCACTGCAGGCCGACCCGTTGATTTCCCCTTACAGAGGCATCCGGAAGCTTTAAACTGCGCATACCATTGCCGAATGGAGTTAGCATTGGTGGATCTTTGTTGAACTTCGTCCTGAAGTGTCGTTGCACTGTTATGACTGACTGATGTGAGTGCATTTCAAGCACAACATACGCTTTCTCGGCTCCTGTCCCCATTTTGTCTCACTGCACTCTCGAGCACTTTGGCAGCAGAAACCTGATGTGCGGCTTCAGCCGAACAAAACTTAATGAGTTTTTCTACGTATCTGTAGTGTGTCGTGACCATATGTCAATGAATGGAGCTACAGTGAATTTATGAAATCGCTTCAATCATTTGTAATTTGTAATACTTGTTGGTGGTATAGAAGTAATGAAAGCAGATGTTCAGTGTGAACAACAGTTTAAACAAAACAAAAAGGAGCAGATGTCAGTAAGAAATGTTTGCACCATAAAACCCTTACTAAGAAATGAGTTGTATGAGAATTTATGCACGGACAACAGGCTTTTTCCCCAACTGATTGGCTTCTTACATACTATGACAACGGGGGACAATCACAGACAGACAGAACAGAATATTTTTGACCCAGTTCTGGAGAAATATGTGTGGTTATTCAAGGAACAGCAGTATTTGCCAGCAACTGACTTCTACAACACAAATTTCCCACGGAAGATGCAAGGCCAATTGCTCAGAAGCCTTACAGACTACCATGTCATCTACAATCCATTGTTGAGAATATTATTCAACAACAGTTGGCTCACAGGGATAATTCAAACTTCTGGAAGTCCATGATTGCCCCTAGTTGCCATAGTACCAAAGAAGTCAATCAATGGGAAAAAACCTGTTGTCTGTGCATTTATATGCAAGCATCAAATAAGGTTACAACACAGGATATCTATCCTCCAGCCCATATCGATGAATCATAAGACAGATTAGGGAACTGTAAGTATTGTACCACCTGTGACATGCTCTGTTTACCATCAAATTCCAATTGCACCACAAGATCGACCAAAGACTTCTCATGAGTTACCTTCTGGACAGTATGAGTTTTTAAGCATGTTTTTTGGTCTAAGAATGTGCCTGCTGTTTTCCAAATTTGCTGACCTGTTGTTGAGAGGTTTGAAATCCACTATATTTCTTGTATATTTAGATGAATGTGTCTTGCACACTGAAGAGCCAAAGAAATTGGTACACCTGCCTAATATCGTGTACAGCCCCCAAGATCATGTAGAAATGTCTTAACACAACATAACATGGACTCTACTAATGTCTGAGGTAGTGCTGGAGGGAATTGAGACCATGAATCCTGCAACATGTTGCAATGCATCCCAGATATACTCAATAATGTTCATGTCTGGGGAGTTGGGTAGCCAGCGGAAGTGTTTAAACTCAGAAGAGTGTTGTGGAGCCACTCTGTAGCAACTCTGGATGTGTGGGGTGTTATATTGTCTTGCTGGAATTGCCCAAGTCCGTTGGAACGCACAATGGACATGAATGGATGCAGGTGATCAGACAGGATGCTTTCGTACACATCACATGTCAGAGTCATATCTAGATGTATCAGGGATCCCATATCACTCCAACTGCACATGCCCCACGCCATTACAGAGCCTCTACCAGCTTGAACAGTCCCCTGCTCACATGCAGGGTCATAGGTTCATGAGGTTGAGGTTGTCTCCATACCCGTACACGTCCATCCACTCAATACAATTTGAAATGGAACTCGTCCGACCAGTCAACATGTTTCCAGTCATCAACAGTCTAAAGACAGTGTTGATGGGCCCAAGCGAGGTGTAAAGTTATGTGTCATGCAGTCATCTAGGGTACACAAGTGTGCCTTTGGCTCCAAAAGCTCCTATCAATGATGTTTCGTTGAATGGTTCACATGCTGACACTTGTTGATGGCCCAGAATTGCAATCTGGAGCAATTTGCAGAACGGTTGCACTTCTGTCACGTTGAACAGTTCTCTTCAGTCATCATTGGTCCCATTCTCGCAGGACCTGCTTCTGCATGCAGCGATGTCAGAGACTTGATGTCTTACCTGGTGCCTGATATTCACGGTACATTCGTGAAATGGTCATATGGGAAAATCCCCATTACGTCACTACCTCAGAGATGCTGTGTCCCATCGCTCATGGGCTGACTATAACAAAACATTCAAACTCACTTAAATCTTGATAAGTTGCCATAGTAGCAGCAGTAACTGATCTAACAAGTGCACCAGACACTTGTCTTATATAGGCGTCGCCAACCGCAGCACGTATTCTGCCTCTTTACACATCCCTGTATTTGAATATGCATGCCTATACCAGTTTGTTTGGTGCATCAGTGTATATTTAGATATCATAATTTTTCCAAGAACAATTGAGGAACATCTGGAGGGATTAAGAAATGTGTGTCAAGGTTGCAAAGTGTACATTTAAGCTTGAAAATAGAGAAAAATTCTTTTGCAAAATCACAGATTCATTACCTGGGACATATTATTAGTACAGATGGAGCCAAGCAGATGCAAGACCAACAGAAGGAGCTGAGAATTTTCCATTTCCCACTAAGGTTAAAGCATTGCAATCATTTCTTGGTTGCACTATTACCATTGTTTTGTGAAGAATTGTACCATGGTGGCTAAACCATTGACAAAGTTGTAGAAGAAAGGCACTACGTTTGAGTGGACAGAGGAGTGTACAGCAGCTATTAGAAAAATAAAAAATTTTGACAGGTTTACCTTTGCTGACCTATCCAGATTTTGCGAAACCCTTTGTTCTTTCTATATATGCTTCATATTATGCTATTGGAGCTAACCTAAGTCAGGAATATAATGGCGAAGAAAGACGTATAGGTTATATTTCCAGGCAGGTTGTTAGCCCTTGTTTTGGTGTAAACTATTTCAAATGTTATTTTTATGGGAAAAAAATTTGTTGCGTTCACTGACCACACTGCCCTTGTGTGGATGTTGAGCTCAAAGGTCTCCAGTAGTCTCTTAACTCAGTGGAGAAGGTTGTCCTGAAAGGTGATGATATGATAGAAGAACTAAAAGATGCACAAGAAAGAGTTATAGAATGTCACTGGTATGCTTCCCTCTCAGATTTTGTTATAGAAGATGGTATCTTATACAGTAAGTCCCGGCTGGGTAACATAATTAAGAATTACAACAGCACATCATGACGCAATCTCATGACAATTTGCAAGAATGCCATAATGGCCGACATGTTACAAGTGCTAGGATAGCTTCCCACTTTTGATGGAAAGGTAAACAGACCTATGTTCTGAAATACGTACAGAATTACCTGCCTTGTGCTCAAAGGGCATCCCTATCAAGGACCAAAATTCCCTTGCAGACTCTCCCAGAAGCTACAAGGTCATTTCAAAATGTCACTTGGGATATTGTTGGCCCCTTCCCACAGAGCATAATAAATACATCTTATTCATCACCTATCATTTTCCCCAAGTACCTAATTCTAGTACCTCTTGCAGACTTGACTGCAGAAACTGGTTTGTGTGTCTTTGTGTACCATTTACTTCTGCTGTACAGAAGTCCTGACACTATCTTGACCAATCAAGAAACTAATTTTATGTCTGTCTTATTCATATAAGTATGCAAATTTTTATGAATCAAATAATAGAGAACCACACTTTTCATCTGATAGCTAATGGTCATCACGAATATGTCCATGAGACAGTTGTCCAAATACTGTCATACTCTGTCAACAAATTATGTTCAGATTAGGATCAGCATGTTGCTTCAGCATACAACAAATAGTCATGTCTATGAATCAATTGGGTGTATGCTCATGAGGCAGTTCACGAAGACCTATGAACTCTCCATCTAAACTCAACAAGCTACTACTCACTGTCCATATGGCTGAAGTAAAGGGACTGGTCCACCACCTTAAGGCCATCAGAAACATACGAGGGCCGTTCAGAAAGTAACCTCCGGTTGATTTAAAAAAATACACCAAGCTAAATAAAAATATTTTAATATATACATCTTACAACTACATCTTTGCACTATTTTTCTACATAGTCTCCATAGCGATTGAGGCACTTATCGTATCTCTTCACAAGCTTTGAAATTCCTTCTGCATAAAAATCACCCACTTGTGCCTGGAGCCAGCCTGTGACCGCATCTTTGAGCTCTTCGTCGTCATCAAACCGCTGTGACCCGAGCCATTTCTTCAAATGCATGAAGAGGTGATAATCACTTGGCACCAGGTCTGGGCTGTAAGGTGGATGGTTGATAACGTCCCACTTGAAGGACTCAAGAAGGGCCGTTGTTCTGCGAGCAGAGTGAGGACGGGCGTTATCGTGCAAAAAAACGATACCGGAAGTCAGCATACCACGGCGTTTGTTCTGTATAGCCCGTCGTAACTTTTTTATTGTTTCACAGTACACGTCTTGATTAATGGTCGTACCACGTTCCATGAATTCAACCAACAACACCCCTTTGGCATCCCAAAACACCGTTGCCATCAGTTTTCTGACAGAAAAATCTTGCGAGGCTTTTCTTGGTTTGGTAGGCGAATTTGAATGTGCCCACATCTTTGATTGTTCTTTTGTCTCAGGGTTCACGTACTTAATCCAGGTTTCATCACCGGTCATGATTCTGTTTAACAATGGTTCTCCTTCGTCCTCATAACGTGACAGAAAGTCTAATGCAGAGGCCATTCTTTGAGTTTTGTGGTGGTCGGTAAGAATTTTGGGCACCCATCGTGCACAGAACTTACGGTAACCCAATCTTGCTGTCACTATCTCGTACAAGAGAGTCTTAGAAATCTGTGGAAAACCAGTAGACAACTCCGACATTGAGAAACGTCGATTTTCACGAACTTTTGCATCAACTGTCTGAACGAATTCGTCAGTCACCAGTGATGGTCTACCACTCCTCTCTTCATCATGAACGTTTTCTCGTCCACTTTTAAATAAACGTACCCATTCACAGACAACTCCTTCACTCGTAACCCTTGGTCTGTACACGGCACAAAGCTCACGATGAATAGCTGCTGCAGAATATCCTTTGGCTGTAAAAAAACCTTATGACAGCACGCACTTCACATTTGGCGGGGTTTTCTATTGCAGCACACATTTCAAACTGCCACAAAAACTAAACTAGCGCAGGTACGACGTTCACTCGACCACGGCTTGATGCCGACTGACCTGTTGAGTGCGTGAACGCACAGATGGCGTCGCTACTCTCCCCACAACCCGCACTGTGACCGATCGGAGGTTACTTTCTGAACCGCCCTCGTATTAAACAAAATATGTTGTTTGTTTAGGTACAGTTACGGTCCACACAGCTGTGAGGGTGAGACTTGCCACATGCCCCACTTTGTGAAAAAGACCACCACTAACCCTTTCTGCTGCTTAATACCTGTGTTAGGGCTTGAAGCAGGCCTCCCCCAAGATCTGGTAAACCATGCTATATAAACCTCATGGTAAACTGCTGAATGTAAGTGGAGCCTCAAGACCGAAAGATGACACTACATCTACATCTACATGGTTACTCTGAAATTCACACTTAAGTACCTGGCAGAGGGTTCATCAAACCATTTTCATACTACTTCTCTACCATTCCACTCTCAAATGGCACATGGGAAAAAAGAACACCTAAATCTTTCCGTTTGAGCTCTGATTTCTTATTTTATTATGATGTTCATTTCTCCCTACATAGGTGGGTGTCAACAAAATATTTTCACATTTGGAAGAGAAAGTTGGTGATTGAAATTTTGTAAATAGATCTCATAGCAAAGAAAACTGTCTTTGTTTCAGTGATTGCCACCCCTACTCGCGTATCATATCAGTGACACTCTCACCCCTATTGCTCGATAACACAAAATGAGCTGCCCTTCTTTGCACTTTTTAGATGTCCTTCATCAATCTTACCTGATAAGGATCCCATATCGCGCAGCAATATTCCAGCAGAGGACGGACAAGTGTAATGTAGGCTGTCTCTTTAGTGGGTTTGTCATATCTTCTAAGTGTTCTACCAACAAAGCACAGGCTTTGTTTCACCTTCCCCACAATATTATCTATGTGGTCTTTCCAATTTAAGTTGCTCGTAATTGTAATTCCTAGGTATATAGTCAAATTGATAGCCCTTAGATTTGTGTGATTTATCATATACCCAAAATTTATCGGATTTCTTTTAGTACCCATGTGGATGACCTCGCCCTTTTCTTTGTTTAGTGCCAATTGCCACTTATTGCACCATACAGAAATTCTCTCTTGATCGTTTTGTAATTGGAATTGACAGTTTGATGATTTTACTAGACGGTAAATGACAGCGTCATCTACAAAAAATCTAAGGGGGCTGCTCAGATTATCACCTAGATCATTTATGTAAATCAGGAACAGCAGAGGGCCTATGACACTACCTTGCGGAATGCCAGATATCACTTCTGTTCTACTCGACGATTTATCATCAATCACTATGAACTGTGACCTCTCTGAGAGGAAATCAAAAATCCAGTCACACAACTGAGACGATACTCCATATGTGCGCAATTTGATTAATAGTTGCTTCTGAGGAATGGTATCAAAAACCTTCTGGAAATCTAGGAATTATTATGAAAAATTTTGGTACATGCAAGGATAGTGAGATGATCCACTGTACCCCATAACATGGCTAAACAAATTATACAATGCTACAAAACACTTCATTACCAATCACCAAAATACTAATAGCAAAGCACATGGTGCAACTACATTCCACTATGTTGTAGATTTAATATGCTCACATTCACAAGTCATTTCCTTACTACACAATGCAGGGTAGTGCTTAAGAAACTACATAGCTAAAGCAGACATAAAAGACAGTCCACAAGCACCCACAATAATGTCCATAAAGCACCCTTGCAGCAGACTGGAGAATGGATTTCTGTCAGCTAACTTAGCAGCAGGTTGGCTGTTTCTGTGTCTTGCATGTCAACAGGCATCAGTCATTCAAGCACAGTCATGGAAACAACAATTTCACTTTAGCCATTAAACCAAAAACAGGAAACTAATACAAATTATTAGAAATGGTGCCAAATACCATTCTGAGGGGGATACTCCATTTCTCAAAAATTTTTGTTAGATAATTATCAGCTACTACACTACAGCTGAGTTCATGAGCATCAAAGGTAAGTTCATGGCAGAAGACGTTGCCGTAGCTGCTGCCTACCGGGATCATCAACCTGCAGAACAAAAAACAGGGCATGACCGAGAGATCAGAAGATTATAAGCAGGGGACTCATAAAACTACACAGTTAAGGACTGAGATACAGTACGTGAACTATTCGTAGATGAGATAAGCTATACATTAGTTACACATTTGGTAGCGTCGATGATTTATCGAGTATTAGTAGGAGACACTTGAGAGAGTCACTAAACACGCATGAATCATGAAGAGCAGTTTCAAGTAGCAATATGTAGGATGCAACATAGAATTTAACACACTTTTATTTGAGGTAAAAGCATCAACCATATCACACAAGAGTAAATGCTCATAGTACAACGAAAGCTGATCTGGAACTAATAATGATGAGCTAATCACTCCTGCTGCTGCTGTGGTTACTGACAATGCATGTTATTTCATGTATTTCACTTGCACCAACATAAAACTGTTCAGATTTGAGTTGCTATTTTTGCATTGTGATGTACTGTGTTCTGTGTATGTTGATTCTGAGGGCATGACAGCCCATCTCCCCTGAGCCTAGCCGTAACTAGGAGTTATAGTATAATTTTATATTGTGTAATGCATTTAACATCACTGTGAGCAAAATACAGGGTGTCCAAAAATTATCTTTACAACTTAAGGCTTTAATACCTTTAAAACTATACTAGATATTAACAAATGGTTTCCAACATGTGATAACTCATAAGATTTGTTTCCTCACTCATACACATCAATATGTGCACCCTTAGTGGTACGGATAACATCTAGTCAGAATTCTATTTTTCTCTATGTACGATTCGATATCTCCGTGATGACATGTACAAATGCTTTCCAAATGTGTGCCTTCAAGTGCTGTAGGGCTCTAACCTTAGTTTGGTACATCAGATCCTTTATAAAATCCCACAGGAAGAAGTCCAGTGGTGTGAGGTCAGGGGATCATGACAGCCACTGAGTTGGACCATCTTGTCCAATCCATCCATCCAGAAACTTTTCACCTAGAATTTGACAAACGTTTAGGGACCAATGGGGTTGTTCCCCATCCTACTGGAATATGAAATCAGGTTTCAGATGTTCCAGTCGTGCCACAGCAAACTCTCGTAACAAGTCCAAGTAAACACCACCATTGACAGCAAAACTGATCAGAAAGTGATACAACTGTGCATCAGTCTGCACCAGACATTGACCTCGGGACTGTCTCTTTCCATTTAATGTGCAATATGAGGATTCTGTGAGCCCCATATACAAACGTTATGATGATTCGATTTGCTAGATACATGAAACATTGCCTCATCAGAGAAACAAATTTTGCCTAGCATATCCACAACAAGGTTTATCCATAGGCTTTAATGCCTGAAGCAACTGCATCTTGTAGGGATGCAGCCATAACATCTTATGCGAGACATTGCTCACTGTTGATCACCTCATTTCCAATTCTCTGGTCGTCATACACACCAATTTTGTCAGGCTCCTTGCAAATGCCTGTTGTATCTTGCCCACACTGGCATCTGAAACAGATGGGTGAGCCGCCACCTTCTTATGGAGAACATTGCCTATTTTCATAAATGAAATATACCAAAACTGAATAGCTGGTTGGGACATTGTTGCTTTCCATATCCTGTTCAAAATGAACCAGGCTACACACTGAGCTTTCTCCTGCAGTGTCCACATTTTATCAGGTTTTGAAGTTCAATTTTGTGCCAGAATTGCATCACTTGGAAGGTAAAATAAAATTTGTGTGTTATCTAATCACATGTTGAAAACCATTTGTTAATATCTAGTATAGTTTTAAAGTTACTAAAGTCTTAATTTGCAAAGATAATTTATGGACACCCTGTATTTCATTACTGTTGAGTATTACAAAATGTAAGAGAGTATACTTGACGATGTTAGATGTGGTGTGTCATTTCTTATTTGTTCATTAAAAAAGTGTAACTTATGTTTAAAATACTTTAAGGGAATTTCATCACTCCTGATTGTGGTTTTATTCCTCGTGCTGTGGATCATTTAAGGATTGCTTCTCTCTATCTCTGTACCCCTATGGTGGTATACATTATCTCTTTATTGAGTTTTGGTGCCGAAAACGCATGCACTCTGAACGTGAAGTCGAACTATTTCCCTAACAGTGGTTGTGATTATAAGGCATCCATTCATATGCGTAAGTGGAACAGAAACAGATTGTTACCACGAGATATGGCAGGAGTTACCTGTATTGTGATGGGTCAGTATTCATGTGGTATAATTCTGACACTACCCTGGAACTGTGAGTAAAGATACAAAAGATACTTGGCCATATTGCCCGTTTTTATTCCAGCCTATGGTACTGATGCTAAACAATAGGAATTGTATAGGTATTTTCTAATAGTGTTACCAGCTAACTAATTCATGTAAAGATATTGATTCTCACTCACACTAAAGGAGGAGGAATAGGGATGACTTCCTTATGACACAGTTCTTAAGCTACTGACAAGGCATGACATATAGTCGACCAGTATTGTCAATGAGACACCAGTGAGTACCTGTAGACACTTGTTGTTGCAATTAATTTTTGAAACCGTTCCCCATATGCCTTACTCTATTGTCTTGTCATTAAATTTATTCCATTTTTCTCCTTTGGCCATTGAAAAGACCAGTTACATCTCAATAACAGTGCCAGCTCTGTCTATCTCTTCCAGCCATTAGCACAGAGGCATTGCTCTTCCCTTTCCACAGTGTCCATTTATGTGTTCTCCAAAGATTTACTGTGGGGTATAAATCACCTCTTAAGTGATTAGTTAAGTGGGGAGTCAGTGTTCTTTTCTGGAGGAACAAATCAGTGAATCAGTAATCAATTAATAAATGATATACAGCAAAGGGAAACTGTCACTTGCACATGCTTACAGTCAAGTACATTCCTATGTGGACAATCCATCCCAGCCTCATATCGCTCTGCTAGCTTTATTTCTTGATTCTTGATGCATACGTGTACATATGCAGACAATGGTCAAGCGTTCACTTTCGTTTGTATTGTGGTAGATTGTTCACATTTAACATCTATGGATTTATCCATGTTATTTATTTATCCTGTATCATGTTCCCCCCAACATTCCCATAAGAGAAACACTGTGACATTTTATAGCACTTTAGTTTGACATTAATGTTTTGTGATTGTTTCTTTCCTATTATTGTGTCTACCACCATTTCAGACTAATGTTGTTATGTTCTGCTAGCTATTCTTTTCACCTGAATTAATTAGCACTGGCATAGAACAATTAGATCCCTAAGTAGAGAGATTAGATTCCCTTTTTTTTATTTATTTTTTTTTTTAATTTGGCTAACCCACTATAACCAAGTACGTCATATTCTCTATTGCGAACACCTGTTCCCTGTTCATCAGTCACGTGGTGAGCTATACCAGATTACCAGTGCCGCTATGAGCTGGGACAGCTGATCACAATTGTCTTCCTTTCTCACCTCATACTCTTATTGCAGCTTTCTACATACTCAAATCTAAATGTATTGGTAAAACATTTCATACATTTAGATAGCATCCTCGTTAAGTAGCCCATTGATTACAAATCTATACTACATTTTTCATAATTGAGGAACAAACTTTAAACTTGTGTAGAGTTCAGTGTTACTAGTCTCTGCCAATGTTCTGTAAATTATGCTAATTAATCGTTTTGGCCACGAGTCAATTGAATCTCAATATCCTGTTACATTTTGCTCCATGTGAGTGCTAACTATTGTTACTTGCAAACAGAAAATACAAAACAGTACCTCTGTCTAATCCATCTTCTCATACTGACTTTGTTCTGCTTTCTTAAATTATGGACATTGTTTGAGTTGTGAATATCCAGTCAATTATTTTAGTGTGAAGCCACTTTAAATACTGTCACAAATCGTTTACTAGTCCTCCTTAACGTCCCTCAGGTAACTACCAATATTTTCTTACTGCCAGACGACTTGTTTTGATCACATTGTTATACCATTTGGAATACACCTTAGTAGCAGAAGACTGTGTAAGCTCCAGTTTTACACTTATATTGCATATGCTGTACTTTATCACTCCACACTGGTGTCACAGACTGTGAAATCGGGTTCTTTTTGAGGAAACTAAAATGCCTCCCTGCCCTTGCAGTGTTATTATGATACAAGAATGTTGATTTATACAATTTGCACATGTTGGAAACAACTTACCATACTCGATACCACAGCATACTGTAGTGGCTGTACCCTCTTACAACTGTTTATTTATGTCCCAGGCCCATCGGGTTACTTTGACTAACAGGGAACTACAATTCGACAGTTTCTTGTGTGGCATAATCACACTCACTGTTAAACTAATTGCCCATTTAACATGTATACTTAACACTAGCCTCAAATCTTTTCTATTTTACCTGCCTGAAACCCCACTTGTGTCACCCCATCCTGACAGCCAGCCTACATTGCCAAACAGCACCAAGGCTCACCTCTTGCAATCTATTGATGATCTATTGGCTCAGGAATGAAGTCAGATTACCTTTGACTGTGCTACTGCACACATGGTTGAGTGAAATATTGGAGACTACCAATACTGCACAATTATTCCTAGTGTTACATCTGTTCCTTTAACTCTGCTTATTGTCTATCTTGTTGTATGAGTTACACATACAAGATGTTACTGTACACACTGTAAATCACCGCAGCCAGTAGTATCTGAGCAGCAGCTGTCAGGTGAATATTGTGGTTAATACAGTTTGGTGTTGTGTATACTGCAGGCATGGCCCTCCCTTCTATGTTAAGGCTGACAGATTAAGTACTCATCACAACTGTTTTTCTTCTTTCAATGAAATATTTGAATCCTATATGTACTTTATACTATGGGATTTTATTAACGAGAGAATGATGCAAATGTAATTGTATGTAGAGCACTTTATACTTGGTCAATTTCCAACTAGGTAATCTCTGATGAAAGTAGTAGTGATCAGTCAATAATGTCATAATGGATTACACAGTATGGCAGCCGCACCGCAGAAATGCGTGAATGGTGGAACTGTGGTCAAAGCCAACACAAGCAGTGCCCAGCATTTGCTGGCCCACATGCGCAGTTTTACGGTTATGCCAAATACTGGCAATGGTGCGGCAGGCACCAGCCCACACAAAACAAAGCAGGCAATCTTGGGCAATGCATCGTGACATAGGCCTCTGATCTTTCTCACTGCGAACCATGTAGTTCAATTTAACATGACTCCCCTCAAATGCACAATCATAGTTTCACTCACTCGTTCATTTTGCGGTGTCTTTCATCCATTCACGAAAAACACGACTCCCTATGAGTCACAACAAAAGCTGACCATTCAGAGACGTCACCTTTGTTTCAGGTTGTTCACATAGTCATGAGTATGCTTATTACCAGTCTGTGTACCCTCCAGGGTTGGTGATCAAGACATACCACCAATGTAACACACCAGTACAAACATTAAGAAAAGAATTTGTAACATCTAGTGAGATATGGCAAAATAAATGTATGTCACTGACAAAACAACTCCTATCAGTTTCCATCACATTCCCATTACTGAGCCTCTTCCTTGGACACAGTGCGTTGGTGTGGCAGTAAAACTGGTTCACTGCATGTCTAGGACCATAAGCAGTGAACACAAGTCCCCACTTCACTTATAACCCTGACATGATCTGAAGCTAACAAGTGGTAATGAACATTTGTTGGTACAACTGACGTGGAACCATGAGTGTACTGGTGCTTATGTTCCCACATTTGAACAGTGCTTCATACAGACAGACTATCAACTTTTTTTGGGAGTTTTCCCCTTGTATGAGAACTTGACTCTAAGCCAAGATGGTGAATTTAGAGAGTGAGTTACAAGCACGTTCTGCACACACAGACTCTGCATACCCGCAGACAACTCGGGAAAATATTAACACATGAAGCTCTGCCCCACTGATGCCTCCTACTGTTGCTGGATTGGCCCAAGCACTGGATGGGTGTTGGTCAGGCTGCCTCCCTTTTGGCCCCAAGTGGATGTGGTCTTGATGAGTAACAACATAACCTCCAACCTCACAAAATTCAGGCATGTAGTGAGCCAGCTTGCCCTCATCACCCTGTTGGCACAATCCTCTTACAAACAACTGAAGAAAGAACTGATCCACTGGATCTCATCATCCAAGGAACAATGAGTGCACCAATTGCTGTGCCAAGAGGAATGCAGTGACCAGGGACCTTCTCAGTTCCTGCACCACTTGCAAAGCCTTGCACAGTCTGATGTCATGCCGGATATGCTGTTATGCACTGTCTGGGTGCACAGTTACCCTGTTCAGGTGCAGGCAGTAATAGACAGAAATACAGCTGGATGCCATTGCAAACTTGGCCTACTGCATGCATGATGTGCTGGTGATGGCGCCTATCATTGTGGCCACTGCAGCTTGTGATACTATTCCCCCACCTCCACAGTGGCACGTACTCCCCTTAGCCTCTGCCATAGATGCTGACCTGCACCAACTAGTTCACAACTTAGCCACACAGGTGGCAGCTCTGGTTGGCACATTCTCAGGAAGAGGGTAGCAGGCACTGTATCAGTAGCCAATCCAGTCACCACCAAACTGGCTCATGCAACCGGCAACACAACTCCAGCCATTCTAATGGTACTTCACTAACAGCAGACCAGTCACTGAGCAGCTTCAGCTGGTATCACGCACACTTCAACAATGAAGCGACAAAGTGTTATCCTCCCTGCATGCACCTAAATGTTACCTGCAACCAGGCCTACACACACTCAACTTATTTTCGGTACCCAGATGTCTTTTCATAGCAGAATGTGCTGGCAGCCTTAGGTATCTCATTGACATAGGTTCAGACCTCTTGATATTCTCATGTTCTATGCTAGGGGAGTGCATGTGGGACAAGGCACTCTCTGTCACTGCAGTGAATAATTCAGCCATTAAAACATATGGCACACACAATCACAATTTAGATCTCGTGGACATTTACTTTGGCTGACATCAATGAGCTGATTCTAGGAACAGACTTTCTCAGCCATACAAGCTGCTAGCTCAACATTTCAGACAGACAGCTCATTCATTTGACAAAAAATTTAAAGATAGCGAGACAGCACCAACAGGCCGCATTCTACAGCTTAAAACCTGTGAAGTGGCCTGGACCTTATGCTAACACTCTATCGCCCAGCTGATGCACTGAAGAATATCAAGCATTTAGTGGTGCACCACATAATAAATAGGCCTAGACACCCACTTCATGCTGGTCACATTGACTCATGACTTATTCACAGTAGCAAAGGTTGTGTTTAAGGCCATGCTGCAACAAGGCGTTGTTTGGCTATCAAGCAGCCCAAGGTTGTCTGCACTGCATTTAGTTCCAAAAAAAGACAATTCGTGGTACTCATATGGGGACTATTGTGCCCTTGATTCATGAATGGTGCCATTAATTCATGAATGGTGCCACATCAATATCTAATACTGCACCTTCAAGATTTTAGCTACACCCTGGCGGGCAGTGTCATATTTAGTAAGATCAATTGCATAAAGACGTGCATACAGAGTCCAGTGGCACCTGAGGACATTCAGAAAACGGCTAGTTTCACACTCTTCAGGCTTTTAGAAAGTCTGTTTTTGCCTCTCGGTCCTCAGAATGCTACCCTGACCTGGCAGCATTTCCTGGATGGCATGGCATCTTGTGAGGCTTGCTTTGTTGTTTCAAGTAACTCGACGATGTACTGGTGATCTCAAAGTCATCTGAGCTCTACTGCCACCATCTAATGGAGATCTTGCAGCACCTGAGTGAAGTCAGAATCATTATCAAGCGAAGTGCACATCTGGTGTGACGGAAATCGAGTTCCTCGGCCATTTAATCACCCCCGCCAGATCAGCACCACTACCGGAGAAAGTACAAGTGATTCTGAATGTGCTGCTTCCATAGATGCACAGAGAATTACAGTGGTTACCTCAGCATGTTGAACTTCTATTGCCACCATCTGCCCAATGCTGTCATCATGCAAGATCCTGTGATAAGACACTACAGAGTCCCAGCTCGAAAGGGAAGACTCCTGTGAACTGGACGGATGCACTGGAGCAGAGCTTCACGGTGTCAAAACAGAATCTCGCAGAAGCAACACTGTTCTTGCACTTGGTGCATGAGGTGTACTTAACCATAGTGGTGGATGCCAGCCAGACCACCATTAGTGTGGTGCTACAACTTGTTGGCGGGAACTGGCAACTGCTTGGTTTTTTCTCAAAGGAGCTATCTGAACCGCGAAGCACTTGGAGTGCTTATGACCAGGAGGTGCTTGTGGTAGGCTTTGGAAGGCCTGCTGTGGATGGGCATGCTCTTGCACCACATGCCAGCCTGCTAAAGTTGGGAGTCACACCCACACACATGGGCACCTTACCCGTGTGGACAAGCTGATTTGCACATGTCCATGTAGACCTTGTCAGCCCACTTGCTCTCTCCCAAGAGAAGTGATATCTACTGTGATGGACTGCTTCACTTGCTGACTGGAGGCAACACCCATCGCAGACATCACTGCCGAGACCATTGCCACCGCCTTTGTTGACATCTGGGTGGCAGGCATCGGATTTCCCAGTCACGTGACAACAGACCGCAGCTGCCAGTTTGATTGTGTGTTGTTCATGCATGTCGCCAGACTGTGTGGCTTCAGAACCATAAGCTACCATCTGGCACTGAACAGCATGGTCGAATGTCTGCATAGGACTCTGAAAGCCGGCCTCAGGTGCCACAACACTGCCTGGATGGAGGCTCTCCTATTGGTGCTGCTGGGGCTGCAAGTAACACTGAAGGAGGAGAGCGATATGCGCCTGCTGATCTCATTTACAGGCAACCTCTTGTACTCTGAGGTGATTTTGTTGCAAAAGTACCGCTCCCACATGACGCCACAGCCCCCACCCTGGCAGAACATCTGCACACTCACGTGGGTGTCCTCTGAACACATGCACTGACATGGCACAGCACTAGGACAGTATTCTTGCAAGCTAATTTGCAGCACTGCATGCACGTCAAGTTGCATACCGATGTGGTACAGCCAACTCTCCAGCAGCCCTACTCCATGCCACACTGCACGTTCACCAACGGAAAAAACACAATGGATGCTGAGTGCAATAGGAAGCTGTATACAGTCTCAGTTGACCACATCAGGCTGGCTTACACCTTGCCTGCTCCATATGCCACCAACTTCTTCGATCCGGCAGAAGAACTGACAACAGACAAAACTCCCTCTATCAGTGGTCAGATGGAGTAATGAATGTCATTTATTCTTCTGGTACTGTAACTGCATACACCATTGTTCCTTTCGAACTGCAATGAATAATTTACAACCAAGTATGTGAGGATATAAATATGCTGCGAAACAATAGTGAAGATGACTGGTGGTGAACAGTGCGTATTATACCTACAGCACTTTTTTGAGCAATGAAGACCTTATTTAGTGAAGATGAGTTACCCTGGAAAATTATACTATAAGAATTGTCCAACAAAAATGTGCAAAATATGTTAACTTACTGATTTATTTCTCCCCACCATTTGCAATGATTCAGTGTGGCTGAGCTAAGTTGTTTTAGGCATCCCAGAATATTTTTTTCCAGTTTAAAGTCTCATCAACATGGACACACAAAATTTTTGAAGAAGTCACCCTAGTTGTTATTTCCTCACCAAGTGTTACACTTATCATTGGTACAGTACCTCTGGATGAGTAGAACTAAATACATTGCAACTTTTCTGAAACTGAGATTGAGATCATTTACAGAAAACCACTCAATAATACTTGTGGCAACTATTGAACACAAAAAACAGCACCTTTGAGTTTTGACTTGCAGGCTGTTAGATGTATGTTGTTTGGCAACTTTGTCTTTGCATTGGCTTTCTCACATTTTTTGCTTCATGTGTATGTTCTGCAGTTTTGTAATAAAACTAGTTCTTCAGTGTATCTTGAGTTGGTAATTTCTGTTCCTTCATCATACATCAAAGGGACAGAATTTACCACATTGGTGATGTTCTGGCATGCCAGCACAAAGATGAAGAACACAAGAGCAGAGAAGGCTCTGAGACGACGTCAGCCAGTAGCCTGCTGACTAGGACCACACCACGACAGGAGCGGCCTCTACAAGAAGAGAATATAAGCACTTCTCGTGCCAGCCTCAGCCACACAGTACTAGACCTGGCCTAGCAGAGAGCACTACGATAGCAGTTATTAGTGATCCACATCCATTGCTTGTATGGACATTGTCCATAGCAAAAGACAATGACTGTTTGCATGTCGCCCATTGCTTGCAACACTGTTGTAAATCTGAAGTTAAGTATTGTCAATCTTCTTTATTGTAATCAAAACTACGAGTATTAATGTGATTTGCTTGAATTGTTGTATAGCACTCCAAGAATGCAGCATCCTTTAGGCACCCTATCACCCTATACGAGACAGGTGATCCCGATGTGATATGAACACATGACCTTTTGCAGTGACTATCAACCACAAAAAGTGGCACCTTTGAGTCTTGACTTGCAGCCCCTTTGTCTATGTTATTTGACATCTTTGTCTTTGTACAGCTTTCTCTCAAGTTTTTATTTCATTTGTGTGTTCTGTAGTTTTGTAATAAATGTTGTTCTTCAAAGTACCTTGAGTTGGCGAATTCTATCCCTTCACCACACAAAAATGGGACCGAATTAATCACACTGGTGACCTCAGACTCGTTTTTGATCCTTCACTCGTTATGCCAGTGGCTGTGTTGTGTTGTGTGCATGCTATGAACTATGAGTCATACACTGTATGATGCAATGAACCTTTTGTTCTTTCATCACATTTTGCCTTTGTACTGTGAATCTCAGGTGCACCACCCACTTCATGCTACTGTTAAAATGGCACAGGAACGATTTCTTCCTAATGCAACATAAGTGAACTCTCTAACCTACCCACGTACACATGGCACAAACCAAGTCCATTGTCTCTGGTGTTTATACAAGGTCACATTGACATTGGAACTCCACAAGTCCACAGACTGATGAACACGTGTGTTTCAGACCTCATATTACCACCCAATGTGGGGGTAATGTGCTATAAACACTACCATTGACTTCCTGTGGCCAACAGACAGTGAACTACAACACTCAATGTGCTACTCAAGATACTGTACATTCTCTGATTCTGTATACTATGCATCTTCTGCTATCACATTTCACAGCCACAGGTATACCCCCTGTGACAACCTACCACACTTCTGTGCCTCCTGAGAAGCAAAATCTCACCCCCGCCCACTCCTCCCCCCACCCCCACCCCCCCCCACCAAGGGGCCCCAGGTGGGCTCCGCAAGACAACATATCACTGCTACATACAAGAACTATGGTTTTCCCTGTCAAAAAGAAGCAGTTAGTGGTTTGTGGTGATTTTAATGTAGATTTCTTAAAAGATACAGATAGGAAAAATGAGCTAGAATCTTTGTTTGGTTGTTTCAATCTAGTATCTGCCGTAAATTTTCCAACTCGTGTGCAGCAGGATAGTAGGGTACTTATCGATAACATTTTCATAGACAGTGCTCAGGCAGAAACAATTAATGTGTACCTAGTTGTTAATGGGCTATCTGATCATGATGCATAGTTAATGGAAATAACACATATAGCACCTTAGAGGATTCAGGCAGGTTCATACAAAGCAGGCTTATTAATGTGAGCCGGATACAGAGCTTTAATTGCAGCCTAGAAGACATAGAGTGGGATGAAGTATACACAGAAAATGATGCTGATGCCAAATTCAATTTATTCCACTGTAAATTTGTCTCAATATTTGAGAGTTGCTTTCCTGAAACATTATCCAAAAAAGCCATCACAAAGTCAAGTGAGCCATGGATTACTAAGGGAATTAAGATATCATGTAAGAGGAAGAGGGAAATATATGAACAGGCCAGAATAAGTCAGGATCCAATGTTACTTGCTTACTACAAAATATACTGTAATATTTTAAGGGAAGTCATTAAGAAGTTAAGAAGCTTATGTGTTCTGACAGAAATTAATAATGTGGATAATAAGATTAAAACTATGTGGAATATTGTCAAATGGGAGATGGGGCAGCCTGGCAGTGCACAGCACACCATAGCAACAAAGCTACATGATGATGTTGTGAGTGATAATTGACAAGTTGCAAGTATTTTTAACAATCACTTTCTGAATGCAGCAGCAAAAATATGGTTAAAGGGTTCATTTGAAGAAGCAAAAAAATATGTTAAAAATGTCATTTCCCAAGACTTTAGGCCTTTGGAAATAGTATTAACATCACCCACTGAAATTAAGGAAATTATAAATATACTGAAAAACAAGAGCTCATGTGGTGTTCATGGAGTCTCTAACAGAATTTTGAAGTATTGTTCTAATTTAATAAGTGGAGTCCTTAGCGATATATTTAATGCTTTGCTGACACAGGGAATTTTTCCAGACAGATTGAAATATGCAATTGTCAAACCTCTTCATAAGAAAGGGGACAAGAGTGACTTAAATAATTATAGATCAATCTCATTGCTGACTTCATTTTCTAAAATATTTGAAAAAGTTGTGTATTCAAAAGTAGTCTCACATTTAAGTGAAAATAATTTACTCAGCATGTCATAGTTCGGATTCCGGAAGGGTTAGTCGACTGAGAATGCTATCTACACATTTACCCATCAAATAGTACAAGCCCAAAATAACAAATTATCACCAGTTGGTACTTTTTGTGATCTCTCCAAGGCATTTGACTGTGTGGATCATGTAACACTCTTAGAAAAACTCAGGTTTTATGGAATTGAAGGCTATACACACAGCTGGTTTGAATCATACTTTTTGTTGTTGTTGTTGTGGTCTTCAGTCCAGAGACTGGTTTGATGCAGCTGTCCATGCTACTCTAACCTGTGCAAGCTTCTTCATCTCCCAGTACCTACTGCAACCTACATCTTTCTGAATCTGTTTAGTGTATTCATCTCTTGGTCTCCTTCTACGATTTTTACCCTCCACGCTGCCCTCCATTACTAAATTGGTGATCCCTTGATGCCTCAGAATATGTCCTACCAAGCGATCCCTTCTTCTAATCAAGTTTTGCCACAAATTTCTCTTCTCCCCAATTCTATTGAATACTTCCTCATTAGTTATGTGATCTACCCATCTAATCTTCAGCATTCTTCTGTAGCACCACATTTCGAAAGCATCTATTCTCTTTTTGTCTAAACTATTTATCGTCCACGTTTCACTTCCATACGTGGCTGCACTCCATACAAATACTTTCAGAAAAGACTTCCTGACACTTAAATCTATACTTGATCTTAACAAATTTCTCTTCTTCAGAAACGCTTTCCTTACCATTGCCAGTCTACATTTTATATCCTCTCTACTTCGACCATCATCAGTTATTTTGCTCCCCAAACAGCAAAACTCATTCACTACTTTAAGCATCTCATTTCCTAATCTAATACCCTCAGCATCACCCGATTTAATTAGACTACATTCCATTATCCTCATTTTGCTTTTGTTGATGTTCATCTTATATCCTTCTTTCAAGACACTGTCCATTTCGTTCAGCTGCTCTTCCAGGTCCTATGCTGTCTCTGACAGAATTACAATGTCATCGGCGAACCTCAAGTTTTTATTTCTTCTCCATGGATTTTATTTCCTACTCTGACTTTTTCTTTTGTTTCCTTTATTGCTTGCTCAATATACAGATTGAATAACATAAGGGATAGGCTACAACCCTATCTCAACCAAGCGAGGTGGTGCAGTGGTTAGCACACTGGACTCGCATTCGGGAGGATGACGGTTCAATCCCACATCATGCCATCCTGATTTAGGTTTTCCATGATTTCCCTAAATCCCTCCAGGCAAATGCCAGGATAGTTCCTTTGAAAGGGCATGGCTGACTTCCTTCCCTAATCGAATGAGACCGATGACCTCGCTGTCTGGTGTCCTCCCCCAAAACAACCAACCAACCCTATCTCACTCCCTTCCCAACCACTGCTTCCCTTTCATGCCCCTTGACTCTTATAATTGCTATCTGGTTTCTGTACAAATTGTAAATAGCCTTTTGCTCCCTGTATTTTACCCCTGCCACCTTCAGAATTAGAAAGAGGCTATTCCAGTCAACATTGTCAAAAGCTTTCTCTAAGTCTACAAATGCTAGAAATGTAGGTTTGCCTTTCCTAAATCTATTTTCTAAGATAAGTCATAGGGTCAGTATCATCTCACATGTTCCAACATTTCTACAGAATCCAAACTGATCTTCCCCGAGGTCGGCTTCTGCTAGTTTTTCCATTCGTTTGTAAGGAATTCGTGTTAGTATTTTGCACCCATGGCTTCTTAAACTGATAATTCAGTAATTTTCACATCTGTCAACACCTGCTTTCTTTGGGATTGGTATTATTATATTCTTCTTGAGGTCTTAGGGTATTTCACCATACATCTTGCTCACCAGATGGTAGAGGTTTGTCAGGGTTGGCTCTCCCAAGGTTATCAGTAGTTCTAATGGAATGTTGTCTACTCCCGGGGCCTTGTTTCGACTTAGGTTTTTAAGTGCTCTGTCAAATTCTTCATGCAATACCATATCTCCCATCTCATCTTCATCTACATCCTCTTCCATTTCCATAATATTGTCCTCAAGAACATCACCCTTGTATAGACCCTCTATATACTCCTTCCACCTTTCTGCTTTCCCTTCTTTGCTTAGAACTGGGTTTCCATCTGAGCTCTTGATATTCATGCAAGTGGTTCTCTTTTCTCCAAAGGTCTCTTTAATTTTCCTGTAGGCAGTATCTATCTTACCCCTAGTGATATACGCCTTTACATCCTTACATTTGTCCTCTAGCCATCCCTGCTTAGCCATTTTGCACTTCCTGTCGATCTCATTTTTTAGACGTTTGTATTCCTTTTTGCCTGCTTCATTTACTGCATTATTATATTTTCTCCTTTCATCAATTAAATTCAGTATCTCTTCTGTTACCCAAGGATTTTTATTAGCCCTCGTGTTTTTACCCACTTGATCTTCTGCTGTCTTCACTATTTTATCTCTCAAAGCTACCCATTCTTCTTCTACTGTATTTCTTTCCCCCATTACTGTCAATCGTTCCCTAATGCTCTCCCTGAAACATCAACAACCTCTGGTTCTTTCAGTTTATCCAGGTCCCATCTCCTTAAATTCCCACCTTTTTGCAGTTTCCTCAGTTTTAATCTACAGTTCATAACCAATAGATTGTGGTCAGAATCCACATCTGCCCCTAGAAATGTCTTACAATTTAAAACCTGGTTCCTAAATCTCTGTCTTGCCATTATAAATCTATCTGAAACTATTCAGTATCGCCAGGCTTCTTCCATGTATACAACCTTCTTTTATGATTCTTGAACTAAGTGTTAGCTATGATTACGTTATTCTCTGTGCAAAATTGTACCAGTCGGCTTCCTCTTTCATTCCTTACCCCCATTCCATATTCACCTACTATGTGTCCTTCTCTTCCTTTTCCTACTATCGAATTCCATTCACCCAGCACTATTAAATTTTCATCTTCCTTCACTCTCTGAATAATTTCTTTTATCTCCTGATACATTTCATCAATCTCTTTGTCATCTGCGGAGCTAGTCGGTATATAAACTTGTACTACCGTGGTAGGCGTGGGCTTCATATCTATCTTGGCCACAATAATGTGTTCACTATGCTGTTGGTAGTAGCTTACACGCAGTCCTATTTTTTTATTCATTATTAAACCTACCCCTGCATTACCCCTATTTGATTTTGTATTCATAACCCTGTATTCTCCTGACCAAAAGTCTTGTTCCTCCTGCCACCGAACTTCACTAATTCCCACTATATCCATTTCCCTTTTTAAATTTTCTAACCTACCTGCCCGATTAAGGGATCCAACATTCCACGCTCCGACCCGTAGTACGCCAGTTTTCTTTCCCCTGATAACATTGTCCTCCTGAGTAGTCCCTTCCCGGAGATCTGAATGGGGGACTATTTTACCTCCAGAATATTTTATCCAAGAGGACAACATCATCATTTAACCATACAGGAAAGCTGCATGCCCTTATGAAAAATTATGGCTGTAGTTTCCCCTTGCTTTCAACCACTCGCAGTACCAGCATAGTAAGGCCATTTTGGTTAGTATTACAAGGCCAGATCAGTCGATCATCCAGACTGCAACTACTGAAAAGGCTGCTGCCCCTCTTCAGGAACCACATGTGTCTCTGGCCTCTCAACAGATACCCCTCCATTGAGGTTGCACTTACGGTACGGCTATCTGTATCACTGAAGCACACAAGCCTCCCCACCAACGTCAAGGTCCATGGTTCATGGGGGGGGGGGAAAGGTATCTGTTCACTAAGGATCATACTCATGACCTCCCACTTAACGTTCAGCAAGCAGCAAGCGGAACTAGTACTTTTTGCAGATGTCATGAGTGTTATAATAACTCCCATTCCAGAAAAAGCAGCTGAAGTTATTCTTAAGGATGTCTTTCAAAGAATTATTAAGTGGTTCTCAGGAAATGGACTCTTCCTTAATTTTGAAAAAACTCACTACATCCAGTTCTGCACACTGAATAGAGTCATATCGACAGTTGGTGTAGCATATGTACAGGGCTCAGTTAATAGGGTGGATTTCTCCAAATTTTTGGGTGTTCACATTGATGACTACTTTAACTGGAAGAAGCATATTACTGAGCTTCTCAAACAACTAAGTTCAGCTTCTTTTGCTAGTCTTGGTAATAAACAGATCAGCCTCCTAATGTACTTTGCATATTTCCACTCAATAATGTCTTATGGAATAGTTTTCTGAGGTAACTCACCACTTAGACATAAAGCACTGATTGCACAAAAGAGAGCAGTGAAAATAATTAGTGGTGTTCACCCAAGGAGGCCATGTAGGCACCTTTTCAAGGAGTTAGGTATTTTAACTGCACCATCAGAGTATATATATTCGCTAATGAAATTCGTTATGAATTATCTATCTCAATTAGCGAAGAACAGTGATGTTCATACATATAACACTAGACGGAAAAATGACCTTTCCTATCTGTTATTGAAGCTGTCAGTTGTTCAAAAAGGAGTACATTATTCAGCAACAAAAATCTTTGATCATTTGCCCAACAACATAAAGTGTCTGGCAGGTAGCAGATCAAGTTTTAATCTAGCTTTAAATCATCTCATTTGGACAACTCCTTCTATTCCATGGACGAGTTTCTGTTTCAGAAATGGTAAAAACAAAGTAGTTGCATATGTAAAAATAAAATTTTGTAATATTAATATTAACACTATTCATGTGTGTATATATTTCTTGTAATCTGACTTGTTCCACATCATATCGATAAAATAATCGGGAAAATGATCTACGGAACATGATATAACTAAAACTAAACTTTGGTCAACCATGATCTTGTGCCTACCATATTGTGGATCATGTGTGGTCACCACCTTTCCCTCTCCCTCTCTCCCCCCCCCCCCCCCCACACACACACAATGGCCTTGGCCTTGGGTGATGCTGCTCTGGGACACCACCAGTAGCTCAATCAAGATTTGGCTAATCACAATGCCTGATTACTCTTGAAACCTTAGGGTCCTCCGATTCTTCTATTCTTTGTGAGCAAAGACTCCTGGTACTGAAGGCCGTTTCAGAAGTGCAGTATGGATGTGTGAAATATGTTCACATACTGGATCGATTATAACGGGGAGGTCAGCATCATTCAGATTCAGGAGGTGAGAGTGTTTGATAAACTTGGCAGGAAGGATGAGTGGTTTAACATTGAGACTGTCAACAAGCGATGCTTGTAGGTGCTCTTTGTGAGCAGTACATATTCCCAGGAGGGTACATGGTAGTGCCTCTTATCAAGAACTACCACGGCACATGAGTACCACCTTAATGGTATGGTGTCAACACTCCATGAGGCCTTTCCTCTGTGGGTAGCAGTGGTAGTGTGAAACTTGTCAACACTGCACAGCTTGCATAGTTTGGTGTACTGTGAGGCTTAAAATTGGCGGCCCTGGAATTAGATCAAAGATGACCAAAGTAAGAAATCCAGGCATTAATGAATGCATGGGTGACCAAGTTAACCATAATATGGGATAGAGGGGTGGCTTTAAACCACATCCTGACTTGATTGATGAACATTACCTCTTCTCCCATTGATACAGAAGAGTAAGCCCACCTGTAAACCTACGACATTGGGCTTTCAGACATGCTAAAGCACACTAAATGTGCACTGACTCTCAAGGCACACCTACTACCTGGCTCAGCCATCCCTATTGCGTGTGATACTTCGACGGGTACTCTCCGATTATTTGTACCTCCACCTCTGTGATGAGCTGTGTTCAACTCCCTGCACAGCCTCACTCACCCAGACATCAAGGCCACTACAAAACTGGTTGCCAACCAATTCTTCTGGGCAAGAATTAAGAACAGTTGTCGTGATTGGATGAGGGCCTGTATACCTGCATACCTTGGCAGAGAAATAAAGTAGAACAACATGCACAAACCCATCTACGACAATTTAACAGCCCCAAAGGACTTCTATGTCGTATACACACTGACATCGTCAGTCCACTCTCTCCCTCCAATAGTTTTTGATACATACTGTCAATCATCAACCAAGTCACAAGGTCAGGCGAAGCTATCCCTCTATCCATTTTATGGCTGATTTGGCCGCACATGCCTCTGGAACTCCTGGATTTCTCACTTTGGGTGTCCTTCATCTATACCCACCAACCAGGCCTGCCAATTTGAATCCTTGTTATTCTTTTACTTAAAGACTTTAAATGCTTTATGTACAGGAATTTTAAATTTTTCAATGAAGATAATCTCGCCTGTTAAAAAGCAAATACCTCTGCTAAGATGAAAAAGGCAGTGACATAACATGATTAGTAGACAAATAATATTGTCACTTTGCTCCATAGTATTCAAGTATTATGAATGAAAAATAGTATTTTGTTTCCTTATGTCGTGTAATCATTGTTAGGTAGTGATAATGGTAGAAATGTTGTTTGTTACTTAAAATTATTTTCCTGATTATTTTCAATATTTCTGTTCTTTATCAGATATATTGGTATATTTTCTGGAATCAGTTCCAATGGTCATGCAAATGTAAAGTTTTTCAGATGAATCCTGACTGTGATCTGAAGAAAACAGATCCAAAGAGAAAGAGAAAGAGAGAGAGAGAGAGAGAGAGAGAGAGAGAGAGAGAAATGAAGAACTCATGTTACACAGATATTACAATACATTTCATTATTCTTTTAATAATGTCACTAATGAGTAAGAATAGTAAGGAAACAATTTAAATATCATTTGTTAAAATACATATGTGGCAGATACCAAACATGGTGAAGTATGCTCTCTCTGACTTTCAGAGTTCTTTGGCACAATCATTCTATTAACTCGTCTGTAAATTCATGTTTCTTGTGTGTTTACTGATTTTGTGCATACTGTCTTGTGTTAATAATAAATCAGATATGATTTAAAGGTGTGTTATTGGTGTTTATCTATCTTAGACACATAACTAACCACAGTGGTTACCCCAACAATGAAGACTGCTGATTCTTCTCCATTTATCATGTGCTTTCTATGCATTGTTCTACAACAACATGGACTGCCTTGCGAATGTCCCATTGAACACTGTTTTTCCTACGTCACTCTGGTGTATGAACAACAAGCATTTGCTGCATCTACAAGGAGAGACAATGTCAAATATAAACAATTTCATCTGTTCTTTGAACAGCTAAAATATGACCAGTATAACCTCATCGAGTCAAACATGGCCAACTCATCACACTGCACAACATGGATAGTTTGTGCAACAACTGCAACAGACTGACTACATTCCTGTTAAGGATAGTGCAGTTACTCATCCTCTACCTTCACCACTGCTTGGATCTTCCTGGGACTGTAATCCAACTCATCTGACTCACAGTTTCAAAAATCAGTGCAAAATCTTCTGGTCCAGTTGACTGTTCCCAACCATGAAGTTTTCTCATCAGTTTCATCCGCACATATTTTCAGTAACTCTGGTTGCTCCTTCTGCATTGGGCTATGATATCTCTGGGTCAGATGCATCATGCTTTGATCCAGCTGCGACATGTCTTCTGCTCACTTTCATGGTGACACTGGCCAACCCCTCCATGCTGGTCCATGACGTTGTGCCACTCTGCCACCGTGTTTCTGTAACCCGTCCACTCACTATCACGGCAGAACTGGCCACTTCTTCTGCAACAGTTCCCTGCACACCCATGCAGTCTGCACTGTGCCCCACCAGCGGTCATTGCCATCACTCCGCAACTGAGACCTCCAGCAACAGACCACATCACATTCAGTACAGATTTTGTGCTCCCTGCAAATGACTAAGCTCAAGCATCTCATCAGGTCTACTCTCTGCCATTTACAGGTGGCACCCAGCAGATTCCCTAAACTGCTGTCCCTACAAAAGGATAATCTGATGATGTGGTTTGCCTTGGTTGGCAATCTTCTCAACATCCACGATATCATCAATGACAGTGCATGGTTTATCTGTTTGGTGAGTCATCTCTACCAGATTTCTCCATCAGACTGACGTCCCAAGTGATCTGTTACTGTTGTCACTTACTGAATATAAGTAACTGTCAGTGAAGGCTTGTCTCATTGAACACCTCTTGTGCACACCAACTGAAGTCATTCACTACATTATTCATGAGGATCAACATGGTGAATGAAAACAGTCTCAACTTTGGTGCCATCTCTGAGCACAAATCGATGCTGAGGTGATGATTGACATCCTCAATGGATCTTTTGGTTGTTGAGGCTGCAGTATGAATTGCAATTACAGATTCTGTCATGCATGGTGGACTCTCAGGAATCTAAGCTCCAACTTGCTGACCAAGCCTGTACATTAGCTCAACATCACTGGTACATCTGACATGCATCACCTCCTTTAACTAGCACGGTTGGCACACATGTACACCCAGCTCTGCCTTAACATGACCAATGTTGCGCACACCCTAGTACACTCACTCCCACTCTAACCCACAGCACCAACAGCAGCTCCATGATGCCTGCCACAGCCACCAGCCAGACCAATACCCAAATGGATTCCTGTCTTATAGCAGCACACACTGGTGGCTGCTGATGCCTCGCCCCTACTCCCCACCTGGCTTATCTGCTTTGCTGATTCTATGCCATACTTGAGGACACTGTCTGGAGCTGTTGGCCACCTTTCTTTGTTTACCCAACCGAGACGGGCAGGCACATTTAGGCGCCACATCCCACCATAACTCTATTCAGCACCTACCGTCTCACACATCACAGCCCATCCCAGCTCGTGTGGCTAATTGACTATGCATCATGGAGAAAAACTCAGGTCTTTGTTTCCTTGCGGACACAGGAGCAGATAGCTCATACCTGCTGCTCTTGCCACTGCTCTGCTGTCTCTAGCTAAACTTGCTCTGGTCGCTGTTAACAAATTACTCGCCATTAATTGCTCCTTCAAAATGTCACTTCAGTTTTACCAGGAACAGCTTTTCCTCTGGACATTCTAAGTCACATACACTGATGCCCCAGTCATCATGTTGGATTTCCTATACCACAACAGCCTCTCTCTGGACCTACATTCTGCTTCTGTATGCCACTCTTTAGGTTCTCACATTTCATGTGCCAACAGACCCTGCCAGCCATAGGCATCCACATCTCCAACCCATCAGTGGTTTCTCATTCTGCCCCCCTGGCACAATTACCACACAGCTCATCAAGCTTTCATGCGAGTACTCTCAAGTCAATGCATTCCATGTCCAAAATGCAAAATTGCACTATTGTTTCTCATATGTGTCTGCTGAACTGTCATGGTCTCTGTTCGTCATCTGCTGACTCCCTGCAGGCACTCAACAGGGTACCTCCAACCTAGTGCCTACACTTCCACTACTGCAGTGGACATCTCACACCATGGCTATTCATGCAGTGCCTGCTAACTCCCTAGAGTGCAACTGACTGTCACTGCTGCTGCAGTGCACCCCTCACACTGAGGTTAGTGATTTGGCACCTTCCACTGAGCTTCTCCTTTCAACTCCTGCCTCATCCCCAGCGACAGTTTATTAGGTTATGTCACTAATGGCATGTGCCACAGAGTCAATGCCACAAAAGCCCTCTGGTACATCATAAAGCTCAGTACTTCAATGCTTACAAACTACATTACACCAAGGAGAATGCGAAAGACCTGAATCGTGAATCAACTGTCCCTCCAACGGTTACTGGTCCTCCTTGAGTCACGTTGTTCTTAAGAAGGATGGCACTTTTTGCTTGTGTGACAGTTATAGATCCCTCAATGCGCATACCATCATCAACAACTACCTGATCCCCCACAGCCAAGATTTCACCCAGTTGCTCCACGGCTCTCATATTTTAACTGTACTTTACTGTCACAAGGCCTACCATCAGATCCCAATGAACCCATCAGATATTCCATAAATGGCTACCATTATCCCTTTCGGCCTCTTTGAATGTTGTTTTGTGCCATATTGCCTGAAAAACACAGCCCAAATGTGGCAACGGTTTATCAATTCTCTTCTGTTTGACTTACCTCACTCTTAATGCCTACTTGGATGACATCCTCATTTTCTCTTCCTCCACTGAGGAATACAAAAAAAAAACTTGAGCAAGTTTGCTAAGTCACAGCTGAGCAGTTCAGCCGTCACATTCCTCGGGCACACTGTCTCCACTGAATGTGTCTGACCAACCTCTGCTCATGTGAATTTCATTCTTAACTTACCTCTCCCTCAGGACTACTCTGCACTTCATATTTTCCTCAGGATGGTGAATTTCTATTGATGCCACCTACCACATGCTGCGTCTATTCAGATTCCTCTGACTGGCACACTTGTAGGCAAGAATACTTCTGTCAAATGTAAATTATGATGGACACTAGAGATAGTGATGCTTTTGAATACCTCAAAACCGCCTTGTCTGAAGCAGTCACAGTGGCCCACTCACTACCTGATGCACATTTCCCTCTCAGCCAAGGCCAGTGACGCTGTGGCTGATGTTACCCAGCCTCTTTGATGCAGCACGTTGGTGACGTTACCCAGCCTCTTCATGTAAATGGTCAGCCTACAGTCGTGAACTACTCGCAGTGTATAAAGCCATACAGTACTCCCAAGATGACAATGGAGGTCGTCTCTCCACAATTTATATAGACCACAAATCCCTCACAGTTGCTATCCGTATCTTCTGTCCTGTCTGTTTCGGCACATGGATCAGTACTCCATTGATGCTTCCTACACCCAAGATGCAGACAATGTCATGTTTCATTACTTTTCTCATGTCAACATTATCTCATCACCCCTCAGCCTAGACGACCTCACACATCAGCTTCATGACAAAGACTTCCAACTTTTATGCCAGGAGGCCAATACTTTGCTCTCATTTGAGAAACGTAACTTGCCAGACACTCCCCTCTTGGTCCTCTCTGACACTTCCACTGGCAGTATCCATCCACTTGTTCCCACCCCCTTGTGACGCTCAATTTTCTCGGCCCTTCATAAACTCGTCCATCCTGGTATCAATGTTACCACATGATTGGTTACCGAACATTTTGTTTGGCCAAGTGTCAGACATGACTGCCACACTTGGGCATATGCATCCATTTCCTGCCAATACTGCAGGGTTGGCAGACATGCCCACCCTCTCCTTGGGAAGTTCGACATCCCTCAGAGATGATTTCCTCACCTGCACATGGACATCATTGGCCCCCTTATTCCTTGCCCTTTCCACTGGTAGGTACTGTGCCAATCCAAGTTTCAGTTTATATAGCATCAAATGGGTACATCTCTGTCTGGCACGCACAAGCTTTTGAATTTCTTGTTGAGATGTTAAAGTAAAGACCAAATTTTATTTAGCTTCGGCTGTGGGTGTTTCACAATATTATTCATCAAGTTGTCTGAAAAATGGAGCCATTTTTTGAGCATCAAAAATAGATGAAAACTCAATAGCTGAAAGATGTGCCCACTGAAAAGTGCAGTGACACAACGCTAGTAAATAGCAAATGTTAAATAGTGCATCATGTAGAAAGTGTCAGAAACGGGTGAAGTGCAACATGTGGTTGCTAAAAAGGTAAGCAAAAATATTCTTAATATTCATTATCAATTATGTTCACTAGTCATGCCTTGACTGCTTTCAGGGTGAAAACACGAAACTAGCTTTTACAGTGAGTTGGCAGGAAGAAATTATTAAAGTGCTACATAGTGACACTGACACTTTAAAAGCAGAATTATCTGTGCAGAAGCAAGAAAACTGTGACTTGAAAAGCAGGAAAAAATCTTTTTTCAAAACAGCAGAGGCAACAGATGGAAAAAACATCAAAAACAGTTATTAGCTTAAACAACATGACTGTTGCACCTAAAGAAGAATCTCGTGCGGAAGTCTCAAGAACCGAAAATGTATACAAGTGGACAAGTGTAACATGTAGTAAAAAGAATTTGAAATGTCTCAGTAATGAAAAACAGAGCAAAGAAATGAATTCCTTGTTCTAGATGATTCTCTGCTGAAATATGTGGTAGTGTCAAATTCCACAACAGATGTTCATCCAGGAATCAACAACCAACAGTTCAAGACACACTTTAGCAACATACATAGCTCACAGGATGGTTCAGCAGAGGCATCTCGGAAGAATTATGAAGGAGTCTTCACCCATGTAAGTGAAACAAGAAATTTAATTCGATCTGCCAGTAACCTCTACAAAATGTCTAGAATCGTGATGAGTGGTATTACCTCCGGAAGATCAGTCGGTACTCTTTATACAGAGAGAATAAACCATGATTTAAATGAAAACTGTAATGATCTAGGAGCTCTGTTCATAAATCCTAATAAATTCTTAAGCAATAAATGTTTGGGTACAGACAGTCTTCATTTAAATACGGTAGGACCAAAGTTCTTAGTAAAATGTTTGCTGACACACATAAAATTCTGAAAAATAGGGAAAACTTATAAGAAATGATGGGAGAGAAACAGTGTTTTGTAACGAAAACAGCAACACCAAAACGGTACCCAAGATAGAGTATGTTTCAGACCATAAATAGGAAAGAACGTCCCTACATAACGCACTTGATTATAAATGGACTAAGGGCTGACGTTTTAAACAAAGGTCATTAAGTGGATGAATTACAGATTATGGTATTCTATCTGAAGGTAGAAATATCAAAGTTATTTGCCTCAATAAAGACTGGATTACATCTGACTGTATTAAAATTCTTTATAAAATCGAAAATTTCAGATTAGTCAACAGCTTTTGTAGATGAGAGAAATCACATACAGGCTCTTGCATACTCAATTATTCTGATACAAAATATGAAATAAGAAATGATTTTAATCTTTTGAATGAAGAGTGCATATTTGAAAGCTGCTGTATCAAATTGAGGAACCCAAATGTAGTAGGCTAGTTGTTTTATTATAGAATACCATAGAAAGCTACTATTGAAGCTTTTCTGGTGAAATTTCATTGTCTGCTTGAAAAAATCAGTAAAGAAAAGAGGAAAAAGAGAGTTATTTCTGCTGACTCTGATATTAATATCATAGTTGAAAGCAATGACTAATAATCTTACATAAATGGGTAACTCAGGGTATGAAAATTTCTAGTTCCAGGATGAGAAAACTCCACGATGAACTGAAATATAATAAAAACAGAAGTTTTACTATGTTTGCCACTATAAAGCAACATTTAAAAAAAGTTGTGAAGGCAGCCAAACAAATGGCAAACAATAAGTTCATTGTACGACATAAAAATAAAAAAAAGACGGTGTGGTCTGTTGTCAAACCAGAATTAGGTGTTAGAATTAGTAGTAATGAAATATCTAGGATTAAAGCAGATGATACCTTTATTGTAAACCCAGCTCAAATATCAGAGTGTTTAAATGAATTCTTCACAGTGTGGCAAAGTCAAATGTTGATGTAGCAGAGTATCAGAGTAAAGTAAATGCCTTTGGACTCCACCAAGAAGCTGAGTGACTTACAGTTTTTTTTTTTTTAAAGTAACAATAAAGGTGGTGAGAAATGTTATATTACCATTAAATCATAAAAACTCTGCTGGACTAGATGGGATACCCACTAAAGCGATGAAAACAGTATGTGACATAATAGCTTCTCCCCAACTAAAATATTCAACCAGTCTTTTGAACAGGGATGCTTTCCCAATGTTTTTAAATATGCTGAAGTCAGACCTCTGTTCATGAAATGGTTGAGAAAGACACAGGAAACTATTGCTCTATTTCTATTCTTCCACTCCTGTCAAAAGTGTTAGGGAAAGGAGCTACAAACCAGATCAAAAATTTTATTGTAAAAAAAATGAACTTACTATAGATAACCAATTTGGATTTCAACCAGGAAAAACTTCTAGATGCAGTGAATAGCACTGAAAAGATATACAAATCATTGGACCAGAGAAGTAAAGTTGCAGGTATCTTCAGCAATCTTATAAAAGTGTTTCACTCCATGAACCAAGACTTGCTTTTCTACAAATGAGACAAATACAAGATTAAGGAAAATGCTCTAACCTGGGTCACATCATACTTCTACAACAGAAAACAAAGAGCAGCTAACACCTCAGATGCCGTGAATTATGCTGGAGTATGTATCACAAGGTGTGCCTGAAGGCTCCATTTTGTGGCCAATTCTGTTCCTATTTGATGTAAATGACTTACCCATGAATATAAATTCCCCATCAGTTCTGTTTACATATAATACTTCTGTTTTAATTGAAGATGATGAGGCAGAAAAAATTCCAAGCTCAATCATAACCATGCTAATTATCTTAGAAAACTGGTTCCAGCTAAACGGGTTGAAACTGAACACTACAAAAACCCATATGGTACATTTCAAATCCAAACATTCAAAATGTGCAGAAATTAAATTACAACATGACAATCAACTTATGAAAGAAGTTGACAAGGTCAAATTTCTGGAACTAAATGTGGACAAGAACTTAAGCTGGAATACACATACTGATCTTCTATCAAATAAACTATGCAGTTTTGCATTTGCAATGCAAATTCTAACAAATTCTACTTATTTGAGTACACGAAAAATTTTTATCATATTTCTTTTGAATCTGTTAATAGATATGGGATAATTTTCTGGGGAAGTTCAAGTAGTGTATCTCGAATACTGAAAATGCGAAAGAAAAGTGTCAGATACTTGTGTACTGCACAGCAAACAGTCTTGTCGCCCGTTATTTAAGAATCTACAAATGCTAACTGTTCCATCCATATGCATTTTTGAAATTATAATTTTCCTACACAGCAGACAAAAATTATTTGAGGAGGATCATTTTAACCAATATGTAACACGAAAAATAAAAATAATTTTATGCTGCCCGCACACCTTTTGAAATTACATGCATGGTCTCCACAGTATATGGGGATGACAATATATACAAGTTAATGGCCAAAAACTTATTTAATATATCATGCAAAATTATAATTGAAAGGACTGTTCATATTAGTTGCTGACAGGATCAGTTAAAGTACTTTCTTTGTTATCCAAATTCACTTTGTAATTTAGCTGTAAACACATGTTTATTTTCAGTATCGTATGCTTCATATTTGAAATTTTCCTATTCTCTGATAATTTATACATCCCTCCCCCCCCCCCTCCTCCCCAGAATATCATGGCAGAATATGAATGATATTCTGTAAATCCACAAAGCCTGTTTATTTCCAAAGATTGTCATCCTACTTTTCACAAAAAAATTCCTAAATTAAAAATACTTTATTTGCTGTGTACATTTTTATCTGTTGAATGGACACTACTAAACAGTGTGGCTTTACCATAAGTGATATAATCTACAAATGCTATTTATGATTCTTGTGAAACAAATATACAATTTTTACAATAAATTCTAAAGCCAAGTAAATGAAAGCAACAAAACAAACATAAATGAAAGGAAGTATATGAACTAAATCGTGTTATATCTGCCAGACTGTAAGTGCAGCTACAGAATTTAACTGCATAAGGGAATACCAATTATATGAGCATGAATACGTACACCCTTAACATAGTGATGTTTTTACGAATTATGTTCCAAGATATTGTTTTTTCATAAATTAAACATGACCTTTAACAAATGATATTACATATAGATACTTAAAGGTAGCTCTTAAAGCACAAAATGAAGCGTTACAGATTTTTGTCATAACTGTAAATAAAATCTGTAGTATACTCCTGCACTGGCCTTTGACTAAAGTATCCTGAAACTTTAATAATTTTTTTTTACTTTCTATGTGGGTGTGAGGTCCAACCATGAATTTAGCAATGGCTTTGAATGTTTGCAATTGTTTGAAGCAAAGAACAATGCGCAGGGTGACACAACAGTCTTTACAACAATACCTCGAATCCCATCTCGCCTTTTTCCCATCTGGAGCCCAAACGTAGGTAAATATGACACAAGTCGTTGTTGCATGCTGTTTCTTTCCAGTGGGCATATTTATTGACGGAAAATGGCAGTTAATCAGTCACATGGGATTGCTGCTTAAGAATGGGCGACGTGCTACTTTTGAAGCAAATTCTCTTTCTGATGTTTTGAAATGATGTTCTTGACAGCAGCAATATGGAACTCGAAGGGACTTTTTTCACCTCCCTGTTCACCCCCCCCCCTTTTTTTTGAAGTTACTGCAATAACACTGAAGAAATTTTGTTGTAATACTTGTGTCCTTTTATTTCAGAGAGTCACTGGGCTGTTAGCTGATCTATCTTGTCTACTCTGCCCATTGTGTCACTGTATACCACAACAGCTACTGGCTTCAGCATTTCTCTGTGTATTTTCTTTACAGCTTTCATTACAGCCCTGTGAATTGTTGTCCAAATAAAAACATATCTTTTGTCCTTCCGTTGAATTGCTGTCACTTTTCCAGTCTCAAATGTAACAGCTTCCCCCTGCCCTAGTTTCTTATGATGAAATGATTGAGGCATGTCTCATCTTGATAGCCAAACAGTTCCATATATATGCAGGGTGGAGAAAAATTGTGTCACGAAATTTTAACCATGGATAGCTAATGCCAGTAGGAACCAAAACTGCTAATGTTGTGTAGGTTGACAACGCACAATTTTTGAACTATGGAAATGCACCAATTGACAATCATAGCACTGCCCATCAACCAAAGAATGGCAAGGAAAGTTGCTACTCACCATATAGCAGAGATGCTGAGGCACAACAAAAAGATTCACACAATTATAGCTTTTGGCCATTAAGACCTTTGTCGGCAGTAGACACACATACACACACATACTCACGCAACTTGCACACATGTTTGCAGTCTCAGAGAACTGAAACCACACTGCGAGCATCAGCACCAGTGCATGATGGGAGTGGTGACTGGATGGGGGTAAGGGGGAGGCTGGGGAAGGGAGGGGGAGGGATAGTATATTGGGAATGGCGGACAGTGAAGTGTTGCAGTTTAGACGGATGGCAGGAGAGAAGGTGTAGATGGGGGAGGGGTAAGTAGGGGAAAGGAGAGAAATAAAAAGAAAAGAAATTAAAAGACTGGATGTGATGGTGAAATGATGGCTGTGTAATGCTGGAATGGGAACAGGGAGGGGGCTGGATGGGTGAGGACAGTGACTAATAAAGGTTGAGGCCAGGAGGGTTACAGGAATGTAGGATGTATTGCAGGGAAAGTTCCCACCTGCACAATTCAGAAAAGCTGGTGTTGGTGGGAAGGATCCACATGCCACAGGCTGTGGAACAGTCATTGAGATGAGGGATATCATGTTTGGCAGCATGCTCAGCAACAGGGTGGTCCACTTGTTTTTTGGCCACAGTTTGTCAGTGGCTGTTCATGCAGTATATTGTGTAGGTTTGGTGGATGGTGGAATACCATAGTAGGAGGGGTGGGAAGGATAGTGGGAAGGACATTTCTCATTTCAGGGCATGACAACAGGTAATCAAAACCCTGGCAGAGAATGTAATTCAGTTGCTCCAGTCCCAGATGGTACTGAGTACTCTTATTTATTTATGAAAATTTGTGAGGCATTACTATCAGTGAGATAACATAAATATAAACAGATCCTCCCTTACTAAAGAAATTATTGATGAATATTTTGAAAACCTAAACAGTTCGGTGAATGGTGAACTACCAGGAAACATTACAAACATCTCTGATGACACAGAGAATAAGACTGCTCTCATTAAAAGTGACAGTAAATATCCTGAGAGGAAAAGGAAACTGTCTGAAACTGAAGTTTCCCTCATGTTCTGTGGTACAGCCACATGTACTTTGCTGCCAATATATGTTGTCTACAAATCAGAAAACGCTTGAGTTATATGGTGCTCATTACAAATGGCTGGTTTGATACGTGTTGATCAGAGATAATCTCTCAAGTCATTTTTCAGTTGAAGTCATCGCAGCTGTCAATGGTAATAATAAACATTTGTATCCTTACCAACTAACTGCAACCACTTGATGCAGCCACTTGATGTGGCATTCTTTAAACCTTTAAAGGCTGACATGGAAAATGGAGTAGGGGTAAATAGCAGTTTACCAAAAAATATTTCCCCTTTCTTATTAAGACACACATTGTCTAAAGTTAAAATCACATCTTGAGAAAAATTATTCCTAGACTCAGGGCTAGCGGTTTTCTTCCCCTGAACCAGCAGCAAATAATAAAGAAATTTCCTGAAAACCCATGCCAAGATGCTATTGATCATGAAGAATTTTCTCAGTGTATTTGAATGACTCTGTACTGACCTTCCGAAAGAGTCAAAGGAACAAACCAGAGCACAGCATCCACACTGCAAGCCAAGTGAGTGGCAGTCATTCCCCGTCACTTGCTATCCACATAGTACAGTCTCACTCGCTTCTAAGTGGGCTAGTATTCTGCGAGTGTGATCTAATAGGCACATGGTTCCTTTCCAATAGAAAAGATAACATGATGGTTAGCTGTATCACAACACAGTAGGGCCTATGAGGACTACAGAAGAGCATTAACTCTGTGAACATTGAACTTTGTGTCCTTTGAGCATCCATGTGATTTCTGTGTGGCTATGCAAGCAACTCAAGGGGCTGTGTCATTAGGCAAGGTAGTGTTGGTCATTTTTGACAACTTTTGCCAACCTGTGTGAAGTTTATTCACCCTCTATGTCAAACACCATAGCCATGTGAATGTCACACAGATTGAACATGTGCTTGCAGTGCTGTAGAACAAACAGTATAGAGGCAAGAGAAGAAGAAAAGTAACAATACAGCCAATTAAAAGCATTTGCTTAGAGGATTCCACTGAACAGTTACAACTCCCCAAACGCCTAGCTCAAGTTTTCTTACAGAAGAAAAGGGCTCATCCAACAAAACAGTTGCTTGTCCCTAACCCTTCAGAAAATGGAAAGAAAGAAAGAAAAGGGGAATTTCTGAATAAGATTCTTGGATGATGAATTGAATGATGACATCTTGCACAAACCGAGTGCAAGTGATGACGGTGGAGAGGAGGAGACTTACTGGCAATCATTCATTCAAGAACATGAAGCAGAGCAACAACCTGGCCATCACGTCACATCCCATCACATCACATCATGTCACGTCATGTCATATACCTTCAAAACATTCTGCAATGCATTTCAAATGGAGGCATCCACACTGGACATACTGCCATACATCATGGGACTTTGTAAGGGTGCTGATGACCATGCAGTTGAGCAACCCACAAGCCAAACCAAACATCATCATCCCACCAAGTCACATCATGACACTGTCAAGGTTTCTTGGGAAGAAAGTTTTGATGGTTGATGTCATCCATACGTTGTTGATCATGTGAGCCCAAGCTCATTTCCTGCCAATACATGGCCGTGACCAGATCTCCATATTTTGTTTTGTTGTGGTTTTCATTGTTGACATCAGTTGTTTAACGTTTATTATTTGTTATAAATAGTTTCATTTCATTATTTCTCTCATTAAAATTTGTAATAAAAGATGAAAGATTAATTGAAACAGTGAGGTAGCAGACTTAATTGTAAGACATGAGTGTACTAAAGTACTTGCCCTCTACTACATTTATAAATTGGATTTTTATTCATATCAGTACCATATTTAATGTTTTACAATGAAATGGATTGCAATATGGCTGCAATTCAATGGTTTTTGTGCAAAGTGTACATCAAGTAATGTATTAAAGTTGTGTTTTTGGCAGGCTTTTTTATTGTTATCAAGTTCTCTGGATTATGTGTCAAACAGTTTTGCAAGCATCAGTGGTCAATATTTATGTGGTTCCACTAGCTAACCCCATCACAAATGAAGCACTTGAACTATTAAAAGCAAAATATAAGATGGAAAGAAAACCTATATATCTTGGAGGGAAATAAGGCTATTGCACAAAAATTTGCACTGGACAAGCAACTAAACTGAACTTTAAACAAACCGATGGCAGCTCATTACACTGTGTTACTCCTAGTAATTCTGCCTGCAGTTTAACGTAACAAATGAAAAAATTGATGCTTCGACTTTCCAAAATATAAAATGCAGATTCCTCTTCCTCAAGCTCCCTGTGTAGTGAGTGTAATTCTCCTTCTGTACCATGTAATTACATTTTTCAGAGCTGTACTCTTTTTTATGTTGTCTTTCACTTCTCTCTTCCTTCTCTAACATACAAGCTACCCCCTGGAACCTGCATGCCATTTGAGTCCAACAAATGTCACTATAATATAAATATGCACTCCAGCATCCACATACATAAGCTATCTCATTGTGTATGTGCACCTTTGGATGTAAAAATAGTTGAAAATCACCTTGTGTAGCTCAGGATACCTGCGAAAAAAACAGTTGAAGACAGCCATTCGAGTTGTGATCACGTGACTTGAATTTACTTCTTGGGCCACGACATGACATACAGTGTGAATTCCAAGATGTGACGATGCTGTGACAGCAGTGTAAATTGGCCATAAAAGCCAATTCACACTATACGTCAACAGAATGGGTGCTTACATAGACAGCAAATGTAATTGGTCAGTTCACATTCTTCATCTATGTAAAAAACTTAGCTCGGCAACATTTGCATTACAAGTAATTTCTTCAGTGGCTGAAGTTGACACCATTAAGGTTGCCTACTTTGGCTACTTCCACTCATTGATGTCATGTGCTATCATATTCTGGGGGAACCAACCACTTGCAAAAAAAGTTTTCACCATCCAAAAAAAGCAATCAGAATAATGTGTGGGGGTCCATCAAAGACACTCTTGCAAGCACTTGTTTCGGAAGATAGGTATCCTAACAACTGCCTCACAGTATATTTTTTCCTTGCTGACCTTTGTGTGCAAAAATTATTCTATCTACCAAGACAACAGTAAATTCCATGGCTATAACACCAGAAACAAAAACAATCTACATTTTGAAATGAAGCATCTCACTCTGGTACAAAAAGGAGTTTACTACTCCAGCATTAAGCTATTCAATGCTCTACCACTACATATCAAATGTGTTCATACAGAACTGCCAAAATTTAAACAAGTTCTCAAAGATTACCTGACAGAGAAATCTTTTTATACTGTGGATGAATATCTGAAAGAAAATGTATACCATCACTAAACTTATTGTGTATAGAAGTAGTTCAGTTGATTTTATTGTGCATTTGAGCATTAGGACACTTTTTGTAACAACAAATTGGCTGTACCTGTATTTACTCTTGTAGGCCTAATATCTAATTTAACTTTGTGCTCTTATCTTTAACCTTTATTTGAAATTCCTTTTTCTCTTACATGGTTGTTATGTTATCTAGCTGACATTGTATCTATTGCTGTATTTATAGTATGTCTTACTTAAACTATGTACAATTTGGCATTGAATTGCCCTTATATTTATTGTAAGTTTAAATCAAAACCTGTACAATTTGACACGTTCCATATCCTTGTGATTGACTCACTAACTGGATCCTTGGAACATGAAATAAATAAATAAATAAATAAATAGCAGGCAACATCACCATCAAACTTTGGTTTGAGGTCAATTCACACTGCCTGTCATGACACCATCATGTAAAAGTGTATCCACACTGTCCATCACATCATGGCATATCAAGTCAATTCAAGTCTTGTGATATCAAGTCACATGGAGTTCACATTTGCATGAAAATGACATTTATTGGACTCAAATGCTTTGCAGCTTGCAAGGATAACTTAGAGAAAGGAGACAGAAGTAAAAAACAAGGCAAAAAAGTGTGGGTACAAAAAACGCCATTATGTGGTACAGAAGGGGAATTGCCAACACTATACAAGGATCTTGAGTAAGAGGTATCTGAATATTATAAGTATTTTAGAAAGTTGAGGCACCAGATTTTTTTTTTCATCACATGGAATTACTAAAAGGAACACAGCATTACAAGTTGTCATCACATACCATGAAAAAATGGTTTGTTTGAGTAAAGCTTAGTTGCCAGGCAAGTGCAAATTTTTGTACACTAGTCGTATCTCCCTAAATACCTTTCCCTTCAAGATATATAGGTTTTCTTTCCATCTTGTATTTGGCTTTTAATAGTATAAGTACCTTATTTGTACTAGTGAAACCACATAAATATTGACGCCTTATGCTTGCAAAATTGTTCACACATAATACAGAGAGCCACTTAACAATACATAAACCTGCCACAAATACATATTTAAACAAACAACTCTAATACACTACTTCATCTACAATATGCAAAAAATGAATTTTACCACTGTTGCAGTCCTGAAGATTTCAGCCCATGTCTTTATGAAACATTACAAATGTGTGACAACACACAAATAAATTCCACTTACTATTCAGATTCTACACAAAGTACTTTTTTCAGTTCATGTTGCAGGAATATTGCTATCTATTACATTGTGAAATATTAAATATGCCACTGGTATGAATAAAACTCCACTTTACAAATATAGTAGAAGGTATGTAGTTTAGTACGCTCATGTCATAAAATTCAGACTGTTGTCTCGCTGCTTCAATTAATCTTTCATCATTTATGAGGTCTGTTCAAAAAATTCAGTAACTTTGTCCACAAAATTTTTCTGCACTTACCTTTTACTTATCATACATGGTCTCCTTCAAAATACTCTTCTCCACAATTGATACACCAATCCCAACACTGTTTCCACTTCCAGAAGCAGTCTTCAGATGCCTCTTGCTGGATCGCGCAAAGTGCTGTCTGAGAATTTTCTTTTATCTCGTCTATTGTTGCAAATCTTCATCCTTTCAACAGGGTTTTCGACTTCATAAATACAAAAAAGTTCATAGGGGCCAGGTCTGGAGAGTTTGGATGATGAGGCAGCTGTTTGTGCAATAGTCACACACCAACAGGGATGAATGTGTGGCTGCATTATCGTGATGCAAGAGCCATGAATTATCTTGCCACGTTTCAGGCTATTTTCTTCACACATTTTCTTGCAGGCATTGCAACACACCCCAGTAGTAACATTGATTAACAGTTTGTCCCTGTGGCACAAATCCATGATAAACTAATCCTGCAAAGCCAAAGAAAACTATCAGCATGGCTTCGACATTTGGCCTGACCTGATGAGATATTTTTGGTCTTGGAAAACCTTTCCCAACCCATTGTCAAGACTGAACCTTAGTCTCAACATCATAACTGTAGATCCATGACTCATGACCAATAATGGTTCTCGTACGGAACATCTCATTCTCATTTGCGCGATCAAAAAGCTCTTCACAGATTGTGAGGTGAAGGTCTTTCTGGTCGTGACTCATGAGATATGGGTGAACATGGTGGCAACACAATACACTGCAAGACACAGCGTTGGAATTTCATGACGTGATACAACTGATATGTTACATTCTACCGCAATCTCTCGGGCAGTCAGTCTTCGATTGGCATGCAAAATTTCATTGAAATTCCTGACATGAGCTTCGTCAGTAGACGTAGAAGGATGTCCACAACGAGAGTCATCCTTAACTTTCATCCACCCATTTTTAAACCCTGTGAAGCATTCGTAACACTGACCAGGAGAGGCCACGACGTTGGGATCAAGGGTTCAAACTTTGTACACCTTTAGTAGGACATTAAAACAATATAATGGGATAGAAGTAATGTGCACTACTCTGGCAATTCTGAGAAAATTGCAAGAGATGTTTTACATGTCTATTCTGTAAATCTGCACCTATGCAAAGGTGCTCACAGCAAGAATTCATTGTGGTCATGTGGTTACATTTAGCGAATTGCAAGATGGTCATTGGTGTACTGATGGTTCGAATCCTGGTAACACTTACACTTTAATCTATATTTTTTTCATCACTTGTCTCATTATTTAATTTACATGACATTTGAGAGGTAATATCAAGAAAAAAAGCCCCATGTATTTGCATGAAGTTTCAATTTATGTTTTCCATGTCTGTATGCAATGTGTGATGTTGAGAGCACATCCGACAAGTAATTCTACATTACTTTTTTGGTCTGGCACACTGTGACTTACTGTATTACTGATTTTGAATACTATCATTCACATCATTATATATCAAAGTTTGACTTGGGCTTTCCAAGCTTGCCCTTCGTCCTTTAAAATTTAATTACAAATAGTAAATAGTCAAATAACATATGAAACTCACTACAACTTCATGAAAATGCATGTGGGTTTTTTCATTACATTACCTCTCAAATGTCATATAAATTAAATAATCAGCCCAGGGATGATAAAAGTATAGATTAAAAAATAAGTGTAAGCAGGATTTTTTTAACAGTACAAAAACTTTATTTAATTTCATTATACTGGGTGATCAAAAAGTCAGTATAAATTTTAAAACTTAATAAACCACGGAATAATGTAGACAGAGGGGTAAAAATTGACACACATGCTTGGAATGCCATGGAGTTTTATTAGAACAAAAAGTTTACAAAATGTCTGACAGATGGCGCTGGACAGCAAAACATCAGTGACTGCACATGACAATTGTGTATAAAAGGAGCTGTGATGAGAGAGAGAATCAGATGTGCCAGCAGTCACAGCATGTTGACATTACCTGAAAAGGCGCTTTTAGTGAAGTTGTATTATCAGAATGGGGAATGTGCTAGTTCAGCGTTATGATCCTATGACAATATGAAGGGGATTCAAACAGGCAAAGGTCCGTTGACAAGTGCAGCTGTGGCGAGAATGATTTCGAAGTTCGAAGCCATGGTGTTGTTTAGACGATAGACCCCGTAGCGGCCAACTGAGCACAAGGCATAATGCTGCTGAGACAGTTCAGGAAGAAATGGAGACTGTAGCGGGTTCATCTATGCACGGGGAAGTCAGCACTCATGCAGTTGTACGTTGCACCGGCATTCCATACACTACTGTTTGGTTGGCACTTAGGCGTACCTTCCGATGCTATCTGTACAAAATCCATCCGCATCATGAACTGTTACCTGGCGATTTAGTGAAGTGAAGGGCATTTGCAGTGTGGGCGTTTCAAAAGATGGCCGAAGATGACGATTGGTTGAGTAACATGTTGTCGACCGACGAAGCTCATTTCACACTCCAAGGGTCTGTCAACGCCCACAACTGCAGAATTTGGACTACCGAAAATCCTAGAACTGTTGTGAAAACTCCACTGCACAATGAGAAAGTCACGGTATGTGTTGGATTTACCACATCTACCATTATCGGGCCTTTTTTCTTTGAGGAAATGCGTGATTTTGGTTTTGTAACTGCTACCGTGACGGTTGAGAGGTACGCTGATATGTTACAGAATCCCATCATCCCCAGCCTGGCTGATAAACACCTGCTGGACTGTACAATGTTTATGCAGGATGGCACTCCACCCCGTATTGCTAGATGTGTGAAAGATCTCTTGCACGCGTCGTTTGGTGATGATCGTGTGCTCAGCTGCCACTTTCGTCATGCTTGGCCTCCCAGGTCCCTAGACCTCAGTCCGTGCAATTATTGGCTTTGGGGTTACCTGAAGTTGCAAGTGTATCGTGATCGACCAACATCTCTAGGGATGCTGAAAGACAACATCCGACGCCAATGGCTCACCTTAACTCCGGACATGCTTTACAGTGCTGTTCACAACATTATTCCCCAACTACAGCTATTGTTGAGGAATGATGGTGGACATATTGAGCATTTCCTGTAAAGAACATCATCTTTGCTTCGTCTTACTTTGTTATGCTAATTATTGCTATTCTGATCAGATGAAGCGCCACCTGTTGGACATTTTTAGAACTTTTTTTTTTTTTTTTTTTTTTTTTTTGGTTGTAATAAAACCCCATGTCATTCCAAGCATGTGTGTCAATTTGTACTTCTCTATCTACATTATTCCATGATTTATTCAGTTTTCAAATTTATACTGACTTTTTGATCTCCCGGTATATAAATAGACATAAGGTATGAAACTTCCTGGCAGATTAAAACTGTGTGCCGGACTGAGACTCGAACTCGGGACCTTTGCCTTTCACGGGCAAGAGCTCTTAGCGATGGTTTTGCATATTTTACCCACCGTTCCATGGGTGACTGTGCATTTGATTTTTTTTTTCCCTCAAACATTCTGTCCAATGTCGGTGATTTCTTTCTGCTGTGATGTGTCTTTTAGGTCGTTAGTGGACATTTTCCAGAAACTTTTGCATTGATCTTTCTTCTGGCAGAAGCATTTTTGTTATTTGGCAGCTGTGGTCTGAAAATACTATGGGTTTCATTTCTACTGTGGCTGTCGCTTGTCCTAAGTTGTTGGAAACGTACTTCTAGTCGAGCTGTCACCTCTGCCACTACCTTCTTGCCACGTGCAAATGCTAACTGCAGGACCACAATGAATTCTTACGTCTGGTACCTTTGTGCAGATACATGATTTACATGGTACACTAGACTCTCGCTAATCTGCCCATTCCTGGCACTTAAGGGTGCCAGACTAGCGGAAGTGCCAGATTATTGAGTGTCTGAAATTTATTTTATTCATTTATTTTGTTTTTTGTTTATTTTGAAAACATAGGGGATGTAGTGTACTGTACTTTATTAAACTGAAGGATACAGTTTTACGACATAGAGGATATACTTTATTAAATCCAAAAATACATTAATTTTCAAAGAAAACTTAGTTCTTGAGTGTATACTGCACATAATTATACAGTCGTATCACTCACTATGAAACATGTCCCTAACATTTAACTGTCGCAATGATGGTACGCGACAGTGGCATGCTTTATCACGCAACCACTTTACATCGATACTGCATGTATCTGGTTGTTGCATAATGTACTCCAGGAAGACTCTGGCAGCTTCAGCATCAGCAGTGTGAGAAATTTTCATGCTCTCTCCTCGTGTGACCTCTTCTTCATCACTTTCGTCATTACTTTCTTGCATGATTTTTATTATTTCTTCATTTGTTAAAGTTTGGTCTGTATCACAGTTTTCCTCACTCAGCCACTTAGTAACATCTTCATCATCAATTTCTTCTCCTCCTAGAAGGTTGCAGAACATGTCAGTGTACAAAGTAATTGATAATTCTGAGTTGACTGGCTAATCACTTTCACTCACTACTGGATCCAACTCGGCATCAATGGATGGCCACAATTTTCTCCAGCTCTTCATTATGGTAGCACTTTCCACTTTATCCCATGCTTCGGCTGCTTGGAAAACAACATCACGTATGTTAATTGCTTTCCACACCTTCAGCATAGTCTCGACAGAGTTGTTTTCACTTTCGTTCAGCAAGGAGATGAGAAGTGAAGGTCGACAATGACGTTTAATTGATACCAAAATTCCCTGGTCCATGGGCTGAATTAGGGCTGTCACATTGGGAGGGAGAAAGAGTGCTTGTACATGTATACCATCGGACTTTAGAGAAACATCTGAAGGATGACTGGCAGAATTGTCAATTATAAGGATAGCTTTCAGTGGAAGTTTTTTCTTCTTTAGCTCTTTCCTCACTGATGGTACAAACATTTCATGGAACCACTGAGTGAATATTTGTCTGTGCGTCCACTGGTAGAATATTTATGTCAGTGTGTTGAAAAAAACGTGGATGTTGGGATTTTCCAATCACCATAAGCGGTGACTTCCATTTGCATTAGAACACGCCATTAACGTTACACGCTGTTTCTGTTACCTGTAACCACGAACTTCCTTCTCATTCATTGCAGCTAATGTTTTTGAAGGAAGCATCCTGTAAAAGAGCCCTGTTTCATCACCATTATACAAGGCATCAACAGTTAAATCTTGTTGCTCTTTTATCTTTCATATCTCGCTTACAAACTCATCAGAATCCTTATTGTTAGCTGAGAGACTTTCCCCGCTGACTGTCAGCTGCCAAACGCCATGTTGTTTTCTCGTGTGATAGCCAACCTTTGCTTGCTGCAAACAAATTACTACCACCAAGTTGTTTGTTAAATGCAGCTGCCTTTTCCTTTATCATCAGGACACTGACTGGAATTCCTTTACCGCATTATTGTATTAATCTTCTGTAAACAGCTAAGTCCAGGTCTTCATACTCACTCTTTTGCATAACCTTCCGTTTTCCCATCTCACTATCCATTTCTGTTGAGTACTGTGGAATAACATCTTCTTTCTTTCTGATGCCATAAACAGTCGCTCGTCCAACATTGAACTCAGCAGCAATAGCTTTCTGTGAAGAACCTCGATTTAACTTATCTGTTGCAGGGTCAGAGAGTCGAACTCGGGATTCCAGATGGCAGAGCTGAAGCCAGGACCCACAGTGCCATATTCAGTCAGGAGGCTGAGCACGTTCAAGAGTGTCAAGGGGCAGTGCAGAGTGATACAGTGGTATTCAGTAATATTTGTTTATTCTGATAATTATAGTACTCGATGGGTGAAGCGTAGTGTTGGTGTGCCATCCACATGCTGTCCTGCGAGTCCAGCTAGCTCAGCAGACTCCTGGTATACCAATGCCGCTGCTGCAATCATCAAGGCCATCCTGCAGGAAGTCGGCCGCACTCTCCTGGTTGCCGACCGCCGATGCGTTGCGACTTGCGCCACACTGCTGCCCTCAATTCCAGAGACTGCTACAGTTCCTGGTCCTCACTGCCCTCCACCCCATTTGGCCTGCTCTGTCTGACCATGGGACGAAAGTAGATGTACTGGTCACCAGATGTCCTCGGGCCGCCGCTGCTCCCAGGACAGGACCGGACTCGAACTCGCACCCTCCAGGATGCTGTGCCGCAACTTGCTGCAAGTGGTGCTTGCCAGATGGCAACACCCGTCACTGTCTCTGGTGCTGCTACAGCACTGCTGTACCTCCAGCAGCGTATGCCTTGCCCAGACCCCAGTATGTCAGGTGGGAAGTGAACATGGTCCGTCGACTCGAATGGAAATGAGCCCCTCCTGGAACGGCCGCAGACTGCTGTCACTGCCCTCTTTTAGGGAGAGCATGCAATCTCCAAGTTCCAGGCTGCCATTCCATCTTGCCCTGGTGTTGTGACCCCAGAGGCGGAATATAACCCAAACAAGTACATAGAAAACCAAATACAAGTTTATGCAGAATACTCATAATATTGCTGCCAGACTGGCTCCTATAAACGTAGACCAGCACAGGTCTGTCCCAACGCTCGACTGACCTGGCACACTCTCCCCCAAGCTAAAATTACCCGTCTCTTTATATTGGTTTCACCCTCGCTTCTGACGCAGTGTCAGAGACAGAAAGAAACTATGGCAGGAATAAATTCCCACACGTCAGCCACTTACAAATTGCCACTCTTGGCTCTATCCGAGTGCCCCACCTCATACATCGCAATAACTAAACTTATAGCAACCCCCCCATGAACCATGGACCTTGCCATTGGTGGGGAGGCTTGCGTGCCTCAGCGATACAGATAGCCGTACCGTAGGTGCAACCACAACGGAGGGGTATCTGTTGAGAGGCCAGACAAACATGTGGTTCCTGAAGAGGAGCAGCAGTCTTTTCCGTAGTTGCAGGGGCAGCAGTCTGGATGATTGACTGATCTGGCCTTGTAACAATAACCAAAACGGCCTGGCTATGCTGGTACTGCGAACGACTGAAAGCAAGGAGAAACTACGGCCGTAATTTTTCCCGAGGGCATGCAGCTTTACTGTATGATCAAATGATGATGGCATCCTCTTGGGTAAAATATTCTGGAGGTAAAATAGTCCCCCATTCGGATCTCCGGGCGGGGACTACTCAAGATGATGTCATTATCAGGAGAAAGAAAACTGGTGTTCTACAGATCGGAGTGTGGAATGTCAGATCCCTTAATCTGGTAGGTAGGTTAGAAAATTTAAATAGGGAAATGGATAGGTTAAAGTTAGATATAGTGGGAATTAGTGAACTTCGGTGACAGGAGGAACAAGACTTCTGGTCAGGTGTCTACAGGGTTATAAACACACAATCAAATAGGGGTAATGCAGGAGTAGGTTTAATAATGAATAGGAATATAGGAATGCGGGTAAGCTACTACAAACAGCATAGTGAACGCATTATTGTGGCCAAGATAGATACGAAGCCCACACCTACTACAGTAGTACAAGTTTATATGCCAACTAGCTCTGCAGATGACGAAGAAATTGAAGAAATGTATGATGAAATAAAAGAAATTATTCAGATAGTGAAGGGCGACGAAAATTTAATAGTCATGGGTGACTAGAATTCGGTAGTAGGAAAAGGGAGAGAAGGAAACGTAGTAGGTGAATATGGATTGGGGCTAAGAAATGAAAGAGGAAGCCGCCTGGTAGAATTTTGCACAGAGCACAACTTAATCATACCTAACACTTGGTTCAAGAATCATAAAAGAAGGCTGTATACATGGAAGAAGCCTGGAGATACTGACAGGTTTCAGATAGATTATACACTCCTGGAAATTGAAATAAGAACACCGTGAATTCATTGTCCCAGGAAGGGGAAACTTTATTGACACATTCCTGGGGTCAGATACATCACATGATCACACTGACAGAACCACAGGCACATACACACAGGCAACAGAGCATGCACAATGTCGGCACTAGTACAGTGTATATCCACCTTTCGCAGCAATGCAGGCTGCTATTCTCCCATGGAGACGATCGTAGAGATGCTGGATGTAGTCCTGTGGAACAGCTTGCCATGCCATTTCCACCTGGCGCCTCAGTTGGACCAGCGTTCGTGCTGGACGTGCAGACCGCGTGAGACGACGCTTCATCCAGTCCCAAACATGCTCAATGGGGGACAGATCCGGAGATCTTGCTGGCCAGGGTAGTTGACTTACACCTTCTAGAGCACGTTGGGTGGCACGGGATACATGCGGACGTGCATTGTCCTGTTGGAACAGCAAGTTCCCTTGCCGGTCTAGGAATGGTAGAACGATGGGTTCGATGACGGTTTGGATGTACCGTGCACTATTCAGTGTCCCCTCGACGATCACCAGTGGTGTACGGCCAGTGTAGGAGATCGCTCCCCACACCATGATGCCGGGTGTTGGCCCTGTGTGCCTCGGTCGTATGCAGTCCTGATTGTGGCGCTCACCTGCACGGCGCCAAACACGCATACGACCATCATTGGCACCAAGGCAGAAGCGACTCTCATCGCTGAAGACGACACGTCTCCATTCGTCCCTCCATTCACGCCTGTCGCGACACCACTGGAGGCGGGCTGCACGATGTTGGGGCGTGAGCGGAAGACGGCCTAACGGTGTGCGGGACCGTAGCCCAGCTTCATGGAGACGGTTGCGAATGGTCCTCGCCGATACCCCAGGAGCAACAGTGTCCCTAATTTGCTGGGAAGTGGCGGTCCGGTCCCCTACGGCACTGCGTAGGATCCTACGGTCTTGGCGTGCATCCGTGCGTCGCTGCGGTCCGGTCCCAGGTCGACGGGCACGTACACCTTCCGCCGACCACTGGCGACAACATCGATGTACTGTGGAGACCTCACGCCCCACGTGTTGAACAATTCGGCGGTACGTCCACCCGGCCTCCCGCATGCCCACTATACGCCCTCGCTCAAAGTCCGTCAACTGCACATACGGTTCACGTCCATGCTGTCGCGGTATGCTACCAGTGTTAAAGACTGCGATGGAGCTCCGTATGCCACGGCAAACTGGCTGACACTGACGGCGGCGGTGCACAAATGCTGCGCAGCTAGCGCCATTCGACGGCGAACACCGCGGTTCCTGGTGTGTCCGCTGTGCCGTGCGTGTGATCATTGCTTGTACAGCCCTCTCGCAGTGTCCGGAGCAAGTATGGTGGGTCTGACACACCGGTGTCAATGTGTTCTTTTTTCCATTTCCAGGAGTGTATAATGGTAAGACAGAGATTTAGGAACCAGGTTTTAAATTGTAAGACATTTCCAGGTGCAGATGTGGACTCTGACCACAATCTATTGGTTATGACCTGTAGATTAAAACTGAAGAAACTGCAAAAAGGTGGGAATTTAAGGAGATGGGACCTGGATAAACTGACTATACCAGAGGTTGTACAGAGTTTCAGGGGGATCATAAGGGAACAATTGACAGGAACTGGGGAAAGAAATACAGTAGAAGAAGAATGGGTAGCTTTGAGGGATGAAGTAGTGAAGGCAGCAGAGGGTCAAGTAGGTAAAAAGACGAGGGCTAGTAGAAATCCTTGGGTAACAGAAGAAATATTGAATTTAATTGATGAAAGGAGAAAATATAAAAATGCAGTAAATGAAGCAGGCAAAAAGGAATACAAACGTCTCAAAAATGAGATTGACAGGAAGTGCAAAATGGCTAAGCAGGGATGGCTAGAGGACAAATGTAAGGATGTAGAGGCTTATCTCACTAGGGGTAGGATAGACACTGCCTACAGGAAAATTAAAGAGACCTTTGGCAATAAGAGAACCACTTCTATGAACATCAAGAGCTCAGATGGAAACCCAGTTCTAAGCAAAGAAGGGAAAGCAGAAAGGTGGAAGGAGTATATAGAGGGTCTGTACAAGGGTGATGTACTTGAGGACAATATTATGGAAATGGAAGAGGATGTAGATGAAGATGAAATGGGAGATACGATACTGCGTGAAGAGTTTGACAGAGCACTGAAAGACCTGAGTCAAAACAAGGCCCCCGGAGTAGACAACATTCCATTGGAACTACTGACGGCTTGGGAGAGCCAGTCCTGACAAAACTCTACCATCTGGTGAGCAAGATGTATGAAACAGGCGAAATACCCTCAGACTTCAAGAAGAATATAATAATTCCAATCCCAAAGAAAGCAGGTGTTGACAGATATGAAAATTACCGAACTATCAGTTTAATAAGTCACAGCTGCAAAATACTAACATGAATTCTTTACAGACAAATGGAAAACCTAGTAGAAGCCTACCTCGGGGAAGATCAGTTTGGATTCCGTAGAAATGTTGGAACACGTGAGGCAATACTGACCCTACGACTTGTCTTAGAAGAAAGATTAAGGAAAGGCAAACCTACGTTTCTAGCATTTGTAGACTTAGAGAAAGCTTTTGACAATGTTGACTGGAATACTATCTTTCAAATTCTGAAGGTGGCAGGGGTAAAATACAGGGAACGAAAGGCTATTTACAATTTGTACAGAAAGCATATGGCAGTTATTAGAGTCGCGGGGCATGAAAGGGAAGCAGTGGTTGGGAAGGGAGTGAGACAGGGTTGTAGCCTCTCTTCGATGTTATTCAATCTGTATATTGAGCAAGCACTGAAGGAAACAAAAGAAAAATTCGGAGTAGGTATTAAAATCCATGGAGAAGAAATAAAAACTTTGAGGTTCGCCGATGACATTGTAATTCTGTCAGAGACAGCAAAGGACTTGGAAGAGCAGTTGAACGGAATGGGTAGGGTCTTGAGAGGAGGATATAAGATGAACATCAACAAAAGCAAAACGAGGATAATGGAATGTAGTCGAATTAAGTCAGGTGATGCTGAGGGAATTAGATTAGGAAATGAGACACTTAAAGTAGTACAGGAGTTTTGCTATTTGGGGAGCAAAATAACTGATGATGGTCGAAGTAGAGAAGATATAAAATGTAGACTGGCAATGGCAAGGAAAGCGTTTCTGAAGAAGAGAAATTTGTTAACATCGAGTATAGATTTAAGCGTCAGGAAGTCATTTCTGAAAGTATTTGTATGGAGTGTAGCCATGTATGGAAGTGAAACATGGACAATAAATGGTTTGGACAAGAAGAGAATAGAAGCTTTCGAAATGTGGTGCTACAGAAGAATGCTGAAGATTAGGTGGGTAGATCACGTAGCTAATGAGGAGGTATTGAATAGAATTGGGGAGAAGAGAAGTTTGTGGCACAACTTGACTAGAAGAAGGGATCAGTTGGTAGGACATGTCCTGAGGCATCAAGGGATCACCAATTTAGTATTGGAGGGCAGCGTGGAGGATAAAAATCTTAGAGGGAGACCAAGAGATGAATACACTAAACAGATTCAGAAGGATGTAGGTTGCAGTAGGTACTGGGAGATGAAGAAGCTTGCACAGGATAGAGTAGCATGGAGAGCTGCATCAAACCAGTCTCAGGACTGAAGACCACAACAACAACATAGCAACGTTGCAGTTTCCTGCCTCGTTGTTGCTCCACTCAAAACAAATCGTGCATGCAATACCACTGTTGCAGCTCTGCACCCGCGAGTGCCTTGTTGACATTGCCTGGCCTGCTGGCTGTCGACTGTTACCACACACTGCCAGCAGCCCCCAATTTCATCACCCAACCGTGACTTCATTGAATTTTGATAAAATTTCCCTTTCCCTCGACTAGGGCTGCCACTAGCGCAGCACACCTCCCTCCTTTCAACAAGATTCGTCCGGAATCGAGATAAACAGACGTGGCCACCAGCTGCGCAAACATACCTTGTTCACAAAACTTACATTCTACAGACTAAAACGAACGAGAACGTCAAAACATGAACTCTACACCTATACACTGTTTACATTCGTTACCCATGCCGTAGTCAACTTGGCACCACCTCCACTGGTGCACGTTTTCACTTTCCCCACAAAGCTATACTCAAGCAAAATAGGATCACGGCACACTCTGTGGCTGAAACGCTCACTGTCATTATCCTGTTGCTGCGATGCTTTTGCAACGTTCGAACGTGTTCCAATACTTTATTAACCGTGATAGATCCTTCCCATTCATTAATAAAGGAGTGCAACGTTTCCAAAAACGCTGGGTTTAACGTGGAGTTCAAATATGTCAGATTCTGCACTGGTAATATCTCCAGAACCCCGTCCGGATAAAACAACATTCCTTGTGACAAAGTTAAAGCTGTTTCACCTGTACATGATGCTGGAAGACGGAAATCCGGAAATACAGAAGCGTCCGATCTTACCCGTCGGCTTTGACCCATGACGTCACAAATACCGCGGAAACGACTATAAACAATTCCAATATGGCGGATATAAAAACATCGCATACGTATTGTAAACACTGAAATACACAAGTTTCACAAAAAGCCTAATGACTGTAACGGGCGTGGGAAATTAGGGGTTTTTGGGTGCGGAGAAACTAAATATACAGAAATGTAGCCACCGACCGCCATTCAAAACCACGCAAAACAACGAAATAAATCAACATCACAAAACTGACCAAATACCAAAAAACACATTCCTATCCATAATCGGACACTTCCCTTAACCTATATAGCTCAACAGAACCTACCGATCACATCCCCCAATAGAAAACTAAGAAACGAAAGCTTCCCTTACACCTACATACATCGGCACTTATGCAGTTTAGCAGGTACGGAAAAAATTATTCATTTTTTTTCAAAATTTGATCATCATGTGTCGTTATGCGGTGGGGGGAGTCTGCAGTGCCCCCCCCATCCCCCCACAGGCTTCATTAGTGTCAAATCAATATTTTCGAATCATAGGCGGCCGCTGCCGCGGCCGCATTCCAAAAAAAAACTCCCAACCTAACCTCAAGTGGGCTACGCTACAGATCAATATGTTCATCAAATTGCTTCATATTACGTATACATGTTCATTAGTGTCAAATCAATATTTTCGAATCATAGGCGGCCGCTGCCGCGGCCGCATTCCAAAAAAAAAACTCCCAACCTAACCTCAAGTGGGCTACGTTACAGATCAATATGTTCATCAAATTGCTTCATATTACGTATACATGTTCATTAGTGTCAAATCAATATTTTCGAATCATAGGCGGCCGCTGCCGCGGCCGCATTCCAAAAAAAAACTCCCAACCTAACCTCGTATTCAGGGCTACGCTACAGATCAATGTGTAGGTCCCTTACGTCACGGGTCAAAGCCGACGCGTGAGATCGGATGTTTCCAACCTATACCCAATACACAAAACAGCATTAAATTAACCATTAACTCACTAATAGAAATTCCGCTTCAAATCCAACACCTGAGCAACAGAAAACTGACCCCACCACACGAAACAAACGAAAACCATGAACACACCACCAGAGAGCACGACAAACAAAAACAAGACATCTACAAACACGCCACAATCGCAAATCAAACTCCGCGCCGTAATGACGTCACACACCACAACACGCTTACGTCACGGGTCAAAGCCGACGGGTAAGATCGGACGCTTCTGTTGACCCGGAAATCCTAACCCACAATCTCACAAAACGTACCATTTATAATTATTCCACTCTCCTGCAGTTGCAACCTCCTTATTTTATTCGCTCTCTGATTGGTATAACAAGTGACCATCACCCACATTGGAGTAAATACCGAATATAACGAATGCCTCCCCCACCTTCTGGAAGTACGAATGTGTCGATAACACCTCTTCCTCACAATCTGAGCCATTCGTAATCCCCAGGAACAATCCTACTTCGCATGTACTACCATTCGAAAAAACTAGTCGATTAGGGCAAATCATCGCTAATCCCTGGGAGAAAAGGATCGAAACATGCCTGTACCACCCCTTTTCCATTACAACATAGTACGACATCCTCAAAAATTCCCGATAGTTCACTCTGCCCCTATCGAATTCTCTGCACAAAAAAAAAGAAACAAAAAATTGTCTCCCCCATACAACGACAAAAAAACTAAAACAACAAACAAGAAAAACGTAACCATTTTCGGACCCACCAAAACGCGAGAAAAAGAGAAAAAAAAACACACACACACACAAAACAAAACGCAAATTATCCCTTGATACAAAAACACAAAATGTAAACATCTACATCTACATCAATACTCCGCAAGCCACCTGACGGTGTGTACCCTGAGTACCTCTATCGGTTCTCCCTTCTATTCCAGTCTTGTATTTTTTGTGGAAAGAAGGATTGTCGGTATGCTTCTGTGTGGGCTCTAATCTCTCTGATTTTATCCTCATGGTCTCTTCGGGAGATATACGTAGGAGGGAGCAATATAATGCTTGACTCTTCGGTGAAGGTATGTTCTCGAAACTTTATCAAAGGCCCATACCAAGTTACTGAGCGTCTCTCCTGCAGAGTCTTCCACTGCAGTTTATCTATCATCTCTGTAACGGTTTCACGATTACTAAATGATCCTGTAACGAAGCGCGCTGCTCTCCGTTGGATCTTCTCTATCTCTTCTATCAACCCTATCTGGTACGCAGTATTCAAGCAGTGGGCGAACAAGCGTACAGTAACCTACTTCCTTTGTTTTCGGATTGCATTTCCTTCGGATTCTTCCAATGAATCTCAGTCTGGCATCTGCTTTACCGACGATTGACTTTATATGATCATTCCATTTTAAATCATTCCTAATGTGTACTCCCAGATAATTTATGGAATTAACTGCTTCCAGTTGCTGACCTATATTGTAGCTAAATGATAAGGGATCTATCTTTCTATGTATTCGCAGCACATTACACTTGTCTACATTGAGATTCAATTGCCATTCCCTGCACCATGCGTCAATTCGCTGCAGATCCTCCTGCATTTCAGTACAATTTTCCATTGTTACAACCTCTCGATACATCACAGCATCATCTGCAAAGAGCCTCAGTGAACTTCTGATGTCATCCACAAGGTCATTTATGAATATTGTGAATAGCAACGGTCCTATGACAGTCCCCTGCAGCACACCTGAAATCACTCTTACTTCGGAAGACTTCTCTCCATTGAGAATGACATGCTGCACTCTGTTATCTAGGAACTCTTCAATCCAATCACACAATTGTTCTGATAGTCCATATGCTCTTACTTTGTTCATTAAACGACTGTGGGGAACTGTATCGAATGCCTTATGGAAGTCAAGAAACACGGCATCTACCTGTGAACCCGTGTCTATGGCCCTCCGAGTCTCGTGGATGAATAGCGCGAGCTGGGTTTCACACGACCGTCTTTTTCGAAACCCATGCTGATTCCTACAGAGTAGATTTCTAATCTCCAGAGAAGTCATTATACTCGAACATAATACGTGTTCCAAAATTCTATAACTGATCGACATTAGAGATATAGGTCTATAGTTCTGCACATCTGTTCGACGGCCCTTCTTGAAAACGTGGATGACCTGTGCCCTTTTCCAATCCTTTGGAACACTACGCTCTTCTAGAGACCTACGGTACACCGCTGCAAGAAGGGGGGCAAGTTCCTTCGCGCACTCTGTGTAAAATCGAACTGGTATCCCATCAGGTCCAGCGGCCTTTCTCTTTTGAGCGATTTTAATTGTTTCTCTATCCCTCTGTCGTCTATTTCGATATCTACCATTTTGTCATCTGTGCAACAATCTAGAGAAGGAACTACAGTGCAGTCTTCCTCTGTGAAACAGCTTTGGAAAAAGACATTTAGTATTTTGGCCTTTAGTCTGTCATCCTCTGTTTCAGTACCATGCCATACAATATTATACATGCAATAATTTACTCCTTCCGTGACTGTAACGCATTTGGAGTGTTATGCGTTTGCTGTTCCTCTTCCCCCGAGACCTTCTTCTTCCGTTTGCTTTGCCTAGCCTCTGCAATTGGGTCACTTCCTTGTAATTGAGGTAATCTGTCCACCATTCCTTTAAAAGGCTTTACTGTACTCACGTGAATAATGGATGTTTTTATTGGCAGCTGCACTTTAACATTCACAGATGAAGTCATCTCCATGACCTGGTATGGTCCGTGGTACTTCGTCAAGAAATTTTTCGACTTTCCCTTAGGTGTATATGGATTCGTGATTAATGCCCATTGACCTACCCCGTACTGTGGTAATGGTCCGAACCGCTTATTCGGTTCTTCCTGCCTCTCTAGCGCTTTCGTATTGGCCTTCAGTACCCTCTTCCAGACTTCCGATACTGTTCGTGCAAATTCCCTCTCTGCGTCCCCTTTAGCTCCCGATTTCGGACATACAACATCAATTGGCGATGGCATCTTTCTTCCATAGACCACCTCGAACGGTGACATTCCGACCCCCGAATGCGTTTTAGTGTTATAATTCAATACCACGTATGGAAGAGAAATGTCCCAGTTATCATGGTTTCCATTCACATAATAACTTAGCATTTTCGAAATTGTCCTATGTACTCGCTCCGTTCTCCCATTTGCCTGCAGATGAAATGGATTGGTCCGTAACTTTTTAATTCTCAATAAACGACACAACTGTGACATTAATTCGGACATGAAGTTCGTTTCCTGATCCATAATTATGGTATCAGGCACCCCACACTTCAATAACCAGTTATTGACTAAAGCTTGTGCTACCATACTTGCCTGTTGGTCTGGTATTGCGACCATGGCTAGAAACCGCGAAACGTGATCGATTGTAGTTAAAACGTAATGATTCCCTGCCAGTGTTTTGTTGTATGGCCCACAAATATCTAGCCCGATAAACTCAAATGGCTTTGAAGCCTCTGGTAACTGTTGCAGTGGAATTCTTGTGTGCATCACATCCGCTCACCTTGCAAATGGCACACAATTTGCTACATATTGTTCCACATCCCTTCTCCGAGTGTACCACCAAAATCGTTCTGCTACTCGTCTTCCCATTGCTCGATGACCACCATGCCCCAAGAGCACATGATCATGGGCCTACTTTAATACTTCCTCTCTCAAACTCTTTGGTACCATTACCTGTGGTCCACACCTGGTAACCCTACACAACAAATTTTCCTCCACAATGAAATGTGGTTGAGTTCTAAAGACCTGATGCACCTCATCCTCTGCTTGTGCCCTTTGCCATTCCTCGACACTCTGACCCATTACTTCTAATGTGCCTAACTTGCGACTTAATGCATCTGCATTCCTGTGTTTCTTCCCTGGCTTATGAATTACTTCAAAGTCAAATTCACTGAATTTTAGAGCTTCAAAGTCAAATTCACTGAATTTTAGAGCCCACCATGTTAATCGACTAGAAGGATCCTTGAGTCCCAGTAACAATCTCAATGATGCATGACCCGTCATGCCATAAAAGTAACAACAAAAATACGTTACTGCATATATTACAGCCAACATCTCCTTTTCCATTGTGGAATAATTCCGCTCTGCCCTATTTAACTGTCTAGAAGCATACACCACCAGATGCTCCTGTCCATTCACCATTTGCCCCAAAACACATCCTACTGTGCCATTTGAAGCATCGCATGATAAGATGAGGTCTTCTTTAAAATTTGGAAACATCAACACCAGACCAGAAACTAATCTCATCTTTATTTCATCGAAAGCTTCCTGACATTCCTCCATCCATTGAAATTTAACCCCTTTGTTTAAAAGCTTTGTTAAAGGCTCTGCTATTTTAGCAAAATCTTTTACAAATTTACGATAATATGAACATAACCCAATATATGACTGTAATTGCTTCTCTGTACGTGGTGTCGGAAAATTTTGAACTGCCTCTGTCAACCGAGAATCAGTTTGAACCCTTTGTTCACTAATTACATGACCTAAATATTTGAACTGCTTCTGCGCAAAATTACATTTTTCTAAACTTAATGTTAACCGTGTCGACTACAATCTGCTAAAGACTTCTCTTAAATGCGATACATTTTCTGGTATATTCTTCGAAACTACTGTAATGTCATCTAGATGAACCATACATGTCTTTGGTTTGAATCCCCTTAAAATCCCATCTAATAATCGCTGAAAAGTTGCTGGTGCATTCTTCAACCCGAACAGCATACATTTATACTGATAGTTTCCCCCAGGAACAGTAAAAGCTGTCTTTGCCTTATCTTCTGGCGCTACTTCCAACTGATGGTATCCACTTCGTAAATCCATCGTCGTAAAATACTTACATTGTCCCAGATCGTCCAATGTGTCCGTGATATTCGGAATCGGATACGCGTCCGAAATTGTTTTCGAATTCATAAACCTATAATCACAACAAAACCTATATTTCCTTGTACCATCCAATGTCTTCTTAGGTACGAGAACTATATTGCTTGAATATGGACTATCTCTATGCTCTATGACTCCATTTCATAGTAGTTGTTCCATAAACTCCTCTAGTATCGGTTCAATGTGATGTACTATACTATATGGTTTCCTAAACACTGGTGTATTATCCTCCATTGGTATGTGATGCTTCGTAAACAGTGTTGCCGATAACCTACCCTACGTTCCGAAAAAATCGCTAAATGTCAATAATAATTCCTCCAATGCGACTATGTTGTCTCCCTGCAAATGCTGTAATTTTCCCCTTAATTTCGCTGCATCGACGTTTTGCTTATGGCTCGCCTCTAAATCCTCCCTATTGAGGTCATCTTCATCAAAAAATCCCTTTCGTGAAGCTAAAATCCGCTCTGCTGAAGTTATCTATACTTACAGGAACTCACCGAGCGGGGTGGCGCAGTGGTTAGACACTGGACTCGCATTCGGGAGGACGACGGTTCAATCCCGCGTCCGGCCATCCTGATTTAGGTTTTCCGTGATTTCCCTAAATCACTCCAGGCAAATGCCGGGATGGTTCCTCTGAAAGGGCACGGCCGACTTCCTTCCCTAATCCGATAAGACCGATGACCACGCTGTCTGGTCTCCTTCCTCAAACCAACCAACAACTTACAGGAACTCTATAATCTCCTTCCACATAACTTGCGTGAGCTAAACTCCTCCGCTCAAAACAGTGCGCATTATCCAACTCCTCATTACTCAAGAGTGGCTCCACCATGTACAACGTATCCTCTGGTAATTCCGTCTTTATCGAAACCCAAACTACCTTCCCTGTACCTGCCGTTATGTTATCCTGCTGATCGACCTTTAATGAGACCGTTCGCAGTTTAGCTGGCTTCACCTCCATGTTAAGTGCACCTTGCGACATTCGTCCATTTGCAACTGTTTCCCCCATGTGAAACATTGTTCCACCGAATTCCACTGTTTGTTTGCCAAAGATCTATCCTAGCATGATGTTTGTCAAGGAAGTCCAGTCCGAGAATCACCGAATACCCCTCACTACACGTGGTAACACCTCTACCTGCTCACTAAACTTAGTTCCTGCGATCACAAATTGAAGTACCGTCGTACCCAATGACTCCACTTTATTATCTCCCACACCACGTAACCTATAACGTGGTAGCTCAAGCCTTCTCCTGCCAACCGGGTCCAGACTAATGCCCCCATGTCAACCAGAAACCTTTGTTCTCTTCCGTTCACCAAGCCTAATAAGCAGCATTCCGTCTGTGCACCTATAAGCTGCTGCCGCCGAGGTTCCCCCCTACTCTTACTCCTGCAGTTCACTGCCCAGTGACCCATTTTCCCACATGAGTAAGACAGCAACTGACGCTGACATTGCCTCCTAATGTGCCCTACCTGGCCACAACCAAAACACTTAATTTCCGCTGCCAGAACTCTATGCTTCACCCTTTGCCTCGTCACATAATCTACCTCCTCTAAGTATGTGGCAATCCTCAGAGCCGCCGCAAGATCACTGGCATTCTCCATTTTCACCCGACATGACATCTCCGGCGGTACTATCCGCAAAAACACATCTAATGCCCTGTTCTCGGACTCTTGTAACAATACTCTATTAGGCTCCCCATTCTCTGACATTTCGACCGTTTGTGCATTCAGTTTGCGAATCCTGTCTGAAAAAACCTCCACAGTCTCATTTCTCCTCATAACCAACGCACTTAATTTTTCTCACAAAAAACCTGTTACTGCCCTGTTTTTGATACCTCTGGCGTAACCCAGCCTCAAGCTCTGAAACCGTCCCCACATTGTCCACTGTTTCATGGTACAATATGTACGACTTGGTCTCCAGTATTAAGTATAACTTCGCCACTCTCAACATTACAACATCCAACCACCCTTTGGCCTCAATCATTGTGATAATGTCATTAAGGAATATCGACACATCCTCTGTTGCTTTACCTGAAAAGGGATTAATCAATGCTGCAATTGCCAGGTCAAACCGTCTATGACACTCCACGACCTGTAATTTACTTTCATCCAACGTCCATTCCCCTACTCGCAATGCCTCAAATCTCCCTGCTAATTCTTCATATTTTTTTTGGTCACTTATCCTCACCTCTGACAGTACCCGAATTTGCTCTGTTAGAGCAGCTACAGCTTCCGCTGTGGTCACTGCCGCAGCCTCTTCTGCTTCCCGTGTTTTCACCATTCTGGCTTATACCTCCTCTGTTGCCATTAATTTCTCTCTGCTACTCCTTAAACGTAATTCTTGCGGCGAATCATCGCCCATCTACATTCTGAACAATTTCGCACCAAATGACCAAATCTCTTACAAATAAAACAATTCTTTGGCACCCACTTTGTACACAGTAATCTGTGGCCTGACAGGTTACAAAAATTACATCGCTTAGGTGCTATGTTATCATGTCCCCTTCTTCCCCTGAATCTAGATAAATCTACAGGCCCCTCCGACCCTACAAAAGACACCTTTAAAAAGTCTATCCTAATTCATACTTAACCCTTCAAAACACAAAAGAATGACACATAAACAATAAATCAAACGTCACTCACCCCTCCACATCGTGCTCGTGTGCAGGTGAACAGTCCTGCTTTCCTCCCTATATTGGTATGGACGAACACCTCCCGAACGACAAGACATAACAACAAGTGCACGACCACCCGTCATGAACGCAGCCAAACACCACAACTACCCCTCTACACAGGCACCACCTACTTGCCTGACATAAGATGTGGGAGTGGAAATCCGGCACCACTTCTGACACCACCGTTACGGGCTCATAGGGTTGAACCCGGGACTCCAGATGGCAGAACTAAAAACGGGACCCAGCGCGCCAGGCTGAGCAAGTTCAAGAGCGTCAAAGGGCAGTGCAGAGTGATACAGCGGTATTCGGTAACATCTGTTTATTCCGATAATTTATAGTACTCAATGGGTGAAACGTAGTGTTGGCGTGCCGTCCGAGCGCTGTCCTGTGAGTCCAGCCAGCTCAGCAGACTCCTGGTATGCTGATGCCACTGCTGCTGTCATCAAGGCCACCCTGCAGGAAGTTGGCCGCGCTCTCCTGATCGCTGACCACCGATGCTTTGCAACTTGCGCTGCGCTGCTGCCCACGATTCCAGAGGCTGCTACAGTCCCTGGTCCTCGCCGCCCTCCACCCAATTTGGATTGCTCTGTCTGACCGTGGGATGAAGGTAGATGTATTGGTCACTTGTGGCCCTCGGGCCGCCACAGCTCCAGGACAGGACCAGACTCTAACCTGCGCCCTCCTGGATGCTGTGCCACAACTTGCTGCTAGTGCTGCTTGCCAGATGGCATCACCCGTCGCTGTCTCTGGCGCTGCTACAGCACTGCTGCACCTCCAGCAGCGTATGCCTTGCCCAGACCTCAGTATGTCAGGTGGGAAGTGAACGTGGTCCGTCGACTCGAGTGGAACTGAGGCCCTCCTGGACCCGCTGCAGACTGCTGTCACTGCCCTCTTTCAGGGAGAGCGAGCAATCTCCAACTTCCAGGCTGCCATTTCATCTTGCCCCAGTGTTGTGACCCCAGAGGCGGAACATAACCCAAACAAGTACATAGAAAAACGAATACAAGTTTATGCAGAATACTTATAACATTGCTGCTAGACTGGCCCCTATAAGTGTAGACCAGCACAGGTCTGTCCCAACGCTCGACTGACCTGGCACACTCTCTCCCTAGCTAAAATTGCCCGTCTCTTTATATTGGTTTCTCCCTTGCTTCTGACGCAGTGTCAGAGAGGGAAAGGAACTATGGCAGGAATAAATTCCCACACGTCAGCCATTTACAAATTGCCAACCATGGCTCTGGCCTAGTGCCCTACCTCATACATTGCAATAACTTATAGCAACGCTGCAGTTTCCTGCCCTGTTGTTGCTCCACTCAAAACAAATCGTGCATGCAATACTGCCGTCGCAGCTCCACACCTGCGAGTGCCATGTTTACCTTGCCTGGCCTGTTGGCTGTCAACTGTTACTGCACTCTGCCAGTGGCCCCAAATTTCATCGCGCAATCATGCCTTCATTGAGTTTTCCCTCCACTAGGACTGACACTAGCACAGCAAATCTAATATTTAGAGTTTCTGCTTGAGATCTAGCGTATCATGTTTTCTTTTAAAAGACATGTTCAAATGTGTGTGAATTCCTGAGGGACCAAACTGCTCATGTCATCAGTCCCTAGACTTACAGCCTACTTAAACTAACTTATGATAAGAACAACACACACACACATGCCTGAGGGAGGACTCAAACCATGGGCAGGAGGGGCCGCGCAATCCGTGACATGATGTCATGATTCCTTGATGTGAATACACGATTCTGAACTGAAAAGAAAGTACAATTTCAAATACAGTGTATAAAGCATAGTTTAACTAAGCATTGTTGTGCACGATAATTCGTTGTGCACTTGTTTTTGGATGTGCCCCAGATTACTGAGATGCCAGACTACTGAGGGCTGGATTAGCGAGAGTCTAGTGCAGGTGCATAAAACTTCTCTCGCGATTTTCTCGGTTTTGCCACAATAGTAGACCTTCACATTATCTTGTTCTAATGGCATACTAAATGTGTACAAAGTTTGAAGTAAATCTTCGATCCCAATGCTGTGGCCTCCCGTCGTGAGTATGGCTTAAGCACTCATCACCGTAGGCTTCCTGCATCATTTGTTGTGTTTCTGTAAAGGTTTACTTGAGTTTCATGCAAAATTTAATTCACACATGTTGCTCCTCTGACTCTGTCATCTCAAAATTCGCAAACTATGTGACACAAAAATGTTATGCTCAGTACAGCATTGACTAATAACGAACAGATGTACAACAGTGAAACTTCCGGCAGTTACACATTAAACACAGATACATGCAGGGATGCCAACCGCATTTCGCTCCAACTCGCGAATGGCGCAAAATTACGAATCTTCCGGAATTTTTTGGACAGACTCATATTATGAATTTTAAAGATTAGATTAGATTAGATTCAGTTTTCGTTCCATAGACCCAGAAATGAGATGATTCTCGTGGGCGTGGAACAATTCAGGAAACAGACCATAAAAAAATAAAACGTTTGAACATAATACTCACTACCCTGATCATTTGTCGGGAGATCATCAAAACAGGTGAATACATTATTGTAAACTGGAACTGCTGATATTTACAGAATTAATACACTGTCAGAGTGAAACGTTTTTATGCACTTTTAATAAATTTATCATTCACAAAATACCTAATCTTGTGACCAAGTGCTGTCAAAACTGAAATCTAACAGACATTTTTACTTAAGCTGGTCTAACAATCCCTGCTAAGATTTTCATCTATATAGTAGGAGGAGTTGCCTATCAGAAAATCTTCCAAACTCTGTTTAAACAGTGCTTTATCTGAAATCAAGTTGTTAATGGTTGCTGGCAATTTATTGAAAATGTGTGTTCCTGAATATTGGACCCCTTTTTGGACCAAGGTAAGTGATTTTAGCTCTTTGTGTGGTTTTTCCTTGTTCCTAGTATCGATACTATTTATTGAGCTGTTGTTTGGAAATAAAGATGTATTACTTGCAACAAATTTCATTAAGGAATAAATATACTGAGGAACTGTGGTTAGAATACAAAGTTCCTTGAACAGATTTCTACATGATCTTCTTGAAGTTAAACCACAAATGATTCTTGTTACACTCTTTTGCACACTAAAAACGTTCGCTCGGTTTGGTGAGTTGCCCCAGAAAATGATCACATATGACACAATAGAATGAAAGTAAACAAAGTATACAAGTTTTTTATATGTATATCTCCTGCAGCGGACATCATTCTCAGTGCAAATACAGACTTTTTAGGCGCTTCAGCTATTCTGTGGTATGCATTTCCCAACTGAATTTAGGATTTAGTTGTAATTCCAGAAATTTAACACTGTCAACCTCTTCGATCTGCATGTCTGCAGATGTTATACACACGCTGAAAGTAAATCTCTTACAGGTTCTAAATGGCATATATTGGGTCTTTTCAAAGTATAATGATAACGAATTAGATTGAAACCATTTATATCAGTGAAAATATGATAACCAGCCATTTCTAAAGCTGTACTTGACTTGCTACTTATTGCAATGTTTGTATCATCTGCAAACAAAACAAACTTAGCATCTGGCGATGTATCAGACGAGTAATCATTAATTTACACAAGAACAGCGGATCCAAGATGGAACCTTGAGGAACACCACATGTAACTAATTCGCAATCAGATGACACCATAATATTCTAATTTATTTAAGGGAATGCTGTGATTCACACAGTCAAAGGCTTTTGACATGTTACAGAAAATGCCAGTGGCCTCTAATTTGTTATCTAATGAATTAAGTACATTCTCGCTGTGAGTGTAAATAACTATCTCTATATCAGAACCCTTAAGAAACCCAAACTGTGACTTGTACAATATACTGTTTGTAGTCAGGTGTTTAAGGAGACACTTGAACACAACCTTTTCAAACATTTTTGAAAAAGCCAGCAAAAGTAGTGAAATTGGTCGATAGTTTGATGGTATCTCTTTATCCCCATTCTTGTAAAGGGGGTTAACTTCGGAATAGTTTAGACAATTGGAAATGTTCGACTGATAAGCGATTGATTACACAAATGACTTAAGACAGAATTCAGCTCACATGAGTTTTTAAACCTAGTGCTGGTCTGGGGCAGGTGACAGAATTTAGGATCACTTTGCAAAGATTTCACTAAGGAAGACACTGTGGTTATAGTGGGTGGGGCAGGTAACAGTATTGACAGAGATCCAGGGTACAGTATAGAGTGTGACCTGGCGAAGATTGCATCAGCATTGAAGCATACTAGTGTTGAGTTTGTATCTGTTCTTGGGCGCCATGACCGACCTCATTTGAAGTCTTCTGTCAAGAGAGTTAATTTGGAGCTGGAACGGCTGCTTATGTCAGGTGCAGGGTCACACATTGGTGTGTTTCCTGTTGATTCTCTCAGTAGGTGGGATTATACTAGGCATGGCCTTCACCTCAACAGGAAGGGGAAGGGTAAATTGGCTGGGGAAATAGCAGGAAAGTTAAAGGGGGGAGGCACTGTCATGAGTGGTAAAATACCAGTGGTTATAGGTTTCAGAAAAGACCCTTTTTAGAGTAGGGAGGACAAGAAAGAAAGCAAATTTTGAGAGAGGTTAGAACTTAGACAAACCTTAAGTTTGAGAAAGAAATCAAAAAACATAATTCTAGCTTATTACATCAGCATAAACAGCTATTGGGTAAGAATTTTCAACAGTCATCAGATATTATAACTCTACCAAATTTTAACTCAGTCAATGTGAAATGTCATCTATCTTTATTGCATCAAAATATTCGAGGACTGAGAAATAAAATTAATGAATTAACTATCTGCATAGATGAACCAGCTGACATAATCTGCCTCTCTGAACATCATGTGACCACTGGTATAGAACTTTTAAGTGTTACAGAGCATAGGTTAGCATCTCACTTTTGTAGATCAGAAATGGAGAAAGGGAGGAGTTGCCACATTCATTAGGAACATAACATTCATAAAACTTGCCTAGAACAGCATATGGAAGCATGTGCAACAGAATTAGAATTTCACAAAAAATCCTTCATAATATTAAGTGTATATCAAGCACCTGCAGGTAACTTTAATCTGTTTGTAAACCACCTTGAAGCTGTACTGGCCCATTTAACAACTAAAAACAAAGAAATAGTGGTTGCTGGTGATTTCAATGTAGATTTCCTTATAGACTCTCCCAATAAGAACTTATTTGAGTTAGTAACACTATCATTCAACTTAATTCCCACTGTAAAGTTCTCCACTAGGATAGCTACTTGCTCACAAACAGCCATTGATAATATCTTTATAGAAAAGTCCAATGAACAAAATTATATTACAAAACCAATAGTCAATGGCCTCTCAGACCATGACATGCAGTTCCTTCTGTTAAATGTTAATACTGAACAGGATATAAAATCTGTTAAATCTGAGCTCAAGAGGGTAATCAATAAGCCAAAAATTGATTATTTAAGGACACTCCTCAGAGACATTCACTGAACTGATGTTTACAGTGCTCATGGCATGAATGAAAAATGTAACACTTTTGCTAATAAAGTGCTTACCTTATTCGAACACTGTTTTCCCCCAAAACTTACCAAGGATAGAGCAAAGTCTACAGAGAAGCCATGGATTACTCGAGGAATAGGGGTATCTTGTAAAACAAAAAGAAAACTGTATCTGTCAATCTGAAACAGTACTGATGTTGATGCTATAGCACATTACAAGAAATACTGTGAAATATTATACTGTAATACGGATGTCAAAGCAAATATATTACAAAGAAAAGATAGTCATATCACATAACAAAATAAAGACAATATGGGATATAGTGAAGGAGGAGACCAGTAGAACCAGACATGAAGTGGAACAAATAGCATTAAGAGTAAATGATATATTGGTGACAGATGTGTATAAGCGTTGCAGAACTTTTTAATAAACATTTTATAACTGTTACTAAAAAGATGGGGTTGTCAGGTTCGATAGATGCTGCTATGGAATACCTCAGACCAGAAATTTCAAGCAACTTCCATAATATGAATTTGACCCTCACTACCCCAACAGAAATAATGTCCATCATAAAATCTTTAAAATCAAAAACATCTAGTGGGTATAATGACATATCAACAAAGTTAATTAAAGAATGTGATTCTGAGCTAAGTAACATATTAAGCTATCTGTGTAACCAGTCATTTATCAGTGGAATATTTCCTGAATGGCTGAAATATGCTGAAATTAAGCCACTGTTTAAGAAGGGAGATAAAAAAATAGCATCAAATTTCCGTCCAATTTCACTGTTGACAGCATTCTCAAAAATTTTCGAAAAAGTAATGTACAGTCGGCTTTATAACCATCTTATCTCAAATAACATACTGTCAAAGTCACAGTTTGGATTTCTAAAAGGTTCTGATATTGAGAAGGCTATCTACACTTACAGTAAAAATGTGCTTAATTCATTAGACAAAAAATTGCAGGCAACTGGTATATTTTGTGATCTGTCGAAGGCATTTGACTGTGTAAATCACAATATCCTTTTAAGTAAATTAGAGTATTATAGTGTAACAGGAAGTGCTGCAAATGGTTCAAATCTTATATCTCTGGCTGGAAACAAAGGGTGTTATTAGGAAAGAGACATGTATCAAGCTATCAGGCATCATCCAACTGGGAACTAATTACATGTAGGGTCCCACAGGGTTCCATTTTGGGGTCCTTACTTTTTCCTGTGTCTATCAATGACCTTTCATCAGTAACATTACCAGATGCCAAGTTCATTTTGTTTGCCGATGATACAAACATTGCATTAAATAGGAAATCAAGCATAGTCTTAGAAAGATCAGCTAATAAAATATTTGCGGACATTAATCACTGGTTCCTAGCCAATTCTTTGTCACTAAACTTTGAAAAAACACACTACATGCAGTTCAGAACTTGTTAGGGGTGTCCCACGAGTATATGTCTAGTATACGATGACAAGAAGATAGAAGAAGTGGACAGTGTTAAATTCTTGGGATTATAGCTTGATAATAAATTCAACTGGGAGGAGCACAGCACCGAACTGCTGAAGCGTCTTAACAAATCTCTGTTTGCAATGCGAATTTTGTCAGACATAGGGGATATAATAATGAAAAAGCTGGCATACTATGCTTACTTTCATTCCATAATGTCATATGGGATTATTTTTTGGGATAATTCATCAAGCCAAGCTGAAGTTTTCCAGGCACAAACACATGCAATAAGAGTTATATGTGGTGTGAACTCAAGAACATCCTGCAGAAGCCTGTTTAGGGAACTAGGGATACTAACTACTGCTTCCCAATATATTTATTCCTTAATGAAATTTGCCATTAAAAATATATCACTTTTTCAAACCAACAGCTCAATTCATGGAATCAATACTAGAAATAAGAATAATCTTCACAAGGATTTAAAGTCACTTAGTCTTGCACAAAAAGGTGTGCATTATTCAGGAACACACGTTTTCAATAACTTGCCAGCAGCCATAAAAAGCGTAATAACCAATGAAATTCAGTTCAAGAGAAGCCTAAAGGATTTATTGGTGGCCAACTCCTTCTACTCCATTGATGAATTTCTCAGTAAAACCAACTGATTTGTTTATATATATATATATATATATATATATATATATATATATAATTTCAGTGCAGTAATGTGATCATTGTAAATGTGTGTGTGTGTAAGTACAATCTAACTTCTGCACCATTTCAGTGCAGTATTGTGTTCATTGTAAATAAGTATTATAGTAGTTGTATTACATGTTTATTACCTTATAAATAAATAAAAAACTTTTTTATTTTAAATTCAGTGCATTAGTATTTGTAAAATTACTTTCATATAGTGTTAATTAAAAAATGACGATCATTCCACTTGGGACCTGTGGAATGGTACATTAGCTTATTTGTTTTAGTTGTAAATATTTGCCATGTATTGTTGTTTTTCTGACATGTTCCACCTCCTCACTAAGGATCAATTGCAATGAAAGTAAATCTAATCTAATCTAAACTCTTTGATTAACTTCTTTTGATATTTTATCACATTCACAAGAATACTTAGATTTTAATGATTTTATGATGGATACTACTGCTTTGGGAGACGTGAGTGTCATTTCCATTTTACTGATGATTTTTTTAAAGACTGGTTTCAGATACTCCATTGCACTGTCCATCAAACCTGATAACCGCAAGCTGTCACAAACAGAAACAAAGTGCTTGTTTAACAGATTTTTAACACTATATGCGCTTGTTACCAATGTCTCATTTATTTTTACAGCTATCTGTTCCTCTTGCTTTTTCGCCCCACCTGTCTCTGTCTTTACTATATCCCATACTGTTTTTATTTTGTTGCCTGATGTAATTATCTTTTCCTCATAATAAAGGTGCTTTGATTTCTGAATTACTTGCTTCAATATTTTGCATTATCCTTTGTAATGCATTACAATTCTAATATCAGAGCTGTTCCTAGATAGTAGATACAGTCCCTTTTGTCCCTCAGTATATCTTTATATCTTGTGTAATCCATTCTTTATTTTTAGACTTCTGTTTGATTTCAGTTACCTTTAGGGGAAAACAATTTTCAAATGAGGAAGTAACTTTATTAATGAATGCTTTGTATTTTCCATTTGAGTCAGAAATATTGTAAACATCTATCTAGTTCATGTCTTTGGACAATCTCCTAAACTTCTCAAATTTTAACTGATTTATTGCCCTCCTGTACGCAGATGTGATAGATTTTTTTTTTTTTTTCATCCTGACAAGTTTCAACATTTTACACAAGGTGCTGCATGTCATGATCAGATAGCCCATTTACTATTGGTTTTGCGGTATGACTTTTTCCCTAGATTTCTCTACAAGGATATTTTCAATAACAGTCTCAGAGCATTTACGTACGCTAGTTGCAAAGTTCACAGTTGGAACTAAGTTGAATTACAATGTTACTGATTGCAATGACTGTTCACTGACAAAGCTTTACAGTAAATCCACATTAAGGTCCCCAGCAACCACTATTTCCTTGTTTTTTACTGTGAGATGGGTAACAAAACGAAACTATTTGTAACAAATAACTAACAACACACAACTGATATCAACCACGAAAGACACATCCAAAAAAAATATGTAGATCTGAGCATGGCCACTCTGGAGGAAAAAGGCTTAGGGTCATGTGATCGACAATGGACAGATGATGTCACCTGCCAAAACTTCCATCTTGAGAAACCTTGACAGTGCTGTGACATGACATGGCAGGATGGGACAGCCACTGTGTATGCCACCATTTGAAATGCATTGCACAATGTCTTGGTGGGACGTGATGTGGCAGACAGTGTGAATTGGCCGTTGATCATACTATAGTGCATTTACAATTAGTTGTGAATTTTGATGTTTGGCTCACTATGGGAAACATGATGCCATTGCCCAGGTAACTACAATGGTGAACTGACTTTCCCTACCATGTTGCCAGCAGTTCAGCTGGGAAGGCGTCCCTCTTGCCACACTATGGATAAACAGTACCACATGGCGTCACACATTACATTCGTCAGCTCTCGTTGTAAAGTCGTATTTTCTGGCGTTGCAGTGATTTACAGGTACTGTTAACAAGTGATTTCTGTTGGCATTGCATTGATAACGACAGCGATGTACGAGTGAATATGAGAGTCGCAATAGAAGTGTCATCCAGAACACATTCACTAGCTGTTAAAGTTATGTTCTGCTGTAAAATATCCCTCTGTATTCGACAGTAGTAATGGACAATACATCACACCACTCTGTTGGGATGGAAAAGTTCTAAAAATGCAATAGAAGAAAGCAGATATTTTACTCTGGATACATATAAAATAATGTTGCCTGGGGTAAAGTTGAACCTAGCATGTATAAGGCGACGTTACTGCAAATTGTAGCCAAAAACTCAACGCTACCAGGTCGACCAACTAGCTAACTCTTAAGGACATAATTTAATCAGGCTTCCTCCGTATAATGCTCACTTAAATCCGATTGAGAATACATGGGACTAGGAGAAACGTAATTAAGCAAAAAACAAAATTTATGCTGAACAGAGATAGAAATGCTAATAAAAGCAGCTATTTCAAATGTTACACCACAGGACTAATCTCGAATTTTAAGCCAAACCAAGAAGGTAACTGAGGAGATATGGATTCATGAAGAACTGTGACGAGTTTTGAGGACTATGTAATTCTCTTGTGCCATGTTAAAATCTGCTTCTTTTGCCAAAATGCAGCTGAAATTGCAAAATAACCCTGAAACAGTGTATTATTAAAGTCTCTAGTTGCTTGAATATAGCTACAGATAAGGAAGCTTCATATTAATCATATGGAAAATTACTCTCTTCCTTCCGTATTATCATTTGCCAAAAACTTATATCAAACCGTTTATAAAATATGAGGGATTTAGGAATATTTAATTCTGGCTTTTCCATTGGTGCACGAGTTCTTCATGGAGTGCTGTACATACATTTCATTTTTTCAAGATTGGAGACAGACAGCGATATCCTTTGGAATTTAAAGAAAGTATGTTATCTACATTTCATATGCAGAAACATATGACCTAACATGTATCAAACGCAAATTTCTTGTAGTAGTTTACCTAATATCGAAATATCACAATAACCCTGACCATTAACGAAGTGATAGGCAGCTCATCATGAAGCTGACGAATTAAGCAATACGATAAGCAAGAATCAGAGCTTATTACCAAATAGTTTCTTTAAAATTGTTTGCGAAAAATTGCAGATCGATCAGCATGCATGGTTTGCTGTTCATGTCGAGTAGGCTACTGGTCGCTCAGCTCACGCTGGCAGCTATACTTCCTCCACTCGTTCCACACTGAACTGTCAAAAGCCGCACTACAGACGGAACTTTAATTCAAGTCGCTTTGCTTAGCCCACCAAAGGGTGAAAGTGAAGTTGTGAGATACATTCTATGACACAAACAGTCTTGTGTATAGCACTAGAATTAAGAAACTAGAATTGATAAAATTGATTAATAGCCAAAGCAGTCTTAATTACGGATTTTCGTGATAAATTTTGAATAATAAATTGCTGAGAAGTGAAACAATAGGAAAATCTTGTCAAACCATTGGCATTTATTTGCAGCGAAAATATATGCATACAAACACATCAAAGGTAGGAAGGTAGGAGACGAGATACTGGCGGAAGTAAAGCTGTGAGTACTGGGCGTGAGTCGTGCTTCGGTAGCTCAGATGGTATAGCACTAGCCCGCGAAAGGCAAAGGTCCCGAGTTCGAGTCTCGGTCGGGCACGCAGTTTTAATCTGCCAGGAACTTTCACATCAAAAAATGTTCATAAGGCAATACATGAGTCCTTTATATCTTATTCATTGCATTTTTGTGCTTGTTTCTAAGTACCAAATGTCAAAATACTGTATTTTGTCCTTAAATGGAGCGGCTCTGTCACCGTTTAAAAATGTCATTAATGAAAATTGCTTCATCAATTTTTTCTTTGTTCAGACATTGTAAAACCTAAACCATTTTTTTGCTTTCTGATATCTGCCCTCTCTTGTGGGAGAACACTCATCAAAAAAATGTTCAAATTATCATGGAACATTGTGGGGAAACGAGGCAAATTAATGAAATAAACCGATGCCATTCCCTCTCTCCCGCTCTTGGTAAAAGCTAACGCCTTTCGAGAAAGCTTGGCGTAAGCGACCTGTTACGTTTCATTGACGGCCTGTGCGCTTTCGTAATGCATTGTGGATTTTTATGAAGTTCTGTATAGTTACTGTCCGTATCGTTCAGAGTTAATTGATCTTAATGATAATAAATTATTCGCAGAATACAGTGTACAAAAAGTGCAGTACATCGACGTTATTAGAACTTAGGTAAATTTTTTCGTACTATTTTTTTCATTGCAGGCGATAGCAGGACGAGAGATCCAGTATTATCGGAATCTTTGGATTTCGAAGGCAGTGAGCTGTCGAATTCTGATTGGACAACGCATACCTTCAGATTTTTCACACCTACAGTGGCGAGAGAAAACTAGAGATTGGAGAGGTCGGGAGTTCAGTGACAGCGTGGTGGTGGTGTTGATTAAGTGCCTTTGATGCATGTAAAGTTCTACAATGGCTCGTTGGCAAGTTCTGGTGCCAGTTTTTCTGTTTTTAGTATGCTACGTTGTTGCTGCGGAGGGTGATCAAAAGAAAGGCCCTAAAGTAACAGATAAGGTATTGGAAAAATATTTTAGAAGTAACATTATTTCAGAAATAATAGTATGTGCAAACGTCATATTCTAGCTGCATGTCCCATCAAGCCATTGATATTTACGAAGAACCGCTGGAGTGAAAACTACTGTGATAATTTTAAGTACATAGAAGTTCGCTGTAAATACCACAGAATTCGCATATTTTTAACAGTACTTGCTAGTTTTGACATGTAATATTGATATCTTTGTTTCAGGTATGGTTTGACATAAAGATCGGAGAGGAGAATGTGGGCAGAATAGAGATTGGTCTGTTCGGTAAAACTGTTCCAAAGACAGTTAAGAATTTTGTTGAGCTCGCACAAAAGCCTGCAGGTGAAGGTTACAAGGGAAGTAAGTTTCATAGAGTGATTAGAGACTTCATGATACAAGGAGGTGATTTTACCAGGGGTGATGGAACTGGAGGTGGGTACCTTCTTGACTTATTCTACACATACAGAGAAATTGTAAAGATAGAATTGATTATCATACTATAAAGTATATACTGAGCAGTACAGACTCTGCTTGACTTTCTGAAACAGCATTTCGGTTAGTTTGTTTGGACAGTTTTATAGAGCTATTAAATTGCCCAAACAAACTTAGCAAAATGCTGTGCAGTGACGCTTGGTGGCCACTGTTTTCTCAAAATTGTTTAAAGTAATTGTATTTTCTTACAACCAGGTCGAAGCATCTATGGAGATAAGTTTGCTGATGAAAATTTCAAGCTAAAGCACTATGGAGCAGGTTGGCTTTCAATGGCCAATGCAGGAAAGGACACAAATGGCTCTCAGTTCTTCATCACTACAAAACAAACACCGTGGCTTGATGGGAGGCATGTTGTATTTGGAAAAGTGTTGAAGGGAATGGTAAGCTCTAATTTATTTAGAACGTATTTTTGTATGAGTGTTTGTTAAACATCTGAAGACAAGTGTTGCATATACAGGCTGTCTACATGTATAGCCTAAAAGTACACTGATGGTGTTGGTGGCTTTTGTATTGTGTGCTGCAGGTGATAACACTAACTGCTGTGAATGATCAGACAAAATGGCAGAAAGAAAAAGAAAATGTTCAATAAACATAATGATGTGGAGGGTATGAGATAACATGGTGCATAATGGAATATATTGTGCAGAATATTGTCGTGTAAAACAGAATGTTCTGTAAAATTTGAATTGTACTGATAGGCTTCTGCATAACTGCAACCTAGGAAACTGAGATATTTTGGAAATAGCCTACCCACAATTTTTTTTTCAAAATTATCATTGGTCTGAATGATAGATTAGTCCTTTACTACAGCCAGTTTTCCTCAAGTGACATTCGTTCGCTTCACCAACTCTCAACCTAACAGACCTCGGGCTTCGCCACAGGTTAATCTGTTACCACAGGCAGTTTTCTTCCCGTCACATTTATAGTCTTTGCCAACTGATAAGCAAACTATAGCATTGGATTATGAAACAATGCCCAAGAAATTCTGCCATATTCCAAGAAACATAAAATGCAGTACAAGAAATACATATAAAATCCAGTAACCAATTTTATAATCCCATAATAGATCAATGATCTTCAGTCTCTTGCTGTCTATGACCAACAAATTGCTAAGAGCAGTGCACAGCAGTAGACCTGCTGACACCGTTAGTGCACTTTAACCATCCACAGGAAACCTTCCTAATTTCCAAATGCTGTTAAAAACAATAAAAAAGTAGAAAGCAGTTGCTTGCAGTATGTGGCATCCTATGAAGTAATTCAGTTTTGTACAAAAAATTCTACAGGGATCTTTTCGTAACCCACAAAATGTCTAGATGGTAGTATACATCAGTGTGCACAAGCATGTTGGGGTAGATAGAGCCTGTTGCATCCGTATATGTACATAACACCTGATATTACAGAATTTACTTCTAACAAATCAATAAGACAGTTCCAGAATATTTCAGAAAACACAAAGGTGAATAAAAATGTTTTTGAGAAAACGGGATGCAAACCATTTTTTCCTTTCATTCATTAGTCTGCATCTTTATGCACTAAGCTGCTGTATACTTCTGCACTTTTTTGTCTTATATTATATGATCACTTGAAGGCAGTTATCACTGATGTGTCGTAATTAACTGACATTTCATTATGAAAAATTGTACCAAGAATGATGTGTTTTCATATATCTTCAGTGCGCCATCACGTTGAAACAGCATACTTTCATGAAACACAAGTTACAATTCTAAAACACAATATGAACAGTCTTTAACCACCAGTACGTTGTTTCCCATCCTTTTCTTAAAAGTTGTACCAATAATGACACTTTTTTTGAGACATCCTTAATATGCTGGTGCTTCAAAGTAGTACATCTTCATAGGATGCAAGTTCTAATATAAAATGCACCAATTATGGGCTTCAGATGAATAGGACAAAATCCAATATGGCATCTCCCAAGTTCTGCTTGTGAAATGGGACAGCTTGGTTGAAGGGTCCGAGCCTTCATCAGGCCTGTGTTAGCCATACTCTGCAGAAGCCACACCCTCAAACCTCTGCTATGTAAAGCTGCGTGACATTTCAAAGTGCAACCTTAAGCTATTTGACATCAGATATCAGCTGTTCCAAAAACCTTGACTTTCATTACATAAATTCATGTGTGCGTGCCTCTGCTACCAGCAGTCCTCCCTGAATTAAAACTGGATTGAAGCAGCTGTTGCTACAATCACTGAAGACACACTTACCAATGTTTGGGAAGAACTCGGCTATAGACTTGATGCATGCAGTACGACAAATGGTGCTCACAATGAACATTTATAAGGTTTTTGGTAAAACTGTTTGAGTTGGTCTTTCATTTGACATATCATTTATAACTAAGTTTAATATAATAAATATTATAAAGCATTAAAACCCCGATGTTCATTTATAAACACTCCGTATATTTTTGGATAGTTCCACTTTAGAGCCTTCAGCTATGAGTCACACCTGCTCTGGAACATACAGGAGCTAATTCATAACTGTAACACAATGAGTTTGGCAGTAGCAATTTAACAAAATTTTCATATCCCAACATTACCTTGATTTGCAAAAGTGGATTGAACATAGCCAGTATATAACTGATAACAGCAGTCATCTTTGACCCATGATAATTATGGTATATGATGTTATGGTTGTGTAGTTAGAGAACCAGTAGGTTATGGTGACACTGACCTGTAGCTCTGCACGAGATCTATGTTAAGTTGGAAGGTGAGAGTTTGGTTGAGAATTGATGAAACCAATATGCCCTGACACTAATTGCAACTCTTATGGTGCATATTGTACACATATTGATGGTTGGTGTATGTTCACCATTTTGGTGATGTCATGGATCAAAGCAAATTGGTGGCATCGGCATCAATGTTTTCAGTAGGGTATTTATAGTGAAAAAACCAGTGTCGAGCAGTATTCAAAGTCTTAGACTTTGGAGTGGCACACACATCTATGGTTCTTTTTCTGCCTCTCAGTGGCTGTGTAAATCTCCTCTAATTGGCTATGCATAATTGCTGTGTTGTATTGCCAGCCTTTGTATGACAGTACACCATTAATGTCAATGTCCACCCCTGGTAGCTGAGTGGTCAGAACAACAGAATGTCAATCCCAAGGGCCCGGGTTCGATTCCCGGTTGGGTCGGAGATTTTCTCCACTCAGGGACTGGGTGTAGTGTTGTCCTAATCATCATTATTCCATCCCCCTCGACGCACAAGTCTCCGAAGTGGCATCAAATTGAAATACTTGCACCCGGGAACGGTCTACCCGACGGGAGGCCCTAGTCACACAGCATTTATTTATTTATCTTCATTCTACAGCCATTCTAAATTTCTTAATATTCGGCTGACTGCGCCTCTGCCTTCCCGTTTTAGAGTGTTCAGTACCATTAGTTTTTGGAAGGAATATTACATACTGCTGTGGAGTGTGCACTATTATTGACAATACCAGGCAGATTTTGTGCGCCAGACCAGGATTTGAACATGGGTCTGTGCCTTCTGTGGGTATCGGTCTTGCTAACTGAGCTATTCTGACAGGACTTGAGACCTACTTTCTCAGCTTCTCTTCTGGCAGTACTGCTCTCCCACTTTACAAATTTCATAGCTCATTAGGTAAGAGCACACCAAGTCAAGCTTTGAGTCTTGGTCCTGCACATAGTTCTGATCTTCCAGGATGTTTCAGAACAGTGGACACTCTGATGCAATGTGAACATTCATTTTGTAAACATTTCCCAAGGCTGTGGTCAAGCCATGTATTTCTCCACTATCTTTTCTTCCAGCAGTGAAGGTTGTAATCAAGCCATTTCTCTGAACTGTCCTCTCTTCCAGGAGTGCTAATACCACATGTATGCTGGAGAACTTCTGTGAAGTGTGGAAGGCAGGAGTAAAACACTGGCAGAAATAAAGTTGGGTCTTACATAGATAGCAAACTTGATAAGAGCATTGCCTGTGAAAGGCAAGTTCCTGGGTTTGAGTCATGGTCTGGCACAAGGTTCTAATTTGCCAGGAAGTTTCAGAAATTGTTTTGGTACCAACTTTTCAATATAAACATGTACCAAGTGTACACATTTCAGTAAGATCATTAAATCAAAGAATGCTGTTAAAACTTAACTCCCATACGTGCTTTACATCAATCAGTACCAGGTGTGGGCTGAGAGGGCTGCCTACGTTTCTCTCTGTATTTATGTACTTCATTCTATATTTCTGTTCTGGTCTTCAAAGTATAACTAAAACATGTACATACACCATGATTTCTCTAAAACAGTGACCATGCTTTTGGCTAACGCCATACAAAATCGCTTGTGGGTTGCACTTACCGACAGTATAAGGTACATCTTGGCAACAGGTTTCTGTGTAAAGTTTGAAGCAGCCAGTGGGAGGATATTATGTGGTAGCCAGTGGGCAGTTATCTAACTACTTTTTCAGGCTGTTAATTTATGAATTAATCATTTTATGTGGACAGCCTTTCCTTCACATTCTGCTTTGATTGCTTGCATTGTCTGGATGGCTCGTTCTTAGTTTTATGCTTTTGCTGTTTATAAAAGTTTGTTTTATTGATCTATACAATGCTTTTGCACTGTCTTGTTGAAATATTGTCAGCAGAAGTGTCCGATCCCACCAGTCTGCCGTGACCCGCGTGCTGAGTGTAATGTTGTATTGGGTTCATTTGAGCTTTGGTGTTAGATGTGTGAAGTCACTGGCAGTGTTTGTAGCTCGGGACATAAGGATTGGAAGTTTACTCAGTGAGTTATCAATTTTTGTTTGTTTGTTTGTGTCTGATGTTTTCATTAGGCAAGACGTTTAATTTATTGTTACTTCTGTTGTTAGGTATGGATATGATGATGAAAATGACAGTGCTATTTTGTGGTCAGAGGTGGGGAGGAAAAGTTGCCCATTATTAAATTCCTCCAAGTATTTGGACTGGTCACTGAGATGGTGAAGTGCAGTTGTTATCTAGCTACATGCTGTTAATTTATGAATTAATCTCATTTGCTGCGAGAACATGAGGTTGACCAAAGTTCCAGCATCTTGGACCAGGGACGGGTACATGTGTCAGTGTCGGTATGATAACGTCTGGCACTCCATTAGACACAGTACCTAGTTCAAGAAATCTAGGCTGGGGGAGAGAGGGGGGGGGGGTTGCTGACATACTATTTCATTTATAGGCCCTCGATTAGTTTTTGTGCGTATGAGACTAGTGAGTGAGAGTCTCGGAAAGGGATTTTGATCATTTAGTTGTGAACCATAGTGCAGAGTTCAAAAATTATGAATATTATGAAACTAATGCAATAGAGGGGGTTTTAGGGATGGTTAAATGAGTCCTAAGGATGATGAAGAGGTCATCTTCTAACCTGCAATCATTTAGATGAGTATCGCTGGTGGAAGTGTGTCCCTGGGGATTATTATATTTTTTGTGTTTTCTGAGGGCTGTAGGTAAGATGTACAGACAGAGGGGTGGTTAGTTGAGGGTGTTTGGTATATATGTGTGGGGAGGGGCAGGTTGTGGGTAATTGTTGTGGGTGGAGGAAGGGATTGTTTTTATTTTGTACAGGACCTTGTGTGTGTGTGTGTGTGTGTGTGTGTGTGTGTGTGTGTGTGTGTGTGTGTGTGTGTGTGTGTGTTTGGGGCGGCCAACCTAGTTTGCAGTGCTGAGTTTGTTGGTGGTATGTATTGTGTTTTTCTGTTGGGATGTTTGATTTTTGGGTTTTTTGAGGTGTCGAGTCTGGTTTTATTTTTAGTTGTTGTAGGTGTTGGTTTTTTTTTTGTATTTATAGTTGTGGTTGACCTACGTAGGTCAAGGGAAATGTCAGATTCCTATTTTTGTAGCTGTAGGTGTTTGGTATAATCAGCTATGGTTGACCTATAAAGGTCATTATTGTGGATTTGGTTGGTATAGCAGAATTTGGTAAATTGCATTTTCTTCGCCAATCATTTTGTGTGTGTTGGCATCATTTTTTTACTGTTATATTTAGCTTGTCCCCACCCTAAAACCCCCAATTTCCTATGATTGTCCTGTTAGTTGATTGTATTATTGAAGGGACATGTTATTGTCTTCGTATATGTATTTTCATGTTTGTTGCCATATGTATGAAGTAACGTCATATGCGCTATATTGGAGATGCTGAGAATGGCCATTTCTGCTGTATTCATATCACAGGTCAAAGCAGACGGGTGGAATCGGACGCTTCTATAATTACGAAGTATGACTACTGATTTTTGTCTCAAAGGCAGAATCTATGTGGTGATTGATAAGTAGCATAGCCAGAGATCTAGGTTAGGTTGGAAGTGAGTTTGGTTGCCTGTTTATGAAGACAATGAATGTAAAGGTGGAATCTTGGTTGAGTTGACAGATTGCTCTGTAGTGTAGCTAGAGGTCTGTCAGCTTGTCTGCTCATTTTTTGTTTACTTGCATCTAGATTTCTGCAGTAATGTACAATACATATAAGATATGCCAAAAGCAATTAATGAAAATTCAATGTTAAATTGTTCCTTACACGTTCTTGTGTATTTGCTCCTGAAAACACAATGTTCTCCTCAGAAAAGGCAGTTTGGTTGCTCTCTAGAACCTAGCAATGGAAGGTCATTGTTAACAGTAACATTGTTAACATTAAAATGTTAATATTTTTAATGGAAACATCATAATGTAATTAGCTGTATGAATCGGCTGTTAAGTCATCTCAACTTTCCGTGATTGCTCGTGGCAAGTGTTACTAAGACACTTCGAGGTTAGAATGTTGATGGCCCCTGGTAAACGTGTATCATACATTCCCCTGTTCATTTTCATAATAGATACCCAGTTTGACACTGATGGCTCTTAATCACCAATGTCCTTATTTTGGAAGACTGATTTCTCACCTCATAGGACTCCAGTATTTGCCAACCCTTGCACAGGGTGGCCAGTCCCAGAGAATATTGTTACTTGTTAGGTTATTACACTACCAGTTTTTAATTTTTTCTGTAATTTAGAAGATATTGAACACCAGAAGTTGGCATTCCTTATTCCCCCTCTGCTTGCTTAGCAATAGTGTAAAATGTTATCTTCATTCCCTTGTGGACAGACTGTTGCTGTTTGCTCCTGATGCATCACACTGTATTAAATTTGATTGCAGGATGTTGTCAGGAAGATTGAATCCACACCTACGGATGCAAGAGACAGGCCAAACCAAGATGTTGTTATAGCAGACTCTGGTGCAGAAACTGTGTCTGAACCCTTTTCAGTGGCTAAGGAAGACGCGACCGAATGAAGATGTGTAAGTGGAACTCGAGGTGAAAGAACATCACAGAAGCAGAAGTTAAAAGTGAACTCAGTGGGGCAGGTCATTCCAGAAATGTTTGATAAATGATCTTTGTATAACTTTAAACTTTTGTGTCTGTTTCTACAAGTGGAGAATAAAGATTTTTTTATAAACAGAGCATCCAGTTTTTGTCAGAAATCGCAACAATGTTAATATATCCTTCAGACATACTGTTAAGAGTGAAAACAGCATAATTAAATACCAGCCATGTTATATTAAATTTAATGGTAACGTAACAGAACTTGATGTAGAGATTTAAGTGTTTAAAAATACAAAACTGACATTTATACTCTTTAATACTTCAAAGCTTTATTTTTATTGGTATGTATTGTCATAATGATTTGATCACACAAAATCAAAGTTTGTCTTAATGACACAGATTGTCACGCCTGACAGTACACGATGCTAAGAGTGTGTCATCGTAAACATGGTTTTACAAATTAGCTTTTTGAGAGAGAATTGTATGTCTCTTCAGCTAGAATTTGGGAGAGTGGTCTAGTATTTTTAACTTTCAGTGTAATTTATACAGGTGAAACTGCTGCTTTGATATGCACATGTAACCCCCATACCTAATCAATGTACAAACTCTTAGCCTTCCACGAACTGCGGTGGCACATTAGTAAGATACTTTGTTCAGGAGGATGATCATCCAGATTTAGGTTCTGTGATCTACTTAAGTCATCTAAGGGAATTTTGGGGATGGTTCCTTTGAAAGACCTTCGCCAATTTCTCTAACATGTGATTCTGCTCAGTGTGTAATGACCTCATCAGTAAAGGGATATAACTGTCTTCAATCAGGATTTGCTCCTGTGTGCAAATGTGAGACTTCCCATTACTCCTACCAAATGGGAAATGGATATCTGCCTACTGTTACTGAAATATTGCTTTGACTACAGTAAAACACAACTAGCATGTTTCAGACCAGTGGACTGATCCAAGTATCGTCATTCATGCTGTGCACAAAGCACTAAACAGGCAAACTTTTTCATTGAACGATGGGTTAAGAATATTGATCATTTTATTGATCCTCAGTCTTTTGCAATAGCAAGCTTGAATAAAATATTCACCAACTGCGAGGGCTGGCATGGTGTTCCATTTATACACTGTCCGGCCACGGTAAATAGCCTGCATAACCACCTTTTGCAGTGCGGACCACTGCAGGACATGCAGGGAAAGAGTCACGGGAGTTCTGGAAAGGATGTGAAGCCATGCCAAATCCAGTGTCTTGTCCAGGTATGCAAGCTTTCTTGGTTGAGGATCCGTGGTGCGAACAGCCTTATCGAGATGGTCCTAAGAGTACAGCAAACTCGTCCTGGTACTCCTTGAACTATGCGCATACCCTGCGAGCCGTGTGATACCTTCCATTGTACTACTTGTTGACTCCACCAGTGTTGAGGAGAAACAAACTGCATATAGGGGTGCATGTGGTTCCCAAGGATAGACTTCCAAAATGACGTTCACCCAGGAACGCCAAATATTCCCCAGCCTGTAATGCTCCCTCCTATGGCCTTGACCCTTCTGATAGATGAGGGCCCCGGTGGAAAAGGAGCACAGGCCACATGCACAGTGATTTTGGTACAGGAAGACAGCTGATGCCATCTAGTATTGTACGTGGGAACTTATAGCACAGTGGCATGTGCCTGTTCCTTTGAAAAGAGCATATCATATTTGCTGTTATTCAGGACTGACACATTCCCAGTGGAAAGCAGCCCATACCAATAGTATCTCTCTCATGAGTCAATTCGTCTAATTGGTTGACTTGGTTTCGGAAAGCCAATCAGAAAGAGTTTCTCAAATGTGGTTCATATATTTCCAAGATGGCGGCAAAAGATGTTACTATTAAAGTTACTCATGAAGAAAATGCAACAGTACATGTGAAAAAAAAGAATTCGTAAAGAACATGAGTGGATAGATAATGAAAGGAAGAGGTTAAGAAACAATGGAGAAGAATATAAATCCCAGGGGGGGGGGGGGGGGGGGGGGGGGGAAATTGTTCCCGAGAAAATGTTTCTTAGTGCCAGAGATCCATACTCCAAAACTTAGTTTCTGCAAATACACAACATTGAATGAAGAACAGGTGGAGGCAACATTTATTGAGTTTTGTTGATTGGGAGATTATAATAAGCAAAATGCTTTTTTATTTGGAGTAGCTCGGCCTAATAAGTGCAAAAAAGTGTAGCCAAAGAAGAGGAAGGTTTCTTTCAGGTATTTTATTTCAGACACGCCTGTGAGGTTGAAGTGTGTAGGACTTCATTTTTAGCTGTGCATGCTATTTCTGTAAAACATTTGAGGACTGTCCATAGCAATGAAGAATGTGACACACAATCATGAATCTAAAAAACGTTTCTGTACATAAACCTAGACAGGATAGAAGAGGTAAGCATTCAACAGACGAGAGAAAAAATAGGGGTAGAAACCACATCAAAACGTTTCCAAGGTACACATCATATTATAGTAAAACACAGAATCCGAACAAGTCCTACATAACCTCTGTTCACTCGATTGCTGGAATGTATCGTTTGTACTGTTAAGATCTTAAAAATTCAGATGAAGTCCCAGTGAAACGTGTATGACCTAATTTTCAACACTGAATATAATATTTGTTTTAAATTGCCGTCGAGTGATATATGTCGTATTTGTATATATTTTGACGGAAACAGTTCTTTTACAAGAGATGAGGTTGGACATATGATTTCTGTATTCACTGTTATAGTGATGTGTGTCTGGTCCTAGAAAGTTGCATCTAGAGGGGCCAATGAAGTAGCTAGCTGCATTTTAAAGGCTTTAGATATGATGAAGAATGCCATCAAAGGCTCATCATTTATTCTGATTCGTTTGTTGAACAAATTAAAAACTGTATTATCCTAGGTCTGTGGTTGTACCTCCTAATAAAAAAAATGTTGATGTTGAGCACAAATTTCTCCCCCCTGGTCACACGTTCCTGCCATGTGACAGGGATTTTGGAGTTACTGAGTAACTGAAAAGAAAGACACAGGCTGTGTACACTCCAGCAAAATGGGCTGAACTTATAAGAAAGAGCAAGCAAAAGAGCCCATTCATTGTGGTTGAAATGAAGAAAGACGACTTCGTGTCTTTGTCGTCTATAATGAACAGTATCGTCAAACACGTTACTGTTGACAAAAAGCTTGTAGACATGAGAAACGCAATGGTGTTAAGATTAGTGAGTGGTTAACATTATGTATACATGAAATATTCACAGAGTCAAACTGAGAAACATGTGCGAGTTAGTTTACAGAAGTGTCATAGGTGATTTATGAAGCTTGCAGACTGCCAGTTAGTTCCTAAGTATCCAAATGGACATCAAATTAAGGCAGCAAAGTTCAAGGACCTTCAAAGCTTACTGCAATTAGTGCCTCCAATATATGCAAGCTTTTATCAGTCATTGATAAGTGATGGTAGTGACGATACAGTGGAACAGGAAAACATTGATGAGGAGTTTGACTATTAATGACATGCTGTGTAATGTAACTATGTCTCAAGGATTTCATTTTCTGTACTTCAGATTGTAATAAAGTGACCTCATATTTAGGTGTTTGCAAAACACCATCTACTGTTGGTATCACAGCAGTTCACATTACTATACAAAATCATATTTCCTTAATTCCCATTTCCCAACACAACATACTCTGGTGGCATGTGCCCCTTTTCCACTGGGCCCCTCAATTGTTGCAGGGTGTCTGCCTTCAACCTGATGGAGCATAAAATGTGCCTCATCTGAAAAGCCTACCTATCACCCCTCTCCAGACATCTTGGTGTGAAATTTCCAGCCTTTGTTGCTGGTGAACAGCCGTCAGAATTTACTGGAATGGTACTGAGGAGACAGTGTTGGCAGTTACTTGGTTCATCTGGACTTCAGTTGGTCAACAGTTGCACATCTGTTCACCCACACCATTGTCATCTATTGCCCATGGTGCAACACAGGTGCCTCGGTGCTGGTTTGGGGTAGCACCATTTTGCTATGCACGGTGTACTTTAACCACGATGGCATGAGAACAGTTGACAGCGTTGCCCCTTTGGATATCAAACAAATTACTCTGTTTCCGCATCACGACAAGGACTGCACTGTTTTCTGCATCCCTTGACAAGATTTATATACCCTCCACTGCTAGTGGTGCCATCTGTGAGGGGTTAATGCACATCAGCATCAAAAAATGCCAGTCGTCACTTAATGTGACTGCTGCCTCTCATATACATGGTCCAGTGTCTGAAAACTCCCAGCGGAAGGCTGGAAAGTTATAGGCATGGGAAGTAGAGTTAAGCAGCTCCAGTCCATTGCTCCATTTGCTTTAAGAGCTGTGTAAGCTGGACACAATTCTCAGCGATAGTACCCCCCTGCGGATCCGAGGGTTGGAATATGCCCAAGGTATTCCTGCCTCTCGTAAGAGGTGACTAAAAGGAGTCTCACTTTTTGGCCATTCTATGGTTTGACCTGCCACTTTTAAAATTCTACAGGAGTGCGGGACATATGGGTAAGGATGCCTTACGTGGTGCACGAGTTATCCATAGTGCCCTTAGATTCGATCTCCTGAATCTCTTGTCATGACTTTGCATCCCCACCTGCAATTCAACTATTTGGGTGACGACACTTTACGGGGTATGTCATCTTTTTCCGTTGTCTCCTGGCCTGTTTCACCCCCACGACAACATTGGATTTATCTGTACCCAGTGTCCATTACAGTAGCCAGTCCGTTGTGGTGGGGCCATCATGTACCCATTTAGTGGTAGCCCCCCCGACAACACAGGGATCACACTGCTGATGCCTGAGCTGTAAACTCCCCACGTATGCCAAGGAGTAGATGCCTGTCTTCCTGGGGCATCAGGACACCCGGAAACGGCCATCCTGCCAGGTGACCTTTGCTGTGGCTGGGTGGCGCCTGTGGGGAGAGCCCCTTAGTCATCTCTTGCTGGTGACCATACGGTGCCAGGAGTCTCTAAGAAGGGCAAGATCGAATACAATGCTGACAGGTATGACCCTAAATCGTTTCCCTCCCTCGCTACATCATGGGACAAGCGTAGGGCTACAGAACGGAGAGGGGCATATTTGCCTCGGTTTTTAGTCTATAGCAGAACTGGTGGGGACTCCTTTGTACCTACAAAGCCTCAATTTTTCATTGAACACCTTGAGGATAAGTTTGGAGAAGTGACTGCTGTCCAAGATGCGAAATGGCACAGTCTTGATTCAGATAGCATCCCCAGCCCAATCCTGAGTGTTACTTGCCAGTGACAAGCTGGGTGATATTCCTGTTTCCGTCACTCCCCATAAAAACCTCAACATGGTCCAGGGGATCATTTTCGATTGCGATCTCCTCTAGCAATCTGACTATGAGCTCCACGTGAATTTAGAATGGCAGGGTGTTCATTTCATTTGTCGCGTTTACAGAGGACCCAAAGACAACAGGGTTGCTACAGGTGCCTTCATCTTGGCCTTTGAGGGTGATTCATTGCCTGAAAAGGTCAAGGTGATGGCTTACCGCTGTGACGTTAACCATACATCCCTCCTCCTATGCGGTGCTTTTAGTGCTGGAAGTTCGGGCACATGTCCTCCTGTTGCATTTCCAGCGCCACATGTCGAGACTGCAGATGTCCACTGCATCCAGATATTCCATGTGCACCTCCTCCGACTTGCATCAACTATGGAGAGCACCACTCTCCCTGCACACCAGAATGCCCAGTACCCCAAAAGGAGTGGAAAATCATGGAGTACAAGACCCTGGACCAGTTAACTTACACAGAGGCTGACCTTAAATTTGAAAGATTACATCCCATTCAGTTGATGTCGACATACACTTCAGCTTTGTCACCAACGCCGTCCCAAGTGCCAACGGGTCCTCACTCTGTGCCAAGAACAGTGGGCCCACTGAGCCATCAGAATACATCCGCTCCCTTGGTGGTAGGGGAAAAATCTTCCTCCATTGCACCCAAAGCACCTAGTTCGGGAGCAAGGCCCCCACAAACGCAGGGGACATCGGTCCCTTCCCCCCCTGCTGGAGAAGCAACAGCCTCCTCTGGCTTCTCTCATGCGGAAGGGGCCCCTTGGGGCCCTCTCTCCCAAGGTCTTCTCTAATGCCATAGCGAACACTCGCCAGTAGCTCAAGGAACCAAAAGCTGCTGGACAAAGAGCTTCCTCCGTGCCTGAAGCTTCTTCAGAGAAATCTTCCCGGCAAGTCCCTAAAGAGAAGCGAGAGAGCAAGCAAACTAAGAAGTAGTCTGCTAAGAAAGAGGACCCTCTGGTGTCTCTAACACCACCACCCCTACCAATTCTGCATCTGAGGATGTGGTGGAGATCTTAACGTCCCCTGCGGACCTGGATCTCACTGATGCCTCATCCACCATAGAAATGGCTACAAATACTCAATCGGTGGCATCAGGTGACCCTGAGGCATAACTTACCTCATTGCGTTGCTTCATGCCTTCCCAATCTCTCGATAACATCATCCTCCAGTGGAATTGCGGCGGTTTTTTCCACCGCCTGGCTGAGCTACAGCAACTCTTAAGCTTTACACCTGCTTTCTGCATTGCCCTCCAGCAAAACCTGGTTCCCGGCAATGCGGACGCCTGCCCTCCATGCGTATAGGGGATATTACAAGAAACACAGTGACTATAATAGTGTATCTGGTGGAGTTTGTGTCTATGTCCTGAACTCAGTATGCAGTGAACTTCGCCCCTTCAAACCCCTCTTGAAGCTGTGGCTGTCAGGATACAGGAAATAATTGTCTGCAACGTATATCTTCTTCCAGATAGTGCAGTACCCCTGAATGCATTGGCTGCACTGATTGATCAACTCCCTAAACCGTTCCTGCTTTTGGGAGATTTTAATGCTCATAACCCCTTGTGGGGTGGCACCGAGGCAGAGATGTCGAAAATTAGCTGTCACAACTCGACCTCTGCCTCTTAAATACAGGTGCCCCACACATTTCAGTGTGGCACGTGGCACATATTCGGCCATTGATCTCTCAGTCTGCAGTCCTGGCCTTCTCCCATCTATCCCTGCAGAGCGCACTATGACCTGTGTGGTAGTGACCACTTCCCCATCTTCCTGTCACTACCCCAGCATCAGGCCCACGGACACCTGCCCAGATGGGCTTTAAACAAGGCAGACTGGGACGCCTTCACCTCTGCTGTCACCATTGAATCTCCCCCACATGGTAACATCAATGTGGTGGTTAAGTAGGTAACTACAACGATCGTTTCTGCGGTGGAAAACACGATCTCTCGTTCTTTAGGGTGGCCCCAGCGGAAGACATTCATTTGGTGGTCCCCAGTAGTCACTGAGGCAATTAAGGAGTGTCGGCAAGCTCTACAGCGGCACCCTTCCTGGAGCATCTCATAGCCTTTAAATGGCTCCGTGCCCATGTTTGCCAGCATATCAAAAGGCGAAAACAGGAGTGTTGGGAGAGATACATCTCGACCTTTGGGTGCCATACTTCACCTTCCCAAGTCTGGGCAAAGATCAAACGAGTTTTTGGGTACCTGACCCCAACAGGTGTCCCCGGCTTTAACACAAATGTTCCGTTATCTACCGACGCAAACGTGATTGCCGAGCACTTTGACGAGCACTATGCTCTCGCCTCTGTATCGGAGAATTACCACCAGCCTTTTGCACTCTCAAATGGCGGATGGAAGGGGAAGTCCTCTCTTTCAGTACACGCCACAGTGAACCCTATAACGCCCCATTTACAGAGTGGGAGCTCCTCAGTGCCCTTGCACATTGCCCCGACACAGCTCCTGGGCCAGATCGGATTCATAGACAGATGATTAAACATCTCTCATCTGACAACAAGTGACACCACCTCGTGATTTTCAACCGGATCTGATGCGATAGTGTCTTTTCCATTGCACTGGCAGGAAAGCACCATCATACCAGTGCTAAAATCCATCAAAAACTCGCTTCATGTGGATAGCTATTGGGCCATCAGCCTCACGAATGTTCTTTGCAAGCTGCTGGAACGTATGGTGTGTCGGCGGTTGGGTTGGGTCCTGGAGTCACATGGTCTACAGGCTCTGTACCAAGGCAGTTTCCGCCTGGGTAGCTCTACCATTGATAATCTTGTGTGTCTGCCATCCAAACAGCCTTTTCCAGATGCCAGTACCTTGTTTCCGTCTTTTTTGATTTACAAAAAGCGAGTGACACCACCTGGCGACATCATATCCTTGCCACATTATATGAGTAGAGTCTCCGAGCTCCGCTCCTGATTTTTATCCAGAATTTCCTGTTGCTACGTACTTTTCGTGTCCAAGTTGGTGCCTCCGATAGTTCCCCCCATATCCAGGGGAATGGGGTCCTGCAATGCTCTGTATTGAGTGTATCTCTAATTTTAGTGATCATTAATGGTCTAGCAGCAGCTGTAGGGCCTTCTGTCTCACCCTCTCAGTATGCAGATGACTTCTGCATTTCGTACAACTCCACCCGTACTGGTGTTGCTGAGCAGTGGTTACAGGGAGCCATCTACAAGGCACAGTCATGGTCTCTAGCCCACGGCTTCCAGTATTTGGCTGCAAAGTCGTGTGTTATGCACTTCTGTCGGCATCGTACCGTTCATCCGGAACCAGAACTGTACCTTACTGACGATCCCCTCAGCGTAGTGGAGAAATATCGATTTTTAGGACCGGTTTTTGATGCCAGATTGATTTGGCTTCCTCTCGTTCGTCAGCTTAAGTGGAAGTGCTGGCAGCAACTCAATGCCCTCTGCTGCCTGAGCAACACCAACTGGGGTGCAGATCGCTCTACGCTGCTGTAGCTCTACAGAGCCCTTGTTCAATCCCTCCTTGACTATGGGAGTCTGGTTTATGTTTCAGTGGTACCCTCAGCATTGCGTTTACTCGAACCAGTGCACCATTGTGGCATTTGACTAGCAACAGGAGCTTTTAGGACCAGTCCCGTGACCAGCGTCCTTGTGGAGGCTGAACTCCCTCCATTGCAGATCAGGCGTGCACAGCTACTTGCCAGTTACGTTGCACATGTTCGTAGTTCTCCTGCACATCTGAATTATCGTCTCCTTTTCGTACCCACAGCGGTTCCTCTCCCGCATCAGCGGCCCAGGTCAGGGCTTACAATTGCAGTTTACGTCCGACCCGGTGTACAACTAGGCTGCAGCTTCGCCTGGACCAAAGGGCTCAGTTCACCTGACGGCTCTCCACTGTCACTTCCTCTCAATTCTTGACATGTACCAAGGCCATGACGTGGTTTACACTGACAGCTCAATGGCTGATGGTCGTGTCGGCTTCGTGTATGTCCATGGAGGACATACTGAACAGCATTCCTTGCCTGATGACTGCAGTGTTTTCACTGCAGAGCTAGTGGCTATATTTCATGCTCTTGAACACATTCGTTCATGCCCTGGGGAGTTGTTTCTTCTGTGCACTGATTCCTTGAGCAGCCTACAAGCTATTGACCAGTGCTACTCTCACCATCCTGTGGTAGTGACCATCCAGGAGAACATCTATGCCCTGGAACGGTCCAGTCGTTCAGTGGTGTTTTTGTGGACCCCAGGACTCGTTGGAATCCCAGGCAGCAAACTTGCTGTAGGCTGGCTGAACAGGCTACACGGAAACTTCCTCTGGTAGTGGCCATCCAGGAGAACATCTATGCCCTGGAACGGTCCAGTCGTTCAGTGGTGTTTTTGTGGACCCCAGGACTCGTTGGAATCCCAGGCAGCAAACTTGCTGTACGCTGGCTGAACAGGCTACACGGAAACTGCTTATAGAGATCGGCATTCCAATAACTGACCTGCATTCGTTTTTACACCAGCAGGTTTTTCGGCTTTGGGAGACGAAATGGCATAGTCTCAGTACACACAACAGACTGTGTGCAATTAAGGAGACTACGGCTTGCGCGACCCAGGGCTACCTCCTGCACCGCCAAGACCTGCCTCAGTGTCGGTATAGTGCCCAGTTGACAGTGCCCTATATCCTGGTGCACTGTCCCACTTTGAATGGCCTGTGACGAAATCTTCGGTTACCGGATTCGTTGCCATTAATTTTACCTGACAACACCTCAACGGCTGATTTAGTTTTAAGTTTTATTTGTGACGGCGGGTTTTATCATTTGATCTAAGTTTTAGCGCATGTCTTTTGTCTCTCTGTGTCCTCCTCCTCCTTTTTATTCTCATGGTCAGCCAGCCATGGCAACCTGTTTTGTCGTTTTAATCTATTCTACCTGTTCCTTGCGTTTCTGTGGTTTTCTTGTCCCCTTTTGTCCATTTAAGCGTTGGTTGCCCTTCTGTCATTCTTGTGGTTTTTCCTTTCTCTCCGTTTTGTGGTGTCAGTCTCGCTTGTTTTATTCTCGCCCTTGTGGCATTGTTTTATTCGGAACAAGGGACCAATGACCTAGCAGTTTGGTCCCTTCTCCACCTCTTTAAAACCAACCAACCATCAGCAGTAGTGCACATTGTGTGGGTTTTGTAGATGCTGCCACATTCACAGAGTCTCAGGTGCTGAAGTTCATACTGCTGATGTTCACCATAAGAAACTACATTGTTCTGTGCCTCAATGTGTTAAGGCTGCTCTTCATGCAAAGGATAACGTAAACTATTTGCATTCAGATAGCAGTCACTGTGGTTTTGGTTTCCTATGCATATAATGATGAAACTGGCCATACTTCTTTTTGCTTAATACATCAAAAAATGGTAGTTGCCTCCTCGAGGTTAAGATGGGCACCATTCATGTATGCTGTGAACTACTGTGTTGCACTTTCAGCTGTAGACCACATTAAGGAATTGTTGGCAACATACCGAAGGAAGCACTGAGTAAGGTAGTGCAGTGGTTAGCACATTGGACTCTTTCTGGACAACGGCAGTTCAAATCCATGTCCAGCCATCCAGATTTAGGTTCATTACAGTACAGGAAGTAAGTTGTCGTATGGCATGACAAGGGACATGGCAATGGAAGGAATGATTACTGAGAAGAAATGCTGAGACCAAAGAAATTAATGTAAATTAAGACCAGGTGGGTGGTGAGAACCACCAACATGTAAGACCAATTCCCACCCAGAGTTCTAAGAAACTGGTGAGAGGGGGAAAGAATCGAGACAGCATGTGTGGTGAAATGGGCACTGAGGTCATGACTGTCAAGCTGTAGAACCTGCTCTGCAACAGGATATTGTGTGTTGCTGGTAAACACCCTCTGCCTATGCCCATTCATGCTACTGAACTCAACCTAACTCTTGCCTGATGTTTTGTCAGTCTTGGGTATTACACTATCTTCCACATTTTAGCCGACTAGAGGAGAGCACTGGAAGAGATTTAGAGACCTCTTCCAACCAGGAGTTATGGGTGATTCTTTCCAAACTCTCCCCTATTTCCTAAACCTCACCAGTCCTTTTCATTCATCCCTCTTCCTTCCCCTTCAACCCTTCTGCCAGAAGGAGCCACTGGCACTGAAAGCTTGCAAAATTCAGTTCCTTTACATGTGTGTTCTCGTGCTGCTGCTTGGTGACTATTATTATTATTATTTTACAGAAACTAAAACATGTGCAGCCAGTACAACTGCTAAAAACTTATGCACAATACACTAACAAAATATTTTAGCTGTTGCAAACTGTATGTGTGGCCTATCACATTTGAAGCAGAGATTGGCAATGACTGTTCTTATCAGACAAAAGTAGGAAAAATTAATAATCACAAGGTTGTGTTTTTTGTCCCCTGTTATAAAATGGCAGCATTATCTTTTACTTTCTCGAACATGCTGTTATCAGGAGCAGTGAGTAACAAGCAGTGTGCATGGAGGCATGTTCCGTATGAAGTGACAAAATAATAAAAAGTTTTCCAGTGACAAAATAATATATTTAAAATTGTCCACACTGGATTTGATGGTTCACAGTTGCAATCTGATCTGTTTTCCACCACTAGCTAATTTATTTATTACTCACAGTTATTCTATAGAAGATAGTCCTTAGGAACTGCCTCACAGTGCATCCACATAAGTGTCTATGAAAAAGTGAATGTTAACTGATGCTTGATCCCCACCCGAAGGGGAAGATATGTTGATTAGTCAAACAGCAAGAAGAGATGTGTATACTATGAAACAATTTTGTTCGGATTACTGTTTGCTTACAGGAGCAGATAGTGGTGTTTTGTGATAGCAGCAGTTGTTCATTATAATAGAAAGAACATAACAAATATTATGTTAACAACAAACAACACTGTGTGTATATTATTTTTCAAACGGAAACTGGAACCAAAAATAATGCCACCCTGTTGCGTGTTGTGTACATCAATGCAGACAGTTGCCAGGAGAGATAACAGCTGGACTATATGGTGTTGGACAGTGATGACGAATCTCCCCCCCCCCCCCCCCCCCTCTGCTCTATGGTGTACCAGGCAACTGACTTAGCAGGTGCATACCACACTAATAAATGATTAAGTCTTGCCTTCATCTGCTCTTGCTTTTACAAATGGAGGATACACAGTCCCAGAATCATCATAAATTGCCCCCCGAAATTAAATTCATGGACAGATCATAGAATTGCCTGTCTGCCTCAAAGTTTGTATGACTTCGTTTAGTTTTTCCATAAGGACAAGTTAATGTTTGTAATGAATTCCACTTAAGCTGACTGATAGAAAAAAAAACCACTGCAACTTGTTTAGTACTGTATCATTCTTATCTGGCAGCAGTATGATAAGGCTTCCAGAACTCTAGAATGAACTGAAGTGAGCAAATGAATAAATGAGGATCTTGTACACTTAATTCTTGGTATCTGAAATTTATATTTTCAAATTCCAGAAATATGAGAAAAGAAGTTGATTTTAGTACTCAAATCACGATATGGCTAAATAATATTGGAGACTTTCATTAAAGCATATGACATGTATTCCATTTACTTGTATTTCTAGTCATCTGGAAACCAATGTACCAATCAGTTATCTGCTTACCCACCTATATTTTACAGTAAACAGAGTTTCTATATTTTGTAAGTATCAATACCATTGCTAAATAATATGGGTGTAGAAGACAATCATTCTGTATTATATTTGGTATACAATATCTGTTAATGCATAATGTTCTGCCATAAAAAATAAATTCAACACAACTGTTCATTTTTGCAGATACTTTGCAATAACACTGTTCAGTGAACTATACAAAAAAAGCAACATATCTTCCATCTGTAAATTTCCACGTAGATAATAGGGCACTTGTGATTTAATGTGCTGTTGACAGATTACTTTGCTATATCAGTAACTATCGGACTATAAATATTAGGGTTCCAGGATTCACACACACATGGTTTTAAACATACAGACTCCACCTTTTAGAATTGGTTATGTATGTCAGAAAGGCCAAGATGCATGTTACCCTACAACCAGCTGGGTAAGTCCACCTGAGGGGTGGAGGGAAACAAGGAAACATAATTCCCCAAGAGTGGGGTTCAGCACTTCGGTGTTCAAACCAATTTTCAAGTTGATAGCTAGTTCACATTCCAGTTGTTCAAAGCAGAATCTCAACATTTGCCTGAAGCACAGATAAGAAGTCTAAATATGGGTGTCCATGTAACAAATTGCACCTTGCTGAGCACCTCTGCACCTCACTGTACAATCTTCAAAAGCTCACGATGTGCCAGGATGTTGTTTGGACATTAAAAAAGGCATCATATTTGAGCCATTCAGGCCTACATTTAAGACTCGATCTTCTTTTAGAAATGGAAATCTCCTGCACTCCCTTCCTGTTCTGTTCATTGAAAAATATTATTTATGAATGAGTCACATTCACTGAAAGTTTTGAGTGATGTAAGTGGCACTCAAGCTATACAAAATATTAACTATAAACAGGCATTTCATCTTCGTCATTGTCAATGGGCAGGCTGTAAAATAAATATGTGAAAGGCACACCACATATGTGCTTGCAGTTTGAAAGTGCTACAGCCTTCTCAGTTCCCATTTAAAACGGTGTTTTGCAATTTCCTTCCCTGCATTGTTCTTGTTGACACAGTTTAACAGTCGCACTTATACATATTTTGTTTTGCTTCATAGCTTTTCATTTTCATACTGTCTACTGATAATTTAACACACACAGTACAACAATTTTACTTATTACTGTAAATACACTAATAATAAGTAAGTAACCAGGAATCTGCAGGTTGTGAGGATTGGAATGAGAATGGAAATTAGGTACAGTAACAAACTACTACTGCATGGTATTGAAAAAGAACTTTTACTCGAGTTCTCTGTGCATCGCTATGTACTGACAGGCACCGAGGTGGGATGGATCCACCATTACACTAACAATAAATTTTACTTCACAAAAGATCTCTAAGACCAGGTCTTTGGTAGCTTCTTTGAGGGTCTCTTCTCTCTGTACGTTCAAATGTTGCTGCTATGTACCTTCGTTCACGATTTCGTGGGCCATGCAAGTCAGTCACTGCAATTTCCGCGCACACCATGTCATCCAGAATCTGTAATGAGATTATCAGATCAATATTTTCAAGGAAGTTAATAAGCTTATTTCTGCAGTTGTAATACTACAAAAGCAACAGTTATACACAATCTCATGACACACTGAAATTAATCTACACATTTGTAGGTTCTTTTCTACATATAAAAATTAAATATTGTATGTTTGATCAAGAATGTGCACACCATATGCACAGAGTTGGAGGCCTATACGGTTATTCACATCGGTTTGTAGTGTGATGCTTATGGAGAAAGTGTGTCCTTATGGTAAAATGAAATATCACTGTCAAACCAGAACATGAAACAGTGCAATGACAATGACAAACTAGTTAAAAGGGAGAAAACACTGCACACATGAAAAAATATAGTAACTTAATTTCTAAATGTTACTTCAGAATAACAGTAATCACTTGAACTTTTTTTTTGTATAAGGATCATATTTTTAGTTCACTTTCTATAAATTGGTGAATGTTTATCATTTCATACTCACTTAGCAAAAATTATTAAAAAGGCAGCACTACTTTTATTCGCATAAGATATGAGTCTACGTTCATTTTCTACTCTTGAATGTATCAATTAAACCTTGTTTGTACACAAAATATAAATCAAAGATCAAAAATAACACAAGGAAAGTTATCTTTCGGATCTACAGCTTTAAAATTTAGAATAAATGACATGCAAAAGTAACAGCTAAATAAAAATAAAAAATATTGGAAAACTTCTTTAAAACAATTTTGAGGGCAGAAGGAAGGAGGCTTACGGTTTATTGTGCTGTCAACATTGAGGTCACTGGAGACAGAGCACAAGCTCGGATTGTTGTAAGGATGTGGAAGGAAATCGGCCGTGTCCTTTCAAAGGAACCATCCTGGCATTTGCCTGGAGTGATTTAGGAAAATCACAGAAAACCTAAATCTGGCTGGCTGGACATGGGTTTGAACGGTGCCATCCTGAATGAGAGTCCAGTGTGCTAACCACAGTGCCACCTCACTCAGTTTTAGGACAGAAGTATATGCTACATGAAAGAATGTATTAAAGCTAATTTGTAATTTTGAAATTTCTTTCTTCTAATTTCTGCATTTCACTTCTTTTTTCTTTTGCAGACTTCTCAAATTATTCGATTTATTGAACGCCATTACAGCCTGTTGTTTCTCTGACTGCTATTATGCTGTGGTTGAATGGATTTCAACTCTGATCAGAACATAATAGCCCAGAACATTTTGTTAACTGTGACATTTTTGGCTGTGAAAATTAATATTTTATGATCATTAATCTGTCTTCCTTTCTTTTTTAGCATTTTCTGTGTTTTATACCTCTTCCAGATACTGATTATAATGATGTCTTAACATGGAATGAGAGTCACACAAACCTTTATTAATAAACAACTATTATTACATCTGCACTTAAGATATTTACATGATCACAAATGAGTCTCAAAGCTACATGCAATTCTTCTTTTAAGATTTCTGACTTCATATTTTTTGTTACTCTAAAAACTCTTTCTGCAGTTGGTTGGCTGTCACTTAATAGTAAAAGCTTCTGGATACATGATCAAACTTGTATATGTTTCATTTTTTAATGGAATCATCCAAACTCATAGTTTCTTTCTCCAAATTTAAAAATTCTTCAGTGTTTTCATAACAGTTTCATTGACACAATCTGCATGAATGTCATCACAATCTCCAAATCTAATAAGCTACTTGGAGGACATTTACTCTCCCTCGTACAATTTTGTTTCTCTTCCACTAAATATACTGACATTAAACATGATAAATTTCTTACAATGCTGAAAACTGCTGGTGATTTCGAAAATATAACTGATACAACTTTAATTAACACATTTTTACGTCCCCATGTAAAATCAGTATGTCCCCCCTCTAAAACCTTTCTAAAAGAATGTTGTTCTTGAATTTGTTTTTAGCAAAAACCTGAGGTCAAATTTTTCTCTGGGAAGATGGTTCTTAGGGTTATTGAATTCAACTTTTACTACATCAACAACAGTTAAATTATTCAACAGTTTTGGTTTCCCTGTATTAAAGCAAGAATCGATTTTTTAATATTGTCCGTTATGTACAACAGCATGGGTTTATCAGTCTGATATGTGTTAAGGAAAGGCTGCATAATGTTTAAGTATTGCAAACTGTTAAGTTTTACAGGAAAATGATTTTTGATTTTGTTGTTGTAGTCATCATCGTTGTCATCTTCAGTCTGGAGACTGGTTTAATACAGCTCTCCACACTACTCTATCCTGTGCAAGCCTCTTTATCTCCAAATAACTACTGCAACCTACATCCTTCGGAATATGCTTACTGTCTTCATCTCTTTGACTCCCTCTACGATTTTAACTCCCCAAACTTCCCTCCAGTACTAAATTGGTGATCCCTTGATGTCTCAGAATGTTTCCTATCAAATGACCCCTTCTTTTAGTCAAGTTGTGCCACAAATTTCTTGTCTCTCCAATTCTATTCAGTACTTCCCCATTAGATGTCTGATCTACCCATCTAATCTTCAGCATTCTTCTGTAGCCCCACATGTCAAAAACTTCTATTCTTTTCTTGTCTAAGCTGTTTACTGTCCATGTTTAACTTCCATACATGTCTACGCTCCAGACAAATACCTTCAGAAAAGATTTCCTAACACTTAAGTCTGTATTCAATGTTAACAAATTTCTCTTCTTCAGAAACACTTTTTTCACCATTTCCAGTCTACATTTTATATCCTCTCTATTTCAACCATCTTTGGCACTGTTCTCAATATTTTGATATGATTTGGGTGGTGGCTCCTTAAATTTCCCCTTCTCTATCTGTTTAAACCATGTTTTCAATGTGGGCAAAATTTCTAGTACTATCTTGCATACAGACATTTTCAAACAATCGGTGAGAAACAAATTTCAAAGCTTGCCTCGTTAACAGTACTAAAACCCTCTCTTATAGTTGGAGAATATTTGACTAATCAGTAAACGCTAAAGAAAAAAAGAAAGGAATAATTATCAATGTTCCAAACTAATGATTCAAACCCTTGTCTGAAAGCATTATGAATGATGTGTATTGCACAAGTCCCAATATTTATCAGCTGACTGATTATTATAATAATTAAGAATGTGTTGTTCTATTGGTTTATGTAACTTCTAAGGTGGTGTTTGGACCATCCATAGACATTTTAAAATGATATGGACAAAACTGAACTTGGCAGATTTTCAAACATTCATTTGCAGTAGTGTGGCCATGGAAAATTGATGTTACAAAGATGTTTTGAGAAGGTAGTTTTTCTGGGAAAAAATCTATAAACATCAACAGATAACACACAGCCCAGTCACATTAATGTGACCATCTGTCAAAAGCCTGAATAACCACCTTTAGTAGTGATGAATGTTGTGAGGCATGCAGCAACAACATACCTAAAAGGATGTGGAGCCATGCCAACTGCAGAGCTGTGGCCAGCTACATTAGGTTTCTCGGTTAAGGGTCCATGGCACAAACAGCCTAATCGAGGTATTCCCTCACATTCTCGATTAGGTTTAAGTTCAGAGAGTTTGGTGGTCAGGGGCGTATAGTGAACTTATCTTTGTGCTCTTCAAACCATGCACGTACACTGTGAGCTGTGTGACACATTGCATTGTCCTGTTGGTAGATGCCATGGTGCTGAGGAAAAATAAACCACATACAGGGGTGGACATGTTCCCGAAGGACAGATGCATACTTGTGCTGATCCACTGTGCCTTTCACAATGACGAGATCACCTAGGGAATGCCACAAAAACAATGCACAGACAATAACACTCCCTCCTATGGCCTGGAAGTTATCTATCAGATGTTTCACACCATGTGTGTCAACAGCCATCTGTCCAATAAGAGCATAAAATGTGATGCATCTGAAAAGGCCACCTGTTGCCACTCAGTGAATGTCCAGTTGCAATACTGGTGTGCAAATTCTAGCCTTTGTTGCCAATGAACAGCAGTCGGCGTGAGTGCGCGGACCAGGTGCCTGCTGTGGAAGCCCAGACGCAACAACGTTCACTGAACAGTCATTCAGCAGACACTGCAGGTAGCCCCTTTGTTCATCTGGGTGGTCAGTTACTCAACAATTGGATGTCTATTCACCCACAAAAATCTCTGCAGGCATAGTTCACCGTGGCATCTTTGGTCCTTGGTGAACCATATTTGCCTCAGTGCTGGTTTTAGATAGTGCCATTTTGTAACAAACGGTATGATTTAACCAAGGCGGCAAGTAAACAGTTTATAAACTTAGCCTGTTTGGAAATGCTTCCACCTTTGGCCCAAAAGCCTATGATCATGCCCTTTAGGACCTAAAATAAATTGCTGTTTCCCCATTACGACATGGACTGCACTGTTTTTTGTGTCCTTCCAACACACTTTATACACACTCCACTGCTAGTGCTGCCACTTGCCATCCGTGAGTGGTCATTGACATTGGACAGAGGTGGTGGTCACATTAAAGTGACTGGACCATGTTTAATGTCAAACATGGGTCATTCCATATGAATACACCCATTTTTAAAGAGTTGTTGCACCCTGATAATGTATGTAGATAGACATAACTCCTCTATTCTTTCACAGGTTATTATCAGAAAAATATGGCATTACAATTTATTTATGTAAAAATACTCAAGGCCCGGTAATAAAAACAATAAAATACAGGATTTTTTAAGAATGTGAGCCAAAATAAAAAAGTTAATTAATATTAATATTGTGGGAGTAGTGATCAGACACATCATATACTAAGCTTAGAATAACACATTTTACAAGGAGCATTAAACATTAGCAACTTAAAGAGATATATATATATATATATATATATATATATATAAAGATGATGAGACTTACCAAACAAAAGCGCTGGCAGGTCGATAGACACACAAACGAACACAAACATACACACAAAATTCAAGCTTTTGCAACAAACTGTTGCCTCATCAGGAAAGAGGGAAGGAGAGGGAAAGACGAAAGGATGTGGGTTTTAAGGGAGAGGGTAAGGAGTCATTCCAGTCCCGGGAGTGGAAAGACTTACCTTAGGGGGAAAAAGGACGGGTATACACTCGCACACACACACATATCCATCCACACATATACAGAACGAACTTACTTCTTCCTCACCAACAAAAAACAAATGAAGTGTAATTATATCACCATATAAGGGATATAACAGAATAACAAAACAACACTGCTAAATAGTGTTGCGAACATAACTTTTTTTAAATTGTTCAACTCTGACAAAAACACCTTTGAAATACCCACAAGTTTAAAATTATGTAACGCCAATTAGTGATGTAATCTGTAACTTATGTATAGCCCCCAAGCTCTTAAAATACCTGAATTCTGGATAATTACCCACAATCTGGCAACACTGCTGCTAACCACTTTTTGTAGCTTCACAAGAGAGGGAGGGGGAAGGAAGGAAATCTCTCAAAGAACTGTCTGTCTCTTCTGTCTGTCAAAGAATACATGTTGTTATTAGGATGATCTGAGTCAATCACCACTGTGCTTGAGCTGAACCACATGCTGAGAGTAGTGATAATACATGTGTCTGAATCTGTGTTGCTTTTACATCATGATAACATGAGCAGTATTATTCTCATATAAGGATTTCCAAGCACTACTTGGAAATTTTTTCACAACTCAGGTGTTTCTAAGGTGTATAAGGGGTTTGTACACACCCTGGAGTATTGAGAAAAGAATCTACAAACATACTTCAGCCCACTACATATAATTCCCATACAAACAGTGAAGACAAGTTCAGACTAATTACTGTTTACACAGAGGCATTTAAGCAGTCTTTCTTCCTAGACTCATATGCAGTTGGAATGGGAAGAAACTCTAACATGTTCAACAAAGCTGATGTCATGAACTTCACAGTGGTTTACATAGCCTCACTTCTTGTGTTATGGGTGATACAACAAAAGATATTTCATCATTTAAAAACATACTGCCTACCAAATCATTCATCTTTTATTAGCACATTCCCACATCATATCTCACAAAGTTTACTAACTACTTTCAGAATACATATGAAAGAATAAGTGAGACTACAGGAAGAAATTCAGTGAAAAACTTGTAATATGTACATAGATCCAGAAAGAAAAACAATCTTAGTAAAAAAGGTCTAAAATTATAACCAGATATAAGCTATGTCTCATCACCTGATGTAGTGTTTGATACAGCAAGTCACTTAATCCATCCACGCACAATTTTTTGATACCAGATTTGTCATAGGAATACAATGTTTTTACCACATACATATTTTGCTTTCACATATACATGATTATTTATGAAACATGAAAAAATGTACTTGGTTCTAAGGAGTTATAACACCATAATCATCCACACGCAATTCTATTGCCTATTGTACACCATGAATCATTTTTCATTTGCCATAAATATTCATACATGGTAGAGCTGCACATGGTATTTTTCATTTGCCATAAATATTCATACATAGTAAAGCTGCACATGGTATCTTGTGAAACATTTGTCCACATGAATTTTACAAGTGTTACATTCAAAACAGGTTTCCCTATGATGCCCTTGATCATAACAAACTACCCATCTTCTAGAGGGAGCAGTTGGTTTCTCCTTCGGCATTTCTTGCACTGGAAAATGTCCCCAGCTTCTGGCTTGAAGCCTTAGTGGTTCTTCTACTTGGTTGTACCTTCCAGGTGTACACAAGGAGAGTTACATTCTTGAAGAACTGCTCTGCCACAGTGAGCCAGAACACTGGAGTCGCAATTACTTTTTCTTTTTGACCCACTGTCTTCTATAGGAGGTACCGATAACTGCTACATGGGGATGCAGCGATCAAAGTGCACCCTAAGTTCACCAACTATTACAGGAAACCAGCATTTGTTGTCACTTCTTGAATTGGCAGCCAATGTTTTTGTTATGTAACAGTTTGTTTCTCTTTCAATGGATTAAAAAAAATGTTGTTAGAAATTTCATTACTACTTTAAGTTCTATAGGACATTGTCCCAGATGCTGTAGAACAGTTACTTCTATTTTAGATGTCACAGTGCAAATACTAGTTTTAGGATGATTAGCTACATTGTTTCCAGTCCCAAGGAATCACAGTGTACAGCACACACTGCTGTCACATTGGCACAAGTTTCCTAGGTCACTGTGCTTTGTTGTGTACTTCCACTTTGTCTGATGCCCAAAATGCTACTGTTTTCATAACTTGATGATGTATCACATGCAATATAGTAGCTTGCACCTTTAAACGACTCATTAAAACTACTTGATTAAAAAACACCAAATACTAGCAATTTCTGCTTCATAGGGGTCAGGCGTGCTGTCATTCACTGAGCTCACAAATATACAATTAGAGCCATGTAAGAGTAGTATCCACCATCATACTGTAATACACTGAACTATGATGGCTGTACCCACCATTAAACAGGTTCTTGAGAACAACATGTCAGTTTTCAGCTTAGTGACTGGGGAAGTTCTGCAATTATTACTTAGAATAAAGGTACAGATTTTTAAAATTATTCTAAGCAAAGTGTAACAAAATTAATTCTACAAATAGTTGAGTAAACTCCTTGAGATTGCTTTTTTTGGGGCTCTTGCAAATATATGCTAAGAAATTTTCTCCCGCACAACCTTCAATGATTTGCTTACCTGGTCTACTGTGTGACCGTTCTCACTAAGACGTTTAAGCAAAGCTTGAGCTTCATGAGCAATTTCTTTACGTTCTTCCCTCTCACTTGCTGCCTTCACTTTTTCAACCTGGAAATAGAATATCATTTATCAATAAGGATATTATTCATTAAAATGAGGAAAAGCAATCATTTACCAGCAGCTGATTAAGGTGTCTCACATACACACATGTAACATCACAAACAGTTCACTAGCTTGCGGGTGAGCTGCCCTTTGCTAGCTAATTCTTAAGCAGTGTTACATGTGTGTGTGTGCTGCACACACCAATTAATGGAAGATGCCCATGGAATTTCACATTTTCCTGATATAATTTGTGGCAACATCACAAATTATTACTTTTGTTTTTAATGTGTTTGAAATGTGTTTGCTGTGACAATGCCAATGCTGACATAATAATATTATTATTCTTTGGAATAAAACAAAAAAAAAAAAAAAAGAAGTTTGTTACACCATGGTGATTGTAATTAAAGTTTTTTGGTGTGTGCGATGTAGTAGTTGTTGTTGTTGTTGTTGTTGTGGTCTTCAGTCCTGAGACTGGTTTGATGCAGCTCTCCATGCTACTCTATCCTGTGCAAGCTGCTTCATCTCCCAGTACTTACTGCAACCTACGCCCTTCTGAATCTGCTTAGTGTATTAATCTCTTGGTCTCCCTCTATGATTGTTACCCTGAAAAATCTAGTTAAACTGAGCCCTTAATGAATGTAAAGAGCTACAAATTGACGACCCCTACGTGATTGGCGAGATGATGACATCGGCAAAGTAATTACGGCAAAATTTTCACGTATTTTTTTAAATTGAATTAGTCACATACTGTGTTAGGCGAAATGTCAAGAGCTGAATAGACCTGAAGATGATAATCCTGAATGCAGCTGGAAATTGATAAGGTAAGGATTAAACTGCCAGTTTTGGACAGAAAAGCCAGATATCTGGTTTTGTCATGCTCAAGCACAATTTATGATCTCTGGTATAGAGACTGAGCAACTAAATTTAACTATTTGCTTGCTAAGTTGGAGCCAAAATTTATTGAAAATATCTAGGATCTAGTTACATGTGATGAGAACAATAAATATTCTCTTGCAGAAGAATGACTTTTGACCAAAGTTGTTTGGAACTGGGTGATACTAAGACTCCCAAATTATTAAGAAAAATGCAGGGGTACACCAGAACTAATGTGTCGGACAAGATCTTGAAAACACTTTGGCTTGACAAACTTCCAGGTAACATTCTAAATTTTAGTTATATCTGATGAAGCAGTGGATATGGCAGATCATATGATCGAAATGCACTCTGTTGAGGACGTCCAAATTGCATCAGTTCAATCCATTCCATCAACCTCATCATACATGTCAGCCCAAAATCTTCTTGTAAGGATTGAAGAATTGGAAAATGAAATAAAATGCTTTGAAAATCAAGTATGCAAAGACCACGCAGTACAAGGAGAAGCAGAGCAATATTCAATAAAAGCGAAAAATACTGCTATTATCACTTTAAATTTTGCACACGCTGTAAGCCTGAAAAATGTGTCCAGCCTTGTCAATGGCCAAACAAGGAAAAAAGGAAAAACTAAAGACGATAGACACAACACTGGCTGAGTGTTCTACTTCAGTATCGACATCAAGCCACCAACATCATCTGTTTGTTAAAGATCAGACTAGTGGAATATATTTTCTGATACATAGCGGTGCATATCATACCAGTTTTGAAAGACAAATTTCCACACTCTGACTTAAGTTTTTATGCTGCAAATGGTTGAGAGATAGAAACTTACATTTCCAAGATGTTAACCATTGATTCAGGACTTACACGCAATTGTGAATGGCCATTCATTGTAGCAGATGTATCAAAAGGTATATTGGGGCTAATTTACTTCAACATTATGGTTTACTCATTGATCCCAAAAATAAGAAGTTGATAGACAATGTTACCAAATTAGACGCTTCAGCAGAAGTAACCATTGTGAATACTAAAGACTCAGTAAGCTCACACTATGCTACATGCCAGTTTTCTAAACTTATGGAGAAATTTCCTAAACACAAAGCCATCCTTAGTACCAAAAGTGTTGAAGCACAAAGTACAGCATTACACTGCTATAAATAATAGTATTATACGTCTGTCACAATCACAATGGGCTAGTCCACTACACCTTGTTATGAAGCCAAATGGCCAGTGGAAAGTCTGCAAACATTATCGCCATCTGAGTGATAGGACTCTCTCAGACTGGTAGCCAATTCCATGAGTTGATTATGTAAATTTTGTCCTTTAAAATAAAAAGATATTCTCAAAGATTAACCCACTAAAGCATATTATCAAATTTCATAATCTGAAGAGGGTTTGTTGGTTTAAAGGGGGGGGGGGGGGGGACCAAACTGCGCGATCATTGGTCCCTTGTTCCCAGTAAAATAATTACACAAGGGAAAAAAAAGAAAGGAGACATACAGCACAACAACAGGACAAAGGGAAAACCAGAAGAACAACAGAAGGACAACCAACATTACCTTGGACAAAACAGGAAAAGAAAACCACAGAGTAGCAAGAAACAGGTACATGGGGTAAAAACAACAGAGCTGATGACCATGGCTGGCCGACCAAGAGAATAAAAAGAAAACGCCATCCACTCTGCAACACACTAAAACATCCACCCTAAAAGCATTAGAGTGGAGAACACAAAGGGACAAAGGACATGTGCTAAAACTTATATAGAATGATAATACCCATTGTCACATAAAAAATGTAAAACTAAATTAGCTGATGAGGCGTTGTCAGCTAAAACTAATGGCAACAAGTCCAGTAACTGAAGAGTCCGTTGCAGGGCAGCAAAAGAAGGACAGCTCACCAAGACATGGGCCACTGTCAGCTAGGCGCCACACCGACACTGAGGTGGGTCATCACGTCACAAGAGGTAGCCGTGTGTCACCGAAGCATGACCAATGCGGAGCCGGCAGAGAACCACAGTGCCCCTGCGAGAGACCCGCATGGAGGACTGCCACACATTTGTAGTCTCCTTAATGGCACACATTTTGTTGTGCATGCTGAGATTATGCCATTTCATCTCCCAAAGCCACAAAACCTTGCGGCATAGTACTGAACGCAGGTCAGGCGACATAACCTGGGGTCCACACAAACACCACTGAACGACAGGACCATTCCAGGGCATAGGTGGACTCCTGGATGGTTGCTACCAAAGGATGACGAGGGTTGCACTGACTGATAGCTTGTAGGCTGCTCAAGGAGTCAGTACACAGAAGAAACAACTCCCCAGGGCATGAACGGATGTGCTCAAGAGCACGAGATATAGCCACCACCTCGGCAGTGAAAACACTGCAGCCATTGGGCAAGGAATGCTGTTCAGTATGTCCTCCATGCACATACGCAAAGCCAAAGTGAGCATCAGCCATTGAGCCGTTGGTGTAAACCACTGCATGGTCTCGGTACATGTCAAGAATCGAGAGGAAGTGGCAGTGGAGAGCCGCGGGGTTAACTGAGTCCTTAGGGCCATGTGAAAGGTCCAGGAGAAGCTGTAGCCTAGGTGTACATCATGGTGGTGTACGTGAATGGACCTCAAGTATAGGTGGTAAAGGCAAGGACTCCAGTTCGGAAAGAAGGGATTGGACACAAACTGTAATTGGAGCCCTGACCTGGGCCTCCGGTGCGAGATATGAATCGCCGTCAATGGGAAAAGGAGACGGTGATTCAGATGCGCAGGAGAACGACGAATGTGTGCATTGTAACTGGCCAGCAGTTGTGCACACCTACCCTGCAATGGAGGGACTCTGGCCTCCACAAGGATGCTGGTCACCAGACTGGTCCAAAAAGCTCCTGTCACTAGGCGAACGCCGCAGTGGTGCACTGGGTTGAGTAAACGCAACACTGAGAGCGCTGCCAAACCATAAACCAGGCTCCCATAGTCAAGGCGGGATTGAACAAGGGTTCTGTATAGCTGCAGCAGTGTACAGCGATCTGCACCCCAGTTGGCGTTGCTCAGGTAGCGGAGGGCATTGAGGTGCTGCAAACACTTACGCTTAAGCTGACAAAGGTGAGGAAGCCAAGTCAATCAGGAGTCGAAAACCAGTCCTAAGAATCGATATGTCTCCACTACAGTGAGCGGATCATCATTAAGGTGAAGTTCTGGTTCTGGATGAATGGTATGACGCAGACAGAAGTGCATAACACACATCTTCGTGGCCGAAAAGTGGAAACCGTGGGCTAGAGCCCATGACAGCACCTTGTGGATGACTCCCTGTAGGCGCCGCTCAGCAACACCTGTACTGGTGGAGCAGTATGAAATGCAGAAGTCGTCTGCATACAGAGAAGGTGAGACGGACGGCCCTACAGCTGCTGCTAGACCATTAAGGGCCACTAAAAATAGAGAGACACTCAATACAGAGACCTGCGGGACCCCATTCTCCTGGATATGGGGGGAGCTATGGGAGGCACCAACTTGGACACGGAAAGTACGAAGCGACATGAAATTTTGGATAAAAATCAGGAGCAAGCTTCAGAGAGCCCACTCGTATAACGTGGCAAGGATATGATGTCGCCAGGTGGTGTCATACGCTTTTCGTAAATAAAAAAAAGACGGCAACCAGGTGTTGGTGTCTGGAAAAGGCTGTTCGGGTGGCAGACTTGAGAGAGACAAGATTATCAGTGGTGCCCTGACTTGGAGCCAGTAGACCACGTATCTCCAGGACCCAATCCAACTGCCAATACACCATACATTCCAGCAGCTTACAAAGAAAGTTGGTAAGGATGATTGGTCAAGAGCTATAAACATCAAGTGGGTTTTTACTGGGTTTGAGCACTGGAATGATGGTGCTGTTACGCCATTGAGATGGAAAGACGCCACTGCACCAGATCCGGCTGAAAATGATGAGGAGTCATCACTTGCAGTCAGATGAGAAATGTTTAATCATCTGAACGTGGATTCGAACTGGCCCAGGAGCTGTGTCAGGGCAATGAGGCGCTCCCACTCTGTAAATGGGGTGTTATAGGATTCATTGTGGCATGTGGTGAACAAGAGGACTTTCCCTTCCAGCTGCCATTTGAGAGTGCGAAAGGACGGGGGCTATTTCTCCGATGCAGAGGCTCAACTATAGTGTTCAGCAAATGCGTTTGCATCAGTAGATAACATGCCATTTATGTTAACATCGGGAATACCTGTTGGGGTCTGGTACCCGAAAACATATTTGATCTTTGCCCAGACTTAGGAAGGTGATGTATGGCACCCAATGATCCAGACATGTCTCTCCCAACACTCCTGCTTCCATCTTTTTATAAGGTGTCAAACACGGGCACGGAGCCATTTAAAGGCTATCAGGTGCTCCAGGGAAGGGTGCTGCTTATGCCACTGTAGAGCTCACCGACACTCCGTTAATTGCTTCAGCGACTTCTGGCGACCAGCAAGGAATTGCCTTTTGCCGGGGAGCACCCTAAAGAGCGAGGGACCATGTTTTCTGCTACAGAAATGATTGTTGTAGTCACCTGCCCAACCATCACATCAATGTTACCATGTGAGGGAGATTCAATAGTGACAACAGAGGTGAAAGTTTCCAAGTCCACCTTGTTTAAAACCCATCTGGGCAGGCGTCTATGGGCCTGATGCCGGGGCAGTGACAGGAAGATGGGGAAGTGGTCACTACCACACAGGTAGTCATGTGCTCTCCAGTGGATAGATGGGAGAAGTCCTGGGCTACAAATTGATAAATCAATGGCTGAGTAACTACCCTGAGCCACACTGAAATGTGTGGTGGCCCCAGTATTTAAGAGGTAGAGGTTGAACTGAGACAGTAGAGTTTCAACATCTCTGCCTTGGCCAGTAAGCACTGTGCCACCCTACAAGGGGTTATGGGTGTTAAAATCCCCCAAAAGTAGGAAAGGTTTAGGGAGTTGATCAATCAGTGCAGTTAATTCATTCAGGGATACTACACCATCTGGAGCAAGATATACATTGCAGACAGTTATTTACTGCGTCGTCCTTATTCTGACAGACACAGCTTCAAGAGGGGTTTGAAGGAGCACAGTTTCACTACAGAAAGAGTTTAGGACATAAACGCAAATTCCACCCGACACTTGATTATGGTCTCTATGGTTCCTGTAGTATCCCTTATAGCCATGGAGGGCAGGGGTCCGCATTGCCGGGAACCAGGTTTCCTGGAGAGCAATGCAGAAAGCAAGTGTAAAGCTTAACAGATGCTGTAGCTCAGCCAGGCTGCGGAAAAAACTGCCACAATTCCACTGGAGGATGACGTCATCGTGAGACTGGGAAGGCCTGGAACATTCAATGAGGCAGTTTACGCCTCAAGGTCACCTGCTGCCACTGACTTTTTGCCTGAGCAGTCTATATCCATCGTGTCTGAGGGTCCGGCGAGATCTAGGTCCTCAGCGGACGCCAGAATCTCCACCTCATCCGCAGACGCAGAGCTTGTAGGTAGCGGTGGTGTGGGTGTCACTGCAATTCCCTTGGTCTTGGGGACTTTCTTTTTGGATTTCTCTCGTTACTCCTTGGGTTTCCCTGGCTTGGAGGACTTCACTGATTCAGTCTCTGGGACTGAGGATGAGCATGAAGCCCTACAACCAGCTGCTTTTGGGCTCTTCAGCCAGTGGTGGGTGTCATCTTTCCCACTAGCAGAAACCTGGGAAGGGAGTGACCCAAAGGACCCCTTCTTAGCGAGAGGAGACAAAGAAGACTTACACTTCTCTGGCTCAGAAGCGGGGACTGATATCCCCGATGGTTGGGGGGAGTGTTGCTCCCGAAGTAGGTAGTGCCAGAGCAACAGGGAGGGAAGTGATTCCCCCACCATCAACGGGGCAGGTTCTGGTTCTGAGAGGTGACAGGAATGTGAGGAACTGATGGGGCAACATTGGTTCTCGTAGTGGCGGCGTACGAGAAGGTCATAGCCACAGGATGTAGGTGCTCAAATTTTCTCTTAGCCTCAGTGTAGGTCAGTTGGTCCAGGATCTTATATTCCACAATTTTCCTCTCTTTCTGTAAAATCCTGCAGTTTGGCGAGCAAGGTGAATGATGCTCTCCACACTTGATGCATATAGGAGGCGGGGCACATGGAGTATTGGGATGTGATGGACGTCCACAATCTCGACATGTGATGCTGGAATTATGGTGGGAAGACATAAGGCCGAACTTCCAGCTCTTACAGCACCACATTGGGGGAGGGATATATGGCATCACAGCAGTAGACCATCACCTTGACCTTCTCGGGTAATGTGACATCCTGAGATATGCTCACTATTTTTTTATTTTTTATTTACTTTTTTTTTTTTTACTTTTTTATTTACTTATATTTGACATATTTCGTGACAGTACCTTTTCCTTGAAATGTTTACAAGATGATATTGGCTTCAGTCGTCTAGTGGAAGTATGATTCCACAATGCAGTTTCGTCGGCTGCAGAAATGACCTGGTCCAATGTGTTTGCCTCATTTTTGGTGCTTCAAATACCATTTCTTCGAATGTGGTTTCTTCTTAAAGTTTATTTTAAAAAAGTAGTAACATAATTCATTTTTCCTGTTCACTAGCAAATTATTTATGACGGCGACCTGCACATTGTTCTACCGTCAACACACACCAAGAGTTCACTGCCGAGTGAGTACGGTCAAAGATGACTCCAGCGTCAAAGACATTTTACACAACACACAAGCTTCCACTTGCAATCAGTCTCTTTGATATTCTTCGTCACATCTACTAATAGTAATCAATATGCTGTCACTCTCAAAAATATAAGTAAATTAGAATAAAATAAGGCAAATTACAATTTAAAAAATTCTGACAAAAATATAAGAAAACACTTACAATTTGGTATCGACAAATCCGGTAGAAAATAACACATCTCCCAGATCCATTACAATCCTCGAAGGCCAAGATGAAGGCACCGGTGGCAACCTGATTATCCCTCGGACCCCCATGGCTGCACCGGATGAAATGAACACCTCAGCACTCTAAATTGGTGCGCAACTCGTCATTAGACTGCTGAAGAAGGTTCCTGTGGAATATAATATCCTGGACCATATTTAAGCTCTTATGGGGGCATGATGGTAACAGAAACATCCCCCAACTTGTCATAAGCAAGTAATGCCCATGACTGGGCAGAGGATGCTGTTTTTATCAAGACTGCCCAGAGCGTATTTTGGACAAGCCCTCCACCTCCCCAAACTTGTCCTCCAAATTCTCCACAAAAAACTGAGGCTTCATGGACATGAAAGATTCCCCATCAACTCTCTTACATAGAAGGTATCGGGGCTAATAAGCTTCACTATCATCCTTAGCCTGGCATTCCTCCCATGGTGTGGCCAGAGAGGGTAATGATTTGGGCTCATATTTCTTAGCATTGAAGTTAGACTTTGCCCACTTAGAGACTGCTGGCGGCAGACCACCAGCAAGGGATGACGTACTACGCTTCATGGTGTGTCATCCTCCTGATGCCACCCATTCCGACCAGAGGTCGTCCTCACGGGTGCCACCCAGCCTCAGCATGAGCCACCTGCCAGGATGGCCATTGCCGGGAGTCCCAATGTCCCAGGGAGAAGAGCATCTACTCCATGGCATACGTGGGGAGTTAACGATGCAGGCATCAGCAGAGCGATCACTGTGTTGTTAGGGTGCCATAACCAACAGGGTACAAGGCAGCCCTACCACAATGGACTAGCTATCATGCTGGATATGAGGTGCTAAGAAGTCCATGGTCATCGTCGGCACAGAAAGTGACACCGCATAGTGCATGGTGGAAAATGCACCCAGGGGGTGTCCTCACCCAAGAGATGGAGAATAAGCGGGACTGCAATGTGATGACAAGAAATTCGCAATTGGCTCGCTCTCCGGATAAATTTATAAAGCTGGAGGTCAAACCCGACAGGCGACCATCACATAAAGGCCAAAACGTGTGAGACTCCTTTTAGTCGGCTGACAGATTTCACTGGATGTTTAAAGCAGCCATCCTTGCCGATGCAACTGTTAAATGTACTCAAGTAATATGTATGATCCTTCTTGGTCTTCAATGCTCAATTAGAAAAAACACTAATGCTACAATTGTGAAAACGGTTTATGGCTCACCCATCAGGATACCAAGTGATTTTTCTCAAGAGAATGGCACAAAAAGAGATTCACACTTACGCCAATTTGTGTCACAACTGAAGCAGTATATGAATTGTCTAAAACCTGTCCAACATCCCCACAAAGCAAAAGAAAACCATTCACATGTAAGGACGTCAGCAACTCAACACGTGTTTGTAAGGGCTAAATGAATGAAGAAGGCATTAGAGCCTCCATATGAAGGCCCGTATGAAGTGATCGAAAGGAACCCAAAAATTTTTGTACTTAAAGTGAAAGACCAGATAAAAAATATTTCCACTGATCAATTAAAGCCTGTCTACCTGATGAATGAGAATAATAAACACCCTGATGGCACTCTGATTGAACTGTCAGCACAGGACCAACAACCAACTCTACAGAAGGTGAAAAACCAAGAAGAACAGCAAGATCTGCTCGTAAAATTCGATTACCAGCATGATTAGTTGAAGTCCTAAACTGACTATGCTAGTGAGAAGGGAGTAATGTGGGAACATGACAAATTACTGTTTGTATTTTTAATATACTTGAAAAGTGTTTGCCAAAATACTGTGAGTATGATAACATTATTATTCTTTGGAATAATAAAAGAAAAAAAAAAGAAATTTGTTATTCTATGCTCATTGTAATTAAAGTATCTCAGTGTGCACAATAAGAAAATAAAATATATTGAAAAAACTAGTTAAACTGAGTCCTTAATGAATGTAAATTGTAACAAATTCATTAAATGACAGATCCACAAAACTAATAAGGAATTTGATTCACACATGAAATTGAAGTGTGTGTGTGTGTGTGTGTGTGTGTGTGTGTGTGTGTGTGGAGGGGGAGGGGCACACACACACTTCAGAGAATGTGGATTTTCTACTGCCACAGGACTTTGTCCACAAGTTTTAACATTTCAGCATCTTCTTCAGTGTGCCTGTCTACAACACAATGCCTCCTCTATATGGTGATCAATAATCTATCCTTTCCAAATTGTTGTTATTTCAACTTGAAATTTCCACTGTTTGGTATTCTTTATTTCTTATTCTCCAATATTCCACTTTCAGTAAGTTTTGAATCCCCCCCCCCCGAACAATCTACGTTTTAGGTTCAGTATTGTGCCATACATGATTAGCATCAAGCAGCAACCTTATCCACCAGTAGATTATGCTTGTAATCAGAAATATGGATCTCTAGGTCACATATGCACGAAGTAGAAACTGGTGTACTTGAAAGTTTATGAAATGTGAATGTAGGGATTACAAGACACAGGAAAAGACTAATCCTTTCTCTTTGTATTAAAACTCCTCTTATAATCACCTATAATTTATGGAACTTTTTAACAATATTATGAAAAGGATTCCAACCTGGATTTTCCATTGTTTTGGGAATAATTTAAGTAAGATAGCACAAGCAAGACCTGATACACATTTCTTGCAAATCCAGTATTTTAGACCTATGTCCTTTACTGTTCAAACATAGAAAGAATTTCAATGATTTACAGGCTTGTTTTCAGTGAGAGCAGACTGCAATCTCCCTTTCTGTGAAACATGTTGTTTTCTGCAGTGCTTCCTGAAAAATCGGTGTTTATATACAGGGTGATTCAAAAAGAATACCACAACTTTAGGAATTTAAAACTCTGCAACAACAAAAGGCAGACCTAAGCACTATCTGTCGGCGAATTGAGGGAGCTATAAAGTTTCATTTAGTTGTACATTTGTTCGCTTGAGGCGCTGTTGACTAGGCGTCAGCGTCAGTTGATGCTAAGATGGCGACCGCTGAACAGAAAGCTTTTTGTGTTATTGAGTACGGCAGAAGTGAATCGACGACAGTTGTTCAGCGTGCATTTCGAACGAAGTATGGTGTTAAACCTCCTGATAGGTGGTGTATTAAACGTTGGTATAAACAGTTTACAGAGAATGGGTGTTTGTGCAAAGGGAAAAGTTCTGGACGGCCGAGAACGAGTGATGAAAATGTAGCACGCATCCAGCAAGCATTTGTTCGCAGCCCAGGAAAATCGACTCGCAGAGCTAGCAGAGAGCTGCAAATTCCACAATCAACTGTATGAAGAGTCCTACGAAAAAGGTTAGTTATGAAACCTTATCGTCTGAAATTGGTTCAAGCACTGTCTGCAGCTGATAAGATTAAAAGAATCAATTTCTGTGATTTTATCCTTGCTCAAATGGAAACAGATGAATCTTTCGTTTCAAAGATTGTGTTTAGTGATGAAGCAACTTTCCACACTAACGGGAAAGTCAACCGTCACAATGTCTGTATATGGGGCACTGAGAATCCGCGGGAAACAACTCAGTATGAACGTGACTCGCCTAAGGTGAACGTTTTCTGTGCCATTTCAGCCAATAAAGTTTTTGGTCCCTTTTTCTTCAAAGGTGCTACTGTAACTGGACTACAGTATCTGGAGATGTTAGAGAATTGGCTGTTCCCTCAGCTCGAACAAGAAGCACAACAATTCATATTTCAGCAGGATGGAGCGCCACCACATTGGCACTTATCTGTCCGTAACTACCTGAACGTCAACTACCCGAGGCGATGGATCGGCCGCCAGGCAGCCCGTGACAGAGCACTTCATCACTGGCCTCCAAGAAGCCCTGATCTTACCCCCTGCGATTTTTTCTTATGGGTGTATGTTAAGGATATGGTGTTTCGGCCACCTCTCCCAGCCACCATTGATGATTTGAAATGAGAAATAACAGCAGCTATCCAAAGTGTTACGTCTGATATGCTACAGAGAGTGTGGAACGAGTTGGAGTATCGGGCTGATATTGCTCGAGTGTCTGGAGGGGGCCATATTGAACATCTCTGAACTTGTTTTTGAGTGAAAAAGAAAACCTTTTTAAATACTCTTTGTAATAATGTATAACAGAAGGTTATATTATGTTTCTTTCATTAAATACACATTTTTAAAGTTGTGGTATTCTTTTTGAATCACCCTGTAGAACTATCAGTGTGGCACATCTTAGATAGCTGAACTGAACTGTCACTCGTGAATGTTAAAACTGTACAGCAATATTCTGTGTAGCACTATCACAACTTATTTTCCCCACAATGTCAGACTTCATGTAAAGTCAGTTGCATCACCAGGACAATTTACTTCAGGAAACTATTTCACCTCATTCTCATAGCAGGTGGGTCCCCCTCATCCTGAAGTCTGAATCATTTCCCTTGGAGAACGCTTTCCTCCCCGAGGAAGGAACTAATAGCTGCAAAAGCTAGCATAATTTCTAGTACTTTTGTGTGTGTCTGTCAGCATTACTAAAAATTCTGGCCACTGAAGGTATGTTCTGGTGAGCTTTTCCATGTAACTGATACAAATTAAAAAACCTAAGGATTTAAAAATGTTTAAGTAGCAGTTACTTGCATCCATACTCTCAATCAATATAATATATAGTCACAATATTATGAAAAGGAAATAGATGAGAGACACACAGAGTGTGTGTGTGTGTGTGTGTGTGTCTCATCTATTTTTGTCGAAGGCTTTACCGGCCGAAATCTTTGTTTGTAACAGTCTTTTTGTTGTGCCTATCTGTGACTCAGCATCTCTGCTATATGGTGAGTAGCAACTTTCCTTTTCATAATATTATTACATTCCATCCTGGATTTTCCATTGTTTGTTCACTAAAGTGAAATTAATTATTTACGTATATCATGTGATATCGTGAGCACACTATGGAATCCAATTTGCCGGACGGAGTAGCCGAGCGGTTCTAGGCGATTCAGTCTGGAACCGCGCGACCGCTACGGTTGCAGGTTCAAATCCTGCCTCGGGCATGGACGTGTGTGATGTCCTTAGGTTAGTTAGGTTTAAGTAGTTCTAAGTCAGGGTGTATACGGGGACAAGGAAAAAAATTCCCGGATTATTCCCGGATTTCTCCCGGATATCCCGTTTAAAAAATATGGTTTTTCCCTGGCAAAAATACACTTTTTCTGTGCTAAGTGACAGTAGGTTTTCCGTAGATTTTCCCTCGGAACTGTAAAACTTATCAATCCTTTTAATGGTTAATGTTTTATACAATCGCTTGGAACTTCCCAGAAAAAAAAAGAAAAGACGGGGCAAAGAAGTTTTGGAGAGACTTTTAATTAAAAAAAAAGAGAAGTTTTGAAAAGACATATACGCTGCATATTTTCATATTACGAAACTATAAATTCGAATTGCACCAAACACTGCGCGTTAGTTTCCGGAGCGTTGAAACCGAGGTTGCGATGTCCTTTTGTAAGCGAGTCATATCTCAAGCCACGAGATCTCGTCAGCCGATGACAGCAGCTATTCAGAGCATAGGACACGTGTTATAGTCAGCCAATAGCAAGATCACTGATTACATAGCACGAACTCGCAAGAGGAAAAGTTAACGGTTTACATTAATGTACACAGTACCGTATATCTACAAGAAAAGCTAAGCTTTCACATATGTTAGTCTCTAAGATTAACACGCTACAACAGACGCTACGCTTTCACATGTAATATTTATCTTTTTTGCGTGTGTTATACTTTAAGACACATCACACAAATGTGCCAGTAAATTTAAAATTATGACATAAATGTCTCGGCTCGAAATTCTTGTAAGTGGCTGGTCCTCAAACTGTTCAGTTTCGAACGCTCTGTGATTTAGATATCCATCCCACTTTCTCACACGTAACATAATTCATCTTGCGTAAAAAGAAATTTACTTTGAAAGTAACGCTTTTCTAACCACCGTTCACAATACTATCCGGAGACTGTTAGAAATAGGTTCAATTTACCGGTTGCCAGAGAGAGCCAGAAACAGGCATTATTGTGCGTGTGCAACTGCAGTGGTGTAGGAAGTCCGTATGTTCGTGTGTATAAAGCACTAAGAGAGCTTACATTACACCATAAAAGAAACAGTGCATCAGAGGATACTCCAAAGTGCATCGGAATTTCGTAAACCATACTAAAATGCATAATTCGGCTTGAAGTGCAAATTGGCTTTTTCCAGATTCACAATGAAGTAGGTCCCATCTGATATTAAGCTTTTCAGTGTGGTTTTTGGGATGTAAATTTTCTTGGAGCACCAGTACCCTACGATCTCATTTTTGGTTCTTTATTATAGCATAATGCCATATATGGCAGAAGATGATAACGTGCACTTGAAATTCAACGAACAGTTGGAACTAGCCAATGCTGTTGAATGAAACACTTCGTTTCAAATAAAATGATTGCCTCGGCGGAAAGATTAATAAAGCCAAATTTCTTTAGCAAACTTGCAAAAATAACTTCACTGTTCTGCAAGGCGATTAATGCATGACTGCTACTAACTTGGAAATAAAATAAAGTCAGAAAACTGAAATTAATAATATATTTTTGCCCTCCGTAATTATGTGAATGTATTTTAATTCACTTGATAGCTCCCGGCCACAGAAATCCGTTTTGTTTTCATTTGACGTGGGAGCTGCACACGAAGAGAAGCAGCGAAATCACTTAACGTAAACACGGGTCACGTGGAGGTTAACCCCCTCCCCACTACAACTCAGACAACTCTGTGCAAGCGTGAATCTGGCAGCTAGGGCGCGCGAGAAAAATTTTTCTCGTTTGCATCTGGCTACTTGCTGCTACTACCGATATAGCTAACAGCCAAACTTCAAGTAGCGGGAGAAGGTACTTCTCATACGCAAGTCAAATGCGCATGCGCAACAGACCGCTAGCAATTGGTCAAACAAACCTAATGTGAACAGTTGTGACGTCATGCTCATAGCAAGCAGTTTATTGTTACGAAGAATTACAGTCTGCGCCCTACGACCTTTGACATATTTTTGCTATTTGGAGACGCTTGTGCGTGCACGGTTTTTTGTTGTTGTAAATTGCATATTTCCTTTGCCACTAAAGTTTTATTTTTTTCCCCTCTCGTTTATGTTTTATTGCTGTAGTATCATTCTCCAGTAGCAGAATACAATAACATTCTTTGCTAGAGAATCAATTCTGCAGTCAAAATTACAAACATTTAACTGAAAGCTAAAACAATGAAAAATTCCCGGAATTCCGAAAAATTCCTGGGTTTTTCCCGGTTTTCTCCCGGATGAAAGAATTCCTGGGTTTTTCCCGGATTTCCCGGTTGTCCTGGGTCGTATACACCCTGTAAGTTCTACGTGACTTATGACCTCAGATGTTAAGTCCCATAGTGCTCAGAGCCATTTGAGTCCAATTTGGTGTAGGTCCAATACTGCTTTCAAAATTTTTCACGTATATCAAAAGGAACAAAGACACAGATAGCGAACAGTAAGTACTTACGACATCTTTAGTGAAGGAAACCTTTGCTTGGTTGGGATTATCTACTTGTACGGCTCGCCTCAACACAGCCACAGCATCTTCAAGTCTGTTCAGATCTGCAAGTGCAGCTGCCTGTTACATTTCATCATGTATTATTACAACTGCATATTTTTTTCATGACAGAAAGTATTTACATAATAATGACTTCTAACACACATTTTTAATTGTAGAATAATACCTTGAGGTTCCTTATCGTGATATAGTTCTGTGCACCAACATTCGATATGATCTCTGCTGTAATGTGGGGTGCATTTTGATTGAGAGCAAGAGCCGCAATAAATGTAGCAGCTCTTCTTGTCGGCTGATGACCCACTTCTTGTAAATTTTTCCATAAATCACTTGCATACTTTAAGCTGTCCTCTGAATTCTGCATACAGATATAACATTTATTTTAGAATCATGTTACACGATGACAATACACAATAATAACATTTATTTTAGAATCATGTTACAAGATGATAATACACAACATACAAAAATAACAAATTCCCAGCAGCTCTATGAATTTTCCAATTCTACTAAGTTATTCTCAGTCACAAACAGTATGACAGAAGCAGTATTGAGTCACAACTAATACCACATAGACCAATGCAGACAGCCTGTTGATTGTTGGGCAGTGCACATCTGTCTTACATAACGTGATCTCATAGTTCCAAAATATAGTACGAGCAGAGAGTGCTTGATACACATAACTCTGTAACTTAGGTAATTTGAGGCAAATGAGAATATTTTGCACTTCCACTAGTGCACTGTGGCCACTATCAAAGCAACTATCACCTCCCATGACAAGCTGTCTGGATAGCTACAAGACAAATTATAGTATGTGACACAAATGATTCGTATTGACATCTTATGTGGGCATGTAGCAATGTTACCGGATGAGGCATGCAGCACCCAGTTCGCTACTAATCACATACTCTTGTGGAAAAAACAAAAAAGATGACAATATGTAGGTTGTACTTATATGCATAAATTTATTTACAGTTATTAGTTCTAATATATAAACTTAAAAAATTGAAAAGAACAGTTCAATATCTCCTATGCTAAAAAACCTTAAAAGTTGTTATATTTCACAACAGAGATGCAAAATATTTTTGTAACATTGTAAAACATTGGCAGTTGCAATGTTGTAAAACACTGGCAGTTATTGTTTTCATTGTTAAATATTTTCATTAATAACGTGTTACACAATGGGTGACAGAATAATTTATCACTACATTTGTAGACACAATCTGAAAAAGTACACACAATGTGATATTCAATTGATGATTTGCTATCGTCTTAAATTCCCAAGTGTGTTGTAGTTACAGTAATGTGAAAACACCACTCACATCACTGTCAGAACCTAATTTTGAATTATTTTCTTCCGTAATGCTTGAGCTATCACTGCTCTCTCTCAGACCTATAATTAAATTTTCTACACTATCTTCCAAAAAGCCTTGGTTGCCTCTTGATGACACCTACAGTGTTGCTCACTACTTTCTCCTGGGCCTCTCCCGTCATTTTACTAACAGCTTCCAAAACATGAGTCTTAACTTTACAGAGACGGTGAACTGTTTGTTGCTAGCAACCGCTTATATTAATATTTGTGCCCACAGACCTTCAGCAGCATTGCACTGAGAATGGTACAGACGAAGCTGAACGATTTCATGTTCTTGTCTTTTAGCAATTTCATCAATGATGTGTGTTGGAAATTATGGTTTCATTTGTGCTACAATTTTGAGTGCTTCAGCCTTCTTCAACTAATCTCTCAGACCTACAATTCATCTTTTGAACAGCTGAATAATTTCATCTTTCCTTCTTGTCATAATTGGTGTTTTACCATGAACAACTGAATGATACAGGGCATTATCCATAATATTGCCAGACTGCCTTATGAGATTTGTCATAAGTGATGTTCCAAACCACTTGCGGGGAAACTACATTATCAACTCCCTTAATGACAATAATCCATTTTTTTCTGAACAAAAGATTAACAGATAGTTTGGAAAAAAAAGGAGGAGGAAAGGAGAGTGGAGGAGGGGGGGGGGGAGGGAGAGGGGGAGGGAGGGAGAGAGGGGGGGAGGGGACAGACAGAGAGAGAGAGAGAGAGAGAGAGAGAGAGAGAGAGAGCGCAATGTTCCTGCATGTAAAATAGTTTCTCCGCCTTTTCCAACAGGCACTGCCACTGTCTCCTTCGAGGTTCCATCAAGCTAACCTCTAAATAATGAATGACTGGACGTGTCACCTAGCCAAACAACATTTTTTAATATCTCACTCTTGCTTCTCAGCAGAAATTGGAACCACTATCCAAAAATCTGTCCTTTCCATTACTGTTTCATGTCCATTTATAAATGAGTAGGTGAAGCCCATGTCTTTTCAGCACTTTATGCTTTGAAAATTTCCTTAATTTAGAAAGGTAGTCTTTCTGAAGCAACACAAGTGGTTTGCATAATGTGGCATGTTCCATTTATTTACAAGGGAACTATCTCAGATTGAATGGCTAAAACAGAGTACAAATGCATTTTCATTATGAAGCTGTGCCTGTTCTACCACCCATCAGGGTTATTTATCTGTAACACTCCACAGTTCTGTATAATCAATGTTTGAAGGATAACAAATCTAAAGTCTTTAAAAGCACAAGTCATTGATGAAGTAATACTATGTAACAGACAGTTACAGCCAGCAGGTCCACAAAAGACAAAATGAGGTATTATCCAGAAAAAAGCTACAAACAGATGCAGTATGTTCCTGTCCATATTTTCCAAACCAGTAGGTGCTGTGTTGTAGAATTTACTTCTTTTATTCATCATTGAAGTGCAAAGGTGGAGTTTCAATGAAGTGATTAAAACACAATGGAATGGAACAGTATGCATACTTGACAATGTCAACATGTGGATATGCTACACTGTCTTCAGTGTATCTCCACTGCAGTAATCCAATATCGAAAGCCACAGTGACCACATATCACATGATGTGACGGGAATATCAATGTCATATCCAGACCTCTGCCATAAATATGTTAACATTGGTCTATACCTTGCTTCATAAAGTTGGTTATAGATAACAGTGAAAGCAGATGATAAAACATCATTCATGTAATGTGACCTGGGTTTGTCAATTTGCAAAAATACAAAATCAACAAGATCCATGCAATAGAGTTTATACTGTCTAAATAAATATACCTCCAGAGGTTGGTAGCATTTGGCTGGTTTTGGTGGCAGTATCTGTAGCATAATGTTCTTGTTAGGAAAACATTATTCTATCAGACTGTAGTCTTTGTGCCTTGACTATGAATCACAAAGTAATAGACCATTCTCACCAACATGTTCACAAAGGACCAACCTGAAAAAACTTTTCATGTGCTCCCTGGTCATTTTTCCATTTTTACTCACTTCAGTACAGAAGTTCTGTGGACACATTTCTGCTAGTTTCTTTGCAACCTGTGGGCCAAATGGCCCCTGTGTTTTCTGCAAACAAATGTAAAGCTATAGCTTGTTAGTTAATCTACCATCTATCAATACAGCCACATCTATTTTGCAACTGTGTGTGGCACTATGAACAGATTTTACCACACCAGCTGTTGATTTTTGGCATCTGTGTGATTGTGTCTGGGCAATATTGCACACATGTGCTTAACGACCTTTTTTGTCTTCAACAAACATGTTTACATATGCCTCAAATGTTTCTCCTCTCTTTCTAATAATATGGTACTTTTAATTTCTTTGTTTGCCATGACTGTAGTGATATGCCTGGATGATTGTTATCTACTTCTTTGAGGCCACTGATGAAATGCAAAGAAGTTTTAAAATTGTCCAGAGCAATGGTCCAAGCAGTTCCCACAATCTGCACTTGAATGTGCCAATAGTGGTCTACTGATCCACAGTCTCTGGCTTTGTCAAACTGCACTCTGACAGATTCATTTAAAGCCTTCAGTTTTGAAGTTTGTTTCTCTTGAAGTGGCCTGGGTCACGTTTTTTCTGTATCGCATAATTTAAAATTATCTCGCAGTTGGATTTTGAACTGATGTGACTATAACAGTTCATAAGTTTTCTGTAAGAAAATCAACATTAATTAAAATAATTCTCATAAATATTGTCCAATGTTCTTTCATCAATACACTGTAGCACACTGCTTCGTGATATTTTTGGGTTTGAAGGTGCGTATCCATGACTTCATTTAATGGTGAGAACATTCCAGAACTGTTGAAACTATCATACCCATGGGCAGTTTCTTCGCCACTGTCAGACTCAATCACTATTCCGATCCAATGTGTCAGTATGTATCTGTTAAACCCCATAGTATTTTTGCATTATGATGTCATTTTACATGTATGACCATTGCTGATCCTCCACTACAATTACATACTCATTATCCGGTGCATAAGCTCGACATACCTTTCCAAGCAGCTCAACATAGCTTTACAAGCATCAGGTTCACAATATTCACACGATTAACCACCTGCAGCTTATTCATGTTTGACATCTGTACATGTGTTTCACCATGACACACTGCAACATGCATGTTCGTACTGTCTGCACAGCTACGGCACAGTGGGGCTACTACTCTGACCTTCAGATGGCGCTGGTGGCTACACACGTAGTTATATACATGAATGATGTTGATAGCTATTCAGAAGGATACAACATTATATTTAACGCACGTTTCAATCAGTTTTACTCATTCGAACTGGGGTACTTCCCTTCCTAGAATAGTTCTATGTCAAATAGGGATTTTCTGAAAATCGTCCAAAGCTGTCATTTACTACTTCTTCTACCGCCAACTGGTTCTATAGAACTTCTTGCCACTCATCCTAAAGCATCCACCTCCCATTCCTATCTACATCCTAAAATATATTAATAAGCATCCTGGCTGTCCCTTATCAGCTAGCTTTCAAGCCCCCTATCAAAAGTATCACAGACATTTTTGATCACTTCCTTGAGCATTTCAAATCCATTTCATTCCTCTTCCATCTGGAACCTTCCTTGTTACCGACAGCCTGACCTCTCTCCACACAGATATTGCACATGGCCTCTCAGCCCAATAACATCACCTCTCCTAAAGAGAACTAAAAAGTCTACAAAAAACATTGTCTATTGTCACCCTAACCAACTTCATCCTTACCCATAATTACTTTACTTTCGAGTGCCAGGACTACAAATAAATCATGGAGCATGTCCTAGGAACCACAATGGTCCCGTCCTATGTCAACCTTTCCATGCCATGCAAGAGGCAGTTCTCAAGACCCAGAAGCTGACCACCTGGCTTGATACGGACTTATTAATGACATCTTTGTGGTTTGTACTCATGATAAGAAGAAATCCTCCACATCCAGCAACAGTTTAATTCATTTTCTCAATTCAAAATCACCTGATCCTTTTCCAGAACCAAAGCTGCCTTCCTTGTCATTGACCATCTCCACACTGTTTGCTGATGACAACTCTATCCGAGATGGCAAAGGACTTGTAACAGCAAGCAACTGGAATTAATATTGTGAGATCTTAAAGCTTTCCCAGAGTATCAAATGTTTGTATTGCTCTCTAGTGTCCAGCCAGGTGCAGTTGTCAATTAAACACAATATTTCAAAGGTATAGCTTGCTATCATCTTCAGGAGATACCAAAAGAATGGGTGTCTTTGCTACATCACACTTCCTTTATCCTCTTCATCACTCCCCACACCTTCCCTCATTAGCTGGCCATGCAACATGTGCGGTAAAGTGATAGGCAGATGCAGTTGCTGAATACTGGGCATGAACTGCAGTTTCTCTAAGTTCTTGCCAACTCTATCAGGTGCAGAAGTAGCTCTCAGCCCACAGTGTGACATCAGCTGGCTGAGCACTGGGTCTCAACCTTTCCTGACAGTGAAGCCACTGTTGCTACTGATCAGCCCATTGGCCACTTTTACTTCAAGTCACTCCAAAGAAAGTATACTGAGGGAGCTTGAGCATTTTAAGGATATATTCAAGGAGAACAGATACAGCACAAGACAATTGAACACTATGAGGAGTTTAAGACATTGGAGTATCTGCCATACTTAATGTAATATTTAATGCATTTTCCTCTTCTGGAAAGGCATCCACTATTAGCTATGGTGTCAGATGATGTGGGGCTCTGTAAAATGTGTGTCTACTATATCCCATGCAAATGCAGTAATACAATGATCAGACTGTGCTCTTGTAACCCAGTGTGGGTTGCAACATAATTATATGCTCACACTCACATCAGAGCTGATATGGGATTTAAGGTCATCCATTTCTTGGTATATGGAGCCTGTGTGCAGGAGTGAAACAGCTGAGATTTTTCAGGTCTCTGTGGTTAGAGACAGTACAGAAAGACTTCGATGTTAGGCTAAGTATGAACATATGATGATGATAGTGAAATGAGACTCGGGTTGGCTTACTGATCTCCTTTTCATTACTTCTTCCCATGTTAGCAATGAACATGCAGAAGAGCACATACACTAGTTTATAAAAACGTAGATGAGGCTTGTTAGAGTCTCCAGTCAGCTGGCAGAGCAAATGGACACCCCAGCATATAAGTTTGTTAAGATAAACAGTAACATACTGGATGAAACTAAAGACCACGAACCGTGAAAGTGCCAGAATCTGTTGCTTTAATCGAACCCTTAATTTTAAGTACACGTTAAAGTGAAAGTGACATAGGCTGTTGTTCATCTGAGGCTGAAACTCTTTTGATCACTGGAGTCGATCTCTGCCTTGGATGGTGTTTGAGTGTGTCTACATATGACATTTGGAGGTGTTTGCTTGCAGATGGGTTGTGATTCCATTGCTTTTTATCTCTAATTCGCAATCTGTGAGTGAAATCAAGCAGTGGTTTCTCAATGGACTGGTGAAAGTGGCTTGCACTACACACCCCTACCTAAGTTACAGACTTACAATTAATATTCATACTTAGATTTTTTTCTTTTTTTCCTGGCGACCTTGCATGATTCAGACATTTCAGTGCAGACTGATAAAGAAAGCTGCCAAGAGTGCAAAACACACACCAACCTCAATCATCACTCAAAATCTGCAGTTGTAGAACACTGTGTAGCTATAGGGGTCTGAATGAAATATTAACAAATGGAAGTGCAAGGGCAGATCTTGTCACTTCTCAAAAAACCATGGGACCCAGAACTAAGCCAACTGAGACCACATTGTAAGCCGAGATTTACTTCCACACATGACAGTTGCGGCAGAAGCACTGAGGGATTGTAGTTGGCATCCAGCAGTTTGCGATTCCCCCCCCCCACCCCCCCCCCCCCCACCCCACCCCCACCGCTCCGCATGACACAGTGAGCAGCCTGGTAATGGGAGAAGGGGGTGAGGAGCGATAAGAGTAGAAAGGAGGTGCGATGTAACAGACAGACGTTATATGTGTATCACCTGAGGTATGCTTCAAAACAATGTGTTCTCTAAATGATGTCCCTCCCTGGACAACTGAAAGCAATACAACAGGAATGGATAGTGTTTTAAAAAAGGCTAAGATGAACATCAACAGAAGTAAAACAATGGTAATGGAATGCAGTCAAATTATGATGATACAGACAGAATTAGATCAGGAAACAAGACACAAAGTAATTGACGAGATTTGCTATTTGGGCAGCAAAACAAGTGGTGGTAGACAAAATCGAGAGGACAAAAAGGAGACTGGCAATAGCAAGAAGAGCATTTATATAAAAAAAGAGAACTTCATTAACACAGAATATAAATGTGAGTGTTGGGATGTTTTTCTGAAGGTGTTTGCATCGACTGTAGCCTTATATGGAAGCAAAATGAGGACAATAAGCAGTTTGGAGAAGAAGAGAATGGAAGATTTTAAAATGTGATGCAACTGAACAATGTTTAAAATTACATGGGTGGATCAAATAACTAATGGAGCAATACTGAATTGAATTGGGAGGAAAAAATAAATTTGTGCCACAACTTGACTCAGAGACGGGATCGGTGGTTATGACAAATCCTGAAACATAAGGGAATAGTCATGGAAGGAAATGTGTGTGCAAAGGGAAGCTGAGGTTTGAATATACATCAATCGTTCATATTAATGTGACCACTGCCTATGTATGATGACAATGTACAATAATCACTCACAGAGAGCAGGCAGCAGCACTAGTAGTGGAGGGTGTTTAAAGCATGTCGGGGGCAGAGAAGGGTGTAAACAGAATGATTTATCTGAAGTCCAAATGGGCATGATCACTGGTTTTGCTGACCTCTGTTCATTGGAATTTGCATGCCCATATCGCAACTGGATGCCCACTGAATGACAACAGGTGACCACCTCATATACATCACATTTTACGCTCCATCAGACTGCTACTGGTGTGTAATGCGTGAAACGTCTGAAAGTAAACACCCAGTCTGGCAGAGCAAGCATTATGGCACGGGGAATGTTTTTGTGGCATACCCTGGAAGATCTTGTCATTCTGGAAGACACAATGGATCAACACAAGTACGCATCTATCGCTGGGGACCATGACCACCCCTAGATGCTGTTTGTTTTTCCTCGGCACCATGGCATCTACCAGCAGGACAATGCAATGTGTCACACAGTTCACAGTGTACATGCATGATTTGAAGAGCACCAGGATGAGTTTACCATACTCCCGTGGCCACCAAACTCTCTGGATTTAAACTTAATTGAGAATCCTGTGGGATCACCTCGAATGGGCTGTCCACACCATAGATCCACAACCAAGAATCCTAGCACAGCTGGCCATGGCATTGGAGTTGGCATGGCTCCACATCCCAGTTGGTACTTTCCAGTATCTCTCTCACAATCTTCCTGCACGCCCTGCCACAGTCCGTACATGAAAAGGTGGTTATTTAGGCTTTCAACAGGTGATCACATTAATGAGACTGTACACTGTAGTAAGCAGATTCGAACTGATGTAGGTTGCAGTAGTCACACCGAGATGGACAGGCTTGCACAGGGTAGACTAGCACAGAGAGCTGCATCAAACCACTCACTACAAAGTACTTTTGAATTGTTGTCATTGTTTTATAGTTACACTCTTGTCAGTCATGATACCAAGTCTAAATTGAATAATTATAAAACACTGAAAAATGCACTGTAAAAATATGTCCTTCAAAACATAAAATTAGCTCACCAATTTGTAGCAAGCTGCCATAGTTAATACAACAACATTTTTTGGAAATCTTGCATTCTGAATTTGTTTGTCTTTAATCATTTCAAATACAGTTAGCATATCTTGGTATTTCTCATTCTTGTAGAGGAGGTCCAAAAGTAACTGATATGATATTAACTGATCAAAAATCCCATCAAGAGCAGAGTCTTTGAATGCCTAGAAACAAACAGAAAAATTAAAAGACCATGGAAAACTAACAAACATTATTTTAAGAAAAACAAGTAACGTCAAATACAAATAAGTATGGTCACTGGCTACTCCTCTCTTCTAAAACTGAAGTTAAAAACTTGTAAATTTTACAAATTGTACAGTATGTGCATATAAAGCAATTAGTGTCTTAATGAGTTATATTTGTAGGAATGAGAGAGACATCAGACACTACTGTCCAATGCAGATGCCGTGAACTAAATGTCACGGAACTTTGTGAGATCACAGCCCCTTGTACTATGACATGGACAATATTATTCACATGAGCACTTTTAACAGGGCATAATTTTACATTTAAAATAGCCAAGAATTTTCATTAATATTGCACTAAGTTCTAGCAAGTTTTGAAATTTTTTGTTGCCAAGCTGATTACAGGTATTGAGTATCACACACAAGATGAACTATCAAATGAATCCCAGTGTTGAACTATTTCATGTTGTGGAGGGTGATTCAAAAATCCCTTGACATTTCCTTGAAATATTTAAAGAAAGTACAGCCACTGTTTCGGCTCGACTGAGGGGGATGACTTACCAAGAGGTCCGACAGGATTTCCTAAGGAAGTTTAGAAAGACAGGTCCATCTGGGCAAACTATCAGGGATTTAGTAAAAAAGTTCAAAAGATTGGGAAGTGTTGCTGAGGGAGTAAATTCCAGGTGGCCAGTAACATCACTAGAGCCTATAGACATTGTACAGAATGCTACCAACTGCAGTCCAACCACCCCAACATGATGGCTCAGTAGGAAGCTAAATGTTCTGCAAACAACTGTGTGGCAGACACTGAGATTCACGTTGAATAAACAGGCGTACAACATCCAAATTATGCACCACCTTGACCATAAAGACACTGCTGCTCGTGTTGCCATTCATGGCGAGAGACCTTCTACAATCACAAAGGATGAAAATCTCATGGAAAACTTTCTGTTCAGTGATGAGTCCACAATACACACATGTGGCAAGGTGAATAGGCACAACTGTCACATTTGGGTGTACAATAACAGACATAATTTATCTAGATATGCTTCAACAGTAAGAAGTCTGTTCAAAAAATTATGGAACATTCATAATTTTGCGCCATTGGTATGTTGGAGCAAAATGCGGTTGGCATCCCTGCACATGCCTGTGTTTAACATGTAACTGCTGGAAGTTTCATTGTTGTATGTCTGTTACTTACTGTTCAGTGCTGCACTGAGTAGAACGTTGGGTTGCATATCTTGCGAATTTCGAGATGGCAGAGTTAAGAGGGACAACACATCTGCTTTAAATTTTGCGTGAAACTCAAGAAAACCTCACACAGGCACACCAAATGATGCAGGAAGCCTACAGTGATGAGTGCTTAAGCTATACTCAGTGTTACGAATGGTTCACACAGTTTAAAAATGGCCTTACAGAAGTGAAAGATGATCACCGTTCAGGACACCCTTCGACACTCATGTCAGGAACATCAACTAAATGGTGCTTGCCATTCGAAGACCAAGTGTCCAAAAGATTGCAGAAGACTGTAACATTTCAGTTGGATCATGTCATGAAATCCTGACATAGCATCATAGAATGCACAGTGTTGCTGCCAAGTTTCTCCCATGGCTCATGAGTCAAGACCAAAAAAACCTCACCTCACAATCTGTGAAGAGCTTTTGGATCAGGCAAATGAGAATGAGATATTCCTTCTCATGGGTGGTGAGACATGGGTCTAAGGTTATGATGTTGAGAGCAATGTTCAATCTTCACAATGGGTCGGGAAATGTTCTCCAAGACCAAAAAAAGGTCGTCAGGTCAGGTCAAATGTCAAAGCCATGCTGATAGTGTTTTCTTTGACTTTGAAGGATTAGTTCAGCTTGAATTTGTACCACAAGGACAAACTGTTAATTGAAGTTACTATCGGGACGTGTTACGACACTTGTGTGAAAATGCAATAAGGAAATGGCCTGAAATGTGGCAAGACAATTCATGGTTCTTGCATCACGATAATGCACCTGCACATACATCCCTGTTGACGCATGACTATTGCACAAAAAACAAAATCACTCTGCTGCCTCATCCTATATACTCTCCACACCTGGCTCCTGTGGACTTTCTGTTATTTCCAAAGTTGAAAAACCTGTTGAAATGGCTAAGATTTGCAACAACAGATGAGAAAAAGAAAATTCACAGATGGTACTTCACATGATCCAACAGAAGGCATCCCAACACTACTTTCAGAAGTGGGAATGACATTGGAAGTGGTATATCAATTGTGGAGGAGAGTATTTTGAAGGAGACCTTGCATAATAAGTAAAAGGTAAGCGTATAAAAATATTGTGGACAAAGTTCCGGAATTTTTTGAACAGAACTCATATCTGGAACCACAACTCTAACAGGATAGGATAAAAGACTTGTTTTCCAACAAAATGGCACACCTCCACACTTAGCAACTGTCATTTGGGATTACTTGCACGAAACATTTTCTGGTAGATGGATTGGCCACACATCACCTAGTTCAGCTCTCCTGACCTGATGCCTTTGGACTTGTTTGGGGTTTTTTTATGATGTCAAAGGTGTACCACGTAAAGATTAATAGCTTAGGCCAGTTGATACAGTGAATAACCATTGCAGCAAGAGTAATAACACAAGACATGTAATCAGGCAGTAGTAGCTGACTGAGACAGACGCAGCAACAGGGAAGTAATCAATTTTCGTTTGCATCGGAAAGTAAACCAATTTTGTGACTTATTAAAACTTCCCAATCAGGGGCAAATTATTTAGTTTTACCTGACTGCTTTGAATACCTGCGTATTACTAGACACAGTTCAAGCATTTTCGTAAGGGTCTACAGAAGAGCTGCGCAGCACGTGCCAACAGTCCATTTATCTGCATAGTTTAGTTTTCCACGGCCTTTAGTATGGACAGGGACTGCGATTGTTGTGTGTGGATGTGAGCCGAATAGGTGACACTTCGCTCTCAGCTTCAGGCTGTGATGGCTTCGGTTACACAACTTGAAGATGCAGTGGATGGGCACCACTATTGTGGGCTGGCCGTGGGGACCCAACGGACGTCCAGCGCGTCAGAGTCCTCTGATAGGTCCTCACCGGTGGACAACCCAGTTGCTGCTCGCACTGAGGCTGACCCTTCACCTGTGGTCGAGTGGGAGGTCGCCCCAGGCGGCGAAAGACTTCCCAGGCAGCTGCACATAAGGCGACAGTGTCAGCCACAGAGAGCACCTGGAACTTGTTTGTCAGACAAACCAGGGAGCCAGTTTGTCTGACAAACAGGTTCCAGTTGCTCTCTGTGGCTGAAACTGTCACTGAGCCGGATGCTGTCGCCTGTCCTGTTTCAGAGGAAACCACTCAGCCTGCAAGATCCGGGCAATCACAGAGAGTGGGATTATTGGTAGTTGGGAGCTCCAATGTTAGGCACGTTATGTGGCCCCTTAGGAACTTGGCTGACAAGGAGGGTAAGAAATCCAATGTGCACTCCATGTGCATACCGGTTGGAGTCATTCCAGATGTGAAAAGGGTCTTCCTGGATGCCATGAAGAGCACAGGGTGCAGCCAACTGTAGGTGGTGGCTCACGTCAGTACCAATGATGTGAGTCACTTTGGATTAGAAGAGATTCTCTCTGGTTTCGAGCGGCTAACAGAAGTGGTAAAGACTGCCAGTCTTGCTTGCAAGACGAAAGGAGAGCTGATCATTTTCAGCATACCGATTGTGGACCTCTGGTACAGAGCCGAGTGGAGGGTCTGAATCAGGGGCTCAGACGGTTCTGCGACGGTGTAGGCTGTAGATTCCTCGACTTGCGCCAAAGGGTGGTTGGGTTTTGGGTTCCACTGAATAGGTCAGGGGTCCACTATATGCAGGAGGTAGCTACACACATAGCAGGGGCTGTGTGGCGTGGACTGGGCGGTTTTTTAGGTTAGGGGGTCTTGGGAAAACACAAGAAGGGCTTCAGTCACAAAGAGTGCGGGCTGAACACAGAAAAAACGTAAATACAGGAACCATTGGTATAACAGTAGTAAATTGTCATAGTTGTGTTGGGAAAGTACCAAAGCTCCAAGCGCTAATAGAAAGCACTGACGCTCAAATCATTATAGGCACTGAATGCTGGCTAAAGCCGGATATAATCTGAGCTGAAATTTTTGTGAAGAACCTAATGGTGTTCCGAAAGGATAGGCTAAACATGGTTGGCGGTGGCGTGTTTATTGTTATCAGAAATAGTTTAACTTGTGGCAAAATTGAAGTAGATACTTTCTGTGAGTTAGTATGGGCAGAGGTCGTTGTTGGCAACCGGAATAAAATAATAATTGGATCCTTTTACCGACCTCCCAATTCAGATGATACAATTGCTGAAAGGTTCAAAGAAAACTTGAGTCTGATTTCAAACACATGCCCGACTCATACGTTGATAGTTGGTGGTGACTTTAATTTACTCTCGATATGTTGGCAAAAATACATATTTAATTCCAGAGGTACACATAAAATATCATACAAAATTGTGCTAAACGCATTCTCTGAAAATTATTTCGAGCAGTTAGTTCATGAGCCCACACGAATAGTAAACGGTTGTGAAAACACTCTTGACCTCTTAAAAGCAACAAATAATCCTGAGTTAATAACAAACATCAAAACCGACTCAGGGATTAGTGAACACAGGGTTGTCGTAGCGAGATTAAATAATGTAATCAACCAAACCCTCGAAAAATAAGCGAAAAATATACCTATTCAAAAAAGCAGATAAAAATTCACTTGAAGCCTTCCTGAGACACAATCTCCATTCATTCCAAATTTATATTATAAGCGTAGACTAGATGTGGCTTAAATTCAAAGAAATAGTATCGGCAGCAATTGAGAGTTTTATACCAAATAAAATAACAAACGATGGTGCTGATCCTTCTTGGTACACAAAACGGGTTAGAACAATGTTGAGAAACAACGAAACGAACATGCTAAATTTAAACAGACGCAAAATACTCAACATTGGCGATCTTTTACAGAAGCTCGAAATTTAGCGTGGACCTCAATGCCTATAACAGTTTCCACAGCAAAACTTTGTCTCGAAACCTGGCAGAAATCCGAAGAGATTCTGGTCGTATGTGAAGTATGTTAGCGGCAAGAAACAATCAATGCCTTCTCTGCACAATAACAATGGAGATACTCTCGAAGACAGTGCTGCCAAAGCAGAGTTACTAAACAGAGCCTTCCGAAATGCCTTCACAACAGAAGACGAAGTAAATATTCCAGAATTTGAATCGAGAACAGCTGCCAACATGAGTAACGTAGAAGTAAATATCCTTGGAAGAGTGAAGCAACTTAAATCACTTAATAAAAGCAAGTCTTCTGTGCCAGACTGTATACCAATTAGGTTCCTTTTGGAGTATGCTGATGTATTAGCTGCATACTTAACAATCATATACAACCGTTCGCTCGACGAAAAATCCATACCCAAAGACTGGAAAGTTGCACAGGTCACACAAATATTCAAGAAAGGTAGTTAGTAGGAGTAATCCACTAAATTACAGGCCCATATCATTAACGTTGATATGCAGCAGGATTTTAGAACATATATTGTGTTCGAACATTATGAATTACCTCGAAGAAAATGGGCTATTGACACACAGTCAAAATGGGTTTAGAAAATGTCGTTCATGTGAAACACAACTATCTCTTTATTCACATGAAGTGATGAGTGCTATTGACAAGGAATTTCAGATCGATTCCATATTTCTGGATTTCTGGAAGGCTTTTGACACTGTAACACAGAAGCGGCTCATAGTGAAATTGCGTGCTTATGGAATATTGTCTCAGTTATGTCACTGGATTTGTGATTTCCTGTCAGAGAGTTCACAATTCACAGTAACTGACAGAAAGTCATAGAATAAAACAGAAGTGATTTCTGGCATTACCCAAAGTAGTGTTATAGGCCCTTTGCTGTTCCTTGTTTGTATAAACGATTTTGGAGACAATCTGAGCTACCGTATTCGGTTGTTTGCAGATGACGCTGTCGTTTATCGACTAATAAAGTCATCAGAAGACCAAAACAAACTGCAAAATGATTTGGAAAAGATATCTGAATGGTGCAAAAAGTGGCAGTTGACCCTAAATAACGAAAAGTGTGAGGTCATCCACATGAGTGCTAAAAGGAACTCGTTAAATTTCGGTTACATGATAAATCAGTCTAATCTAAAAGCCGTAAATTCAACTAAATACCTAGGAATTACAATAACAAACTACTTAAATTGGAAGGAACACACAGAAAATGTTGTGGGGAAGGCTAACCAATGACTGAGTTTTATTGGTAGGACACTTAGAAAATGTAACATACCTACTAAGGAGACTGCCTACATTATGCTTGTCTGTCCTCTTTTAGAATACTGCTGCGCGGTGTGGGATCCTTACCAGACAGGGCTGACAGAGTACATCAAAAAAGTTCAAAGAAAGGCAGCACATTTTGTATTATCGCAAAATATGGGAGAGAGTGTCACAGAAATGATACAGGATCTGGGCTGGACATCATTAAAAGAAAGGCGTTTTCCGTTGCGACAGAATCTTATCAGGAAATTCCAATCACCAACTTTCTCCTCCGAATGCAAAAATATTTTGTTGACACCGACCTACATAAGGAGGAATGATCACCAAGATAAAATAAGGGAAATCAGAGCTCGTACGGAAAGATACAGGTGTTCATTCTTTCCGCGCGCTATACGAGATTGGAATAATAGAAAATTGTGAAGGTGGTTTGATGAACCCTCTGCCAGGCACTTAAATGTGATTTGCAGAGTATCGATGTAGGTGTAGATGTAGACTGTTTCGTGCCACACAAAGAGACGGAAGCTATACGAACATTTGCAGGGTCACCACATTCAAATGTATTGATGTACGTTCTCCATGTGGTGTGTAATGAAGCTATAATTTCCATTTTGTGAATAAACATTTGTTCACCAAAAATGTCAAGGGACTTTTGAATCACCCTGAATTTGATTATGAGATTTGCATGCAATAAAAAATAGTATGAATCCTGATAAGACACTCAGTTTAAAATGATTCCTGCTGGTAATCACTGTTTATCACTTACGTACCAGGTTATGGAAAATGATTACCATTTCTAGACATAAGTGTTTTGCTTTATTATCCCTTTGAAGGAGTGAAGTAAGTATGTGCGACTTTCTGAATTTTATTCATTAGTGTGATATCATGTCAATGTGACTATGAAGGCAAGGGAGCACAATGGAACAGCTGACCAGGAGGATAAGAAGATGTGCGTGCATATAGAAAGTTTAAAGCTGCCCTTTTTTTGGGAGTTGGAGGGTGAGGGTGATAAGTGTTATAAACCTATATAAAGACATTAGAACAGGAAGGAGCCCATTAGAGATGTAACACAAAGGAAATTGAATTGACCATGTGCTTTTCAAAGGAATCAGCCTTAAGTGATTTAGGGAAATCATGGGAAACTTAAATCTAGATGGCTGAATGGGTATTTTACTCCCACTCCTAAAAAATGTGGGTCCACTTGGTTACAGGGTAACAAAACAGATAAGTAAAATTAAACCTAAGCATAAGCCAGAAATCTTGAGTGCACTCCTCTCAACTCACAATAAATATTTAAGTAAATCTTTACCGTTATAATTGCTGGTACTGCAACAGAAATGGTCACAATGCAGAACCAATCGTAAGATAGGGACCTGTAGGTTCCAGTGTAACTTTGGAATGTTTCAAGAAATTTCAATTGAATTTGATGTATATATATGCTTTACTATCTCCAGAAAAATATACTGTAGTGAAAATACACACTGTATGGGTTGAGATGAGGGGTGGGTGGTGGGAATGAGTGACATGTAAAAATAAGTGTAATGGCGAAATATCTACATAAATTGCCAACATAATTACACATATGCCTTACAGTGTGTAGAAGGGGGTAGAACACTCTTCACACACTAAAGGACAGTGGTCGCTATGAGAAGGTGGAAACATTTAACAATAATTTTAAAAAGTGAGCAATATCAGAAATGAATATCTAGTTTTTGGGGTCACTACATTGATTTATAAGAATCCTGAAGACAGAACTTGGGCAAAGTATGTGACCAGAGTTTTCCAAGGCACATGTTTCACTGGGTGAAATGGAATCAGTACCTCATCCACCGGGACCATTGGTTTGTTGGTGTCATGGGAAGAAACAGTTCAGTAAACTGTTTGTGAATTAAGTGAGCGCAGCACCATCTGCCTGTAAAGCATCTGGTAAGGTTAACTGCAAATTTGGATAAGTCCTGCTTCCCTTTGGAGATGCATTGTCTGAAGATGCCATGACTACAGAGGAGGGACTTTTCATATGTAATGGGTGACAGCATCTCAAAGTGGACGAACTGTTGGTGGTCAGTGCACCTGTTATGGACAAGGGTATTTATGTAGTAACTAAAGAGGTGGACACCAGCATCCAAGAAGGTACCTGAGAAAAGCCAGATGAAGAGGATTGGGGATAGGCAGTGTCACTCTACAGGAGAGACCAAACACTGTAGACAAAGGTTTGAAGGTTTTTAAAGACTTCTCTAAGTGGCCTGTGAGCGGGTTGATTCAGGAGGTGCCACACATTTATTCATGGCAGTTTCAGGGATTTGTTTCTTGCAAAGGAGAAATAATGATGAATAAGAATTTGGCTGATCATGCAGATTAGGAAGGACATCATTGGGAAAGATTCCATTGCAGTAAAGCCACATCCGTAGGGTTTTTGGTGTAAAGGGGTATTACATCTACGACGACATAAACAGAGGAAAGGTGGTAACGAAAGTGATTAGTGTCTCACATCCATAACAGAAGATTGTGGATAGTTTGTTGAGGATGGCAGCGAAGAAGAGTGAAGGATCTTCTTGTGAGAACAGTGTTATGAGCCTTGACTAAGTGACCAGTTGGGAAATAAGCGAAGCAGAGTTTGTGCAATAAAGGGAGCAAATTAAAGGTGGGTGTACAGAGTTCTTTCTAGTAGGATAACTAATTGTGTTAGGACTGTTTTTTAGGACATGAGTAGCTGTCAGCTATTGGACTCGTTGGGAAGGGAACTCGGAAAGGAAGGTGAAGCAAGTTTTGCATGTGAGAATTATTTCAAAGACAAATCTGCATTGACAGTGGTCTTGTATACTGTCTATACATTCTATGAAAAAAAGAGGACCATGAAGGACTTACCCAAATTTGATGGAAATCGGACTCTCTATTCCAGAGAAAGAGCTTCACAAATTGAGCAACTAAATGACATGTTGGTCCACCTTTTGCCCTTATGCAAGTAGTTATTTGGCTTGCCACTGATTGAAAGAGAATTGTTTGATTTCCTCCTGAAGAGTATCGTGTCAAATTCTGCCCAATTAGTTTGTTAGATCATCAAAATCCTGAGCTGACTGGAGGGCACTACACCATAATGCTCTAAATGTTTTCAATTTGGGAGAGATCAGGCAATCTTGCTGGCCAAGGAAGGGTTTGGCACGCAGGAAAACAAACAATAGAAACACTCGCCATGTATGGGCAGGCATTATAATGCTGAATTGTAAGCCCAGAGTAGCTTTTCATGAAGGCCAACAAAATGAAGTACACAATATCATTGAGACACCACTGTGCACTGATCATTGTGGCTCAGTTCAAAGTGGGACTTGTCACTGAAGACAATTCTGCTCCAGTCAAGAAGATTCCAGAATGAAGACATGTCTGGTGACACCCCAGACAGCAGTGGTATACCAATCTCACTGTCACTCGCCATACAGCCCA